>NC_142692.1:10370472-11072139 GCF_029641045.1 Salvia hispanica
TTATAATTGAGTTCCTTAGAATTCTCTTCAAGTTCTTCTATCTCTTTATATGGATGAAATGAAAATTCCCATGCTCTATTGATATATTGCTTGTTTTTGGGCATGACCTAAATATTCAAGAGCTTTCACATGATATTCTTTGAGGATGTGTATGCCTTCTCTAAAGAAAATCAAGCGCGTAATATTACGAATATTTACAATTCTGGACCCAAGTATTAGCGGAGTTTCAATTCTAGGCTGCAATTTTGGTATTTACAAAAACAGATGCCATATATATAACTCAGTTCAAATCTAAAATCAACTCTATGTTCCAGCTCATTTTTTTGAACCTATGCAATTACATTAGGTCCAAAGTTGTACTTTCCTATGATATCAATGTGCAGACTATCTTCCATTTGTTATGAGAAGGAAAATCATGGCAGAATTAATCATAAGCATGTTTAAAAGTATAACTTGATAGATTAACTGATACTTCTTCCAAACTTAATATGACTTAGGTAGTCTAATATAGCATATGCTTTGAATTGATTCAACTTGATTGCTTTTTCTGTAGCCTTACGGGAGCTGTTCAGAACAAAGGTGGATTGTTCGTCATCTGATTTCTCATCAGGTGAGCTGATAAGAAACAGTACCATGCAGCAAAAGAAGATGGATCTGAACGTTGATGTTCAAACTAGGATGGATAATGGAAAGAATAGGGAGGATGTGGAGGAAGAATCGCTTAAAACACCTTCTGAACACTCAAGTCTTGTGGGATTGAATGATGCAACAGATGAATTCTATGATGTCTCAGAACCTCTGGATTATGATCAATCAGAATCTGGTTGGCAATCTGATTATGGTCCAGAAATGTATTCTCAGGTATTGCCAGTCAAGGTTAGGATATTTGGCATGACATCAAAGTGTTTTTATCATAACAAAGCTTCAAGTGAACTGACTGGGGTGTAGTTCATGTCTGAGGGACCTATAACAAATGAAATAACTTTCCCTCAATAAGCCACATTCTTTTCTGGATTGGATTTATGTTTATGGATTGGTTGTTGGTATGATATGTGGATGGAAACAATCACAAATGAATCTGGAGATTTCACTCACTAGGAACAGGCAAATTATTTTCTAGGAAAAAAGTACCGAGTTTTTATGCACAAAGTATACAAACATAAGGCTGGTACTTCTCTATATTTGCCAGAAAATGATAAGCATCCTTGTGTTATCTACCTCTGTAGGTTATTTGTAGTTTTATTTTGTTAAGGCTGGTACTTCTCCATATTTGCCAGAAAATGATAAACATCCTTGTGTTATCTACCTCTGTAGGTTATTTGTAGTTTTATTTTGTTTTGTTTTGTTTTCTTTTCTTTTCTTTTCTTTTTGCAACACAATTGGCTAGCCATTTTCTCTATTCATCCCTCATAAGTTGGAGTTTCCCAGGATGCACGCCAACCAAAATTGTCGACTGCTGCCGTCTTTGTCAAAAAGTTGCATGATCTTGCAGGTATGGAACATTCACTAATGTGTATATAATTAGGTAATAACACTTGTCCCCAAGGTATGCAACCAGTTCACGATAATGCCTCCCGTCTTTCTACGTCTAATGGTCTGAGATATTGGTACTGCAGTTCAGAAAAAGGGTTATGTAGACTTGCATGACATGGCAAGGGAAGAGAGTCTATTGTGCAAATATGGATACACTCTTCCGAAGGATCCAACTTGTAATGTGCTCTGCAGTTGGACAGCAACAGATCCATCAACATATCTGATCCGTGGAAAGACTTATTTGGATGACAGAAAAAAGGTAGTTTCCCTTTCTAGAATTTCGATTTACAGTATTTTTACTTTGCTTTAGCTCCAGTAAGTGGTATTTCATATCTAAGATACAGTAGTATTATGTGTAATCAATAGCTGCTTTCTGCTTATACATGGGGAAAACATAATACTTTGGTGGAATAGTGTATTTGAGAGATGTAGATACTTCCATCATTTTTGTTTTCTTTGTATTTTTTAAAGGTTGATGGCAATTGCTTAGTTTTGCATTTCTTTTGGGAGAAATATTGAAATGTGAAGTATGAAAATTGATAGCTTGAGTAGTAACAATGCAGTTGCTGATGTTGAAACAATTATTGCTAACAATGCCCAATTGTTTTTATTTTCTGTAGTTTTTCTTTCTTTTTATTTTGTGAATACCAAAGTGGGGAACTTGGCCATTTGTGTACGATTCATTAATATGCTCTGTTTGTTACCCAGATTAAAGCAAATGGTACACTGATGGAAATGGTAGGTGCTGACTGGTTGAGATCTGACAAGAGAGAAGATGATCTTGGTGGCCGGTCTGGGGGCATAGTTCAGGTAAATGTTTACGTTTTGCATTTTACGTTCTGTAAATTATAGACACGATTCGCCCCTTCAGAATTTGCCTCAAACAACTATTGCTATTGGTCTGTGTAGGCTTAAATTGAAATGACTTTTAATGTGCAGAAATATGCTGCTAAGGGGGGTCCCGAGTTCTTTTTTATTGTGAACATACAGGTGAGTTAAGGTGTTTATTGTTTTTTACTTTTTCTATAAGATTGGAGCAATTCCTTTACTGACTTCATTGGCATAGGTTCCAGGTTCAACAACATACAATCTTGCTTTATACTATATGATGAGTACTCCTCTAGAAGAGGCCCCTCTGCTCGAGAGCTTCGTAAAAGGAGATGATGCTTATAGAAATTCTAGATTCAAGCTCATACCATATATTTCAAAGGTTGGTTATTTTCCTTTTTTGTTACTGTCTAGTATTTTTTTTTAATTCTTATATTGAGTAACAATAACAATTTGTAGATGATATAATTAATCCCTTCCCACATTAGGCATCTCAAACTTGATCATACAATCTGTTTCTCAGGGCTCATGGATAGTCAAGCAGAGTGTTGGAAAAAAGGCATGCCTGGTCGGTCAAGCATTAGAAATTAACTATTTTCGTGGGAAGAACTACCTCGAGGTATCATATTAAGGAGCTTACTTATGGGCCACTCACAAATTTTTCTATTCACGTTCTGTTTCATTGCTCTTCGCAGTTGCATTTTGAGCACCCCTAGTTCATTTCTTGTACTAGGCCAATCATTAGAATAGAAAAAATGGAGATTACAGGGTCTTTCAAAACTAATGATTAATGATTCTGTATGTGACTTCTCTACCTTAGAGAACATAATAAATACGAATAAATCATATGACGAAGTTCTATGTTATGATAGGTTGCCACTCAAGCTTTATTGTGTAAAGTATTTTCTCGGAAATAGATTTAACTGTGCCTTTTACTATGGCTCCATCATGTTCTTCAAATAGTGAATAAACATAACAACTATGATCGTACTTCTACGATTTTGTGACACTAGAATTTAGCTGACATGTACCTTTTATATTAGAAGTATGGTACTAATATTTGTGTGAATGTGATAATGAAACACAATTTACAGCTTGGGGTTGATATTGGGTCGTCAACTGTTGCGAGGGGGGTGGTCAGCCTTGTTCTAGGTTACCTCAACAACCTAGTCATTGAGATGGCATTCTTAGTTCAGGTAAACCTTATTGTTTTTGGTTATTTACATGGAATTCTACCTTGTTCTCTCTGTCTCTCTCTAGCAATGAATCTTTGATTTCTTTCCATACTATGCAGGCCAATACACCTGATGAGCTACCGGAATATCTCATTGGAACCTGTCGCCTTAACCATTTGGACGTAGCTAAATCCGTACTAGTAAAACCATAATTCACACCAATTCTCTTGTAATATACACAATTGCTGCTGAAATATACCAGTATGAAAATTGTATTGATAACAAACAATCGTAAATGTTCTTGCTAGTTTTGATTTTCTTCCATTCCTTACTCGAATTAGCGTTTTTTTTGTCTTTGCTATCATCTTTCAAAATACTCACTACTTCATCTTCTAACCTTTAGAACTATTATAGGGCAATTGTGACTTGAGATGTTCGTCCAATTTGTCTTATCAAGTACTATCAAGGCATACCCGATCCCGATCCCGATCCGAAACCCAAAAAATCGGAGTACTCTCTGTTTGATAATCCTAAAAGTAAATTTGAAATTTAATCTCCATGTTCAAATTTTAATATAGCCTGACCTTATAAAATAGATGTAAAAGTTGTCAGAGTTTTCTTATTTTTAAAACTGTTTCATTATGTAGGGTCAATTTTTATAAGTAATAATTTGAAATTAGTTGAGACCTCAGCACCACACACAACATTAAAAAGGTTACAACCCTAAAATTTTATGACTTGTCCATGATGTTTATACAATATTCTAGAAGTGTTTTGAGCGATCAAAGGATTCAGTTCCGTCACCGTAGGATCAAGGATGACTGAAAAGTTAATGCATTTGCACATAAGGTGGAAGATTGGTGCATATTAGCTACTATATTTCACTCATGTATTATGGCTGGCTGTAACTGCTCCAACTTGTTGACTAGTAATGAAATCTTTATTATGTGATGCTAACTTAAATTATTATGTTGAAATATTTCTGCCTGAAGAAAAGAGGGATATCGAAGCATCAATTCGAATTTTGCACCATTTGAGCCCAAATCGACCTCAATATTTTGCTACTTGCCAATCTAAGGTGGGATTTCCGATTTTCACTGGGGAGGACTTGGCTGGGTGGATCCTAAGGTGCGATCACTTTTTCGCCGTGGATTTGACGCCCGAGGAGGCGAAGGTCAGGCTAGCTATTGTCAATTTTGAAGGTCGCGCGTTGCAGTGGTACAAAAACTGGGTGCAATATCAGGAGCGAGCTATGGCTACACCGTGGGTTGTTTTCCTGCAAGCTCTGGAGGCGCGCTTCGGTGATCACCTCTTGGGAGATCCGATGACTGAGCTCTTAGCTCTCAAGCAACAGGTTCGTTCACCGACTATCATGATAAATTTGAGTTGCTTCTTGGTCGTGTAACACTTACTGAGGCCTATGCTATTAGCCATTTTATTAATGGATTGAGACCCCCCGTCCAACGTGCTGTGAGGCTTTTTATGCCACAAACCTTGGTGCACGCATATGCGCTTGCGCGCCTGCAGGATTTGTCTACTCCGGCAAGGGATGGGTACTTTCCCCTTCCTAAAAAGCAGGGTGAGATGCGATCTGGGGGTAATGAGATGAGAGGTTCGAGTCCTATGTCCTCTTCTTTGCTGCCGACCCCTGTGTCGTCATTTAAGAGTAGGCGCTACCTCAGTCCAGAGGAGATGGCTGACTATCGTGCTAAAGGGGTGTGCTATGGGTGTAAGAAGAAATTTGAACGTGGTCATGTTTGTGCTAAGAAATACCTATACCTACTGGAAATTGATGAACCTGTTTGGGAGAATGCGGATGAGGACATTCATGTGGCTGAGGAGCCATGTGAGGAGGACAGTCCCCTAATCTCCATTCATGCTATTTCTAGCTCTCCTAAATCTTTTAGGACCATGAGGGTGACGGGGAAGGTGGGAAAAAGGCCTATTAACATCCTTATAGACTCGGGCAGCACACACAATTTTATGGATTTGCAATTAGCTAAGCGTTTGGGTTTGAAGTTTACTGCCATCAAACCTATTCTTGTTGATGTGGCTGATGGGAACCGGCTGGAGTGTGATGCGATGTGCAAAGGGTTGTGTTGGCTACTGCAAAGTACCTTCTTTACCACTGACGTTCTTCTATTACCACTTGGCAACTGTGATATGGTGTTAGGGGTGCAGTGGTTGGAAACATTGGGAGTCATATTGTGGGATTTTAAGCATTTAAGTATGGAGTTTAAGCTTCAAGGAAAGAGACATGTCCTTAGAGGTAGCCAGCAGGGCAACATGGTTAAACCTATATCTGAGAGGGAAATGAACAAGTTAATCAGCCACAGTGAGGGAATTGAATTGTGTTGTATCAAGGTATGCGAACCTGATCTCCCTATTGTGGCTACAGAAGGTCCTGTGGGAGGTGATACCTCTGTTCACTCCTCAAAAATCAGTTCATTCCTCGATACTCAGGAGGAGGTCTTTCGTAAACCTACCTCACTTCCACCAATGCGTTCCCATAATCATCAAATAGTGTTGACAAGTGGAGCTTCCCCTGTGTGCTCTCGGCCCTACAGACATACTGCCTTGCAGAAAAATATCATTGAGAACTTAGTGGCTGATTTGTTGAAGCAGGGTCTGATCCAGGCTAGTAGTAGCCCTTTTTCTTCTCCGGTGGTGTTAGTGAAGAAGAAAGACGGCTCGTGGAGGATGTGTGTTGATTACCGGAGACTCAACAAAATCACTGTTAAAGACAAGTACGCCATTCCGTTGATTGATGAACTTTTGGAGGAGCTACATGGGGCTACGGTCTATTCTAAGATTGACCTTAGAGCGGGATATCATCAAATTCGGATGAAAACAGAGGATGTCCCGAAAACTGCTTTCAAAACACACGATGGGCACTACGAATTTCTTGTGATGCCCTTTGGCCTCACGAATGCTCCCGCCACATTTCAAGGCCTCATGAACGATGTATTTCGGCCATTCCTTCGGAAGTTCGTTCTCGTTTTCTTTGATGACATTTTGATCTATAGTCGCGACATGGACTCCCACCTTCTACACCTATAACAAGTTTTTGCTAAGTTGAGGGAGCACTCCCTTATGGCGAAGAAGAGCAAGTGTGACTTTGCCAAGTCAAGTATTGAATATTTGGGGCATGTTATCTCTAAAGAGGGTGTTGCCACTGACCCTAAGAAGATCCGCGCCATGCAAGACTGGCCTGTACCGAAGGATGTGTCCCAACTCCGTGGGTTCTTGGGTTTAACGGGATACTACCGGAAGTTTGTTAAGAACTATGGCATCATTGCTCGCCCTCTGACTGATTTGCTTAAAAAAGATGGTTTCATTTGGAGTGATTTGGTTGATAAGGCCTTTGTTGAACTGAAGGCAGCTATGATTACACCTCCTGTTTTGGCTTTGCCTGATTTCTCTCTGCCGTTTGTTATTGAAACCGATGCTTCGAGCTATGGTATAGGAGCTTTGCTAATGCAAGAAGGGCACCCTCTTGCTTTCATCAACAAGTCACTCTCACCAAGGATGAAACAACTATCGGTTTATGATAAGGAATTGCTCGCCATAGTGTATGCAGTCACTTATTGGAGTCACTATGTGGGTCACCAGCCCTTTGAGGTACGGACTGACCATAAAACTCTGGCCTACTTGTTAAAGCAAAAGCTCACAACCCCGGGACAGCTCAGTTGGCTCTCTAAACTGATGTCATTTGATTTTGTCATTTCTTATAAGAAGGGTACTGATAATGTCGCTGCAGATGCATTGTCGAGAGTCCATTCTTCTGATATTCTTTGTATGGCTATCACATCGGTCTCGACTGACCTTTATCCACTTATTGAGGCTTCTTGGACCACTGATGATTCGCTGAAGGCTCTGGTCCACGAGTTGGAACAGAATCCTTCTCTGAATTCTAAGTACTCTTGGTTGGGTGATCAACTTCGCCGTAAAGGTCGTTTGGTGGTGGGGAATGACAGTGATTTGCGGCTGAAAATTATTCATCTATTTCATAACACGAGTTCTGGGGGCCACTCGGGAATTCTGGCTACTTACAAGCGCCTTTCCTCCCTCTTCTATTGGCCGAACATGGAAAAACAAATACGCAACTACATCAGGGCTTGCGATGTTTGTCAGCGATTTAAGTACGACAACAGCGCATATCCCGGGCTGTTGCAGCCCCTTCCTATTCCAGAGGAAGCTTGGTCACAGGTGAGTTTGGACTTCATTGAGGGGTTGCCTCTCTCTCACGGCAAATCTACCATATTGGTGGTGGTAGATCGGTTAACTAAGTACGCTCACTTCATGTGCTTGAGTCATCCATACACAGCTATGTCTGTAGCGCAGGCTTTCTTGGATACTGTCTTCAAGTTGCATGGGTTACCCACAATCCTCGTCAGTGATCGTGATAAGGTGTTCCTTAGCAAGTTTTGGTCCGATTTTTTTAAGCTTCAAGGGGTCGAATTGCACTTGTGTACCGCGTATCACCCTCAATCGGATGGCCAAACGGAAGTGGTCAATCGTTGTTTGGAGACTTATTTGCGTTGCATGTGCAGGGATCAGCCGACTGAATGGAGCAAATGGATCAGTCTCGCAGAGTTTTAGTACAATACATCCTACCATTCGGCTATTGAGTCGACACCTTTTGAGGCTTTGTATGGCTACCCACCCCCGCTCCACATTCCTTACTTCCAAGGAGATTCGGCAGTGCATGAGGTGAATGAGCATCTCATGGCTCGTGATGCTATGATGGAGAATCTTAAGCACCACTTATCTCGTGCTCAGAAGAGAATGAAACAGCAGCACGATAAACACCGGTCTGATAGGAAGTTCGCTATTGGTGATTGGGTATACCTTAAGCTCCAGCCCTATCGCCAGAATACTCTTAGGGATAGGCAATTTCAAAAGCTTAGCCCTCGATTTTTTGGTCCGTTTAAGGTAATTGATATGATTGGGGAGGTGGCCTACAAGTTACAGCCGTCTTCGAGCTGTGAAATACACCCTGTCTTCCATGTTTCCCAGTTGAAAAAGAAAATGGGGCCTCTTGCGCAGCTTCATGGCACCTTGCCGACTGTAGGCAACGCCACCTTCTTGGAGCCAGTGCGGATTCTGGAGAGACGGTTGGTTAAGAGAGGAAACAGACCGGCCACCCAAGTTTTAGTGCATTGGGCGAACTCTTTCCCGGAGGATGCGACGTGGGAGTTCTTACATGACCTTCAGGAGCGCTTCCCGCACTTCAAACCTTGAGGTCAAGGTTTATTCTATGGGGGGAGATTTGGTACGTGATAAGGCGCATGAGTGGAATAAGCGTGAAGATGGATTTAAATAAGCGTGTTGCTTGGATGCAAGCAACACGTGGAGTAAAGAATCACTGATGTATTCGCCATAGGCGCGTCATAGCAGATTATAGAGGAGTAGTTAGTTAAGAATTTGTTATTTCTGTACAGCACAACAGCTATATAAGTTGATTGATGCTCATTTGTAAGGCATGTTTTTCGAATTAATGCAAGCTTCTTCCCCTTCATCTTCTTCGAGTAATTCCCTCTGCATAGGCGCTATTCCGATCTCCGTTCTACCTATCGGAGACCCCAATATCGTACCAGTTTTCCTCATTTCATACGTCATCAAGTTCAAGTAAAGGCAGAAAGTTGAACAAATTCACAGAAGATAATCAACGTAATGAACTCCTAGATAAATTCAAATCAAAAGACGACTATCAAAAAGAAATTTAACATCATTTGAGTTCAACACTATTCTAGAACACTCTTCAAAACCCTATTTATAAAATCTAGCGACTAAGCAGAATTATATACATTACTTGTCCACTCATAATAGCATTGGTGACAATTTTAGAAACCTGAAGAACTGAGAAACCGCATAAAACATTCGGTCTCACCTGGTAACAATCCATAGAGAATTTAGAATATGATAGTAGTTTTTTCTTCTACACCTGAAATAGTGCATAAAAATTGAGAGTTAAGTATATTAATACTCATTAATAAACTTAACGTGCATAGATTATATAACCTGACAGGAGACTTAGGTACAGTGCTTCATGAAGATGACATCCACTCGATGAAGAATCTTGTCATATATGATGTTACACAAAGATGAATACTATGTTTAATTTGGTAAGTAAGAAGGAAATAAACAAGAATACTAGTATGAAAGAGGAGAACAATCCCCACAGTAAGTAACAAAAAAATATAACAAACCTAGAGAACTGAACTGAGTGGCAATAAATAAGCAACGGCAGCAATTTTGTAGCCTGTCTATCTGATTCAGGCTCTTACAAGAATATACTGTACATACATTCCCCTCATTAGCATTTGAATACCGAAGGGGATCACTGGCAGGTTCAAGATTGAGAGTAACGTGTACTGTACTTACTCCGACACTGCAACCTCCTGGTTGACTCTCCAGTAGTTGGTGTCATTGTATTCCTTTATTCCAATACTATCATCTAAATCATCATTTTCTGATTTCTTTGGACTGGTGTTCCTTTTCAATGGCCCAGCTTCGCCAAGAATGCCTTCCTTGAGAGCCTGTTCCATAGCCTTCTCTGTGCCCTCCAATTCCACACCCACAAATTCAAGTGTCAACATCCTCTTGAAACAAATCAGGCACGACAACACTTTTCTGACTTGGAGTGGGTTTAGCTAAACCTTCGCAGATATCTATGGGGGACCGATTCCGTTGGGTACCTGTTCTCCTCCAACTTGTAAATTAGACCCCTCTTCCCATGCTAACCACTCATGATAGAAATCCATGCTAACCACTCATGATAGAAATTCTTAGGCTCCATGCTAAAACCAATTGAGACATCGTGATAGAAATCCATGGGTTCCATCCTAAAACCGAGGAGGGCCCATGAGACTTATATACTAGTTTCAGCTTTCTCTTGGCACCGATGTGGAACAGTTTTTATGTTACTTTTTTAGTTTCAATTGCCAACAAATCAAGTATTGGTCTGTCTCCGAAAGGGTTGTTGTCTGGTGACTCAAAGTGAAAGAAACCCAAGTCATTAGAAGCAACAGTTTTCTCATCCATGGTACCTGAGGAGTCTCTATCACCCATAGAAAAAGTTGCATGATTGGTTGCTAGAGTCCGATAGAACACTTGTATCATCGATCGATATCATAGCACCCCATTAGCATATACTCTGATTTTGACATTTTTCACAGTAAAACCAGACTCTCTCAAGGGTGTGCAGACTGAGATATGCTAATGATGAACCCAAACTAAAAGTGCATCAGATTGTTTACATATTTTTAGAATGGAATATGTCAGTAAAAAGTGGCATGTTAGTACCCTTTTATAATAATAATACTCCTAGTTAGTAGTACTACCCCCAAAGTTTGTCCCATTTTACCATTTTTGTCCGTCCCACAAAGTTTGTCCCACTTGGAATCTTACCAAGAATAGACATTAAATGCACCCTCAATGTCCGACCCTTATTCCACTACACACCTTTATTTAATACAAAGTTAAACAATTTCTTAAAACCCACATCGGGTCAAATTGGGACAAACTTTGGGAGACAGGGGGAGTTTTATTTTTGTTAGTATTGCCACAACTTAATGTTGCTTTGTGAGTTCTTTATATAATTATGGTTGACTTCAATTGATTTTCATCCCGGGTAAAATAGTTTTCAGCTGTATTCTGCAACAATTCTCATAACATTGGCTCTCTGTAGTACACCACTTTTTAAAAAATGCATTGTTGGTTTATGAACTAAGAAGCAGAATTCGTGTTTATTAAATTAAAACCAATTTCTTGTTGGCTGCTGCAGGTTACTTCTAACTTAACTTTTGCTCCAGCTTGTGCATCAGCAGGCATTACTGTTCTGATTGGGAACGATCTGGGCTCATGTGGTAAAAATCATTGCACAGAATTTGAAACTGCTACAGCTATGGCGCCTTCCTCAGTTGGTTTGCTGCATTACCTTCCTTCTTGTTAAATTTTTGGTCAGTGGCATCGAGATGAAAGTAACAAATATCTTGTGATTACAGACAAATTTTGTGTTGAAGAAGGACTACATTAGTATTTCTCTTCTTCGTTTCTCCGGTTACATGTAATCAATCCATCATGTTCTGTGTGATTATTGACGTGTACAACTATATAAATAGACAAATAGTGTTAGTCGAATGCTATTCTGTATATGAGGATTGGTTTAATGAGGTGTGATCAAATACAAACTCTCATCTATAATACAAACTACAAACTTTAATCACACACCATCATTGTAACTAATCTACGGCTGTTAGGTGATTACAAATTTGATGTCACCGGGTAGTACAATTTATGTCTACGGGGGTGTATATGGAAATCGTTATTTGTGGTCAGTTACACACATCCTCATTTCACTCCAATCTGGTACAATCATAACCAGAATTGTTTGTAACCGTCTCTAGGTGTGATAAGTCAATGATGAGGCCATAATTTATCTCCACTCTCCCAAACTACCATTATTATCTTTTTTTTGAAAGAGATTACATTACTCATTCAGCCATAAAATATAATATATTTTAATTATTCAACATTGCGATATCAACTTCGATCTCCTGTTGAAATTCATATCCCAAATCTTCTCCGGCGTACGATCAACTTCAACGTTTGTGTTGAAATGGAAATGGCTTACGAAGCTCAAGGTATTTTTCTTGCTAATTCATATCAACTTCCACGATTTTTTGGTGAAAAAATTGTTGAATATCTAGTGTAGAAGTTGTTGTGCTTGACCCGACAGAGTAGGTAGAGTAGAAGACATGAGCATTAGGTTATATTTCGAAATGGTTGATGAATCTGTTTACGAAATGTAGATTTCTGATGCTCTATACATATACATAATCTGCCAGCAATGTGTTTTATCTGATATAGTTTGCGATGTCAATGTCAATGCATCATACAATGTCAATGTCAATGCATCATACAATGTCAGTGCAAGTTTCAATTTTTCAACATCATTCAATGTCAATGTCAATGCATCATACAATGTCAATGTATCCAACATTCAATATTTCCACCTGCCAGTAATGTGTTTTATCTTATATAGTTTGCGATGATATTCTGACAATTCGGCCGCTGACATTAAGTGATGACATTCTTCGATGATGATTCTCTGTTGTGTGTATAGCTGCAGTAATTCCAGATCGGGTGCTACAATAATTCACAAACATAAGCAAAAAAAAAAAAACAATTCATAACATGGTTCCTTGTTTGTTAATGTCAACAAAAGCTCTTATACAATTCATAATGTCAGCAATACAAAATCAACCTTTAATAACAAAATGTCAGCAACACAAAATCACCGAGAAGGTCTACAGTTCATAATGTCAGCAACACAAAATCAACCGAGAATCATAATGTCATCAACACAAAATCAACCATTAATATCAAAATGTCAGCAACACAAAAAACACCGAGAATGTCTACAATTCATAATGTCAGCAACAAAAAATCAACCGAGAATCATAATGTCAGCAACACAAAAATAGGAATTAAATATCAACAGAGGAAATCACCCCGAAAAATCTTGTGAGTTTCTCAAAATCGGAGGCTGCTCATCATGTGATAGGTTTTTGCCCAGTAAAACGAAAAAAAAAAGAATTAAATGTCAACAAAGACTGAAAGAATAGCTTTTGTCATGGAAAACACAAAAAAAAAAACAGAATAAAAATGTCAAAACGTTTGAAAACTAGGGTTTTTCGCCGAAAATCTCACCTTCAGTTGACGCTGCCGATGCTTGCCCTCGTTGTCGGACAGAACTCATGATGCAGTCGCAGATGATAAGCTTCACGGCAACGAGAATGTCAGCGTCGATTGATTTAGGGTTTAGGGTCGATTGATTTCAGAGAGAAGAGAAGACGTCTCGTGTTGATGAAGAAAAGATGGAATGGGAGAAAGAAGAGAGACGAGAATTGAATAGAGGAGTGAGAAGTGAAACGACGGAATTAACGGGATCTCATAATCATACCGAAATTAATGATTTCAACGGATTACATTTGTCTCCAAATTACCCTTTGTTGACTGATTTATAGGATATATTGACATTTCATAAGCCCAATGATATTTATCCGTAGATTACTTATAAATAGTGGGTAGGATTAGATTTTGTATAGTTTGTATTTTAGAGGGTTTATAGATTATCATGACCCTTGGTTTAATTATGTTTATTTATGCAGGAAATACTTTACTTTTCTCATTGAATAACGTATTACTCCGTATTAGATTTTTGCAATGTGGTTAAGGCAACAGAAATGGTAGCTTGCCATTACTACTATGTAAATCTAGACTTAAGTTTTTAGCAAAAAAAAGGATTCCATCAATACATTAAGGTGTCTAGGGTGGACGAGAATATACATCACAATTTGGAACACTGTAAATTAGCAAAAAAACAGAAATAGATGTCAAAACTTTTTGTTTCCCCCATATTCAATTTCTTCTGGGAAATTGAGATTGAGAGATTCAAATGAATGACCAGTTGACAAAAGAGAGAGCAAGGCAGTGGACGGAGGAGCTCTCTTCTTCCACAAAGACCTTCCACACGATGGCTTGTTCGTACGAGACATGCCGCCCCATTGTTGACGTGCAAATGCCACCAGGTAAGCAAGCAAATCCCTGACAAAGGTTTAAACCAGTTCAATCAAAATCAGAAGATACTCAAGCAAAATGTACAAGTTGTCACCTCTTGCATGATCTTAGCGAATTCCAAGAACAATGCTTTGCGACCAGAGTCATCAAATATCTTATCTAACGCGATGTCTTGCAGAGAAACCAGCGTAGTCTCCAGCATGTCAAGCCCAGCCTGATTTGCAAATACAAAAACTGGCAGAGCCTGCTAAAACGGGAGGGAGAGAAAATCGTTGTAAGGAAGAAATTCACGGCCACAGATAACATATATAAGTACTTTTGAGGAATGTCATAGACCAAGAATATAACTGAGAGTCGTCGATGTACCTTCAAGGAGCAGCATAAGATGGCATCCTGGTGATGCCAAAGCGTCTTCAACACTGAGCCACCGCCAGTAGATTCGGATCTTAGCAACTCGGTTCCCATATGGTAGCTGCGAATGCAAAATCAACAATCTGCATCTCATTTTGGTGTTCCCGAATTAATGTGGTGATGGTGTGGAATTTAATATTAGCAGTACCTATAGCTCTGGCATATCCAATGTGCGAGCGTTTGAGCTTCAGGAGAGACCGGAGACACCTTTGGCCCGGCTGTCGGGCTCAACCCCGACGGAGAAATGGCTGTGGCAACCCTCTGCACCGAGGAGATCACGCTACGGACATACTGACGAGCCATTGTGGCAACATTGTCGTGTAAATTGCTCTCGAATTGGAATTGGAAAGCAATAGTCAACACTGATCGTGCATTGCAAGGTGACTCTGCATTTTCTGCACAATGACTGGCTGCTGGGACAACTTTGAGGCTCGATGTCAAATCTAGTGTCTTGTGCGAGGCCAATAAATCACGGGAGTCGCCCTGTTCGGACATATATTTCTAGTTAAACATAATTCACTAATATTAGACTATAGGTTTTGTTAAGGGTAGAAAAAATAGCTAAGGATGCAGATTTATGTTTGTTTTCTTCCTTTTAAGTGCCTCAACTACAACATGTTTCATCTGCAGAGACTAAACCATATTTGAAGCAACAGAACCCAAGCAGAAATATTATATTATTCACATAACTCAATCTATAACGGCAAGTGAAATATAAAATAATGAGCAACAGAATCACAGTTCAAATCTTCATGAGTTTGCCAACTGCAATATTGCTAGACAATTTCTAAAACATGTAAAACAATTGAATACATATGTCAGGCAAAACTCAACTGATTTTGAATCAAGTGGGATTATGCGGAAACCAGAAGGCAGCAGCGGTGCATCATCTGGAAACATCTCGTCAATGGGTGCAAAAATAAGCTCCGAGCAGGCTCTCACAGAATTCTCATCAACCCCACTGCACATCTGTGGCATATATATGCATTCAAAATTAAAAAATCACATATTCTGGGGATAAGTCGAGATCCATTTATATGAGCAAGAGACTAGAGGACCTGTAGAAGATGAACGTCCCTGGATGAAAAAGCATCCTCATGAGTAAGCGAGTGGCCTTCCAAACGAACAACTTCAAGCATCTGGGATACCGAAGAACCAAAACAATTATGAGAATATGAGGTGAATACACATCATATTCAGATGACTAAGCACATAAAATATTCATCAAGCTCTTTCATTACAATTCTTCATGAAAATATTACAGGGAAACAAAAAAAAGGGAAAACTAGTACAAAGTTCGGATAGATACAATAATGCCTGACAGTGTATTTACTACTTGGACATATTTCATAAGAGTCAGATCCACAAATTTGGAATTTGATCTTCTATGCAAAATCATGTTTAAAAAACAAAGCCATCTGATGCTGGATAGCATAAAAACTTACAAAAGAAAACAAAAAAAAAAAAGGCATGTACCTCTTCATGTTCAATCGTTTGACCCAAAGGCATGATTATTTGGGTTCCGGTGAATCTCGTCGGCCTCATCTTAGGATATGAGCATGTATGTGACTTCAATGACATGGCAGCATAGGCATCAACATTGAAGTCCGCCCACTCTGATCGATGCTCCCTCAAAAAGCAAATTAGCACTGCTGGAGGGACATTCTGGTAGGAAACGTTGGGCTCAGGTTAGTACAAAATGATACGGGATGGTGGTGGAGCTCTTCATCCAATCACGGGAGAAACATATTTAACAGATCTAGTTAACAATATAAAAGGGCTACAAGTTGCTACGCTTTTAACTTTCAATCAGTTCCAACAATTTATAAACCAATCTTTATACCTTCAGGGTAGAGGGTTTGTATCATCATGGATAAACAATACACGAAAGGATGCTCAATAAGATTAAGATTACTTCCATAAATGGACAAAATAAACCCAATAAAATGTAAAAAAAGAGGAAATCTCTAGGCAAATGATTTGAATTATGAAACTAGTGCTAAGCAGCATGCATAATAATTCCAGGGGATAAAAAAACAAGGGACCTGAAGCAGCATAGATGCTTTTACACAGAGAACACTTGCAGCAGTTAGATTCTTGGCTGAATTAGTGGCAACTACTACATCTTCAGCATCATCAGAATTTAATATCGACCACCCGTCATCATTGAATCCGTTAATAGCATCATTAAAGCCTCTACAAGGATCCAGCCATAATTATAGCAATTCCTAATATCTATGATAGAACACAAAATTATATAATCATATTTAGTTCGCAGAGGAATTCAGTCGAAAGACTATTACCTGCTTAATCTCTGGGTGAAGGTCCGCAAAACAGCAGGCTGCCGACCGAGACCATATACTACTTCCCCACTTGTCTCCTGGGCTATCTGCCGAACATATCTTAGCGCCTGTAGTAGTAACATTTAAAGTGGGCAAAGATAAGCAACTAGCCACATCAAAGAGAAGAAAGGAGACTTTAGAAACCACTGTTCTGCAATCGGGTCCATAGTCCACTTCAAAAAGGAAACAGAAAACTACGCAACTCTCCAAAGTCCAAAGCAAAGTTAGTTGTTCAAAGCTTCCCAGGCTTGTTATTATTTTTATTCACAAGATAGCTACATCAACTCCATAGTCAAAACCAGAAACGAGTAATTTACTAATTTATAAAGCTTTTTATATGTAGTTCTGACCGAGATTGTCATTTTCTGCGCCACAACTTTTGATGATTCATAAAGCGGCCGCAATACCTCTGGCACGCTCCATGCCTGAAACAGTGCAGTGAGACTTGCTCTATTATGTTGCATCCATTGATAAAGAACTTTTTGAGCTAATTAAGCTCGGAAAGAGAGAGAGAAAGAGAAAAAGGAAAAGGGGAAAATAACAAAAAGAAAGAAAGAAAAAAAGAGTACCTGGAGATTAAGGTGATCTACGATGTGCATAATTGACCCTCCATCCTCACAAGGCCGAATCAAATATCCAGATGGAAGCATTTCAGCTCTGATAAATTGTGATGCAGCAGCTGCAGATGGCCCAGCCCCAGTACCAGAAAGTGATGTCTCACATACCTTCAAAAGTTAAGAGAATAATAACTACAGATCACATCCATATCAGCATACCGACTACAGCAATAATCAATTTCTTCTATTCTTGGCTTCCCCTGCAAACCTTGCATGCGCTTTTTGGGGTTCTCTTTTAGTTTAACCTCTTAATAGATGGATTGTCCATAACCATAAAACTCTGAACGCATTAATAAGAGAATTTTCATACTAGCTAAATAAAGATGGCATTGACATGGGGTACTGAACACATAAACATTCAGTCAGAAAATGAAAGCAATTTTTTACAATGCTGAATCAAGATCTAAGACGTACTGAGACAATTGATACACCATGTTACAGACATCTTGTATTACCTACCATAAACCATGAAATTAGTACTTAGCACACAGAATTATATAGAAAAGCATCAACCATATAATGACAACCATCAGGTAATATAGAAAGACTACTTACCACGAGGCTACCATTCTCCAATGAGGTTGTGTATCTTAGAGTCCAAAAATCACGAGCTGGAGCCAGAGTAGTCGGTGCATATGTCTGCTAACAATTATCAGTTATTCAAGCTTCTGAAATGATAACCTGTATGCAAACATAGTAACAGTGACATATCAACCAATCAACCTGTGTATGTAAGAGCTCGATGGTCCCTCCATTTCCAGCAGGAAACATAGTGAAAATCTCTTGGCTTCGACAGTCACGAAACCAAGATGGACGATCTTTAAGGATCTCAGCAATCTGTAAAACTTGAAATACTCTCAGGAAAGGAGCTAATGTATGCAGCTCGAGATATCTATCAGTGAAAGTCATTTAAACAAACATATAACTGAATTAGTTTGTTACCTTGGAAGGCATCGAATTAACAAGACCACAAGCTCGAGCTGCCACTCCACCCCGACGCTGCGAGATAGAAAATATTCCAACCGAATCCGGACCAGGCTGAACAGAATAAATCATAATAATGATTCTTCAGAATTGAAAGGATTGCTTCACTGATTCAAACAGGATAATAACAAAAAACAGCCAAAATGCATTTTAGATGAGTCGAACCTTCATCCCAGGCATCTGGACCCAATCAACAGCAGTTCCTGTAGCCTTTGAGAGGAACTCCGCCAAGGTCTCCTCAGCAATAGAGAGGAGTCTGCCAAAAAGCACCATATACGCGCAAATATATAATAAAATGGTAAGAAGGCTGGCAGTCTACAAATGCAAGAATCGAAAGGAACAAACAAGTAGATGAAGTACCCAGCAGGATTGTTAGCATCTCTAAGAGAATGCTGTGGGGTCGTGGCCGCTGACTCAGAACTTGCATCAGTGGTCGGTACAGATGCCTGGAGAAATTTTTATAAAGCGTATGTTATGAAAGGCTTAAAGAAAGAAGGAAGATGTTGTCATAAACTCAGAATTCAAGTGATTCATGCCATACACACAGTGTGCAATCTTTGGCAAGTCATTTGATGCAGGATAAAGTAAAACACAACAACAGGGGTGATAAAATTTGCAACAAATCATGGACACAGACGATAATAGATCCAAGTCCAACAGCAGTAATCTAGAAGAGAGGTATAAAAGGAAAGAAGAAAGGGAGGTAGCTACATACAGTTTGCAAGTGTTGGCGCATATACCCATTCTCGCAAACCAGCTGAGAAACCTGCTTCTGCAGACGATCGTTTTCCTCCATCAATAGCTTATTCATGGCACTCAATTTTGTGTTGACACTCTGAAGCCTGGTGGATTCATTCCGCTGCTTCTGTCGACACCTGCATTCAGTTGCAACAACCCAATCCTCAACATTAAACAAGACTTAATCTTTTTTAGTATTAAGAAATCTAATTAGTCACCTGCGGTTCTGGAACCAGACTTTGATCTGTTTGGAGTCAATGTTGCAGAGAATGGGGCATTCCCTGATGAGCTGCTGGCGGCGCAGGGAGGTGGGCTTAGGGCAGTCGGAGTAAACCCTCTCCAAGGCCTCCACCTGTCGAGCCGTGTACCTTACATACTTGCCGGAATCCAGATGCGTATTTATGGTTTCTCCCTGTCTATGATGCTGCGCCAGCATGGCCATACTCCCTGGCAGACGGATAAGAATTGATAGAGGCAGAAAAAAGGTAACAGCGCCAATCAATCAGGGTTGCACCTCCAAGCAATACGCAAAAGGACAATATGATTGTAGTATTACGGAGCTGTGGGTGTCACTGTTGTCAAGGCTAGAGAGAATTGAGTGGATAGAGTGAAATGAGGAGCGGCCGAGAATCAGAAGCTTGATGCCTGATTGAAGTGGACAAGTGGCGGTAAGAGTAAAGGGGAGACTGAAAATGCTTTTGTATGTGTGTGTTGCAGAGAGATAAGGGGAGTGAATGAATTGAGGGGTTGAAGAATCAGGAGACGTAGGTGGAGCTCTTCTCCGAGTAATGTGGTTGCAAATTGCAATGCTGGGACTGGGATGAATGCCAAATAGTGCTTATTCATGCACACACTACCTCGTTTTTTTATTTACAAACTTATAAATATAATTATACTACAAACTGAAAAAATTGGTCTTCCCTCTCTCATGTCTTATCTAGTAGGTAGTAGCAGTAATCTTTTTCAGTTTAGTTCATCTTAATCACATGCTCCACTTATTAATATCGGCTTCTACAGTCGGTCATGAAGAGCATAACCACAAAGGGATTTCAGTGATGTGGTAAATAGTGATAAAAAATCACCAACGTATCATATATTTTTATTCAATATTAATTTGATGTCCAATTCATAAATTGAAAACCTAGGCCGTGCCTGATCGACGACAAAAAATATGGATTTGGCAAAAGTTAAAAATAAAAATGAGTTTTAATTACACTGGAATAACAATATACACCATCCATTCTATTCAAAATGACCACATTTCCTTCTTTTTTTTTTTTTTCTATCCCAATCAAGATTACTACTTTTCAGTTTTAAAAATAACATCCTTTCTCCTCTATCTTTATTAAAATATATTCAAATATCTTTTTCCTCTTTATTATATTTCACCTAACCACACTTCAATTTCATGGGCATTGTATATCAACAGATACTCCATCGAATGAAAAAGTAATTGAAATAGGGCAGCAGGCTTGAGGGGATCGCCGGCCATAAATGAGTTGGTCAAATCACACCGCTAGAAATCTTCTGACACCGCCTAATTCCATAGCCTTCCACCCTCTTTTTACTCACTTTATTCATCCTTTTCGTACTACTTTTTGCATAAGAAATGTTAAAAGAAAATTAGTTGGAAGAAAATTATCTCCCTTGTTTAAATGATAGTCTCCGAGTCTCATTTCTTTTTGCACGAGTTTTAAAAAATATTAAAAAAAATGAATCAGAAAAGAAAAAGTCAATAGAATATGAGTCTCATTTATATATACTATTATTAGATTTAAATGAAATGAGTTAGGGGACCCCTATACTATTTATAGTAAAAGTGAACTGAGACTCTTTTACGCAGACAAAGGGAGTATTGTCTTAATGGAATGAGATGATGGAATATGTAGCCATTTTACGGTTTATAGTAATTATGAATAGGAACTCGTATTTGCGGCAGATCAAAATGAAAAATGAGACGCATATTCGCCGACGGAAGGAGTATCAATTTAGAGCATTCATAGTCTTAAATTTCAGTCACAACCCATTTTTAATTATCACATTAGTTTTTTCTCATTTCAAACCCTAAAACGAAAAGCCATAGTGCAATCAGCCCTAAATTCAGCTTGAAAACTACTCATTTTAATTCAAAATAAAAATTAATATAAATTCAGAGATACTAAAGATAAAAAATTAAGGGATATTGACATCTAATATCACCAAATTTTCAAAACATTGGGTTTTTTCCACGAACTTTAAAATTGGCAAATAATATCACGAACTTTACCCTGGGTTTGTTTTTTCCCACGAATGAAAAAATTCATGTTATTGAAGAACAATTTTGGAGGGTGTGCTTTAAGAAAAACTATCTTCAAAGATTGAAAAACTTGAAACTTTCAAAATTGTTGTCGAGAAATTACGAAAAAAAATATCGGTATCATAATATTATTTGTGAGAATTTTTCATTCGTGGGAAAAAACAAATACGGGGTAAAGTTCGTGATATTATTTGTCAATTTTAAAGTTCGTGGTAAAAATCCAACTTTTTGAAAGTTTGGTGATATTAGATGCCAATATCTCAAAAATTAAATATAAAATATTACAATAAAAATTAAAGAAGAGTTACATAATCCCCAATTTTTTTTCCGAGAAAGCCGCTTGATAACTTGAATCCATTAAAAAAAATAGAGTTGGAATTGTGTGTAGTGAAAATAAGAGGTAGTGAAAAATGAAAAATGAGTTATGAGTATTTAAAGAGAGAATGATTAATACTCCCTTCCTTCCATAGTAATAGAGTCATTTTGTTATTTTGGTATGTTTTATAGTAATAGAGTCATTTCTCTTTATAGTAAAAGTCAACACATTTTTCCACACCTACTTACTCTCTCTCATTTTTTTCTCTCTTTATATCTCTACCTTTTTCATTTTCCATTTTATTTTTCTTTTACTTAACTCACCTAACAGGCTAATACAATTGGTCTTAATCTCCGTGTTGAAAAGAAGTGTCTCTATTACTATGGAACGGATCGTATATAATAAATATAATTGAAAAACAAATTTAAATAAATTGGGTCCGGCTGCTGCAAATGCAGCTGCTGAAACCGACTGCAGCCAGGCCGCCGCACGTCGAGAGGGGCTTGCAATGTAGCCCCGTCGGGCCGGGACTGCTTTTGTGAATGCTCTTACGCAGTAAAAAGAATAATGATGTTTTTCAATTTTAATTCTTCCACCATATGAGTGTCTAGTAGTGGATGGATATCCATGCTACAAATTAAATGTTTATTAGTACTCCTTGATACCAACGGTTAAAATTTTAGTTAAATTTGATCGTTAAGCACAATCCAAAACATGAGGCGTCTCGATTTATGCGTAACAAATTAAATACTAGATTGAACTGAGTAACTATATACGACCAACAATTTTTTTGGTTAGTAAAAAGCGAAGATTTCATATTCAAACTATGATGATGCGGCTGTATTAGTAAACTATCGTTAATAGAGAGAAAAATACGAACATAAAGCAAAAAGACATCACAATCACGATACTAATCAATGTGTTTAGATGGTTACCCTAATCTCATAATTAATTACCCTTTGCATCACAAGACTGCTCCTCAAACTAATCTATTCTTTCAATTTTTGCAAGTTATGTGAAATGAAACATGCAGAAAATAGTAACGATCTGTTTGGCGCCTGGCTTGTGTTAAATTAATGAATGTGAAGTCGTAACCACATTTAAGAGTGTGAGAACATCTGGTGGTCTGAAGCTGGTTTAATTAGGGGTTAGGGGCATAATTAGAACAGCTTATTGCATTTGTTTAGTACTCCACTAATTAATTATATAATTTAAACTAAATGATATTAATTGGTTGGTGAATTTCAATCTATTAGCAGCTATCACCACTTAATTTCTTTTTATGGTAAAGTCATTTAATGCAATGTCCTGTCTCCTCAAATTGAAAGATGCTAAACAAACACAATGTTTCCCTGCCTATTTAATAATTAGTTTTAATTGAAATCAGATTATGGTTTATGCATAGTTTGATTGTGTTTTCCAATTAGTTATATTTTAAAATTTACGTTAGATGTGTTATATCAGTGGTGATACAAATGCAACGTCCTCCATATAATAAACAATGATTACTCTATCTAACATGTTCAATCAAATATGGCATCTAAAACTAAAAAAGGAAAATAAATGTCATGCCGCTTTCTACTATATATATTTGATGAAGCAAAAATGGTGGATACGTGTTAAAATTGATGAAAAAGAAATATGTTGGGAAATTGATATTGTGATGATTGATTCAATTAAACGAAGCCTCACGTTTCGTTTGCAAGATTGTATCCAGAATTAAATTTGTAGTGTGTTTGGTTCATGAGATTCAATCTCACAATTCAATCCTAGATAAATAATCATGTGATAATTAGTCATAGCTAACCCCTTACAACTAAAATAATCTCACAACTCAATCCTGGACTGTATTTTTATATTATTTTATCTTAAAAACCGAACACCACCTTAAAGTTTGATAGAACCAAGTAGTTTTCAAGTTTATTAATTTCGGGGGAATTGTCATATTGCTATCACAATGGTGACATTTGATCAATCGGTTGGTGAGATTAGCGAAATGCTACTACAAGTTTTGCAACCACACATGAAGAATATTATTTTTATTGAAATAAAAAAAATGTATTTCTAATGACTGCTTGAAACTTAATTCGAGTTTCATAAAATTATTTTTTTAATCGTAAATATTCATATTGCATAAAATCTTCATATAGAGGTATGTTTCTTCTCAATTTCAAGTTTTCAACATACACTACTTATAGTGTTATAACTCAAATAGTGATAAAACTAATTCATACGTATAGCGATTGTATAAATCCAACTATCCAAGTGCATATCCTATATCATGGAATTGCATCCCCATAAACTTTTGGCACGCGCGAAAAGGATCACGTGCTTCCCTCAACCCACGTTATTTATATGTATATAAACTCAAATAAGTAAAAGACATACTCCATGTTATTGTTTATAATTATACTAAATAATATTGCTCTAAGTTAAAAAATAAATTTCAATATTTATAATAATGGTGCTTGCGTTGTCAATTATTTTCCCAAGTATTTTGCTTAGATGAAACATATAAGATTATGCATGTTTTTCATTTATCAAGCAAATTATTCACCTTTTTCAATATTTAAATAATATACCCGTCTTTTATATTTTCAAAATTTATAAAAAAAAACACAAAATATGACAAATTGCAAAATTTAAAACAAACAAATAATATAAATTACAAAAATTATTAAAACCAGGAAATAATCTTAAAACGATTGAAATTTTGGATTGAATTGAAATTTAGGAAATTAGAAAATACATTATTCTCATTATCCATAGTAAATTAAAAGAGATAGTACTAAAAAAATAAGAGATTGCAGTAAGGAAGAAGGTTGTGGATGGAGGAAAAAAGAAATATTTTTTGAGTAAAATTATATAAAAAAATTGGGTCTATATATATCAAGCTGAAAATTTTATGAAATTTAAAAAATTTAAGGATCTCTGAATATTAACAAAAATATTTATGTATCAAAGAAATTGTGATAAATAACATACTACACACACCTCATTGACGCATACACATAAGGAGAGAGAGGAATCATATGATCTCAATCCTCAAGATGATTGACGCTTGAAAATGCTTTTACCTAGAATAAGTGTGATAGTACATATAGTATTTAGTTATATATCCATTATTATACTTTAATAAAGTGAACAGAATCTCGTAAAACAACTAAATTATTACTTGATGATAAGCAATAATCCAAATTTAACAATAAAGTACACCTTTTCCCTAAAAAAGGTCCAACCATATTAAAATATTAATCAATAACTAATAAGCATATTGCAGTTTTGTGCTTTTGAATAGAATAATGCGTAACGACGTTATTTATCTTTTGCAAGTTTATATTATATGAGTCGGATACAACAAAGGAAAACCAAACAGAGTGACAAATTAATAAAAAGAAGCTTTTAATTATAGAGCGTCGAGTTAAAATGCACCTTTGAGGAGCCATAATAGTTTAGTTTATTGATTAAATGATTTTTTCTAGGAGTATAATTTATACATCCAATCTCATAATTCCACCTCTTCATATAAAAGCAGGTTAAGTTAGCCTTACCTTAGGCCAGGAAAGAGTGCACTCACATGATTTTCTATCTATGAAATTTAATACAATCATCTGGACAAAATAGGCAGCGAATCAGATAGCTCAATCTATTAAACTGAAAATCATCAAAATTTCTATTTGTAGCTTTGTGAATTTCCACGAACAGAATTTTAATCAAAAGTATGTCAAATGGAAAGAAAAAATTTGACTAGCTATTGAAATAATTTGGTACATTGGTAAGTTGTATCAGTGTTGTAAACATCACATAAATACATAACTATTAATATGTTATTTCCAACATTAATTATATTCAAAATTACTATAAAATAAGAAAACTTCCACTATATTATTACTATGCAGGACTAGGAGTTCTACTTAACTATGTTGTGAACTTCTCTGACTGTCTTGAGACGCTATACCATATTATTCTGCATATACAATATCATTTTGTGATTGTAGCTGATTCGATCATTTAGACCAACATTGTTGTTCGTATAAACAAACACAGTATATGAATAAGCATATCAATAGTCACATATAGACCAATTAAATCCCTCAAATCTTATTTAATTTGTTTGAATTATTTTCTTATTTGAACTTGGACAGATTGTGTTTGCGCTTGCAACGTTGTATTACTGACCTACTGTAAGTCTGCAACCTCACACTCCATAGATTACACAAGATATTTGCTGATTTTCGATGATACATATTTAGCGCTGGTTATTCGGTCATCGGTTAGTCGGTTAACCGATAACCGAACTGATAAACAATAATCTCGGTTAACCGAGAACCGCCAAGTTCGGTTTCGGGTTGGTGTCGGTTCCGGACTTTAGGCGTTGATCGGTTCTCGATTCTGGAACCGATAACCGACGGTTAATAACCAATTAACCGACATAACCGATTCAATAGGATTTACTTATTTTTTTTATTTGTTTAAAATACTAATGAGCCCTAAATCCTAATAATCGGGACCCCTAAATCTCTTTTCATCGCTCCAACTCTTTTCTCAACCCTCTGCCAACCCACTCTTTTCTCAACTCCTCCGCCAGCACCGCCACCCACGCTCGGTGGCGCTCCTCCTTCCCCACGACCGGAAAACGTCGTCGCCCGTTGAGCAGAGACCGTCATCGACTGCTGCGGTGTGCCCTCATTCATTCCTTCTCCAGTTCTCCTTCACTATCCACGAAATGGTGGGAACATGATCTTAGAGTGAAGATGACTAGTCATGGATACAATCTTGCTCCAAACTTTTGTCTATCTGGCTGAATGAGCAATGTAGTTCTTCTTGTTCTAATTGTGATTGTTTCAAATGATTTTTTTCAATGTTGGAACTTTTTTTGAATTGCATTTTTGAGTTGATTTGGTGTTTTTAGTTTTCTGTTGGTGTTATTAAACGTAAATGAGAACTGAGACTTAGGACTTAGCTTTAAAAAGATTAAAGGGGCTGTTTTTATTTTTTTAATTTCTAATACAAAAATACCTACATAATTTGTTTACAAGTTTATATAATATATGCAATGCAGCTCAAGTGGTGGCCAAGGGGGTAATTTTTCGTGTGCCACGTCCAAGGATCAATACCTGCAACCTGCATAGTTATTTTTTTTTTCAATTCGGTTCCAGTTCGGTTCTTCTATTTCGGTTCTGTTTTATTTCGGTTAACCGGGTATTCGGTTCGGTTAATACATAAGATCAAACGTTCAATGTGTATATAGACTTTGTGTTTCTTCAGCAGATCCGAACTAAATTAAGTAGGTGTCATGCTCAAGTATCAAATGATTTCATGAACATATAACGGAAGAAAAGGACAAAAGACCATAGTTCAGAAGGCTGGGTAATTGAAGCACTCAAGGAAAAGAAGTAAGTGTACTAGTGGGAATTAAGTAAAACTATTGCACGACTTTCTCACTAAATAACATAACATCGTACAACTTAACACTTCTTGGGTAGTATGCCTAATACTAGTACGTACTATTTTCACATGAATTTTATGTTGAGAGATAAAATACACTCGAATATTAAACAAACTGAGTAGAATGGTAACTAAAGAGGAAAAAATTAAACTAATCATTTTGCAAAAGTTGTTTCTCACCTTAAATTTAAATGTTTATAAACACCCTAATCACCATTACCAAAAATATTATTTTATTTTGATACTACAAAATAAAAATTCTTAAAATCTAGTATAATAAACGTTGAAATATTTTTCCAAAAATAATGCAAGTTGCAACTCAATATAGAAATGTAGCAAAAGGAAAGGGCAAAATAAAGCACACAGTGAAGAGAACAAAGATTGAGTAGGCATGAGAGAGATGATAAGTTCGTTGTTAAAAGGTACAAATACAATCAAAGGTGCATGATGTATTAAACAAAGTTCATCCCGTGACCAGTGCATTTGAAGGGATTGACATTCCCCCCTCTCTCTCTCTCTGGGCCAGTGCATTTGTGCCTCCTTAATCCAAATTGGGTCAAAGGTGTGCAGGGCCGGTCCCACCAAAATATTTGTTTGGTTGGATCCATCAAATGGTCATTTACTTCGATGGGTCGGTGTCCTTGAAGTGGAACATTTTGACAAAATGCCCTCTCTCTGCTTCACAAAAAATAACAATCAAAATTCAAACATAAACAGGGAACATGATCGTATATTCAAGGCAACCACTTCTTTTCACATTTTCGTGAACTCTTTCTTTTGACCATCAAGTATTTTGCGCTGGCCTACCCATTTCTAGTCTCTTCATAGTCCATAGATATCTCTTTTAACAACAACATGCATATACTTCATATCATACCATCATCAAAATTCTTTATTTCTTTCCAACTTGTAATTTTCACACATAATTATTTATGCGGAGCTAAATAGGAAACGAGTATGATATAATGGCATCTTTCAAACTTTCAATACTCGTATAGTCGTATATTTCAATCTTTAAGTAGGTTGAGAGTTGTCTCGAATTTTGGTTGCTAAAAAGAAAGGTTCAAAAATACTTGCAACAATAATGTTTCTATTCTGATTTTACAAAGTACTACTACTAAATACTGGCTGTATCAATTGATTATTAGTAACAAATTTAAAAAAAAAAAAAAAAAAAAACTATAAATCTTAACTAGATTTAATGAAACCTAAAACTAATGAAATTGAAATAAAAGTAGGACACTAATGAGATACAAGAAAAACATGCGTGATGATCTCAAGTTATTGAAAACATGCAGTTGACCCAATACCAAGACCAAGTACATGCTATGATATTGAAACTTGTTGAATCTGATTATGTCCTAGTATTTCCAAAGGATAATGATTACAGAATTATGGTAGGAGGTTTGAACTATTAATGAATCATGATTGGTTGATACGTATATGCTCAAGAGAGAGTAGAGATTCAACTTCATATTTACACACAAACCACACTTCAACTGTATAACATCCCTAAAACCAGTCTTACTTCCAAAATACTACCATTAACTCGGGCGAGACCAAAAATATCATGCCAAATAAAAAGAGTGAGAAGGCAAGAGTTCACGTACAACAGACATGGGTAATCAAAAAAAGGCCAACACAGAAATGTTGCATTTCTGCATACCTGTGTCGTGTCTACACGTAGAGTCAAATCTCGAGTTGCTCCAAGCATTTGATGGCAGTAGATTCATCAACATCACAAGTTCTGTCAGCTGCAGCAGCTGAGACAGATGGTGGTTTAAGGGCTGGTGGGGCTGAGAAAACAGGAACGGCCTGCCTTATACGTACTGGTGGGACTACTCCACTTGGTCGGCGATGCATCACCTGGGCAGCAGGTGGTGGAAGTGGTGGTGCTGAGAAAACTGGCACTGCTGTTCTCATTGTAACGGGCGGAGCAATCCCGTGGTAAGGTGTCCTGTATTGGTTGACAGGTATGTAAGGAGCTGCCCCAATAGTAGGATATCTCTGAGTATGTGTAGTCCCAACTTCTGGTGATGGAGGACGCGAAGATGTTGTGTTGTTTATGATAGACGATGATGGCCTGCTCCGAGAAGCAGTTTTCTGGCAGAATAAAGGGAGGATTTTGGATACGGACATTGGAGGGCGCTGTGGACTAGAGGGACGAGGAGTTGGAACTGAATTGTTTTGTAGAAATGGTACTGTGATGTTCCTTGAGTTAGCCACACTTATCCTTTCCTTCATCCGGTAGTTCTGCAAGGCCCTTGCTATTTTTATCTGTTCCTGTTCCTCATTATTTTCGTGTTCAAGTGAAGAGCCTGCATCTTTCTGTGCCACTGCCCAATAAAAAAAATGAAAACGTGTAAAATGTCTTGAAACCTTTGAAATAGACCACAAAACACCTCGCTTGCAGTACAAGGAAGACACGAAAGAATCAGGTTGGGATCTATATTATTTTGCAAAATTATGTCCAATTAGATAGCATTTGGATCTATATTGCAAACTGGCCTTTTATGTATTTTCTATCATACATTCTGGCATGATATGTGCATTGTGAGTCCGTGACATGCGGTTGTGTGAACGATAGGGATCTGGATATAAAACTACACAAAACAGTTGTCTGTGCTGTTTCTGGAGTCAGCATGAACAATGTACAACATTTCTCCACTACTCTTAAGTATATATAGAACTTACATTGTTTTAATGACAGCCAAGCTGCCAGTGCAGCATTCTTCTCTGCTTGCTTTTTATTCTTAGCAGGTTCTCCCTGAAACGTGATTCCTGCCAATTCCACGATTCCCGTGAAGACGGGTAGATGTCCTAAACCGGATCGACAAATTGTGTAGCGAGGCAACAGTGATCCAACTCTCTGCGCAATCTCTTGCAGGAGGTTCTTATAAACCCCTGTTTCATCCTAAGCATAAGAACAACAGAAAGAAATTTTAGCAAGGTTTAACAAATTTGAAAACAAGGATCAAGAATATCATATGATATCATGTACATCCAATCTTAGATATTCTACAACCAAACTCCTTTTCTTTATGAGTTCCACATACCTAAGAAAACATGCACATCCTTGTTGAAACTGTCATATAAACTTAAACCAACTGCATATAAGGAGTGCTGGGTGTTGTAACTATGCTACTTATGCCTATTCATAACAATATATACAGCTTCTAACTGCATTATTACTGTGCTATCTATGCTTATTCATTACAAGATAAAATTTCATGTAATCTGGAAGAAGTAATCTCAATCATGACGCTACAAGTAATTTTTTATCCCCACACCCCCCAAATTTTCACCACAAACCTATACTAATGACAATCTACACCCCTGGCATTGCATGGTTACATAATTACCACAGTCAACGATTTTCTGCTATGCATTGCAATAATGAGTTTTAAAAAATAAATGTCAAAAGTCAACAATCCTTATTTTATAGCAACCTAATTAGTGTATTTAATGAAGATTAGGTGAGTCCGCTGCATTTTCAACGTTTTCATACTTAATCCGACCTTATTAATGATAGAAATGTACACACACAAACAGGTGCAGAAGAAAATGAATGGTGCCCCAATAACTAACTAGTGCATTAAAAAAAGTATGGTTCCACCTCAATTTGAAACTATAATGAAGCAATGATAGAATAGGCGTGAAGTATTTGATGATTATAAAGAATTTTCTAGAATTGGATTAATGGAAAAAGCTGCAAACAAAAAGGTGAAGTGAAGGTGACGGGGCAGAATCCATGGCTCCTAATGTTGTTTGTTAATGCGTATCAGTCAAGCGGGCGAGTAATGACGATAAAGGCGTGCAGTAATTAATTTGAGCTTGTAAGGTAAAGCAATAAAGTAAATGGTGGAGGTGAGAGATCAAAGAGAAATGAAGCGATGGAGAGGGGACGTACGAGGATGCGGGCGGCGAGGGAATGGGAGGAGAGGGAGGTGAGGGCGGCCTCGGCGGCGGCGTGCTCGGCGAGGCGGAGGTTGGAGCAGAAGTGGGGGCTCTCGAAGGTGTCGCCGTTGAAGTTGACGAGGGCCTTGAAGCGCGGCGCGTGGTCGGGGCCCTCTCTTATGCAGGTGTAGGATGGAAGGCTGAAGCAGCTCCTCTGCGCCAGCTCCTGCAGCTGGTTCTTGTACATCTCTCCGGATCAACTTTCTTTTGTTTTGCTGCACAAAAAGATTGTTTTATGGAGGAACACTCTGATAGTTTTAACCAAAACTTTTGGCTTTTTCACTTTTATATGCGTCCATATGCTCTTTGCACTTTTTCGGTTTCCCATTTTATAAAAATATTACACCTTTCATCTCATTAATTGGTGACGCATTTTGTTCCACACAAAATTTTATAATACTATTAATTTGTTAAATTAAAAAGAATAAAATATAGTCGAAGATTATATGTTAATTTTAACTATAGCATTCTATAAAAAATGTGTGTGTACATTGTTTGAATTTTCATTTTTATAAGGTAATAATTATTGAATATGGAAGTAATAGAGTCAACTGTATGTGGGCTGGAGATTCTCTGCATTTCTGAAGCCCTTTTTCTGCCACTCGTCTCTTTGCTTTTCTCAAAATTAATTTCACTTTTTGTGATCTTCTGTCTTTTTATCCAAAAATCCAAATTAATGGAGTATACATACCACCACTCACTTTCCCTTTTTTTATTGTCAATATAATATTGCATGCTAGTCTTCACGAGTATAAAATTTGCTAGTATTCATTAAAATATGACAATGCTGCTGCATGTAATATTCATATATGGATGATTTTGCCATTTGCACGCAGTTTATACCGTGGTTGAACGCATCTCACGCAATAATTTTTTTCTTTTTTTTTAATCTTTATATTATTACCATTATTTTAACGATATAATCGTATAAATATGTGATCTTGCTTAGAGGACGACAGTTGCAGTTTGTTACTAGTACTACGACTTCTTATAATTAAGTTCTTGAAGAGATGTAATGATATCATATTACATTTGAGGACTCCATTATTACCTAATGGAGTATTCAGTATAGAGTTAAGTATGGAATAAAATATCAAAGATTCAGTTTGTAACGTGGTTGTTCAAACACTTATGATCAATCGAGTTGGAAGACTGCAATTACCTTATGATCACGTCAATGTAACGAGTGAAGAAATGCCACCCCATAAATAATCCAGTCTCCATCATTGCTGGTTCTTCAAATTTGTACTAATATCCGCTAATTTACTAATGTTTAATACTGCAAGTCAGATATAACGGCACTAATATACTACTCCACTAGTTTATTATTGTACTACTAGGTACTTTGAAATACTTATGATTCCAATTTGACCTCCAAGTAAAATTAAACAGTGTGGAAAATAATAAGCGATCTCGGTAATAATGTTGTGAAACAAACATGATTAGATTTAGAGTGGAGGCAAAAAAGCAAAAACAGAATATTTTGAAATTCCCATTTAGAATTAAGGGGACGCAAAAGTAAACTGTAAGTTGGAACAAGTCAATTTACAAATTCAGTGGGGAGCAGGATATGAGATCATAATTATGCCCGCGTTTAATAATCTTTGACTTTGCAAATTCCTTATATGCCCCTGCTATTATTAATGCAAAAGCTAACATCCCAAATAAACACCCTTGTACTTTTGGTCAATGTATAGCGATGGACAATATGACTAAGAGCATCCCCATCCGTGCTCTTAGCTAAGAGCACAAAGGTGGACTCGGATCCACTAAGAGCACGGATGGGTCCGGATCCACTTTTATTCCTTGTCCTTAGCTAAGAGCATAACATCCACATCCGTGCTCTTAGCTAAGGACAAACTCAAGGGTCCCACCATTCTATTATTCAATTTAAATACTCCAATTATTAAAAACATTTCTACATTATAAAAATATAAAAAAAAATAAAAAAAAACCGAAATTGCCAACGGCTATGCCGTTGGCCAATCAGAAGCTGCCACGTAATTGTGCTCAGCGGCACGGACGTGCTCTTAGCTAAGAGCAGCGCTGTGCCGCTGGCACGGACGGACGGCTTGGTGCTCAGCGGCATGGACGAACGAGCAGCGGGTTGAGCACCGCTGCGGATGCTGTAACAAGAGTTTACTCCTTGTTAGTTGTAATTATGTTATGCTTTTTTATTAAGTTTACATTTCTTTATTTACTTTTATAATGGTGTCATTTTAATTGAGACTTCCACAGATGAAAACTGAGCCTAATATAGTACTCCTACCTAGATTTTTTATTGTTATCCATTTGCCCTTGTTTCTAGTATATAAAAGGTAATCGAAATTTTTTATTCTTATTTGGAATTCTTTTCGGTATTTTGTGATTTATTCTCTGTATGAATGGGACAATAAAGATCGAGAAATAAAAGGCTTTTGAGTAGAGTTGAAGAAGATTTAAGAGTGAAGCCCAGAGTAAGGAGTACTGAATATTACGTTCGGTTTAATGGGCCACAAACCCAAATCAAACACCAGTTTATGATTTTGCAAAGTTGGGTATTGATGCATTTAACCAAACTACAAAACGTTACGCTAAAAAGTAAACGAAGATTCGTTTCCTTACCATTCAAAAATTTATACTCCCTCTATCGCGCAAAAATATATACTCTTTTGTTTTAATTTTTCCTAATAAGGTGGAATTTATTCCTCACTAACAATACTTTAATTATTTATCTCTTTATCTCTTTTACTTATTAATTTTGTATTAAAACCTGTACCAAATACAGGGACGGATCTAGTAAGGTGTTAGGAAGGACATTTGCCCCACCTCAAAAATTTTTTCTCCATATATATATTGTCTATTATAAAATTTATTTGAGTAAAGGCCAAAATTGGTTCCGAACATATGATCATTTTATGTTTTTAGTCCTAGACATTATCTTTTGGAGTTTTTGGTCCTGTATATATGGAAATTTGATTATTTTGGTCCTCCGTCAACATTTCCGTTAAAAACTAACAGTTAAAGGGTTTAATTCCGATTTTGACCAAATTAAATTTTTAATTCTGATTTTTTACTCTCTAATTAATTCTCTAATTATTTTTACACTTCAATTTCATCTTCTTCCTTCCATCTTTTATCTTCTTTTTTCATCTTCTTTCTTCCTCTTCCTCTCAAATTGCCTCACAGTTCCACGCTCCTCTTTTTCAATTTTGAGATTCTTCTATGATGAATACAGGAATTCCACTCCTGTATTTCGATTACGGAGGTTCTAGTTGGTGTCGCATCAACTAGAAGTTTTTGTATTTCGATTATGGAACTCTCAGTTCTTTATAATTAGGTCGGCAGATTTGACAGCCTTCCCAATTTCGCAGAATTCGTGACATAAATAGCAATTTTGTAGCGTGTTGCGATTTGCATGTGACGCTGTTAAATTAAGGGTAGGGATTGCTCGCATTGAAATTGAATTGCTTTTTCTGGGTTTGCAAGGAACAAGTATAGTCTTAGAGAAGAGAAGGGTGATGGCAGCCGCTGAAACTAATGGAAATCCGTCCTTGTCCACGGTGGCACCGCTTGCGCTGGTCACTAGCGAGCGCCCCGTGCGCACAGATCTCGAAACTTCCATTCCCAAACCCTGTCGGTTATTTTCCCTCTTTCTCTTCCACCTCAATTATACTTCAATCTGTATTCATCAGGTAATGTTTATCCATTGCCATCAAGTTTTTGGCTTTCCCTTTCAAGGAGCGTGGAACTGTGGAGCAATTTGAGAGGGAGAGGGAGAGGGAGAGGAAGGAAGAAGATGAAAGATGAGAGGAAGGAAGAAGATGAAATTGAAGTGTAAAAATAATTAGGGAGTAAAAAATTAGAATTAAAAGTTTAATTTGGTCAAAAGAATCGGAATTAAATCTGTTGACCGTTAATTTTTAACGGAAATGTTGACGGATGACCAAAATGATCAAATTTCCATATGTGCAGAACCAAAAAATCCAAAAGATAATGTTTATGACCAAAAACGTAAAATGGTCATATGTTCAGGACCAATTTTAGCTTTTACTCAATTTATTTCTTTTAATTTTGTACAAAATGCCCCTCCTCAAATTTTTAAATTTTCTTCATAGGTAAATTTGCCCCACTTTCTATAAATTCCCAGCTTCGTCCTTGGTCGAATCTAAAGTGCATATTCTTTGGGACTGAGAAAGTATTATTTTTGACTTTGTTCAATTAATTTAAAATGTGTTATAGCACCATACGTATTAAATTTATAGTCGGCGGTATTCATCATGTGCCATAATATAAATGTTAAATTAACCTAGATACTTGAATTCGGTAGACATTCAATATTGGCATCATTCCATGAGGCCAAATTTGAATTCAAAAATTCAGTTCTGCTGTTGCACACAAATAACATGAAAAATGTCAAACAGACATTAAGTAACAGCAAAATTTGGTAAATCCGATATGGAAATCAACACAAAGTCCTGATTACGGATTGCTCAAGGTGCTTTTCATATAGAAAAGCATTCCCTGAATTTAAAAGAAGAAAATACAAAAAAAAGGGAAACTGATTAGAGAGCAGCACAAAAAATAGCTGCTAACTAATGGGATAGATGAAAAATAATTAGAAATGAATTAATCCTGAAACCCGATTTTAAGCCAAATCGCGTTTCTAACCCTGTTGAGGTCTCTGCCCTTGAGCCCGATTCTACTCCTCGCTACAAACTCGTGCGGCAGAACACGATCGCCGTTCTCCGCCGCCTCGTCAAATTCGTCGTCGTCGCCGTCTCTCCGGCGGTTGTCTCTGACTCATCCTTCAGGATCTTCGACCAGTCCGGAATGTTAACCGGCAAGGAAGCAGACCCGGTCGCCGATCCCCTGGATAATTTGGAACTCTGCTTGCGAAATTCCGGCGACTGCAAGTAGCCGTCGGAGTTCCAAATCTCCGATTCGTCGAGCTCGAAGATCATGGAGTTGTTAGTTGTTTCCCGATCGGTGCGGAGAAATCTGTAGTTTGCTCGCGTGAAGTAGCTCTTAGGCGCTGCCATTGAATCGATCCGAATTCTGCAGCTGGAAAACAAATCCGGATTTTGTTAGTATGTTAATTTGGTGCTTCAAAACTGGAGTTTTGATATGCTTTTTAGAGCATCCGCAATGGTGCTTAGGCCAGCAATAGGCCAGCCATTCTCTCCCCAACCACGTCAGCAACACTAAAAAATTCACATGCCACATCAGATTTAGGCCAGTCATAGGCCAGCCGCAATAAAAATAATTCAAAATATACTACGTTTACGGAATTAAAATTACGATTAAAATACGGAATTAAATTTACGACACATATACGGGAAAATTAATCCATTCCATTAAAAAAAAGTACAAGGATTTAAAAAAAAAAGTACATGATTTTTTTTTTTTTAAAAAAAGGGCTTCAACACACGAGCCCCGCCACTCTCTACTCCTCATCACCGTCGCCGTCGTCCTCGCCGTCGCCGCCGCCGCCCGTGGTATCCGAGCCCACGTCGGAACCCGCTAGCCGTGCCCTCGCGATTTCCAAATCAACCCGCATGCTCTCGAGCATCTCGTGAAGAAACATCTTCTCCGTGGGGTCAGTGGCGGTCTTCCACTCTTGTAAGACCTTGTACATCTGATCCCGCGTATGGTTACGCGCATGGAGAGTGTACTCGAGTGGAGCGGGTGGGAGGGCGGAGGACTGAACCTCGCGGGGCGATAGGGGGGATCCGCCCCTCGCAGCCCGCTGCGCCCGCTTCTGTCCAACCGGGCGGGGGCGACCAGTAAATGAAGGAGGGGATGGAAACTCCTCAGCATCCGGGGGGAGGTCGTGGGATCCGCCGCTGCTGCCGCCGTAGTCGACGCTATAGTTCAGTCGCTGCTTCTTCGGCCACCTAGCGTTGCACCCCGCCCGGAACTTCTCGGAGTCCTTCAGCAACAAGAAGCACTACCAGAAGGTGAACTCCTTATACTTCCCCTGCAAGGGGAACTGACTCGCGGCGATCCTCCGGGCGTCGTCCTCATTCTGCCCACTAGTGAGCTGACGGAGGGCGTTGGCGTACAAATTCGCAAAACGGCCCACCGAGGCCCTGGTGCGCTCCCACCCCTTCCGGACCTCCTCCGGGCTGAAGTCCTTCCCGTGCGGGCAGTGCCTCCTATAGGCAGCTTTGATCTTCGCCCACATGTTAACGATCCGCGTCGCACACCTCCAACCACCCCCTGGCCACTCTGGCGTACTCATCCTCCGTCCACTTCCTCCGGCCAGGGGTGTCGTCAACAGTGGGCTGCGATGAATCGCCGACCGCCTTGGCCTTCCCCCTCGTCTTCTTCTTCGGCGCGGCCTGCCTCACTGGAACGGGAGTATCCGGATCCCCGAGATCGATCCCCATATCATGCAATGACAGAAGGTAATCGCCAGTGAACTGCGTCTCCACTGGGGTCGACGTGTGAGACGAAGCCGTCAAAAAATCAAGCGAGGGCCGATATACCGTGTCCCCTCCCGGTGACCCCTGAACCTCCCCCTGCATCCCGGGATGCATACTGTGCTGCATCCCCCCCTGCATCCCGCCTGCCACATCATCCCCATCATCTGCTGCAGCATCATCTGCTGCTGCATCTGGGGCATACCCCCCCACCCGGGCGCTGACTGCCCGCCGCTCCCCTGCCCGCCGCCCGGCATCCCCCACGGCATACCCCCCTGCGCCCCCCCGGCGCACCGACCATCATCCCCATCATCTGATTCCAAGGGATGTTAAACCCCGGGCCCATCTGCCCCCATCCAGATCCCACAGGTACCGTGGGAGTCTGAGATCCACTCGTCGCTGGACTGGACTCGTTGTTGTGATCCATCGCTCGATGATGCTCTTGTACAGAAAGTTAGAGAGAGAGAAAACTCGTTAAAACAAGTGGTGCAAATGAAAATGAAACGAAAATCGCGTTTATATAGGGGTTTTTTTTAAAAAAAAAAAAAACAAAAATAGGCGCTGGCCGATCGGGCCGCCACAATGGCGGCTAGCCGATCGGCCAGCCCACGCCGAAGCGCTCGCCGATTTCGCTCTCGCCGACTCCAATGGTTCAGTTAGCCGATCGGCCAGCGCGACGAATCGGCTAGCCGGTCGCTAGCCGATCATTGGAGATGCTCTTAAAGGCCGAAATGGATAAGGTTTATAAAACTACCTATAATCTATACTAATATAAAATGCGAGTTTTGGGCCATATTTGAATATTTAAAAGTTTTTGGTATGATATAAGGTGTGTCCAATATATAAAATTTGTGATTGATTATCATAAGCTAAGCTGCCGTTACACTCAAGATTATGCATTTGTGTATAAATGTAGATCTTATATGTAAATATTGATGAGGCCGTTTTCTATCTAAAAATTGATGACATTTATTATTTGCTAGAAATTTATGTTATATTTCAATAGATATAATGAAGGATTATAAATTTTCTCACATCATGAGCATGTTATCCACCACAATAATATGATCCAGTCAAAAGCTATATTCATGCACATTACTTAGTAACGTACTCCATATTTATATACATTAAAAATAATTGAATTTCAATCATTGTGTCATTACATTAAAACTAAAAGGTTTTAAAAATTTATTATACATAATTGAAGAAATGAAAGGTTTTTTTTTCAACTATAAATATATGATATGTGTTGGCTCTAAATCCACAAACTCATTACGTTATTTCTTATTTCTATGGTATTTGTCACTGAATTTCTAATAAACTTTATTATATTTGGTTTCATTTTCCTATAAACTTTATTCTACGGTCTCCTATAAACGTGATTTGATTAGCTCTCATTGTTTATATAATTGCAGGAATTATATACACTACGTGAATTGTGCTGTTGGAGGCAATCGATTATGCATAAAATTAAAACTTTTTTATTTAAGTATGAGATTCGTAGTTTACATCCTCTCACTCACTACGTTATTTCGTATTTCTATGGCATTTATCACTGAATGTCTAATAAACATTATTCTTTGGTTTCATCTTCCGATAATCTTTATTCTTTATTCTATGGTTTTCTATAAATGTGATTGCATAAATTTGATCCAACTCATTGTAGGAATTATAATACACTACGTGAGTTGCGGTGTTGAAAACAATAGTTTAAGCAAAACATTAGGACTTTTTTTTTATGAAAGTATGAGATTTGTAGTTTATTTCGAGAATTGATATTGAAATGTAACCTTTCCTTCATTCAATTACAAATGTGAATATTAATATAATATGCCTCTAATACAATAAAATTGGATGTCGAATTATCAGTTGACCGCAAATAAGGAGGAAATGGGTTGAGGCATGTAAATATTAATATAATATGCCTCTAATATAATAAAATTGGATGTTGAATTATCAGTTGACCGCAAATAAGGAGGAAATGGGTTGAGGCGCAAGTATATTTATTTAATGTGTAATTATTTTTAGACTTTGCCTTGGAAATAATTACATGCACAATTATTGTAACAAATATATCTTTTTTCCAAAACATAATTGTGTGACATTTTTTGAAAATTTTAATTTGTATCAACGAGGTTGATTGTACTTGTGATTCCACGGTTGATAATGTATACAATTTTTTTTTTCAAAACTTATAAACTAATATGTTATTTATAAAATTTTTATATGTACCACGTACTTAATTACTCATCTTTACATTTTAAAGTCTCCTTAGTATTGATGATTATTGTTGTGTATTAATTTTTTTATGTGAATGGTATTCAAGTGCTTATGTTCCATTGATAAAATATAAAATTATGATTGTTGTTTTGTGATAGAGATAAAAAATTGGTCATTGGAACTTTGAATAATTTTATAAATAATGCAGATTCCATATCGTTATCTTAAATATGTGTATGCACTTGGTTGATTTCTAAATTTGTTGGAATGTTTTTGGGGTTGTACATTTTAAATTATTTTATGTGTTTGTGATTTTTAATCCTTAGATAAATAGTTGTATCGGATTTAAAAATAATTAATTTTAAGAATTTTTTTTTTTGAAATTAAATTGATTCGTGCATCGCACGGGTGTGATACTAGTTCCATTAATATGCGACCTTATTTTATTTACTTTTGTGACGTTGATTTGACTACTGTTGTCACTCTTGGATTTCTCATAAATTACGTTGGAGGCTTCTAGTCAAATGAAATTATAAAAGCTCTTCACATTGGTTAATAAATATGGTTGAATTTCATAATTAAGTTGATGATTCCACTTAGGGTCGGCACGGTATGGTATACCGCACCGAGAATGTCATACCGCATGCCGTACCGCAAATTGCGGTATGACTAAATGTCATACCTATACATTACCGAATTTTTCGGTATACCGCATTGTGCTATACCGAAAATTCGGTATGTCAATATTTGAAAACCTTTACCTTACCGACATTTCGGTATGCCGTACCGTGTTGCGGTATACCGCGGTAGGGATGTGATCAATTGCTAACTAATTATCAATCCAAAATTGAGACCAATTTTTAACCATTAAATTAGAAGATCTTGTGGTTGATACAATGCCAAGTGTAATATATTTTAAATTTAAATAATTATTAATTAAATTTAAAGGGTATTAATGTCAAATCCTATATGTAGTAATTATAACTAACTACTTTCTCTCTCTTTAAAATCATCTCAAATCTTTAAATTTACGTAACTCTCTCAATTTAAATTATTTTTTCGCAAAAAATATATCAAATTAAAGATAATTTAATAAGGATTCCAACGAGATCTCAATTGCATATGTTCCGACGATGTTCGGGTGATGAAATTTGATAAATTATATTTCAATTTTCGTACATGTTGATAAGCAGCTTTTATCAACAAATGCAACAAAAAATCTCAATATATTGTAGGCAAAATCTCAATATTATGCATGTTCAATCTCAATAAAAATGTGTTGATATTTTCTTATCCTTGTGTTGATATTATAATGTCATATTGTTCATATTTGTAATACACAATGTTGATATAAAAAAATACTCACGAAAATTATCATATGATAACATAACGATGATATTACCCTTTTGTTGATATTTTGTCCACTATTTATTGAGATTTGTGAGCTTTAATCTCATCCGCTCATTTTAAAATCCAAGGGTGGAGATTTAGTCTTGATTTTGGATTAGGGTGCTATAAGCATTAGAATAGGACCCTACCGCAGTATACCGCAAATCATACCTGTTTGATATAGTATAAAATATTGAAGAATTGAGATTTAGAATTAGGGCAGAATAATGAATTAATGATGGCTGCTACTGCTTTACGAATTATGCCTCTAATCTTTCTTTAGTTTTAAAAATATATAATTTTATAAATAATATATATATTAAAAAAATATATTTATTAACGGTATATACCGCAAAATTACGGTATATACCGTAATTTGCAGTACATGTTGTAATTGCGGTATGATGCGGTATACCGCGGTATATGCAAAATCCATACCTTTACCGTACCTTAATCTACCGGTAAGGTATCATACCGTACCGAAAAGTGCGGTATACCAAAAATTCGGTATTATCGGTATTTCGGTATGTTTGTCAACCCTAATTCCACTATCATTGACATTTGGAGGTTATATAATTCACATAATTATTGAGTTTGTATTTTATATAACACCTACTTTATATCTTATAGTACTATACCCAAAATTGTACGAGTACAAAAGGAGTAATAATTCATTGTCAGTTGTTTCAAGAAGTTACCAAATTTAAGATGAGCTATTCTGGGATAGTTACACCTTACATATAAAATACTTCAAATTGAATTTTTTTAAAAAAGATATTATAAATCATACAAAAAAAATCCTAATTTTGTTTCAAGTTAATTAAATGTTAATAATAAACAATAAACAAGGTGGGTATTAACTTGAAATAAAAATGAAACTTTTTGTTTATATAAACTTAAAACATTTTATAATACTCCCTCCGTTCCAAGATAAGTGACTCATATTCTTTTTTGGGATATCCCAAGACAAGTGACTCATTTCCTTTTTTGGTATCCTCTCTCTTACTTTTTCTCTCTACTTTACTAACTCTCTTACTTTATTCACTTTTAACTTTACTAACAAAACCTCATTTCCTTAAATTCCGTGCCAAAAAGTTTATGGTCACTTATCTTAGGACGGAGGGAGGATCAATTTGAAACATTAATTAAACATTTTGTATGTATATATTATGATTTAATAACCCCGAACTACCCCTCATTGTACATGCTAGTAACTTAGTAGATCTTTTGAACCTTCCCATATATTTTTAGAAGGTTTGTTTGTAACATATAGTTCTAAAATAATATTTCCAAATTCTTTAATTCTAACAAAAAATAATAAAAACTAGGTCTATTTTCTTAGTAAAATCGGGTAGAAAGGGATGGACACAGTGTAGCTATCGTGAACATTGAAGACCAGATTACTAAGAGGTTAGATTTTCGATAATAAAATAAAGAGAACCAAAATTTTGAATTTATATTATACGGGTCATATTCTAATGCTTATAGCACCCTAATTCAAAATCAAGACCAAATCTTCACTTTTAGATTTTAAAATGAGTGGATGAGATTAAATCTTACGAATCTCAATAAATAGTAGACAAAATATCAACAAAAAGGTAATATCGTCATTATGTTATCATATGATTATTTTCGTGAATGTTCTTTTATATCAACATAGTGTATTACAAATATCAACAATATGATATAAGAATATCAACACTAGTACAAGAAAATATCACACGTATTTATTGAGATTTTTACATGGTTTTATTGAGATTTTTTAATGTATTTGTTGATAAAAATCTGGTTATCAACATTTACGAAAACTAAAATAAAAAATATCAAATTTCATCATTCGAACGTCGTCGGAACATATGCAATTGAGATCTCGTTGGAATCCTTATAAAATTATCTTTGATTTGATATATTTTTTGCGAAAAAATAATTTAAATCGAGAGAGTTACGTAAATTTAAAGTTTTAAGATGGTTTTAATGAGAGAGAATTGACATTAATACCCTCTAATTTTATTTATTAATTTTCTTAATTAAAAATATAATTCATGTGACATTATTTTTACCACTAGATTAAAGATCTAATGACTAAAATTTAATTTTAATTTAAAATTACTAGTTAGCAATTTGACTCCTCTATATCATACTCCATTTTAAAGATATAATTACGTTTATTTCACTTTTCATTTAGAACTTAGAATATCCACAGCATGGATCCATTCAATTCATAATATCTACTACTCCACAAGACTACATCAACCCACTATTGTAGTGCTTAATTAATTCGTGTTATTAATAACATTAACAATTTTTTGTGGGGTAAAATATTACGAGAGAAGGAATTATTTTATTATATTATATGATCCCTTATTTATTCTCTTCCATGAATAAATAAGATATAAGGTATTACACTTTATGTATTTTAATGCATTTTGTACTATTATTTTTATTTTTTAAAAATAATTTACCTTTCCATATACCTTTTCCCTTTGGAATATGTAACTCACTTTTTAAGAAGGTAAATACATGATATACCTTTTTTATATACTCTCTCCTTGGAGATGCTCTTGGAGAGGTAAATGAAATAGGTATATTATCTATTTACTTTTTTCAAAATGGTTTCAACACATTCCAAAGGAAAATGTATACAGAAAAGTAAATCATTTTTTTAAAAATAAAATACTAATACCAGTACAAAATGTATTAAAAAATATAAAGTGTAATATCTTCTCAAATACTTCACCTTTGGAGAATGGTACTTCATGAATAGAAGACAAATATAGTAGTAGTTAAGAGATTTTACCTTTCCATGATGAAGAGGTAAAGATACCTTTTCAAAATGAGAAAAAAGTATAATACATTCTCAAATATCTCTCCCACTGGAGAATGATTTTTCATAGAAAGTAAATATGGTAATTATATGACTTTACATTCTCAAATATTTCTCCCCTTGGAGATGCTCTTATAGGACAAAAACCCGTATTTACTAAAATATTCTCGTTTATCAGCTTTCCAAGTTGAACGTTGTACTGCATGTGAAGCATCAACAAGAAGGCTGAAGAAATGATAACGCCAAGGTGTCGTTTGACAGGGGAGATGAGCCCGTGATATGGAGTACCAAAATTCCGTCTGTAAAATTTTCTACTAGCGGATTTTGTCCATTGGTATTTTACTGTTGATAGGTAAATCGAAATTCAGATTGCAAAAAGGTTTATTAAACTAATTCACTAATCCGTCCAACCCGTAGATTAGCTATCAATCTTAGCCCACAAATTAATCAAGAAAAAGAACAATCATTATGCATCGTAAGTCTGAAAAGAAATTAGGATATGCACACCTTATTTGTGGTTTTGGCTATGGGATACGTAGTGGTCAGAGTTAAGAAAGGATGAAGAAAATTAAGAAAAATAAACAAAAGATCCTCAGAGAGGGTAATATAGCAAATTATTGGATTTGGACGCTAATTTGAGGTGTAATTTAATCATCCAAAATCAATTGCATTGGATAAATGAAATCTCATAAATTTATTTATCATTTTGCGAATTGCATATATATGGTTGAATGAATGACACAGATTAAGCTGAAAATTGGTGGGGTGGAAATGACAGCTCATGAGTTAGTTATAACCGTTTCTGAGGTTGAGCTAAATATTGGATGCGAAGTTTGCAGGCCGAGCTGCACATAGCACATTCATATATAAGGTGGGAAGAGAGATTTGACAGCTGTGATGTGAAAAGAAGAAGGGCAGAGAGACATTAAGAGTAGAAGGTGTTCTACATTATTCTCGTACAGATTATCTCTTGTTCTTGTTTTATTCTTACTAATTCCCTTTGTAATCTGGTAGATCGAATCAAATAAAGAATATCTCCTTTCGGCTTACGCGTAACCATGTAATCGCCCTGTATTGCATTCAAGATTTTCTCAATATTTCCTATGTGAGTTGTAATTTTTTATATAACCCATGTAAATTTAACGTGGAACGTATGTTTTTTGTTGGGGCAAGTCGGACCTAACTGCTTTGGTTCCCTCTGTGTGTGTATACAGGTGGTTGGAGCTAGGTTGGGTCGGTTGATTTATTGAGAACGTGTCAGGGTACGAGGTTGCCCTAATTGTTGGGGCAAGTGAAAGATGTGGGTATTTGGTCTTAGAATTGAATGAGGTAAGTAAATATCTTCATATTTGCCAAATGTACGTTGAGGAATCAACATCCCTAATCATACCAATCAAGATATTTTCCATCTTCATTGCTCCTATATAAGCTCGTTCCCCTCTTTCTCTTCTTAGAAGTTATCTTGAAAAATGGCAAAGAAGATGCATAGCGTGGAGGTGGCGCCATGGCCTACTCTATTCCCTCAAAAATGTCGTCGTGCTTCTCCATACCTGGAGACTATTAGAGAAGGCAGATCAGAAGGCCATGAAGAAACCTCCTTTCTTCGTCTCAATCTCTCTTTCTTCTTCCAAATCATCTTTCATTTTCCCCACGCCTTGCCTCACTGACTACTCTTGTTCAAAAAAAAGAAAATAAGTTTCGATGATTCGTCACCATGGCTGCAGATAGTAATGCGGTTGGATGAGTGTCTCTCTATTATTAGGCAAGCATTAGTGTGTGTGATGATTTGTAGCAACTCGGAAACTGCCTTGTTTTTGTGTGGCAGTGTGTGCGGTGTCATTCTTCTTTTTTTAGCAAGCGATGATGTATCTTCAATTCATCACTTATTTAATTTTATGGTATTTTAATCACTTGTGGTTTGGCTAGAAAATATATATAGATCATGATTAATTATATTGTGAATTGCGTTTCTTGAAGTCTGAAGATAGCAGTAGTATTTCTTCAAGTGTGCTTTATTATCTTGATTGAGTTTTGGTCTCAATGATCTCATTCTAAAACCCTGACTTCCTGTTTCGCCTCAAATTTCAGGCATAATTTAATCTGTTTACGGAGAACTCGAGTTTTTGTCGAAGTTTATTTTCGCAAATAGTTTAATGATCGATCTCTCGCACCCTTTAATTGGAGCATAATAATTGTTTAATTGTATTTGGCTATAATTTGTAACATTGTCATTTGCATCTAATAAATTAACTTTCAACATTCTGATTATTTTTTATTTTTTTGAATTTGAATACATAAATGTTACTCACTCCATTCCATGTTAGTATAGACATTTTTTTCCTGCACAGAGATTAAGAAAAAAGTGTAATATATTAAATAAAAGGATTAATAAATTAAAGTAGGGGTCATTTTATTTGAAAAGTTCTTTCATAAGAGAAAAATCAAAATAGAGCAATAGTTCATTTTATTTGCGTACAAATTACCTTTTCTATTAAAATCAAATGTCATTTTAATAAGTCATTTTTAACCATGTACGTTGGCATTACAACTGACACATCAGTTTCAGTTTAAAGAAAATTAATTTTGAAAGAAAAATAATAGTAAAAAATATTAGTTGGCGCACAAAACATACTAGTTGGAGCACAACTAATATATTTTGTATTATAGACTGATACATTTTGTATTGATAACTGAAAAATTCTCATTTTAAAATTGTTCTGAAATAATTCATCTTCCAGAGTCCTATGCAAATATTCCTTATCAATAGACCATCAGCAATCTATCGACAAATTGAGGGGCAATAGATTTTGTATAATTGATAACTGAAAAATTCTCAATTTAAATTTGTTCTGAAATAAGTCATCTTCCGAAACCTATACAATAACAAATTGACGATAGCAATATTTCGTATAGAGATCCCAATATCCCATGACTCCAATAAAGCATGAAAAAAGGCTTCAATAGATGAAGAGGAGAGTGAGCCTTTTGGGCTTTATTAAAGTCAGGCTTATGATCAATAGATGAAAAAGAGAGTCGACTTGGGCTTAATAAAATTAGTCCCAAGTCCCAACCCTTACAAATCAAACATGTATACTTTTTGTAGAAAGCTTTTCTTATAGTATTATGTTACAAAGAGATTTCTTATTACCCAGTAAATAGGGTACTTTAATTTGTTATATTTATCGGGGGTATTAGTATCTTTATAGATTAGTGGCATTTGCTCTTTTGAATCGGTTAGAATATTCGACATATGGAGCTAGTTTTACCTTTCATATATTAGTACTCTAGCTCTAACCAAGTTGTTTATATGCAGATTATTGCACTTCGAAAATAGTTGCCGTGAGTACTTGCCGGAAAGAAAAAGTTTAATTAGTAGAACAATCCCCATTTTACCAACCAAATGATTAAAAATTTTAAAATAACCAAAGCCAACTATTCGCACACAATAATGAATCTTAATAATTACTAGTACTGTAGTACATGGTTTAGATACATGCAGCTCTCACATTTCAAGTCCTGTCCTATTATCTTAAAAGCATATGTCAAGCACCATAAGTTTAGAAATTATTGAAAAACTTTTTAGGTGTAAGACAGATAAATTCATCTGGCAAGGCAATTCATTATCATACAAAATGACAACGCAAAAGTGCCCCATTCGAAATTATATATAAACGATTAACAACTCAACAGTAGTTTATAAGCAATATAAATAAATATTATCTGACAATCATTAGAGCTTAATTAAGATAATATTAAATAATAATTACAGCACTTTATTGATATGTTTGAAGTGTTGTAGTACTATATACCATAGTGGATTCGCATATGAGCACAAGCATATTCAATCTACATCTTTTTCATAGATTAATTATTTTCTTGATAAATATGATTTTTATTGAAAATTTGTAGGTTGAGTGCTAAAGCAACTATGCCACCTAAGACCAATAATATATAAGTGTACAGGGAATCGCTTTATTGTTACCTTATATGACGCAGCCTTTAAGTAAATAATTAAATTGCTGTAATTATAAGGTGGCAATCTTTTAAAAAGAGTAAAAGAAATGCTAAAATTAATTTATTTCTGAGGCGTTATAGAAGTTTATTATATTTAGAGTACAAATTTTAAGAACAATTTCCACGGCAACTACACAGAGCGCTGGGTGTAAAATATTAAAAAAACACAGTAATAGTATCATATTTTGTTGATATAATATAAATAAATCGAGTAAAAACAACAACAATTAAATTGAAAGTTGAACTGATAGATTCAAAAAAACAACTACTACTACTAGCGGACGCAGGATTTTTATGCTGGGGATCCAAATTACATTAACGATAGTTGCATATTTTTTAGTGTCGACGATTATAGAAACAACCCGAGACATTACGAAGCTGCGAGAGAGATAAATAGTTTGAGATGCATTTTTCCCCTTTATGTGTTGCTTCATATTTATCATTTACAGTTTCTCTTCTCCGATACATTTTATATTCCCTCCGTCCATAAAAAAATAATCTCATCTAGACAAAAGTAAGAGAGATGAGAGAAAAAGAAGATAAAGTAGAAGAGGAAAAGTAAAAAAATAAGAGAGAAAATGTGAAAAAATGGATAAAGCATGAACCAAAATAATCTCATCTAGACGAAAGTAAGAGAGATGAGAGAAAAAGAAGATAAAGTAGAAGAGGAAAAGTAAAAAAATATGAGAGAAAATGTGAAAAAATGGATAAAGCATGAACCAAATTGATCAAGAAATGCCAGCAAAGAGACTCGAACATACAGTCAAGTGCTTACATAACCAAATCACAAGCCAACTAAGCTAACTAAATACTTGAAAAATGCTTTCTAATTGTCCATAATATGGGAAATAGAAAAATGGGTGGGGTTCAAGGAACCCCCATACCCCCACGTAGGTCCGCCCCCGACTACTACAGCAATGCAAAAATACTCTTATAATTAAACACTAATCATCATGATGATACAAATAATGAAGTGGTTCAGTTTCAGCCACAAAAGGCTTTCGCTATAATTATACCACTAGTTTAATTTCTGATCTGTTGCTTTCTTGGGAATTAATTACGCTTATATACGACCAACGGTTGGAACTTGAAATTCCTATATTCGTTTGAGTTGGGAAAATGAATTATACACTACTACACTCCAGTAAAAATATATGCATTTCATTTTTTAAAAATTATCTCAATTTATTACATATACATCAACTTATTTATAACTTATATCACCGTTAACATTATTATTAATATGGGTCTCAGTATCCACTGACACTACTTTAATTATTTTTCTATTCCTTTCTCTTAATTTAACAATTTTATTTTAATTCTCGGGACATATCAATTATTAAACTATCTTTCAAAAGAAATTACTATTAAACTATGTCAACCTATTCATATTTAACATAATTTAGTTATTTCGGTTTAAGATTTTACTTATCTTGGATCAAAATTAATTCATCTTCAATTAGAATTTACTAGTTAAAATCCATATTAAACAGAGATGCAGCTGAGGCTGTGGTCTTTCATATTTAATGTTATACCCCATAGTAATTGAAACGTACATATCAATAAATGTGAATGAACAATGATTGACATAATTTCCTATAATATCCATTAATCCAGCATGTTAAAAAATGTAAAGAGCCAAAATTAGTGACGAGGGTGGGACCACGCAAGCGAAGAAAATGGCCACTGACCTATATTGGTCGGCTATAAATTATTTCCAATTAATTATTAGTTAATCCGAGGCGGCCTCAGAAATTAATCTTTAATCATGCATAAATTAATCTTTAATCATGCATTATTCCATGCATCCCCCACCATAAATACCAAACCCCTCTCCACAGTCACTCCCATCACACACCTGTATCAACATTCAACACAGTAATTGCTGCTTAGAATCAATAATGGTGAAGGATGTGGAAGCAGTGGAGCCAGCGGCGGAGTACTCCGCCAAGGACTACCACGACCCGCCGCCGGCTCCGCTGTTGGACTTGGACGAGCTGACCAAGTGGTCCTTCTACAGAGCCCTGATCGCCGAGTTCATCGCCACCCTCCTCTTCCTCTACGTCACCGTCCTCACCGTCATCGGCTACAAGTCCCAGAGCGCAACCGACGAGTGCGGCGGCGTGGGCATCCTCGGCATCGCCTGGGCCTTCGGCGGCATGATCTTCATCCTCGTCTACTGCACCGCCGGGATCTCGGGGGGCCACATCAACCCGGCGGTCACGTTCGGGCTCTTCCTGGGCCGGAAGGTGTCGCTCATCAGGGCGGTCATGTACATGGTGGCGCAGTGCCTCGGCGCCATCTGCGGCGTCGGCCTCGTCAAGGCCTTCCAGAGTTCTTACTACAACCGCTACGGCGGCGGGGCCAACACCCTCAGCGACGGTTACAACAAAGGCACCGGCCTCGGAGCCGAGATTATAGGCACCTTTGTTCTCGTCTACACCGTCTTCTCCGCCACTGATCCCAAGAGAAATGCCCGCGACTCCCATGTTCCAGTAAGTAATTAATTAATCATTTCTTTAGTTTCATATTGTACTGATGATTGATTGGTGGATAATGAAGGTGTTGGCTCCGCTTCCAATTGGGTTCGCGGTGTTCATGGTTCACCTGGCCACCATCCCCATCACCGGCACCGGCATCAACCCTGCTCGGAGCTTCGGTGCTGCCGTCATCTTCAACAACGAAAAGGCCTGGGATGACCATGTAATTTTTCATCACCTTCTTTAAAGTTTAAATAAATTTCATATGTTGAGTATGATTATTAAATAGGAGTAATTATTGGTGTGTTTGTATATGTGCAGTGGATATTCTGGGTGGGGCCATTTATTGGAGCTGCGATTGCTGCAATCTACCATGTATTCATCTTGAGGGCAGGGGCCCTGAAAGCTCTGGGATCATTCAGGAGCAATGCCTGATTTATCATAATAAAATGCCTATTCTCTGTCATTATCAATGTGTACATATTTTCTTCTCCATGTATTGGATTCTTCTTCCTTTTTTTCTTTGTTTGTAATTCCAGTGTATTGCTCATCATCCTCTTTTTTCTTTTAATTCAAGAAAAATGTTTGTGTATTTTACACCTTGCTATCTCGTTTCGGATTTATGACATTTAATTTGATCAACAAATGATGGTCCAAGATATGTTGAGTATGACATGGAAGCTAATTATTACACCTTACAATATGGAGTATTTTAGAATTTGTCTAATTAATGGCCACGCATAATGCTATAATTAAAAATAACACTACTACTTAATTACTCCTTTTTTGTTAAGGACATTTTTTTCAACATGGAAAATAAGAAATAGACGTTAATGTGTTATGTGGAGATATAATAAAATAGGAGAGAATATAACACTAATGAAGAAGAAATTTGTAACTTGTCAAAAATAAAAATGATATTCTATTATAATGGACATTCCAAATGAAAAAAACTGACTCTATTAATGTGGAATGGGGGCTGTAATTATATAGAATTGTGATAAACGACTAATGAAAATGATAAGTAAAATGGTCACAATAATTGTGACTTAATTATGAAGTGGTTTGGTTACGTAACTTCCACCGAACCGCATTTGACATGATTGAATATCAAAATGGCATGTATGTGTTGTCATAAGTACAGTCGTTTGATAAAGTATAATATTAATAGGCTAGAAATAATTGGCAATTGTTTGTGCAAAAAATGTTTGGATTAGGAATAGTCGATGTGTCGATGCATTGTTTTAGTTTGCTTATTTATTGTAAATGTTATCCACGAGTCAACTTCCATATGGCATCAGAGACAGAATGATTATTCATTTGATTAAATAAATTGATGGCTAAGAAGCGAATTTTTTGGGAGTTAAAACCTTTGTGGTGGGGGGACGCACTAAAGTTAAATATACACATTAAATTAATTTATCAACTAGTCTTTATCACAATAAAAAGTTGCAGGTACACATACACATCATTATATGTCGTTTTCATAGAGTCATTAACCTAATCCTTCTTATCTTGTCCTTGATTATTTATTCATTTTTCTGCGGCTAGTAATGGTTTAGCCGTTGGCTTTCCACCTAAAAGAAATTTCATAAGATGACATTTGATCAAGAAATAATGGCATAATGCATAAAATTAGATGGTTTGTTTTCACAAACCATGAGATAATGGGCCTTTTATTAGGCCCATCTGCCATAATATTTGGATTGGCCCCCTTGTTTATTTCAGCCAAAATAATTCATACTAATAGTAAATACAGTACTATCTACGAAAGTAATGTACCACAAAAAGCTGACTCATATACAGCTTCATTAAAAATTCAGTAAGCATGACGAATACTATTAACAAATTCTTGATTTAGACATTCTTAGGAATCATTCTTTGCGGCGTTGGTAAGAAGTTACTAACAAATTAGGGTTTGAGTCATTTAGTGTTCATCACCTTGGTGTGTATGAATTTTAACCCTCAAAAATAAAAACATTGTTTATCTATATATTATTAAGCATGTGTAACTGGATTATGTAATTGAGGAGTAAGTTTTTTATGGAATAATCCTTCGTGAAACAGAAAAAGGTAGAATTAGATCAAAGTCTTTTCTTGGGCATATGATGGACCATAATGGACGGACTCTTTATCTTAGCGGACCTTAACTCTTCTTAAACATATCAAATTAACTTTGCAAATGGAAAACTCTCTCCATCCTATAAAAATAGATAATTTTGAGATCATAAGATTTTTAATGTATAATTAATATTATGTTGTTATGGTTAGATCCTAAAACTCTTACTACAATTTTGCTCCATATTTTCGAAACACCAAATCATTTGTTATATTATTTTATTCATTTCTACTTGAATTAGTTAGTAATAGGATTTTAGAAACCAAACTAAAATTTGAATCATCTAAATAGTGAAAGATAGCTACTACAACACACAGTTTAATATGGATTGATCTCTCACTCTCTTACTGTAACATATAACCATCAAACAATGAGGCCTTAATTCTAGTGCAAGCTTAATATTATTTCTCTTTCCTTCATCACTTGAGCACAGCCAGCATATTCTATATTGATCTAATTCGCACTCCATTGAGACCTTGTCTAAAACTAGTGAGCTGTCTATATTAATTAAAGAGGCAAAATTAAAATAATCAATTTTGATAAAGTAAAAGTTCATTCTAAAAAATATACTAGTACTAATAATCATGGTCATCCATGTCCAAAATTTCCTACTATTATATTTTCTTTTTAATAAATACTGAAAAAGGAAAATATAAATTTAAAAAATTTGAAATTACGTTGAACTCCGCATCTTAGCGTCGTTGCTTCTCCTAGTATAGTAGTTGTATTTTTAAATTATCCTTTTCAGTTTTGATACTATGAACTCCGAAAATCTGTAAAGTAGAATATACTGTAGATTTTTAAAAGCGTAAAATTGACTCTTTTCTAGTGGAGTATAAAATTGGCTAGAATTAATACATTCATTTTTATCGTGACTCTCCCTCACAAACACGTATCTAGCCATCTAGGTGTGTAAGAGGGGGCAGTGATTTATGGTATAGCATGCGTTTGCAACTTTTAAAAAAATTGGATCTAAATAAAATGTAATAATTGTGAGAATACACTTTGTTTCGAAAATGGTGCAGCAGTCGCATCTTATAATTACACTCCACATCTACATACATTTATTTTTCTTAATCATCTTCTCCATAATTTATAACAAAAAATATAATATAGGATCATGATGACATTTTCAACTTTGAGAAATATACTTTATTTGTTATTGCACCACGACAATATATTTCAACTAATCGAGAAATATATATACGTATTAGGAGTACTATTATAAGGTTCTCTTCGCAAATATCGCTTGGGAACTTAGAACTATATCAATCCTTAATTGATTAATAGATGTGGACATAACAAAATACACTCCGTATTAGTTATTGAGGGAGTACAACTAAATGTCATTCTATAATTGATGATCCTTCATGTTCTTGATTAATTAAACAGAAAACAAGTTTGAGGATAATGATTTTCAAAACTCTTTTGAGCAAAAGATTAGTAATATATAATTATGTCTATAGTTTTATCTACTATGTATGGCATACGCTATGAGCACAATAGAATAACTGATTAACCTAATTGAGTAGGAATACGATTTTAATTGGGATTGTGAGTCGTTGAACCAAATATAATGTCAATGATAGCCGACTTGAAATAGCACATTGATTATACCCTACTAAGAAGTAAGAATTGTGATTAGTTGAATCAAATATATAATTCTCGCTTCAAAAATTTTAAGAATATGTCACGAAAAGTGTGATACTATTAACTTCAATTCCCATAATATTTTTTTCAAATAAATCAAACTCCTCCATAATTTGCAACCTCTATATAAACCACAACTCCATATCCAAAAACACTAATCCCATTACCCAAATCCATAGAAGAAACACTCAATGGCTCCATTGTTGGCCTTGGCGCTCATTTCGTTCCTATCTCTTTCCACCAATGCCGAAGATCGGGCTCACGGCCTAAGCAGTGAACCTCCCGTCGCAGTCACCCCAAAGGCATTCACATTTTTCCACCCGGATGGGAGCGGAACTAACCCGTGTGACCTGTCACACTGTTCCACATTGCCTCAAGCAGCGACCGTGAAGCCACAGAGCCCCACCAAGGGCAGCCACGGGCTGGGAGCCGGTGGCATTGCCAGCATTTCCCTAAGTTTATTGTTGGCCCTCGCAGTCGTGGGAATGGGAGTTTACTATGTGATGAACAAGAGGAAGGCTAACCTCGACAGAGCCAAACAACAGAAGCTTACTGAGGTTTGAGATGGAACCATTTTGCAGCTTTCTCAGCTTCCAAATTCTACTTCTCTGCTGGCTCCTATAAAATTCTAGATCTAGACTTTTTTCATGTATTTTAGTATGATTAATGTTTTCAGATACAAATAAAATGCAAATCTGTAATGTTATACATTTACTCATGCATTAGTATATAGACTAAAGTCTAATATAGAATAAATGTAGGAAGACGGCAACATGCCCAAATCATGACCTGCATTAAGGCGATCACAGCCACAGGAGCTATACCAATATAATATATTGGAATTTATATCTCTTCAATCTAAGAAATGACCAGAGGTGCGGCTCACACAATGTAGAATACAGGTGGAACGTCCACGGAAAACACAATGGGGCCAATCGAACATTAAAACAAACACATTAGATAGGAACAAAAGACTCTTGTATTCGGAAAAAAATGTACATATGCTACACGACACATCCATACTCATCCACCCAGTAAAGATTTTCCAGGAAGATTGAGAAAGCAAAAAACTAGCTGGAGCTTGGGAGATGGAAGGACCCATGGCAGTTGCCATCTTATTATAACCAAGAAAACCTCTGCAACAGTTGCATAGCAATAGCAAGGGAGCATTCCTACCATCCATGTGAGCTTAGATACTCAATAATTGGTCCAAATGTGCTATCCACAGATTTATTCCAAATGTGTGCAAACTCTTGGCGAGACTTCCGCCCAAAAATAGGCTCCGTTGGCTGAAATTAAAGCAGAAGCTCAAGTCACTGAAAAGCAATAGAATTACTAATAACCATGAGATGTAGAGTAGCTAACAAGGTAAAAAAAAACATGTTTTGTCAATGATTCCCCAACTGGCACTCACCCAAGCCCATCTATGCACACATGCATATACTTAATTGCATATTTAGACAAGTCCAAAATCCAACGGGTTGGTAACTTGGTGTACTTAAAAAAATGGATAGCATGTCCAAAATCGTAAAAGAAAAAAATAAAAGTGGCAAGTATTTACCTGGTCAAATGACGACGTGTAACTTATATAACAATTCTAGTCACACTTTTGGAAGTTAATCAAATTAAATTTCTAAACTTCGTAGTTAAATGATAATTTAATACTCCGTACGTGTTTTATCAATCGGGAACTTGTGCCCAAAATCTGTTATTAAAGATGTGAATCCAGCAGATATGAAAATGATTACCATCAATTTTGTGACAGTTCACACACCAAATAAAGTAAGAGAGAGATGTCTTGCAAATATGATTAAGCCAACTACTATCAATCAATGGTTCCTTAAGCCATTTCAAACAAGTCAGAACTGAAGTTAAGGGTCAAAAGTAAAATCATCAAGTGAAAAAAATGATGTCAAGTAATTCAAGATCTTCAATATGTTCAGTGTTTATTGGCGATATCATCAATGAAGTAACGTTCAATCTGAAAATAAAGTGCAAAGCCCCAAAAATTAAAGATAGATAACTGTCAGTTTTATCTTTGAAGTTTGAAGGTGTTAATGTTATAATTTTTCACTAAGATCAACAAGAAGTAGCATTCCTTCTATAAGAGATTAAAGAATGAAGCCATACAACAAACATTTAGAAGGGAAAACCATTCGTGGAAGTATTTGACTATCAAAGTATTAACTCCCATCATTAAAGTTCAAAGGTAATCTGGTGGATTCAAGAACAGTCTCCACAAAAGTCATCAAGAAGTAGCATCTAATGGAACTAGGGCGTTACGTCCCCAGATGAACACCACCAAATTCAAAATTAAGTTCAGAAAGGATCAGTATTCGATTCCACCACTTGAATACAAAGTACAAACCCAACAAGAAAAAAATCTGGAGAGAGGAACTAGAGGAAATAGAGAGTGAAACAACAAACTCGCCTATTTTATCAAAAAACAATAAATTGCAATGGTTTTTTTTTTTTTTTGTGTTTTAAGAAGTTTATACATATTATTTTAGTTCACCAAATTTGGTGTGATTCAAAGGATACAACCATCAGTTTCCCTCAAAAGAGAAATGAATAACCATCAGTTTGTTTTGCAAATATGTTAGACTAGCATGCATTATTTCCTCATCAAAAGGAAAGTCTCACCGACAGAGAACTTAAGGACCTATTTCACATGCCACAAACCCGCTCAAGAAAAAAATAAACCTTGCAGAGTATGTATGAACGGCTTGTCTAGCATGGAATCCTCTATTTTTTTTTAAACATATCTTATTCCTTTTTCCAAGTTGGCTAAATCCATGTGACTTTTTTGTTTAGTACTCTCTCTCTTGCTTCCTTTTTCATATTTGAAGTGACACAAGAGGGTCACATGCAGGTAGCCTTGTCTACATAAGCCTAGGGAACTCCAGGGCATTATCCACTTTAGTACACACACATAATGCAGCTAAATATTATAAAACCCTTGCACTGCCATTACCACATGGATACTTTTCTCTCCTTTGATCCAATTCATAAAAATTCTTGAGACCATATATAAACCTTTTTATGTGATCAGGAGGATCTTCAATATAGCCATTTCATTGTGATCAAATGTCCTAATTTCAGTCGGATGGCCACTTGTATCAAATATGAATTATGATAGACTTGATACTTTGTAACAAATTAATATCTTGGATGCTGAATGTTACCAATCCAACACAAGCATATATCTTCATAGAAAAGATTGATAACCGTAGAAGAAGGTATAGTTTATCTCCTACTCAGGAACAAATCTGAACTATAATAAAGGTTGCTCCCTCTGTGTAAAAATCTTTACTAAAAGGCAGTAAAAAACACAGATGATAACTATAGCCTATAGCAGTGATGTTAAGTAGTGGATGGCGGAGGCAGTTAAACTTGCCGCCTATAGGCCCTATAGGTGTCAAGTTTATTTTGTAGCAACTAGTAATTAAAGAATTTAATGCAGCATTGTGGAAACCAATAATCATACAATTAACAGTGGTCGTTCCATTTCACGCACCAGCAAGCAAGCAATATTATAGGTTGACAAACATTGTACCTATGCTTTCCCATAGCTGGAACTGGACGTTATTAGTCATATTTTCTAAATAAATGGAATTTACCACAACCTTGAGATTCCATAAAAACTAGCAGATGTAGCTTCTTTGGACCATGACCAAAGACTGTATGCATAATTAGTGAAAGAACCATTTGTAGTACTAATAACAATGACACAAAGTGACAAAACTCAGTTTTTCCTTCTATAAATTTGAACTACATCTGACCTCGCTCTCGCTCTCGCTCTCCCTAGTCCCCACCCCCTATATCTATGTGTGTATAAGGCAAGGAATTAGCCGAAATATGGTGGTATCTCCCATTTATAATTTTTCAAAGAAGAGCAATGAATAAAAAAAACAAGAGTTATTTGTAAGTTTGTAGCTCCAAGATCAATTTTCCAGAAGTAGAGCCAATCCACTCAAGAAAGGAAGTCAATTGGGGCACTTAGTCAACTATCTCAATCAAGAACACACATATATGTTCAGCAATTGGCACAACCAACCACTTCAATCATTCCAGCAACTCATAAAAATCCATTGGAACTAGTCAACAATAGAATTACCCGAGGCTCATAGTGATTAATTGATTTATAGATGCTTCTACGCTGCTCAAAAACCACGGCCCCGGTTAAGAGGCTCCCTAGCGCCGCGCCCAATAGACGCTCCTGCGCAGAAATCAAAATGCAGAAACAATACGCATGAAAACTATACACAAATTGCCCGACTCCATGCGACACTTTTGATAAAAAAGAATAACAAGGAGAAAAACCTGAGCTAGAACGCTGATCATCGTTCCAAGGTATTGGGATTTGGGATTTGGATAGGAAGAGGAATACCTGTTACTGTCTTGATCGTAAAATAGGCTTTGGGTAGGGACCAATGGGCCAAGCCCAATACAATTGTTCATTTCATTTTTCACATCAAATAATGTGTTTTTCTTCTAAATATTTTAAAACACCACTTTACCAATTAATTAAGTTGCTCGGCATCATTCTAATCCAAGAATCAATAACCTGTTTAAATTAAATTTAGCCAAACACACTCTAGATTTATACGAACAATGGATTGGTCTGATTTGCAGAAGATGTATCCATAAGTTTTGTAACAGCCCGCCATTTTAGGGTATAATAAATGCGGCGACTGCTACCTAGGCAGACTTAAAAATAACACAACATAGCCTAAGGTTTAACTTAAAGGGATTTGACCAAAGTATTAAATGCACTATTAAAGCAATAGGTCAACAGCTTAATCAAGAAAATAATAATGAATATATATTATGGAATATGCTCAAAAGGCAAGGGTTTAATATAAATCCAACAAAACGCATTATGTCTCAATATTCTAAGCAATAATGAAATAGTTCAAAAACGATGATACTAAGTTTCATGTTTAGCGGAAGCAACTAAGAGAAAAGTGAAGAAAATGTATAAAGACACAACTCCACTTGATGTTTCAAACAATCATATCATTATTCAATTTAATAGCTCAACACCGCCACCCGCCCGTCACTGCTCAACCTGCACATAGAGAAAACACATGCAAGGCTGAGTATTTTAAACATACTCAGTAGACTCATGCCAAAACGTTTTAATTGTTATGCCACCCTTACCATAGTGAACTCGAGTTTTGCATTTATTTAAAGAATAGCATCGAGTATCACAAAAATATTTCATAGACTGGCCAGTCAAACAATACCTCGCATTTTCTCATCAATCAACAATATCATGGTGCGACGAAGTGTGGCCACACTTTCGCCCACGAGACCGGCCGACTAGTAAGGACGGCTCCCGATCTCCCGTGTACACTAGCCTGATAGGGTTTGCGGCCCTACTCAGACCCGAATTCGTTTATATAGCCCTATAGCCTAATGGAGCGTACTCACAAACTAGGCATCAGGCACACATAATATCCAAAACAATCACAGGCATGGCATAACAGTTTAATCCACCCTTATTTCTTCACTTTCATAAATTTGCAACATAAATGAGTTTAAGAATAAAGCCCACCTCGATTCCTAGATCACAAGTATGTTCTTCTTCTTGCTATCACTCCGTGAGCGCGAGTTATCACTTTTAATTTATGTATTACAAGTAAGTCTCAATCATTGATCAAAATCATGCATGTTCCCACGTTTTCCCTTTTTCCCATCGATTAGTTTTAATATCACCATTCAAAATCAAAGTACGATTATCATATCGCTTTTACTCGCACAACACTCCAGATTTATCATCAAATCGTGTCACGCATGAGTGTTTTCAAAACACACCCACACACACACGCGCGAACACACACATCAACACACACACACGGTTTCACAAACACACACATGTGCATCCCATTCATCAATTAATTTCCTCATCACTCAATCTAAATGCATGTGGACTCAAGAACACCGATTAATCGGTAGATGAAGAAAAGATCAAAATAAAAATACCTTTTTCGATAGAATGAACGGTAGAAACAAAGTAGTAGCCTTGATTATTCAAAGATTCTTGAATTTCAACTTCAATTCTTCTCCAAAAGATGAAGAAATATTGGAGAAAGTAGAAGAAAATTTTGAGAGAGTGAACGACGTGAGGGAGAGGGGGGCGATTTTTGTGATGCTAGGGTTTAGGTTCTCACTTTTATATTTATAGAGTGCAAGATTTAATCCCACAATTAATTAAATAAAAGATTTGAGGAGATATGGTGGTTGTAGTTGGCGAAAATTTGGAGAGAAAAATAGGGGAGTTCGAATTTTAGGCTATTTATTTAGCCTATAATTTAATTTGAATATTTCACAGAGTAGGATAAAATATCACCGGGCAGAATAAAATAATAAACTCCCCAATTAATATGAAATACGCGTGATTATTGAATCTCTACCCAAGGATTCAAATTAAAATCCTAATTAAAATAGGATATGACAAGATCTTCTTAGATATGGTAATATATGCTAGAATATTTATATTTATTCATGGAAGAGAATAAATAAGGGATCAAATAATATAATAAAATAATTCCTTCTCCCATAAATAGGAGATTTTCGAAAATCTCCATATTATAAAGTGGGTTTCGAAAATTTCATAGAGAAAATAAGGAATAATCGGACTTTGGATTTAATTTGGATAAATATCCCAAGAGAATAATCAAATCCACGAAAAATAGAATTCCTCTCCAATAAATCATGAGGGTATTTATGAAAATCTTATTTAATCTCACTCATCCCTTAGGAAATAATTCGCCACGGTATATTCTACCCCGCATCACAATATTCACATAATCGCATCACAAAATCCACCATTTTTAATTCCACCTCATATTCACAGCACATTGACCTTTCAACAGTCACACCATAATTTTTAAATATTGACTATTCAATAGCCACGTCATATAATCACAAGTTTGACTATTTAATTCAAACTCAACTTCATATTGCAATTAGGTCACAAAGAATCATGCAATAAATTACTCATTATTTACTTCACATACTTCATAGCATTAAAAACATTTAATGCAAAAAATTTATGTCTCGAAAATTAGGATCTGAAAAAGGGGATGTTACAAGTTTGATGTAATCTCTAATTTTTTATAGGCTTTTGCTAATATTTATTTTCATTATTAAGTGTTTCATATATGATATATTATTTTCATACACCACAGCACCACAGTCCACACACAAACTATACACTACACAAGCATACATAGACTTCATATCCGTTTTACCGAAAAAAAGGATTTACAATTCCTTCAAATTTAATTCCGTAAAATTCTAATTCTACTTTAATTTCAATTTCGTGTACTGAACTGATTCTGGGTTATTTTTTCTTTTAGCAAGAATCAAAATTTTTAATCATATTCGAGTATCTTTTGTTGCCTTTCAATATTTAATTTTGCATTTCTAATAAATTTAATTTACTTTTAAGTATTTTTAGTTTTAGTCATTTTAATTTCAAGTCATCAATAATTTAATTCACACTGTTCAATACTTTCTTCTTTCTAACTAAGTTGAAGTATTTATTTTTAAAAATAAATCCATTCATTTTTACTTTATTTTATCATATACTTAAATATTTTCTCGTATTTTATTTTATTTTCATTTGATCTATTTAAAATAATTTATTTATGTTTGCCTAAAAGAAGAAGAGATTATTTAAAAAGATAAAAATATATTTTCAGTATATAGGAAAAAATTATATTTAGTTTAGACAAAATTATAGACGTAGAATGCGGTGCAGGGAATGATATTGTTCTGAAATTTTGGATTATAAACAAGATAAAACAAAACTCCCTCTCTGACACCACCATTCCATCCACGTTCTCTCGTCTATCTATCTCACGCGCGCTAACACACGCGTGCGCAGATACTCTACTTTCTGAATAGCTCTTAGATCTTCCATTTTCACAAACAAAGCTCTCATCTCCCTCATTACTTGTTTTCTACTCTTCTCTCAGATCCCCAACTCTCTCTCTCTCTCTCGTATAGTCAATTACTATTCCACTCACTTTCAAGCTCCAATCCAACAATCAGATCTCATCCATGGCCTCCATTTCCCCAATTATCTCTCTCTTCTCGCTCCTCCTCTTTACTTACCCCGTCCTCTCCGATCATTCGCCGGCGCATTCCCCTTCTCCACATACGCATCCACCCGCCGACCAAATTTCTACGCCTCCGTCCTCCGCGCCTTCACCCGCCCACTCCCTCTCCTCACCTCCGGCGCCGCCGCCTCCAGATCTCGACTCACACTCACCTTCTCCCGCACCGACTCCGGACAACAAGTCTCCCTCTAGCTCTCCCGCGCCGGCCGGAGACATCAAGCGCGAGAGTGAGCCCAATGCGGCAGATCTGGACAACAAGGGCGACTCATCCGGCGGAATTAGTAGCGGCCAGAAAGTCGGCGTGGCGGTGGGAGTGATAGCCGGAGTGCTGATTGTCGGCGCCGGCGTGGTGGTGTACAAAAAGCGGCAGCAGAATATCCAGCGGTCGCAGTACGGGTACGCCGCCAGGAGAGAGATTCTGTAGATTCAAATTTTCAGATCATATTCATACTAGTATATACGAATTCCGAATTTCTGTGCTTGCTTTTTTAATATCACTCTATTTTTTCCAATAATTTTGTTATTTGATTGGTTGAATGATTTGTTATTGGAGCTAAAGGCATTTCCATCCATATTCCATTCCGATGGAAGTCTCAACAGCAACTAGCAATAAGTAGCTATATTTTGTGTATTTCAATCGATTTTCAGAACAGAGCATCAAAGTGTGAAAACATATGATTAGTATATACTCCTGATAAACCATATATGGTATGGACTAATTAAGCGTAACAAGAAATTACAAAAATAAATGTTGTGCTGTTTGGTCGCGGAAAAAAATGGTGGGATACCACCAACATGTATGGTTTCGTTGTCAATTTGTCATTCATCACTCATAAATTAACATTTATATCTCCGACCAAATTTTTATTGCTATGACTCTATGAGTTATGACATACCCTTTTCACGTTTTGTGGAAGAAATTTATTTGATATGGCCTGACATTTTAGGAAATTGTTAAGCATTTTCATTAAACTTCTACCATATCCTCAGTATATCTTTATGTTGTTCGGAAGAGAGAGAATAAAAAATATTGAAATATTGTTAGCAGAAAATGAATCTGACATAATTAAATAATTTTTTTAAAAATTTAAAAGTTCATCATTTTAAAGTATAAACTGAAAAAAGTAATTTATATTTTAAGAGACAAATAAACATTATTAAAACTACCTAGCTAGTTTTAGTCACAAAGGATTTGATCTTTTACCATTAATCATTTCTCCAAAACAAACAAACTCACAAACAAACTCATTCAGCAGATTAATCTCATAATTTGACTCAGCAATGGTGCGCCATGTGCATTGCGGGAGGAATTTTGCGGCGGACTTCTTATCGCACCATGCCTATAGCTTTGCTCATGGGGTGCTTGTTTTGGATCAACCACCATCAGGTCTTAATATTTGGCTCCTTCATGATGGATTAGACATTTCATATTGTCGTTAGTTTACTTTCTTTTTAGGCTTAGCCTGCTTTTTTTATCAAAAAAAAAAAAAAGAAGAAAGAAGATAAGAGCACTCCCAATGGAGGTGGCGAATTCTCGGCGATAAATCGCCGATTATCGCCGAATTATCGCCGGCCATTGTGGCGAAGTCGGCGATAATTCGGCGATAATGTTACCGTTGCTTCGCCGAGTGGCGATTTATCGCCGGATTATCGCCGAGCGATCGCCGGCCACTGTGGGCGACGCTCGGCGATAATCGGCGATTTTTAAAATTTTTTTTTTTTTTTTTGGCCGAACGGCTATTTTATCCCACCCCTATAAATATTTCATCCTCTTCCTCCATTCATCACCCACAAACTTCATTCACACAAATTTTCAATCTTTTTTCTCTCCATCTTTATTAAATGAGTTCTGATTCATCGTCTCGTGCTCAGTCCGACGAGGAAATATCACATTCTTCTTCCGAAGAAGAGGTACCTCCCGCTCCCACCGGATGGGATGTAGCGGGTTTCGCCAACAACCCAATCAACAACTATATCTCCCGCTGCATACAAAGCGAGATCGCTCGAATGCAGCAGCCACCCCCCCAACGGCCAATCCGCCGGCGGCGCCGATACATCCCTCGCAACCACACTGGTGCGCACGATCGGCTGTTCGCCGATTATTTCGCGGAGGAACCACGTTATCCGGCAGATGTATTTCGTCGCCGGTTCAGAATGCGCCGCTCCCTCTTCCTGCGCATTGTTAATGCGTTGTCCGCGCGTTACCCCGAGTTCCGGCTCCAGCGAGACGCAGCAGGGAAGCCCGGACTATCGCCCCTACAGAAATGCACTGTTGCCATCCGGCAGTTGGCATATGGAGGGTCCGCCGACATGTTCGATGAGTATCTGCAATGCGGCGAGACGACTGGCAACGAGTGCCTGAAGAATTTCTGTCAGGGCGTGCGAGAGATATTTGGGGAGCACTACCTTCGCTCGCCGGACGCAGCTGACTGCCAGTTCCTACTGGATTGGCACTGGAGGACCCACGGCTTTCCGGGGATGCTCGGCAGCATCGACTGTATGCACTGGCAGTGGAAGAACTGCCCAACCGCGTGGCGAGGCCAGTTTACTACCGGCTACAAAGGTACGCATCCCACCATCATTCTTGAAGCCGTTGCCGACCAACGGCTTTGGATTTGGCATGCTTATTTTGGTATAGCCGGGTCGAACAACGACCTAAATGTTCTCAATTCCTCGCCCCTTTTCAACGAGCGGATCAACGGATTAGGCCCCTCCATCGAATTCACGGCCAATGGCAATGTGCATAACATGGGGTACTACCTGGCTGACGGCATCTATCCGCAATGGCCCGTGTTTCTGAAGACGATCAGATGCCCACTCGGAGATAGAAGAAGGTATTTTGCCCGAGCGCAAGAGTCTGCGCGCAAGGATGTGGAGAGGGCATTTGGGGTGCTCCAATCGCGATTTGCACTGGTAAAGGGTCCGACGCGCTTTTTCTACCAGGGGGATATTGCCGATATCATGTATGCGTGCATCATCATGCATAACATGATCATCGAAGATGAACACGAAGGCGTCCTCGACGTCACCAACGACCCAAGTGTTGCATCATCGAGTCACGGTGTCTCAACCGAGTCCGCCCGCCAGGGTGTACCGCACAACGAACATGAACGGTTCCAGGCGTTCATGGACATACACCAGAAGGAGGCCCATCAAGCACTACAACACGATATCATCGAAGAATTGTGGGCAAATAGAAACCGCGCCCACCGCCCTTGAATTTTTTTTTCTTTGAATTTTTTTTTTGATTTTTTATTTCCATTCGTGTACTTTTTTTTTTTTTAATTTTCTTCGTTGTAATGTGTACCCGTGTTTAATACAACGAACTTTATTACTATTTATTTGATTTATCTTTATAAATTAAATAAGCTAGCTTTATTATATATAAAAATAAAACAATTAAATTAGTGATGATGTAAAAATGAAATGTTGAGTTAGGGAGAAATAAGGGAGAAATAAGGGAGAAACCATTGTAGGGGTTGGCTAAAAACTGGGGATAAAATGTGATGCTGATGTGGCGCTGATGTGGCAGGAGTTAGGGAGAAATAAGGGAGAAATAAGGGAACTCCATTGGGAGTGCTCTAATACTACTAACGAGACATAGTGAGTAAACCCAAAACCAAATAACCACATCACTATTTTGTTGGAAATTTCTCACAAGTATTTAGCACCTTCAAAATCAGATAATGACATGCCAAAACAAATCAATATTGTAATGTAACACAGCACTTTTATACAATTACAGGTGTGAATATCGTGGATTCACTATATTAACTTTGAATAAAGATTAAATGACTAAATCCAACTTTTCTAAAACATTTCACCAATATAAAATTGACATATAGCCACTCGTTACATAAAGAATAAAACTATTCCAGTTGCTAAAACGTTTCTTTTGTCAATTTCGTACAAGAAAAACCTTTCATTTTTCATTTTCTCATCCAAGAACAAAAAGGTGAAAATTTCGGTGGTGCCGCAATCTCCAACTCAAAGGTAAAAACTAAAATCCTTCCATTGTAATACTAAGAAACTCAAATCATAGACAACCTTCCATGAATAATAAGAAACTCAAATCGCATGAAACCAGTCATATAATGAATGAATGCAGAATTCGCATTGCTTGGTTTTGTTACGTCACAGATAATTTGGAGGATGTGTATATAGTTTATTCCTATATTTCAACTAGAATATTGCCTTCTCCTCCATTGATATCACCATATACATCAAATCATATATGCTAATTTGCACGATCTGTATGCTAATTTTTATATAAAATGTGTACAGATCAATTAATGTTTGGACGACTTGTTAGTTACTATGGTTATCATTAAATGAGATTTGAGGATGTGCACTACTCCTTAACTATTTGGCAAAGATGTAATGCAACTTAGGTGGTGCTAATTTTTTTGTTTACTACAAGTATGGATGATATATACTACATTAAAAGGCCTTATTCTTAAGATAGGAATAGAGATCGAAATGGATGTCGAGGCATATGATTTCTAAATGAAATATGCTAAAGTAACAGGTTTTGGAACTCGAAAACTAGTTGCGTAAAAATATCCAAATACGGGCAACATCTTGGATATTAGTTTCTATTATTAGTAAGTTATGCTTCATCTGTGTTTGTGTTTCACATATCTCTTCCATATATAACTTTGACCTGAACTTTTTTCTTTAACAATATGAAAATGACAAAGCTACATGATTTATCATATCTAGATAATACTGTATTTATGCATCCTCCTAATCTTGTGCAGGTGGATCCACCCAGCGGTCATGATCTTTGATCAGCTGTATCAATGCGTCTGTTGCTCCTTCCATGGCAATGCCTCGTTGCACCACCGTCTTAACTCCCATGAAATGAAGGGATAAGCAAAACATAAAGAAACTAGTGTTTATAGAAAAAAAAAGGACAAATATGAGTGAGTAGTGGTACCTTTCCGACATAGAGGTCGATCTTCCCAGGAGCGCCACCAACATAGCCGAAGTCTGCATCAGCCATTTCTCCGGGTCCATTGACAATGCAGCCCATGATGGCAATCTGCATACCACAACAAGGTAAGATTATGCCATTCAACGACACACGATGCATTATTGTTCTTTTCAGGAATAAGTGATCTTACTGAAACACCAGGCAAATGAGATGTTTTTTCTCTTATTTCCGCGCTTATCTCTTGAAGATCAAATAATGTTCTTCCACATGACGGGCACGACACATATTCCTGGACGCATCATAATATGTCAGTGGCTGAAATTTAGTTCGATTTGTTGTGAAATCCTTCATTCGTACTTACTGTCTTTGTATTTCTCATTCTGCAACCTTGTAGCAGATTGAAAGACGTATTTCTGAGGAAATCAAAGTCCTGATCTGCAGCTTCTAGTAGGACTCCATCTCCCAATCCATCTACGAGTAGGGATCCTGCCTTTGTCCCAGCACCAATCACCAAGTCATCCCTACCAATGTACACAAAACTACCCCATATAAGTTCTTCTTCATCTCAGATTCTCAGCTAATCAAACTGATGTTAGTTCTGATTTACCTGTGGACTTTTTCAGGGAATCTTATATGATGAATTACTGGAAACTCTAACGAGTTCTCTGATAGATACTCAAAAAGCCTGCAATCAACAAGATCATCAATCCAAAAGATCTGATTGGGAAAACAATATTTTTACATTGACATACAAGATTAAAACTACCTCCTTGCAGCATGGACTCTGCTAGTCTTCTCTTCAGTATATGGTACGTAATGAAGGATCATTACAGCATCTGTACTCTTCAGAATCTCTAGCTCATCTAGAGGTTCATCTCCCCGTACAGAGACTACTAAACGTGTACCTGAACGATCATCGCTAATTTAGTAGTAATTGTTATAATTTACACAATTTTGTGTCTGAGATTTTGGTATTAGGAAAAAGTGCACACCTTGGGGAAGAGGCTTGTGAGCGCCACTAGACAATTCATCGAGATTCACCATAACAAGGGCATTGCGTAATGGCTTCGCCAACTGCTCTGACAGAGGAGTTATAACTCCCATAGAAACATCTATCAACCGTTTGAGAGCAAGTCTCTGGCATTATTACAACAAACCATGATCAAATAATAGAGATTTATAGATGTAAGAAGGAAGCTCTGGCCCAAATGAAACCAGGCTTACAGCATCTTTATCGTCTAGTGGTGGAAGCTTCCTCAATAAGATTGAATCTACTGTTGCTAGGTCCTGCATCAGTGTCGAACTTTCCATATATAAAGATCTCCAACGAAGAAATCTGAAAGTCATGTTTTAAGCCGTGGAGGAGATTTGAGTGTACCTTAAATGGCATTCCAACAATAAGTTTTGTGGCTAGAGACTTATATAGAGCTTCAGGTGCCTACACGACAAAAGAGGATATGAAATCATGAAACCAGAAATAGGAGTAATGATATCCAAAAATGTTTTTGAACTTGACAGATGCTATTGTCAAAGAAAGAGAATAAAAGGTTGCAGGAGACCTGCAACTGATCCACAGAAATCGACATCAAAACTGAGCCATCACGATGGAGAACACCTCGATAATCAACTTCTTCACCCTGTATCAGAAACATCAAAGAGCTATTAGTTCCAAAGCCCTGAAAGAAATTCTTTGTAAGAATCAACACTAACGAGCATAGCCAGACCTCCTTTTGAACTGGCAACTGACCACTTCTACGCTGGAAATCAAAATACCGTCTGTTCTTTTCTTCAAAAGGTTCCTGGTTATTAAATACTAACAACCCCTCAACCTCTTGCTAAATAAAAAATTGAAGATTTAAAAAAATTAATAGTAGCTCTGTATGCGTTACCACTCCTTTCTGCAGCTCAGCAGCTTCCATACCAAGGTTAGCCAATCTGTTACACGGATCAATCTCTTCCTCCGGAGGTTCAGTTAAAGAAACACGAATCGTATCACCCAAACCATCCTGAATATTTAACATCGATCTTGAGAAAACTACAGATATGTTTGGATACTAAATAAGCAGGTTTTACATGTCCTGATTTTGATTCCCGTCAGTAAGTTGCAAATGAGGAGACGTACCATAAGAAGTGTCCCGATGCCAATAGCAGATTTCATGCGCCCGTCTTCACCCTCACCAGCTTCAGTTACTCCCAAGTGTAAGGGGTAATCCCATCCCAAAATATTCATCTCAGCAACCAGAAGGCGGTATGCCTGGACCATGACAACAGGGTTGCTTGCTTTCATTGAAAATACAAAATTGTGGAAGTCCAGTTTCCGACAAATCCTAGCGTACTCAAATGCAGATTCAACCTGTTACATGGTCAGATAAACATGACATATAGGTACTAGAACTGCCCATATAAGGAAACTACTTTGATTCAAGTTATGAGTCGTTCCTTACCATTCCTCTTGGAGAGTCTCCGTAATAGCTCATAATACGATCTGACAGGCTACCATGGTTAGTTCCAATGCGCATTGCTCGTCCATACTTTTTGCATTTCTCAACCAAAGGGGTGAAAACCTAATTTGTTGAAACATCCACATCTATAACCTCATATTTGTATAAGTTACTACATTTGGTATTCATGTTGTAAAGCCACACAACATACCTTGTCAATATGCTCAAGTTCTTTCTGATAATCATCTTCTGTGTATTCCAACTCTTCAAACTGTGCTCTCCTGTCAGCTAATTATATTAATCAGGTTACATTTAATCAGCAAACAAACCATCGTTATTTTTTTTACCAAGTGAAAGAAAATAGAGAAAAAGTGTTGAAAAGGTACCGAAATTTCCTGGATTAACACGAATTTTATCAAAGCATTCAGCAACCCGCATTGCAACAGATGGAGCGAAGTGAATATCCGCAACCAAAGGGATGTTGTAACTGTGCATATTAATTGGATACATGAGCACTATGCTAGCTAGTAATATACACAGATATAAAAATTTTAGATGCATTACTTACTTCTTCTGAACAAGTGCATTTTTAATTTCAAAGCATGCATCGGCTTCTCTCCTTCCTTGAACAGTTATTCTAACAATATCTGCTCCTCGGTCTGCTATTGTCATTACCTGTAAATATAACGACTCAACTAAGGACGTGAAAAAGTAGTGATCAAATTCCAAAAAACAATGATGTCTAATTATTATGAAGTGAAATTTTTTCTTCCAACATAGGCCCTCAAGTCCTCAACAATTATCAAGGCTTTAAGGGAAAACCTCTTCTAATATGGAAGGGAGAAAATTAAAAGAAAAACGAAGACCTGTTCAACTGTAGCAGCTACATCCTTTGTATCTGTAGTGGTCATAGTTTGAATTCTGATGGGATGCTCACTACCAAGAGCCACGTTTCCCACCATAACCGTGCAGGTTTTTCTCCTTATAGTTTTGTGTATCGATTCACAATATTTCTGCCTTGGAACTACATTCAAAAGTATTATGAATCACACTGGAGCAAGCATACTCAACTATCATCACAAGAATCAGGCAAAAAAGGGAAAAAAATGCAATGACTAAGGCATTAAATTCTCAGTCCCAAATAACTACAAGATCGAACATGAAACTATTCAGCAGATATATGGAAGAAAGCAAGTTGATATTAAGTTGTAGTCCATTTTATCATGCTTTCTCCTCCACCTAAACCGACAATTAACCATTCACACGAGCTTTCCTATTTTTCGAATGGTTCAAATCTACTACTACTAGATAACAAATAATGGCCTTAACAAATAAACAAGAATACCTTAAGGAAAACAAATGATGGCCTTTACGAATAAACAAGAATACCTAATAAGGGGCTTCCATCTGATGCAGGCTCAAGTTCAACAGTGTTGATGGAATTTCTGATAACAGGAACCCCCTTGCTACGTCGAAATTTAAAGCTTTGCAAGTCAGAAACTCTAGCAAAATCCCAACTTTTTGCAAATCCAATGCTCTGATGATACGAAGCTGGAACAGCTCCACTTGCCATTTCCACCACCACCTACTGAAAACCTTCACCCTTCCAAAACAAAAACCACCACAGTATCCATTTTTATTAATTTCAAAGCACACACGCATGAATGAGGAGGAGGAGTTGAATAATCTTTAAAAAAAAAAGATAAAAACGCAATTCCTGAACCTTTAACAATGAAATTTATTTGCCAAAAAAACTATGCAGTAAAAAAAAAAAAGCCAAGCCAGAGACAATAGTGATATAAACAGAAATATCAAGAACCATCTTACGAAAAATTAGTTGAGATGAAAGACGGTGGAGGGAGCTTGAAAGGAAGGGCGTCGTAGAAATTAAATTTGTAGAATTATGGAAGCAGAATATGCGAATCATAGAATTGGTGAGAGCAACCAAAGCTGTGATAGCTGATAAAGCTGCCAAAGATCACTAGCCATACAAATTTCTCAACAAATACTTGCATTTTTTTGGGCTCTACAAACATTTGGCAATTGTACTACTCCATATGCTAGTTTCAAAAGACAAAAATTTTTCGAGTCCTTACAATATTATCAGAAAAATGTATTTCTAATGTTTCTAAGAAAAAACTATAGGATCGTTAATCCTTGTTCAAATCAAAGTTAAGTTAATAAAGTGCAATTTTCAACAAATGAATTTAGACAATTTTTGAATCCGTAGCTTAACAATCTTGGTTCATTAGCAATCCATGCTACAACCTACAATCTTGGTTCAAAATAGATATGGATTCTATGATAAGTCTTCATTTATGGTTGAAAACTACAAAACTCAAAGTTTAATTGGATTCACTTTCAAGCTAAAAATCAACTTCATTTCTTTTTAATTATAAATCTACGATAATTCTGAGAAATCGTTTCGACTAGACCGCAATTCATTTATTTTATTTTTATTTTTTGCTTAAATTCCTCAGAAATTATCCACCCTAAACAAATAAAAAAATCATTTAAATTCAAAGATGATTAGGTATTTACGATAGTTAAAATAGTAACTAGAAATCCTCCTGTATGATTTATGAATCATGATGGCGTTTCTTCTCAAATTCTTTTGGTTCTGCACAATTTTTAATGTATTCTGATTCTGATAGAAGTTAGTATTATGCATATGTTTCCGTCAGATTGATTCTATACAAATTTTCATTAGAAAACATGATAAACCAAAAGAGAAGAGTAATAATGCAATACAAAATAATCAAATTGAGTAACACATCAAATTCAAATGTAGGAATTGCGAATGTGGTCATGAGACGCTATTTTCTTCTACAAGACCATATCTCTCAAGGATTGCAATTGTGTCCTCCTTAGCACTGCCAACATGAAACATAGGAAAGAACAGTATCAAAGTTATAGATCATTCGAATATATATACGGATATATCATGCTATTATGTTGTTACAAGACACTGTGGAAAATAAAAAAAAAGAAGACTTGAAAAAGTGGGGATAGATACAAAGAATATGAGAATGGGGATATACCAAGCATCACAAGCAAAGCCGTAGAGCAGCAATAACTTTTCCAGCCTTGAGAGCTTGGATGGCCTCTCCTGCATAATCTGCAGTTGCCGGCCGCACTAAGCCCGTTGTGGAATGCTCCACAGTTTTCTCGTCACATATCTCCAAATCCCAAGCCATCCTACTTGGGAAACTATGCAGGAATTGCAGCCTCGGCACCCCTTTTGCGAAAACAAATTACTAGGCATTTTATCAAACATATGCAGCACATTTAATTCATAACACAGATCATCTAGCCAACCCCTAGTAGAAACTTGAAAGATAAAGTCATTTACAGTGGAAATATACATACAGAGAGGGAGAGAGAGTACGTGTGGAGCGTTGAAAGATAGAGGAGAAGAGAAGGGGCCTCAGTGAGTTTGTCGGAACTGTTAATCTCATCAGATTTCACTGCTGGTTGCAATTGGCGGGAGTGGTTCGTTAGATTTAAAATCTGTGAAGAACCCATGAAATCAATTCACCTAACAAAACTGATGGAAAATAGTGGAAAGATTACAGTTACAGGGATCAATTGAAGAATCAAACTGGGAGAGAGCTCAGACCGACGCCGCCGGAAGAAGGGAGTCGATTAAAATTGATTACTTTAATGCTCAAAAATAAGAAAATTTAAATGAGAAAATTTTAAGTGTGTGAATTTTAAATATATATTCATATGGAGTAAAAAAGAAAAAGATATAAATCAAAAGTCGAAAATTAAAATGGATGACCACATGAAATATTAAGAGCATGCTCAACAGCATTTACTTGCTTGGTCATACTACATCAACTTTCTTAAAACATAAGCCCTAAAATAAGTGCTTTGGGCAACTACTATGCACGAGGCTGCCATTGCCATAATCCAATTGAGTAAGTGCATGACCAAACTCTCTCTCTACATTACTACATTAGTCATACCAAAATTCCTCATTTCAATATCCTACTTAACTCTAAGTATTCATCACAATTGAACAGCTAAAAAACCTGCTATTTTCTGCAAACACATAAATATAACAACTCCTCTCTACCTTAACCAAAACCTTAGATCCCACTAAAAGTTTCTGGATTCTGTGCTTCGCCTCCAGGGTGCTGGCTGGGATGCAGCATCATCTCATCACCTCCGTTGTTCTGATTCCTAGCAGCGTCTCGTCTTCTTTTCCACCTCATCACCTCAACGATGAGCGAACTACCACTCATAGCAACACCAAATCCAGCAAATGTGGACAGCAGGATTGATAGAACTGCTTGCACATGAACCTGCATATATACCCTTGGACTAATCAGACTTGTGCGTTTCTCAGCTAAAAATCATGTCCACCATTCAAGTTCAAGAAGAAAATTAGACAAGTATTTTTACCAAGTTGTAGAAAATATGAGCGAAGAGAACCACAAGAGAGAACTGCATTGATGCATATATCCAAACGAATCTTCTCTTCACTGGCAAAAAACAACTCGTGGCATTAGCCTACTTTCAGATTACTGTATAAAGTAGAAGTTATGCAGCCTATTAGTTCTGAGTTTAATACAATAGTGTTGAATTAACATAAGGTCTTAGCCGTATAAATCTGTTTCCCTGGGGCTGAGTTTGTGACATAACATACCCATAGTTGAAGATGTCATGGATGCAAGGAGGCCGAGTACACAAGAAAATGGAAGCGATATGGCGATTGCACTGCTACCCATTTTGCCAACCTGCAGTTGAAGCAGATATATGAGTATATAATAATTTCAAATAGTATACTTTATATAGAATGAAAGTAGGCCTTACCAAAAGCTGCTCAAGAAAACAGAAGTAGGCCAGCATACTCACAATTACAAGGATTGGTACTTCATGCCAAACCCTGTAATAAAACAAACTACATATTCAAGTGAAACTGCACATATGCATTGCCTTTGTAAAGATTTGATGGAGATGAAGGTGAGCTTGCCTGTACCCGTTGATCTCCAAATCAGAATAGCTATTGGCGGCTGCAGCGCGATTTATACAGCTTTGGATACGTAGAAGTGTGACGGGCAAGTTTCTAACTTCTTGCTTGCAAACTTCACAGGTCTTGTTCCCTTTGAGGGCAAACCATTTGACTGCACATTCTTGATGAGCCAGAGCAAGTTCTCCTTTGCAGCTGCATTCCATTTTAAGGGTCTCTCCACCTTCACATAATTCAACCAAGCAAATCCTACAAACAGCTTCCTCTTCAGGTATATCTTCACCATCAGCTTCACTGTTTTCTGCAAATCAACCCCACTTCACTATTAAGAAAAGGCCTTGTTTTCAGAAATATATCACCACAAATTTATATGCAGTCACAATGCTATGCAGAAATGAATATTCAATCAATAGCATTCCATGTTTTTACAAAAAATCTAACTGCTTTATTCTGATAAATAGAGGAAATTCTTGTAATGAAAGTTCTTCAAGTTTTAATGATGCACTATATATGTGTGTTCTTACTCTATGTAGAAAAGCTTATAGTTCTCAAAAGAACGCAAGCAAGCCCATAAAAAGTTACCATCATCTACACTTGTGACATTTGGTAGTTGAGGTTGGCCATCCTTGGTTAGTCTAGGTGTGGATGGAATAATACGAAAGAATGAATCCATTTTTCGGGTTCCCTTTTCTTTCCTGATCACCGGGACAGAAAGTGACCTCGACATGCGCCTAACTCCTTTTGTCTACAACATATAATCAACCAGAAACCAGTCTTTTCTCAAAAAACTTAAATATAATTCAGATACAACATTAAGTAACAATTATGTTCTAATGCAACAAAGTTGTTTTTCTTTGAGATTGAACAAACAAGAAGAACTTCTTACATCATCAGGAGCAGGAGGACAGTTTACATGCGCGTTTCCAGCATCAGAAGAGCCCGGATTTGAATTGGCTATAGGGGTTACTGGCAACGAGCATGCCTTCTTCGCCCTAGGAGTAAACATCTTTGAAAATGACCATGATCTTGACATGGATGGCTTATCTTGTGAACCAACAACGGCTGTGGTTGAAGAGATTGAATCATTGTTGGCTGCCTCTGAAGTGGAAGCTCTTTGCTTGAAGCCTTTTGGCAGGAGGTTGCGGATGGATGACCTGCCTCGTGTTGAGGAAGGTCCGGGTGATCCATATGGCCTTGAATCAGAAGGACTAGGTGTTAGGAGGAAGTTGACTCTCTTGGGGGTGGGAGTTGGTGTGGGCGGAGGCATCTTTATTTGAACGAATTCTTGGCGAGATACTTCCATTGATCTGCTAGGTATCTCCAAGAATAGGTTTGATTTTCTCCACTGTTTGCTGTTTGATGTTTCTTCAGCCATTTCCAAAGATTTTTCCAACTGAGGAAAGGAACACAAGTTTGATCATGCAAGCAGACAAGTTGGAATAACTAAAGATCAATTGATGGAAGTATGTTGTTTAGTTCCAACAGAAAGTTTCAAGTCATAACAAGAGCCATTTCCAGTGAGTGATGAATCAAAATAAACCAAGTGTTACTAAACACTGATTTTAGGGAATAAAGCAATTCTGCATATATTAATAGCTCTTTTCTTGCAAATTTTCATAGACAGTTGGAAAATGAAAGCAGCAAGCTTCATGGATACAGTTGCTTATAAAAACAAAAGTTGGTATGTAGAAATGAAGGTATATTGTAGATGATGATGTGAAGCAGAATATGATTGTCTGAGTCTGAGTCTGAGAATAAAGTAAGATGCTGAGATACACAAAAAGCTGGATTGCTTGGACAGCAGCTCCCCTAACTAAATTAAAGCTTCCAAAGTCAAGATGAGTATGAGGAAACAGAGGGGAGCAGCATGAAGAGGATGAGTAGTAGATAATACCTTGTGAATAGGGAGAGCAAGGTGTGGAGGTTGAGATGGAGTAGTAGTAGGTGCTGCATCATTAACATGAACAGCCCAGTTGTTGTTGTTGTGTAGTTGATTCATCATTTGATAAACTGAAAAATGGTGCTCCACCACTAATACCCTATTTATATATATATAGATGAAGCAATTTGGCGCCACTGTGACTGCCACAGATGTTGGTGTTGGTATAATGGTATTGGTGTCTATTTCATAGCACTCCCAAAGTGCGGCCTCGCTTCACTCTTCACTAACTGCCACTGTGGGGTTTAGTGTTTCACATATTGTTAATTATATTTGTTTGGTTTAATTATTAAAGTTGAATAGGATCTTGTGACGTGACTTTTGTGAAAGATAAACAAATTTGAGTTAATTGATCAATTCCTAATCTATATGTGTGCGTGGCGTGCTCCTATGTGTCAATCACTTTAGTTGACTTTGGTCAACAATTTGTAGGTTTCATCTTAGTTTATTAATTGTTTGAATTTTCCGGTAGGTGCTGAAAAATCCGGCACTTTTGTGCCTACCACACCTCACCAGTAATCCGGTATCTTATTTATTTTTAAAAAAGGGTCTAATTAATTTCCTTAGAAAAAAAGGTTCTAACTTTATTCCTACTACTACAAGATTACGTGTCCAATATACTAGTAATAAAATGTTTTACAATTTAATACTAGTACTAGTATTAAAGAATACAACCAAATATAGTAATCATGAGACGACACAGTTACATTCACATTTTGGTCGTAAATCACTAACCTCTTCGATTGAATTCCGAATGAATATAATTGAGTAGCTAATGGGTGGTTAATTACTTAATGAATATTAGATCACACATGAATTTTAAGCAATAAGGTAGGTTCACCCCTATTAAACATGGCCTTAAGCCCTTAATATATTTGACTGATAACTCATTTTTCAATTCTATCTAGTTTAAATACTCGTTGGGCAAGATGTCAGATGAGATTCGGAAATGATAAAATTATAAAATTGTAAAATATTGAAAGTGAAAACAAAATTCTCGAAATGCATGGTATTAAATTGATTAATACCAAATACATTGTTCCCTCACTAATTTAAGAGTGTGAGAGATCGAAGTTCAATCTCCATAACATATCTTCCTAAACTAAATACTCCACAACTAGCAATGCAATACCTTAATGATTGGAAAGGTAACTAAAATCTTCTCAGTAATTTAACTTTGAGCCCACAATTTTAAGAATCTTAGTTACATCATTTCTTGATCGCACTTACACAAATAATCTATGATTCTATATGTCTCTTCTTCTTTAATTGTAAAATGCACAAAGCGAATTGGAGAAATTGGGATGAAGTTGAAGTGACATTATGGGGAAGCATATATTATTTGATTTTGAAATATCAATTGAGATTGTATGAAATATATCACGTAGTAACGAACGTGTGAAACAATACGCATATAGAAAATTTGAGCCAAAAAAGTGTAGGTTGCCTCCCAATTGAGTGAAAAAAGTAGATGACAGATTTGAAATGGCCTACTTTGAATTTGATTACCACTCCAATTATCCTATTGTTGGGGGAAAAGATGATAATCATCATGTCAATATCAGATCATCATATTATAATACATTCTCTTTCTCTCTCAATTGTTAACAAAAATGGGGGGGAAAATATGGAATGTACGCACAAAAGCCGCATTAAATTTTTGAGAGAGTAATTATTTTGTTTGAAATTAGATTTACGATTATTTTGTTTGCCTTCATAGCAAGCTGGATGATAAAATTAATTTGATATTTTACTGAAAAAGCTAAAATTAAAGATTTAGGAATAATGTACATTCAATTGAAATTCCTCCACCAAATTAGTGATTGATATAATTCCTATAATGAAAATAAACCCGAGATTCTCCAACTATGAATTATAAAAGACAGTGGTGTTGGATAAATTCAACCATCAATTGAGAGTTATGCCATGTAAGGATCCAACATCCCACGTTTTATCAAAACCTATGGACAAGACGCTTAATGGCACCATTCTCTACCTAAAATTACAAAATCCACTTGTCATAGTATATTTTATCTAATGTTTTTATATGATGAAGAGTTAGTAAAAAAATTACACTCAATTAGTAAGTGAAAAATTACACCGACTAATTTCCTAAATGGAGTATATTATAATGAAGCTTAATGAGTCATCATCTGGCAAAGATTCTGAGATAAGGCTTTCAAATGGACGAGGATTTTTGTGACTTTGTTTATGTAATAGAATCTTCCAACTACAAATATATTTTATTATGTAAAGCTCGAAATTCAAGTTTTGCAACTTGAAAGTATGTGTGATTTGGAACTTTACTTCGTTTTTTAAATTTTATATTTCACCTTTAAAATAATATTGGAGAAAAAGGTGTTCTTGCGCCCCACTCCCACTCCCACTTCCCACTTCCCACTTCCTGACCGAGAGCATCTCTTGCTAAGCACAAGTCCCATTCATAAATTCCATCTTACATACATCTAAATGAAATTATTAATTCCATGGAGAAATAGAATAAGATCACAAGTAGGTATTGGATGCACTTATATTTGGACTTATCTAAAACAAGAATAGGAGTTCCTTTGTGAAGTCCAATTAAATAATAGTTGGTCCACACTTGCAAAATTGGATTATTAAATAACGGATCTATTATCAATTAGATTAATAAAAAATTATTATTATCAACCAAAAAAACAAAGGAATGGGATCAATAATATACATTGACGTATCACAAAAACATGTTTTTTCGTAAGAAGTAACTGCATTTTCACGGTCACATGGCTGTAATTGTCTCGTAATTATCTCGATTCTAGGATTTAAAGTTTGAACCCAATATTATGAAAGTGCAAATATTTTATAAAGACTAAGTGAAAATTCTTTGGAACTCTATTTAAATGAAGTATGCTTTTATTTGAATCTAATCCTACCAATACATTGAATATAAATATAGTTGGTCTTATTGATAATACGAGGATATATTTTATATACAATCTGCTCCAACATGATACATGATAAGTAATATATACAATCGAAAAACAAAATAGGAGTAATAAATAGAGAGGATTCTCGTTCATCGTAATGGCTTATTATCGACCTTATAAAGACTTCACAAAGAACGGATACTGCCACTATATGCATCTTCATGTGGATCTAACCATTTGCAGGAAGCTTCAACAGCCAAACTTTTTGCGATTCCTCCACACGGATCACCAAATGTGTCAGCCGAGACAATGATGCTGCAGCTTCTTAACCCTATACAGGCCTGCACAAATAATTCAGACTAAGCAAGGCAGCCAACAATCATGATCAAATAGAGTGAGGAGTAGAACCTTCTCTACAGTTGAAAGAGCCTCTTTGCTGCTGCATTCACCATGGCTGAAACTTCCACACGCCCCTTGAGGAGTTCCAAAGCTGGCAAACAAGATTTCAGATATGACCTGATTGTCTAAAGGGCAGTCGAGTGATAGAGTTGGTTGAGCTTGTTTCCTCGTTTCTTCATCTGAAATCATCCAGGTACTCAGTGGGATGGGGTGACTCTCTGATATATGAGAGCATATGCTTCCAGTCTCTCTTGTGGCGAAAGATATTTGTGTAGGATCGCCTCCCATTTCCTCGAATAAGACCATGGTGTTTGAACCTGGTTGCAGCAACGACCGTGGGACATGATAGCTACAAGACATGATGGTTAAGTACCTGATTGGTGAAGATATCCATTTTTTGTACGTAAGAAGTTGAAAGAGTGCCTACAATTGCTGAGTTGGCTGTCCACAATTCTTCATGCATCTACTGGGGCTGAATGATCCTCTGTAGTTGCAAGATTCAGTGCAGCCAGCATTTGAAGCTACGCGTCTGGGCCAGTAGCGGCCAATGCTCTGCCCGTTTATCCATGCCTGACCCTTCCCCATTCCTGAGAAATCGATTGCTACTGGGCTGCTTCCAGTGGGAGCCTCAAAAGTTGTCTATGTGAAAGAGAGATTTCATACACCATCAATTCAAGAGTTGATTCTTTGGTGTAATAAAGTAAATCACAAACAAACCTTGTACCAAACCAATGGTTGATTCTTGGACAAAGTAGGCTGCATTATCCATTCAGATGAACTTCCAGTGAATAGGCCTAACTCTTCTCCTCTCAAACCAATCTGAGTTTGTATATTTCAAAGCAAGAAATAAAAAAGATGTACAGCTTTTTTTTTAGTAAGCGTAGAAAACATGTTTGTTGTATATGTGTAACTGAATCGCGGATATAGGCTGTGAGTGTGTAATATAAGAACAATTTAGAATTTAGATGCAGGATTCAGTATGGATCACAATTCTATAGTATGCTTCAAGAACCTGATATGTCCACAGTTTTGAGGAAAGATCAATAGTAGATTGATTATGTGAACCTTTCAACTGCACAGGACCAGTGACTCCTGCACCTTTTGTATCATAAAATGCTCCATAATTCTGATTGATAGAGTTCTGTATTAGAGAAACTTTATGATTCTACATAATGGAATCTCAGAGCAGATCATTGCTTTACCTGTAATCCCACTGTCAAACTCAAAAGATCAATTTTGTTCTCTCCAGATACGAGGTTGATAGGTATATCTACAGACACACTTGGGTCGCTGTAGTTTCCTTTCGCACTCCCTGAAAAAACATGCCGAAACATCAATTTCTAGAATATAATTGGTACAATTTTCTGTACCATAAAATTTGAAGTGATAATATCTGTAAAAAGTTTGATTGAAGTCTGCCTCTCTGCTCATAACTCAGTCACACTGACAACAAATCTAAGGAGGAGCACACTCTTTCTGTTACCTACAAGCTGCCCGTTGTTAAAAGCATAAAGCCCATGACCAAGCGAACTCACATGAAGCACTGTCTGAGATCCATCTTGCAGGAAAGGCTCATCTCCTTTTATTGTAGTGCTGAAACAATCAAGGAATATCAAAATGCTGGAACTGAATCCGAACAGAATAGCGATTTTGGATGATATTTACCTCAGAGAATACCAAAGATAGTCACTTTTATCAGCAGTAGTATTTATTTGCTCCTGTAAGCCTAGCTTTGTGAACGCACTGTTGCTAGATATGCCTACAGGCTCGTTGATCCAACTCCACCCTGAGAATGCATCTTCAACAGTTGTGTCTTTTGGCGAGAGTTGAGGAACAAACTTTGCAATGGTGGCCACAGAGTTGATCTGTATTTTGGAAAAGAAGCATTATGAAGCTCAGTCATATCTACCTGAATTAAGACACTATAAGCTCCAACATTATAAAAATCCAACTTACCTTCAAAAATAGAGTGCAAACCAGCATCATCTAAAATTTATAGAAGAGAAATAAAGCAGAAGATAGGAGGCCATACTTTTGCGGTATTAATAGCCACAGTCTTGCAGTCAGGTAAGATGCTGACAGACCAGGCAGGCAAGTGATAAGAATTTCCACTGAAGTTCACAGTTGCATCAGATTGGTCGTCCACATTTGCGAGAAATGCAGCACACAGCCCCGATTCGGTTTTGTAAACTGTAGCCTGAAACAGGAAACGGGGTCAACTCTCAATGCTCATCTTTTGTTCTCGAGTAATTGGTATATTAGGTATCCTACCTCCAATTTGGGACCAAGAGAAGTAGTTGCCGGATCTGTTGCCACTAGTGCCTCTTCACAAAGCTTTACAGCACTGTGTACATCCTTCAGGTGACCCCACTTTGGCTGTCTCAGAAGGCCTATGACACCATAACTCATAACTTAAAAAATCGAGATGAGGAAGGATATTAAGGATAAGGATCACAATATACAATTTTCTATGATTTGACAGTCCATTATGCTAGATGCTCAGAGCTATGCCTACTGTAAGAACAGATAACGGTGGCATACCATATTCATCAATTGGAGCATCATAATCATAGCTCGTTGTGATGAAAGGTCCCCCAGAAGTACGACCAAAGTTAGTTCCACCATGATACTGTTAAAATGCAGTAAAGTTCATATCAAATATCATGCAGGATCTAATTTAAGCTGTCAAAGAGTGGCGATGACAATAAAAATACCATGTAGTAGTTTAGGAAACTTCCACCAAGCTGGTAAAAACGGGCTGTGGAGAAAGCAGTATCTTCTGCAGGCCTGCGAGGCACAGGATCGCCAAATGAGGAGAACCTGATTTTTTTGTTAACACCATAGGCTGTTAGAGAATGTCGAAGAAGCTTGACTCTAACGTGCTAGTTAAATGCATATAGCTTATCTCCGCGAAAAAAAAAAAGAAGAAAATTAAATGACCTACCATCCACTCCAGTTCTCTGTCCACATCTTTGGTTTGCTATTTGCATTTGGTGTAAATTGGTCGCAATAAAACCCGTTACAAGCATTGATCTGTATAATTTCCACAAATACTGGTTTAGGGCCTTTAGGACAACCTCTTAACTACCAAGATTAACTAATTATGCTCAAAACAGAAAAAAGAAAGATCAGGACAGTAAGACTCACTATGGGATTCGGAGCATCACTTTGCTGGCACATGACCCAGGGTACCCCTGTGTCCAATGATACAGCCATTGATGCAGCCCAACTTATGTAAGTTTGGGCACTCTTACCGTATGCTGAATCAATGTTCCCATACTCATTCTCAATCTAGAAAGAAGCAGGAAACAAATTAAGTCCATAGTAGTCTCTTCGTGCAGACAATTCATGGTACCTTATGCATAGTGTTTTTTAGTGCTTGCAAGATTTACCAAAGTTCGTGACTATACCTGTGACAAAATAATGGGTCCACCTTGGGATGCATATAGATTTTCTTCCTTCATCATGTTCACAATCTTGGCTGTAAACCTCTTCATTTCAACCTAAACAGAAAAATTGTGTACTATTATCATTTGTATAGCATCAATACCAGCAATCAGATTTAATATTGAAAACAGTAGAAGTGATACCTTAAACGGCTCGTTATCAGTTCGCATAACTATTCCGGGAATAAAATGCAACCACATAGGAAACCCCCTGTGAGAAATTTGAGTAAATACTCTTGTTAAGCATACCTTTTCATGGATTGCAAGTTAGCATAAACAGTTATGTTTGATGTAATACTGTCTGGAATCAAGTGATTTATGTTGAAAAGAAAATTCTGCTTACCCATAGTTCCATTCTGCACAAGCATAAGGACCTATTCGAAGATGAACCATGAGACCAGCCTCCCCAACCAATTTCACAAATTTGACCAAATCTTTTCTTCCTGTAAAATCATACTGCAAAAATTCTTTAAATTAATTTTTTTTGTTTTCATGTTCTATTTTTGATTTATGAGCCAAGAATAATCACTACCTTTAACCATTCAAAATATTCCCCACATGCAAAAACAAGAGCTAAAAAAGCAAAGGGGGAAAAAATCTAAACCTTGAAGCAATGAATGCTCATAACAACAATGCGAAATGTAAATTCACCTGGCCTCGAATTGGTTCGTGCAGATTCCAGAAAACAAAAGTTTGAACCACATCCAGTCCTCCATCCTTCGATTTTTGTATCAAATCCGGCCACATCTGCACTCTCATTCATATTCAGAAAACTGAATAATCTGTGTGTGTGAAAATGTTGAGATAGTAAATAGTGCTACTAACTTGAGGAGTGCTGCGCATGTAATGAATGGAGCCGGAAATCAGAACGCGTCTCCTGCCGCCGATTACTAGCCCACGGTGATCGTAAGTCACATTGACGCCAAAACAAAACGGCGTCGCCGCCGCCAAAATCAACAAGAGATCGAGCGCCGCCGCCGCAACTGTTCCGCCTCTCATTTTTCTTCTTCAATAATTAGTTTGTTTATAAGGTGAAAATTAATCCTAAAAATAAATTTATAAGCTACTGTATGCCGGAGAGGACAAGCAACCAATGCCGCCACGTGGCATTTTTCGCTGTCGTCGTCTTCGTTTCTACTAACTCAGCTTCACGGACGCTTGTCCACCGCGCTATTGTGCGCGGGGTGGGTGACAATTCAGTTGGATTAAGCTCAACGACAACAGCTATGCTTTTATTTGAGTATAAAAGCCCCAAAAAAAAGAATATTTTAATGAAATGTGTTGCGTTGAATTTTGTTAAAAGAAGACATTTTAGGTGTGTATTCGACAAGTGAAAAAAAGTTAAACTTTGTGATTTAAAATTTTCAATTTCAGAGTGCACGGTACAAGAATTTGACCAAAGTTCGTGATTTTTAACGATGATTGATCAAATTCTGATCGGTCGTAAAATCTTTGAAATCAAAATATTAAATTATAAAATTTTAATTTTTTTTAATTATCTCATTCATATACGAATTGGGATATTTTGATAATTTTAAAAACGACGTGTTAATAATTAAACTGTGTTTCATCTTCTAGTGATTAGACTTGTTCTTCAAATGAAATCGTAAGCAATCAAATAGATGATACTTGGAAGCACTAATATTTATTCAAGTGTGGTTGGGAGATTTTAACGTTTTCCCACAATCACAATCAAACTATCAATATGATTACAAATCGTTACAACTAAGTAGTAGTAGTATCTAGTTACGCAAACGTGAATCATCAATTTTTGATACCCAAAATGTTAGTAGTATGTTTCAAAAGTGTGAATATTTTTGTACTTTACAATTAAACATGGGGATAATTTATAATCCTTTTAGAAACAATTTTTAGCTCAATGAATATTTGACTTAATTTCATACTCACTTTATTCTAGATAGTCGGAAAACTTAATTCACAGTCTCCGTGATTTGTATGAGAAAGTTAACTAAACAATGAACCCTAGAGAAGGAATTTGATAGAGAAATGGAATGGACCAGATCCAATAATGGTACAAAGACAGAACTTGCATAGTTGCATGTGATAGAAATGGAACGGACCAGTAGACTAGAAATTAGATACCCATCATTCTCATTGCAATCTTCTCAGTATTAATCATTCATTATGATTTCTGCGTGTACTCATTGTCAAAATTTATAGATGAGACTTTCTTAACAGTAGACCATCTTATCCGAACTTGTGAACACACACAGATAATTAATGTGCACAGGCCGGTCGGGTCGGGCCCTCTTCAAAACTCGTCCCCAGCCCAAACTCGACCCTCTCTCGGTCCGAACCCAAATCTTAAATTCATCGCTCATTTTATAAAAGTAACAATCTAAAAGCAATTGATTTATTCCTAAACTTTCGCCAAATTCTAATTTCGTATATGTAAATTATCTAACTATTGAATTGTTTTAATTTTGATACAAAATTATTGATTTATTTTGAGTTTCCAAACAACCAAGATTTTGGCATTGGCATAGCAAGGTGACTCACTTTATGCAGCACTATCAGATATCAAATAAACCTGCGTGTACACTGTGTCCCTGTGCACCCAAGTGCGGCTTTACCGATATCGATAAAATATTCCTTTAAAGCCATAAGACCCAACAGAAATGGCCAAATGGGCATTCTAATAAAGCCCAAATGAGTATTAGTGGTATATTTCTCACTGCAAAGCATAGGCTCTGAATTCTAAAACAATGGTGACAACAGATCAACTAGGAAGCCTGAAAAGATCAGACTTTGGAGTTGCATTTATTAATCATGAAAATTCTGAATGGGAGTATGGGACTATATAACAAGATGTTTTTGTTGGGATTCCTCCTATGAGGAATTACAAAAGTAATGGTTATAATTCGAATTTTAAGTCTTTGAAAAGTAATGGATAATCTCGAGATGATTCGTAAGTCTTTGAAGTGATTGAAGTTATTTTAAGAGTGATGAAGATCAGTGTAAAGAAACACATACGAGGGGAGACAACATACTCATAAGAGTCTAAGTAAAGCTCTAAAATTCATCTAATAAAAGTGAAAAAGCAAGAAGACATTCCTAAGTGAAAAACACAAATCTGTTACCAAGTTTGTCACAGTGCACACAACCTGTGATCAAGTTACGATCACATGGTCACGTCTTCTCTTATCTAGCCGAATTTTGCAGAGAGTTTCCAGATAAACTGATCTATGTTCTAAAATGATCAAATTGTGATATAGGAGTACTAACTATTTTATAGTTCCACGGAGTACTATTTTAGAGAGGTATGTCAAATTCTTTTGTGCACATTTAAACATCTCATTCTTAATGTTTCATTGATGATAATTGTATGTCTGATATTAATTGATAGAAAAAAAATTATATACCTATCTTATACTCCTATATAGTAGTAGAAGTTTGGTCAGAGTTATTTATGTAAATCTTAATTGATAGTAGATGATAGTTTGGTTAAATTTTGGTGTGTGAAGGTTGGTCAGATTTTGTTAAAAAAATAGTCTAATCCGTAAATCTTATTGATGGACTGTCAAAATTTATTTTCAAGCGAGATTATATCTTCTTGGAATTGAAATAATGCTTCTTTCCGTGATTATGCACTTTACATATAATAATATTCTCTGTAATATTCTTCTAACTATGCTTTGTTCGATTTTGACAGGATCCCATATAATTATGATTTACGAGCCTTAAAATTGGGGTGGGCCGAATGGATAATAATAACAGAGAAGAGGATAAGGCACACTCTTTTAGCAAGAGTATTTTCTTCCATTTTATCATAATCCAACAAAAACATATTCAGACAAAGAACATCTTAATATTTGGTAGGAGTTGTAGAAATATAAAAAAGAAATAGTAGGAAACAAACTAGTTTGAGGCGGCGAGGCGGCGGTTGGGGGGCTGACGGCGGCGGGGGGAAGAAACTTCATCGTCTTCGGATTGAGAGTGGTAATACTGATTAGCAACGACAAGAGAGATGAGAACAACACCTAAACAAAACACAGCGTAAAATTGCCTGCTCAACTTCACCAGCGCTTCTCCACCATAAACACCCATTTCTTTTTGCCTTTCTTTTGAAATATATATGCCAATTCTGCTCTGCTGCAAATGTACTACTACTAATCTACTATGACTATGAGTGTGTGTGAATGGAATCAAAACACATCTCTTCCGCCAAACAAGGGGCGCAGCCTATTTATTTATAGTAACTATTTATATAGTTGTATTAAATAATAAAAACAATATATTCGCTTATAAACATAAAAATCATTAGTATTTTTGCGCTACACTAATAAAAAATTACTTTTATTTCATAATAAATTTTAATATATACTACTATACTAAACTTATTCATATAAGTAATAATTTTTTCTAAATATTTTTTATATAAAACAGTAATTTCTTTTTTTGTGTTAAGATCTTGTGCATTTAGGCATCTCTCTACTTTTTCGTTTATGGTGTGTTTTATAGTACTAGTGCTTGTTTACTTTTACTATAGAGTCTTATCGTTCGCTAAAAAAAATTTATGTTTGGAGGAGATAAAAATTGAGACGTAATTATTAGTATTTGAAATTTTTGTAAAAGTAATTATAATTTAAGATACAACAGAAAGTATCTCTAAATGGAAAGTAAAATATCTTAAATTTTTACTTTTTCTATTTGTTTTTCTTTTATTTTAGTTAAGACAATAACAATAAAGACATTTTATAAAGTGTAGTGGTTATTAAATACACAAATTAGCCTCCTTAACAGTATTAAAAAGTGTTATTATCGGATTTTTTTTATAGTTGTCTCTGATGATTTATGTTTTATCGGACTAGTATATAGTAGTACTCCACTAGTTAATATGCTTTATACTAATTGTCCCTTGTTTAATCTTTTCAAATAACGAGTTATGAGATTGAGAAATTATTTAGTTGGAGTTGGATTGATTTGAAAATATTGAGAAGTTTAATCATTACTTACTTCTTGCTAGATTAATTGCATAGATATAATTATCAATGCATGAATACAAAAGTAAGAGTGTGGGATTAGATGCGTAAATTAGTTGTGTTAGTCTAGCGTTTACGCTGTGACTCTCTTATAGAGAATAAACTTGGGACTCTAATCTTGATATTTGATTCAATATTCTGTATTTGTTTTCGTATATTTAATTTCACATAATTATATTAAGTACTGATAATGTATTAACAAAAATGAAACTTATCACAATTGTTAATTACAATGGTAAAATATATAATCGTCACACTGTATGAACATAGCATTGCGGTGCTAAATTCTGACATAAAATTGAAATGTTTGAAATTTGTGGAGAAGGGCGGCGGCGATGGATAAATATAGAAAAACCACGTATACGAATTCCTAAGACTGTCTTTTAGTGTGCAAAATATTTAATTTGCATCATCACATTTCTCATCTTTTGATGGTTTTGTTTGGGATTGCGGCTCTTCCCTCTATTATTGTTTCGTTATTCTAACTTTATACTACATAATTAATTTCTAGGGACTTGTGAGTTGTGACCTTTCTACTATCATTGTTCAAATTGAACTCTATCTGTCCTATAATAAGTAGATTTTCCATTTTCTAAAAAACGACCGACTTAAATTCCTTTCATTAGAAATTAGAAATAGTACATATGTCCCTCTCGTTGTATACCTTCGTGACGTCGTTCAATAATATCAAACAAGATGATAAAATGATAAAGAGAAAGATTAGACGTCACCACGGTTCGGGAACCGCCGGTTCCCGGTTCGGAACCGTCGGTTCCGGTTCCAAAAAATATGGAACCTGAACCGGCCCGCCTAGGGTCAGGCGGTTCCGGTTCATGAACCGGTTCGATGACGGTTCGCCGCCGGTTCAAGACCGGCGGTTTTCAGACGGTTCCGGTCCGGTTCCGGGCCGGTTCCGGGCCGGTTCAATTTCATTTTTTTTTTTTTAAATTTATTCATTTATAGTTCTAATTACAAATTACATCTTGTAGTTGTAGTGTTCTACTTACTAATTACTATCGAATAAATAAATATAACGAAAATGACAATTGACAAATAGAGTAGAAGTCGACATTGAAGTTGGACAATTGGAATTTTATTGATACAATGATTACAAATTACAATTATACAATTATACAAATTTGAACAATATGTTGATATTACAAATACAAATGTTGAAAATTGAAATTACAAAAGAGTCAAAAGACTTAAGTCTTAATACATAACATAATACATGCTTGTTAGCTTGTATAACAATTTAAATAAAAAATCTTAAGTAAAAAACAATAAATTATAAATGCAAATAGATAGTATAATATATTATATATATACTCTTAGTCGGCGAAGGAGATGTTTCTATATAACTAAATTGAGGATACCTTTAGCAATTCAACCTTAATTGTTGAGTTTAATTTAACCATCAACAATCATGGTAGAATTGTCAAAAGTCTCCTGGATTTAGTCTTATAGAGAAGTCTTCTTCATCGATTAGAGTATATACAAATACAATTATATAATTGTATTTGTATATTTTAAAGTTGAAACAATTGGAAAAAAAAAAAGAAATAAAGGAAAAGGACTTGAGCTCAACTTAAATTTAAAATTTAAGTTGGGTTGCCTACGTATCCTTAATGCTCAATTACATTAAGGAATCAAAGTCCACGTAGTTCTCTTACCTTACTTACCTATTCGGCAATCGGCGGTAGACCCCCCACTCCACCTCATTGTTCTTCTTCTTCTTCGTCGGGGTAGTAGTCTTGGTCGGTTTGTACTTGGGTGTTCCAATCTAGCTCTTGATCTCTAATGTCAGCCGAACACCAATCGTCAAGTAACATGGTGGCTTCCATATTTTGGCCGGATAGTCTACTTCTTCTATCGTCCAAGACGTTGCCTCCAACACTAAAAGCGGACTCGACGGCGACAGTGGAAGCCGGAATTGAAAAAATCTCCTTGGCCATTGATGCAAGGATGGGAAAATCTTTCTCATGTGTTCCCCACCAATCGAGGACGTCGATTTGGTTGGGAACGGGACCTTCATCTTCATTCAAAGAAAAGCGTGAGTCAAAATATAAATCTAACTCACTTACCGTACTCCTTGCCGACGAACTACCGCTGGTGGTGTAACCGTATAGGTCGGCCAATTGGGATTGTGCGTCGGGGTCATCAACTTGAAAGAACCCAAAACTGTATTGTTGATGAGGGGTGGGTCGTTGTCTCACTTGGTGGGTACTGTTGTACTTGGCTTCGTATTCGGCAAAGAGAGTTCGCAACTCAAACTCAAATGCATGTTTGATGACGGAGAGATTGGGGAGGTTTATTTGGAATATTTCGGACAAACGTATGTTGTTGTTGTTGTTGTTGTTGTTGTTGTCCTCATTGATTTTGGATTGCAAATCCCGAAGTGGTTGAAGATCAATAGAACTCAAATTGTTGTAATAAAATTCTAAAATCTTCAAGGTACCGACTAATTTCCATTTCGGATCCAAAACCTTTGCAATCAAAAACACCGTTGGAATCTCACTGAAATACTTAAGCCATTTGTCAATCATATAATATAAAACACACATCAACTCAGGATTTGTAATGGAATTTTTCATAGCCGTCTTAAAACCAAGTGATATATACATGCAATGCTCTAAAACACGAACAGATGTGCAATAATAAACACCCGATAACTCAACAGTCGCATTTTTGAAACCTTTGAACAATTTAAACAAACTCATGCTTTGCTCCCAACATGCATGCGATAAATATAAATCAGGAACGGGATAAGTCCTAAAAAAATCAATCAAATAATCTATATGCTCCAAAGTAGAGTTCAAACAATCATATGTGGAGTTCCATCTAGTAGACACATCAATTGTAAAATTTGTGTACCTGATCTTCTTTTGATGACAATATTTCTTCCAAGCCTTACCAATCTGAGGCTTCCAATGGATCAAATTTACGGCCGTTCTAATAGGATCAACATGTTTTTGCCACAAAGAAAGAGCATCTTGTACACATAAATTTAAAATATGACAAATGCATCTTTGATGAAAGTACTTACCATTTATAACCGGGGCACAAGCCGCAATTAAGTCGGCAATACTTGCAGTGTTAGCGGTTGCATTATCAAAACCAACAGAAAATACCTTATTGCACAATCTATATTCATTCAAAACTTGAATAATTAAAGCAGCAATTGCGGGTGCGGTGTGTGGCGTAGGAAATTGTCTAAAACCAATCAAACGCTTGTGCAATGTCCAACTATTGTCCAAAAAATGACATGTAATGCCCATATAAGAATTTCTTTGAAAAGCATCAGTCCACACATCAGAGCAAATGTTTACTTTGTGACTCAAGGTGGACAAAAAACGTGTTACTTCTTTTTGCTTCTCAAAAAATTGTCTGTTGTTAGATCTTTGATGTGAAGTTGCAGGTATTCTTTTAGCACCGACATTAAAAGCGGTTTGCATAGTAACTTCATATTTTTTGTCATCAAAAAAATTGAAAGGCAAGTGCTTCATTGCAGCCCATCTAACCATAGCATCTTGAGCGACTTTATGATCATATTTAAAAAGAGGCGTACCTGTTGTTTCAGACGCACCGGATGGGAAGTTTAGTTGGGTTTGGGATTTGGCGGCCCCATATTCGATCGGATGCTTTGCCTTTAAATGACGATGGAGAGTACCATAGCCCCCACCGACAAAAAAGGGGTAGGATTTATCGCAATAGTTACAATATGCGACGAATTCATTGGTCGGTTTTTTAGTGGTTGCATCTATTACCGCGACTTTTTTATAATGTTTAACAAAAATATCCGATTTCAAGGCCTTCTTATTAGCCTTACCCCGCTCGGTTTGAGTTTCAGGAGGAGGAACCGCTTCATCATTTTCACCAACTTGTCCGGCGCTCGTCGGAGGATATTGTGCAGATCCTTCACCATTATCACCGTCGTCGTCGGATGATAAATTCACGTTACCATAAGAGTGATAAGACTCGTAACCTTCGCCGCCGCTCATGTTGCTAAGTGCCATGGCAGCCCTATGATCTTCTTCGGCCTACAAATATTATATATAAAGTTATAAATGATATAAATAACGTATAGTACCAAAAATAAGAATTTGTAAAATTAATATTCGAACAACTTACTTGCAAACGCATAGCGGTTTGTCGGGAAACCTCATCCATAACCTCACGACGACTAGGGCGTCTTGATTTCCGAAGACCACTTTGATCTTGGTCTTGGGCAATTCCCTTGCCCCGATCACCACCACGACGAGATGAAGACATTTTTTGCAAATTGAAAAATAAAGAGAGAGTATAACAAGAGTAGTGAGGGATGACCGGATGATTATGATAGACAATTGAAGTAAATTATAAGAACAATTTGCACAAATATAGTAAACAACTTGAACAATTAGAGAGAATGGAGATAGAGATGAGAGAAATTGTGAGATTGAGAAGAGAAATCCTTGTTAACACAAGAATGGGGTGAGTAGAAATGAAGGGGAGATGGGGTATTTATAGGAGAAAAAATCAGATTTAATAAAAAAAAAAAAAATTGAATTTTCGAAATTTGAAACCGGTCGGTTTACCGCCTGAACCGCCGGTTTCTGACACGAAACCGCCGGTTTCTGGCCGGTTTCTGACGCCAAACCGGCGGTTTCTAGCCGTTCTGCCACCCTACTCTGCAACCCTAGCCTAGACCGCCTGAAAAGCTGCCGGAACCGGCGGTTTCTGGCCGGTTCCCGAGAAAACCGGCGGTTTAGTCGCCGGTTTCTGACAGAAACCGCCGGTTTCCTGCCACCCTACGCCTGCACACCTATGCTGCCACCGCCCCTACGCCTGAAAAGTTGCCGGAACCGCGAAACCGGCGGTTTGGAACCGCCGGTTTCGAACCGGCGGTTCCGGTTCTCATTTTGTTTCGACCCTGAACCGGCCCGCCATAACCGCCGCCCCCTAGCCGGTTCCGAACCGCCGCCGCGGTTCCGGTTCCCGGTTCCGAACCGCCGGTGACGGTTCCGGACCGGTTCGGCCGGGCCGGTTCGGTTTGGGGACGTCTAAGAAAGATAATGCAAGAGTGTATACCTTCAAAGGGTGGAAGGCAGCTTCGAACCTCGACTCGAATGGTACCAATGGAATGGGGTAGAGGCCAGTCGACCCCCACCTAAATCTTTGATTTCAGTTACTTTTACACAAAAATATACGTGACATCAAGTTAGAGGTGGCCAAACCAAATCGGACCGCCGGTTAATCGCCGGTTTCCAACCGGCGGTTCGGAACCGGAACCGGAACCGGACGACGGTTTCGGTTCGAAATCTGGTTTACACGGTTTTTACGGTTCGGTTACGGTTCAAGAAATATGCAACGGGAACCGGCGGTTAACTGGAAAATGTAGCCGTTCGCCGATAGGTTCGTAGGGTTGCAGGGCGTAGGTCTGAAAAAGGACGGTTAACCGCCGGTTTATGTCAGAAAACCGGTGGTTTGTGTCAGAAAACCGGCGGTTCCTGACACAAAACCGCCGGTTCCCGACGGTTCAGGCGTAGGGTTTAGGGTTCAGGCGTAGGGTCTGAAAAGGTGTCGGAAACCGCCGGTTTTCGGTCAGAAACCGGTGGTTTTCTGACACAAACCGGCGGTTCGGTCAGAAAACCGGCGGTTTCCGACCGTTTCAAATTTTGAATTTAAATTTTTTTTTTTTTTTTTTTAATATCAGATTTTCCCTCCATTTTTATCTATAAATACCCCCTTCTTCATCACTTCTACTCACCCCATTCTTGTGTTAACAAGGATTTCTCTCTCAATCTCCAATTCTCTATTCTCTACCTCATTCTCTCAATTTGCTCTCTACTTGTTTACTTAAGTTGTTCATCAATTTTCATAATTTGCACTTCATATTAGTTACAACTTACAACTTGTTCAACTACATTACTATAAAAAAAATATGTCTTCTTCTCGTGGTGGTGGTGACCGTGATCGACGGGGCAAAGGAATTGCAGAAGATCAATCTACCCGTCCGAGAAAATCACGACGACCTACTCGTCGAGAAATTTTGGAAGAGGTTTCCCATGCTGAGGCTGTTCGCTTACAAGTAAGTTATAAAATATTTTTCATATTATTTTTTTTATACATAAAGTCATAACTTAATAAGTTTGAGTTCATGATTTTTCTATGTTCATCATCTTCTAAATTCTAATTCGTACATACTACGTATACTATTTGTAGATGGAAGAAGATCGTCGTGCAGCTGCAGCCATTGCACTATCCCAATTGGGTGGTCATGGCGCGGTTGACGCTGAATCCGATACTGATAATTACATCTCGGTCGATGATTACGATATTGATGATGTTAATGTTAATCTGAACGATGATAATGAGGACAGTGACGGTGGTGACCACGAAAATGAGGAAATGCCCCCCCCCCTTCACAAGACGGCCGCGGAGAAAAAACTAAATATAAATCTGATATATTTGTGAAACATTTCAAAAAGGTCCCAATAGTTTCTTCCGCTAATGAAGTGCCGGTATTTTTTATGGCATATTGTAACTACTGCACCAAAAAATACAAATTCAAGAAGTCCGGGGGATATGGCTCTCTCATCCGTCACATGACGACAATTCATCCCGAACTATATGGGCATAGTGCTAGCCAAACCCAACTCAACTTCCAAAGTGCGAGTGCCCATGGCTCCGCCTCCGGTTCGTCTCAAACAGGTACGCCGTCCTCCGCTCTTTTAAGATATGATCATAAGCATACTACTGATGTTATGGCTAAATTTGCTGCCATGCATCATCTTCCTTTTAATGTTTATGATAATCAAGATTACGAAGATTCGATGAAAGAGTGTTATAATTTGAACTCAAAAAGACTACCTAGAACTAGTATTCAACGATCTACCAAAAATCAATATAATGAAATGAAAAAAGATTTATCACGATATTTGAGTAACTTGGGACACAAAGTGAATATTTGCTCTGATGTATGGACTGACGCTTTCCAAAAGCATGCATACATGAGAATTACGGTTCACTTTATGGACAATAGTTGGTCTTTGAACAAACGTTTAATTGCTTTTAGAGATTTTCCTACACCACACACTGCAAATGCAATTGCTTATTTAATTATTCAAGTTTTGAATGAATATCAATTATGCAATAAGGTGTTTTCTATTGCTTTTGATAATGCAACTGCTAATACTGCAAGTATTAGCGACTTGATTGATGCGTGCTCTCCGATTATCGATGGTAAGTATTTTCATCAAAGATGTGTATGTCATATTTTGAACTTATGTGTACAAGATGCGCTTTCTTTATGGCAAAAACATGTTGATCCTATTAGAAATGCAGTTAGAGCGATCCATTTCAAGCTTGGCAAGGCTTGGAAAAAATATTGCCGTAACAGGAACATCAGGTATACAACTTTTATAATGGATGTGTCTACTAGATGGAACTCTACATATGATTGCCTCAATTCTGCTTTGGAGCATAGAGATGCTTTGTGCGATTTTTTTAGAACTAATCCCTATGGTGATATAGTTCTTACGCCTAATTGTTGGGACCAAAGCATGAGTTTATGTCAATTGTTCAAAGCTTTCAAATGTGCGACCGTTGAATTATCGGGTGTTTACTATTGCACATTTGTTCGTGTGTTAGAGCATTGCATGTATATAGCACTTGGTTTTAAAACATGCATGAAAAATGCTAGATCTCGTGAGTTAATGTGTGTTTTATTTTATATGATTGAAAAATGGTTGAAGTATTTTAGTGAAATTCCAACTGTGTTTTTAATTGCTAAGTGCTTGGATCCGAAATGGAAATTAGCTGGCACAACTAAGATCTTAGATTTCTATTATCAAAATTTGCGTTCTATTGATCTTAGTCCACTTCAAAATTTGCCTTTTGATGATAATGAAACCTCGAGAGTTTTTGAACTAACCATTCCTGATAGATCACTTGTTCAAGCTCAATTTGAAAGTAGTTTGCATACTCTCTTTGCCGAATATGAAGAAAAGTATAACCGTACCCACCAAATTCATCCACGTACACAACATGCTCCTCAACTGCAGCAATACGGCGGTTTTGGTTTTGCTTATGATGACCCCGATGCTCAATCACAATTAGCCGACTTATACGGCTACGGCACAAGCTCAAGTTCAAGGTCCACCTCAATGGGATCGGTAAGCGAATTAGATTTTTATTTGGAAGCACGCCACCATACTTTTAGTGATGCAGGTCTACACCCGCCCAAATCGACGTCCTAGAGTGGTGGGGAACACACGAGAAAGATTATCCCATACTTGCGTCAATGGCTAAGGAGATCTTTGCAGTCCCGGCTTCCACTGTAGCCGTCGAGTCCGCTTTCAGTGTTGGAGCATGTGTCTTGGACGTGAGAAGAAGCAAACTCTCCGCGAGAAATATGGAAGCCGTGATGTTACTTGATGATTGGAGAAAAGCTGCAAGGAGAGCGCAAGAACCAGATTGGGATGCTCGTGAAGAGAGTGAGGAAACCTTCACCGACACCGAGGATGAAGGTGGAGAATGAAGGCCAACCGTCGTCAACCGCCAACCAACAAGGTAAGCAAGGTAAGAGAACTACGTGGACTTTGATTCCTCAATGCAATTGAGTGTTAAGGATACGTAGGCACCTCAACTTAAATTTTAAATTTAAGTTGAGCTCAAGTCCTTTTCCTTTTATTTCTTTTTTTTTTCTAATTGTTTCAACTTTACTTTTAATATGTTTTTTGTAAATTGTAATTTTGTATTTAAATTTTAAATTCAAGTGTATAGTTGTAGTATTGTTGTATTTTGTAACTTGTAATTGTAATATTGTATTGTAGAAATTTACATTCAAAGTTTCAAATCAATAAAATTGCAATTCTTTATCGTTATCGATTCTCTTTGGATTTTACTATAGAATTGCAATAAAAGTTATAACTCTAAGATTTAATAACTCTAAAATTAAAAAAAAAAAAAATGAACCGGAACCGGCCCGGAACTGCCGGAACCGGTGAAAAACCGGCGGTTAGTAACCGGAACCGGAACCGGCGGTAACCGGCGGTTAAACCGGAACCGGATAACCGGTATCCGGGCCGGTTACGGTTCACGATCTCGACGAACCGGAACCGCCGGTTCCGAACCGGAACTGGCGATTTTCGAACCGTGGCCACCTCTACATCAAGTACTATCTACAAAATGCATATAATAGACACACTTGCAATAAACAAAATGCATATAATAGACACACTTGCAATAAACTAGTGATAAATAAGTGATGCATATGAATGTAATACAAATATTATCCGCAATTACATGTAGACATGTTTGCAGTAAAAAGAGTAATAAAGAAGTGATGCATTTGACATTTTAATTACTTTTTAAAAAAAAAATGCACATGACGTCAAATACTATCTGCAGATGTGATAGATGCATGCAGTAAAACATATGACATCTCAATTATTTTAGATAAATACACGTGATATCAAACTCATATTTGCAAATACATGCGAGAGAAAGAAACATTAATGTTTGTGAATTTTTATAAAATACTAGTATTAATAAAATAAGTATAATAAAAAACTAAATGAAATATAACTATGAACTACTATAATAATAAAATAAAATAAGACATGACTTGAGAGTACTTCAAAATTTCGAAAACGTATACCTTTAATAATAGCGTCGGTTCATGTGTACGGTGTACTATTGAGACACAAATATACAGTGGTTGTTCATTACTATTTCATACGCACTGCATTACTACATAGTAGTAGTACCACCAACATTCACTTTAATGTTGTGAAGTACAATGGACTCTAATTGTGTTTGGGCTTTGTTTTATTTCGGCTGGGCAGATTTAGTTCAGTCAGTCCAAGTGATTATTGGTGACCCATATTGATTTGACCCAATAATTAATCAGGGATACTCCGATGGCTGCCACGTGGCTGCCTCACAAGGATCGTGGCCTGGGGCCGTTGGATTTAGGGTATGCTAGTTATGAGTCTTGAGACTCTTAACATCCGTCTCATTCGAATCCAGAACCTTCTCTCTCTCTTGTGAACTGCTCCTGCTTCTCTCTTCTCTCTCTCTAGATTCCGGCGCCGTTCGCCGATTATCTTCCCCGATCTTCCGTTTCTTCCGTTGATTCTCGGTTCTAGAGAGAGTCATCGGTTTAGTTTTTGAGTGTGTGAGTGCTTGAGCGTTCCTTCTCAGATCTAGGGTTTGTCCAACTTCTCTGTTGGATTCTTGTGTGATCGGAGGTTTCCATGAGAATTCGTGAGTTGCGAAGCAGTGTTCTGAGAGGTGGTGGTGAGATTCTTGTGACAATAGTAGTCCCTGTGTTGTAGCAGTTGGAGTATCCCTAGGGTTAGGGTTTGGTTACTCCGGGTGCTCTCTTGAGACTTGTTGGTGAAGATTGAGGAGATCCTTGGCCCTGTGAAGTCGTGTGTGCGCGACCTGAGTCATATCCTAAATCTTCTGTACATTTGTTGCTATTTCAGATTAGATCCGAAAGGATCACTTTCTTGTATTACTGACTGGTGTATTCTAAGTGTGCAGGGTTCCCCAATCATAGAGGCTTGGATTCCAGATCCGGTTAAGGATCTGATGTTAGCTAGGGTTTCTGATTAGGGTTCTGACACTGTATTAGAAGCTTAGTCAGTCTTCTTGTAATCTTATAATAAATTGCTTTGTACTTGGCTTGTAACTTCTGAGATTAGCCATCTCAGAGACCTAGGAAGGAATTCGAACTGGACTTTGGTGGGATAAAAAAAAAGAGAGACTGGTAAAGGTCGGAATTCACTAGGTTATTAACGCTTTGAGTCCATTAACTCAAGGACTTTGGTTTCATGCCAGTAGACGCAATTCCATTAGCAGCAATTCCGGGAACTCACCTACCGACGTCCTACCGATGGCTTATCGTTCAATAAAAGAGGTTCCGGTAATTAGCGAATCCCGAGTGATCTGATCCCTACAAATGTCATGTATTTAAAGTATATATCATGAAAATTATTCTTGTTTGCATAATAATATTTTAACGATTCAACCAAATGGGCAATATAATAAAGTTCTCGAAATGCAGAAATGATCAAGAATGTTAACGTCTAACCTTGCAAACTTTTGAATCAAACCCAATAGGGCCAATCCATAAGAATGGAACACACTATTCTTATAACGCGACGTCTTTCCATTGCTTTCACACTCCAATTCTATAGAATCAAATAGTGCAATCCTATATTTTGTTTAGGACATTCACAACGTAAGAGTGGTTTTTTCCCCCCAAATTCAATATGGGCGCCTTTCATTAGGTGGGGACAAATGCCCCAACCCTTCTCATTCTTCTAATTTATCTATATCTATAAATATCCCTTTATTACACTTTTAAAAAATTACTTTATATATATATAAATTACTTTTTCCCCATCAATATAATTTTCTAGTTATGCCCTTATTCAACCACAACTTTCAATTTCAGTTAACAAAAAAAAAACTTTCAATTTCAGTTGCCAAATCAACAATTCACTTTTTAACCCTAAACCCAAAATGCAGTCTCATTGCATCCCAAATCCGGTCTCAATTAGATTTTCATCTCATCATTTAATTTTGTTATTCTCCAATATTTTTGTGAATTGTGATTAAATTAATAAATACAAATTTGAAAACTACTTAATAAAAAATTTAAAAGTACATTAATTTAAAAAATAAAAATAATACTCCACAAAGTTTTACAACCACAATGTGGTTTCTCTCTTTCAAGCATGGTGGAGTACGCATGGCTTTATAAACAATGCGTCTATAATCTTGTCCATTCTATCAGAGTACCCTAGGCTGGATTTGGTGTCTTTCGTCGTCAGAACTTTTTCCTTTGCCTTTATCCTTGTAATTTAACGAAGATCCATTGCGCAATTTGGTTGAAATTGAAATTATTAAATTGGGTGCATTTTGGATGAATGAAGAGTAAATGTGTAGGTGTAATTGTACTATATCCACTACAACAAATCTTTACAATAACGACACAAGATTAGAGACGCAAATGATTGCGTTACTAAATTTTGAAAAATCATCAAAATACACGACGCAAAACAATAGCGTCCCCAAATTTAGTCCAATTAGACACATGTATAGTTGCGCCCCAAATTATAATTGCCAATTACAAATTAATAAAAAATAAGTTGATTAAAACTTACCAATGGAACAAAACTCAGAGAAACAGATCCATCGTTCTCCCTCTCTCCCATCTTCCAATCCCTAGCTCTGTAACTCTCAGCCGGCGCGCCTCCGTCATTCCGCCGCCACCGGTAAAGGTCATCGTTCCCCCTTCATTATCGAAACCCTCCACTCACGATGTGTACGCACACTACCGTGGTGACGTCTCCAAGGCTCATCGATTGCTTCTTCGCTAAGCTCAGGGAGAAAGAGGTGAATTTTCTCTCTGATTCGTGATTGGATTGGTATGTTGAGGTCGTTTTTGGTTGTGTTGTCAGTATAAATGTTATGATTGATTCGGTGCTTCGTGCTTCGTTATTGTAGCTGTATTGAGATGAATCAGGTTCAAATCGACAAATCGTGAGCTTATTCTGATGTTTTGTGCTTGTGATTGATTTCGTTTGATGATAATCTCCTATTTCCTGTGCTTATAATTGATTTCATTCGATTTATAATTATAGGTTCAATTCAATAAATCAGGTTCAATTCTCTATCACTTTCCAGTTTCTTCTTTCGATATTTGTGTCAATTTGAAATATTTTGGGAACATATTGTATGAATCAACTCTGATTATATCATCTTCTACTTGTGATATTTTCAGCCAGTATCTTAAGTGCAAAACTGGAGAGGCAATTACTTACTACATTGGAAATCAGACTTGTTTGAAATGAAGAGGTATTTTTCCTATAGTCTTGATAGTATCCCTTTGAACATATATTTGCCATTTTTTATATGAGTATAAATATTAAATGTGTTTCCTTTTTCTGTGCATTGTGATTAGTCTCGAGTATTGTGATTAGTCTCAGCTACCATCTTGTCTTGTTTTGTTCTTTTCAGACGATTAAATGAGGAAGATATGTACTACGCGCTGGTCTTTCATTGTAGAAGAACAATAGGTAACTTTAATTCCTCTGATTACATGATATTGATTGTGATTGTTGATTTATGATTATGATTATTAGATTGATTCAAGAACACAAAGTTGATTTTCTTCGCCTTATCAAAAGAAGAGTACAATAAGATTTCTATTTATGCGGATAACATAGTTGCAGTTGTGAGTTTATATGATTGGGTCCAAAATTTGTGGTTCTTTTCCCTGATGCAGTGTTGACAACATACTAGGCTAGCTAACAAGATCAATGCCACATGATATAACAGTTATTCCCGAGGAACGTGAAGCTATAGAAAGGGTAAGGCGCTTTGACTAGATTTCAATTTTTAGCGTTTGTATGACATTTGAAGGTTGCAACACTTTCTGAAATCTATAGCGAGATTTTTCTTTATCGTAGGCCACAAAATGTTTTAGGTTTCCTAGTTTGTATAGATGCAACGGACTATATTAGAGCTTGATTTTCTGCAGTTTTAAAAGTAAAATCATTGGTAATGAGATTTTGATTTTGTGATGGATGAAGCCTTTAGAGTATGACTAAATTGGTGTTGTGTTGTGTTGTGTTTATGAAAGAATAGGAGGGAATCTAGCGCGTTAGCATCAGAGTAGGGAGAACTGTGTTATTGCTCCCAAATGCCCTGTTACTGGAAAGAGAATTCAAGAGGTAAGTTGTATTCACCAATTTTGCATTTTATATTTTCTGGATAAATGTGATTGAATCTATGGCAAAAGGGCTATCCATTTTGTAGAAATACATAAAGTGAAATAGTCAAGGATGTAGAGTGAATAGCAAAAGGGGCTGCCCGGATGGTTATGTTTGCTAGCTGCTAAACCCTAATGATCTGATTGAATGACAATCATCCAATTTGGCCTTATCTGTTCTGTGAAGTTCATTCGGTCAGCTACTGATCCTTGGATATCTAATGTTTTTATTTATTGTAGCTATTTAATTTTCATCTTCTAATTGAGTTTCTGAAGTTAGAAGACTTTATTCTCTCTATATTTCATGACTTGATTAATAAAAAGAAAATCTTTCTTTTTTATCTCTTATGTGCTACAGAAAACTCTTGAGGAATGTTAACAGCGTGTGGATTGCGGCCTAGCAAGGTGCAACTTCACTCACGAACATATCGTTTTGTATGAAAACGGAGAAGCTGAACCAGGTCTGCTCCTTGGTGTCTATGTAGCCATTTTTAACACTAATATTAGTTAAGTTAGTGTTAGTTTGTGTTCTGTATAAGGTAAAGGTCGAGTCTTGGTTATAAGGCTCTACGTTTTCGATGTATGAAGATATTTGGTTGGTTGGTAAAGGTGAAATCTTGCAGAATTAATGATAGATTTGGGATATGAAGTTTTATTTGTATTTGAAATGTGTATGGTTGCTATGATCTGAAATTTAGCTACTGATCATGGTTACAAGTTACATAGCTAGTGAAATTGTGTTGTGTTCTTGATTTAAAGGGTTTGGTAATAGTCCCAATGTGTTTATAAACGTTTAGGGACGCTTTTTAATAGTGTCCCCAATTTCGCATTTAGGGATGCTTTTTAATAGTGTCCCTAATTTGTGTTTTTAGGGACGCTTTAAAAGCATCTCAAAATAATTCACCGACGCTCACTATTTGCGTCCTTATTTTTATTTGGCACGCCACCAGTAAGGACGCTTTTTGAAGCGTCGGTGATATATTTAGCAACATAAAAAGGCGTCTCTAATTGATTAAAAATGCGTCCCTAGCCATTCTTTTTCTTGTAGTGATCATAGTATATAAACCTACAAGCTATGGAGTTTATAAAAAAAAAAGTACTACTAGTATAGTTGTTTTTACAAGTAAATTTTGGTTTATTTACACTGATCTCCAATATAAGTGAGTTAAATCTACCGGGAGATAGGAAGGAGAATAGAAATTCAATATCTTATTTCCCGTGATGAAATCATCTCCCCCCGCCCAAAGATTTTGGCAAAAAATAGAAGAAAAACAAATAATATAATAATGGGAATGTATGATCAATTACTTTGTGTGGGTCTCTTGTCAAAGGAGAATTCCTTAGAGACGTGAATAGTGATGTGATGATCTTGTGAGGAGCTGAGCTCCACCTCTGCATCCATATGGGAGACAGGGCGCTGGAACCGGCTGGGAGACGGCGATTCCGTGTCGGAGTTGTCCATTTCGGGGCAGTAGTGGCGGAGGAGGTGGATGGGCGACGTGTGGCGCGAGGGCGTCGCAGGCCGGCTCGACAACGGAGTCGTTTGCCGGCTTTCTTTTACGTGTTTCCTGGCCGTGTGGTGCCAGTTTCTTAGCGCCCTCGCTACTCTATCGTTGAATATCGTCGGTTTCATGTTTGATCCCATCTATACATTAATTAATTATTTAATTAAAATACGTAATTAATTAATTTAATAATTAGATCTATTCATTACCTGAGTGACAAGGGCATAAAGTGGGAGAGTCACATAGCTGCAAAGTATTTGTATGAGAATCCTGTTGATCAAAATTAGTTACTCAACTGTATTAATTTCAAACAAGCGAGCATTATTATAATTATATGGAAGATATATTTACCCCATTGAGATCCTGATTACGATATCCTCCACGTGCTCATGAAAGCACGATTTTAATCCGAATTCAAACTATTCAACAAAATAAAAGGTCAACATTAATTAATAAGTAATAGGAGTAGTATAATAGTATGTGCCAGTGTATTGATAATTTTGTATCTGATCATCTATATATGAAACTCACCCAACTCCATGCAAAGAAGGCGAGTTGAAACGCATTCTGCAACATTTCAAAAAAAGATTCATATTAATTTTAATTAATTAGATATTTATAATTTATTTACGATAATTAGTAGTAAATGAAAAAGTAGGTACCTGAAAAAGTACAAAATTAATAAGGTAGAGTACAAGGCGTGGACGATTAAACCAGAAAAGGTCATCTCCCGGTTGAACCACAAGAACGCCTTTAACGACTTCACCCCTTTCTTGTATTCTGAGAGCCATTTTGGAAATTATCACTTGTAGCTTCGTCCCCACTACTAATATCACCTGTCCATTTTTCAACATTTTTATTTCAACCTAATTAATCGATTAAAGTCTTTAATTATGTCAACTTTCGAATGTGTATGCAGAAAATTCACAACTTACAATCAAGGGGATGAATGGTAGCCAAAGATAAGAATACCAGCCTGCCCACATACAAAATAGCAATTAATCAAATTATGGTCAATCAAAATGTGCCAAGAAATCTAGAATCAATCATAGACCTTCTTGAAATAAGAAAGATATATTTTGGGTTGAATTTTCTCTTTACAAAATAGTACTACTGCAATAAAATAAATTTGAAATGCCATTTTGTATGACTGAAGTCACGTTAGAAGACAAGCTAAGCCCACAATTGAGCATGCAGGGTATATATAGGTGAATTAATTGATATACATATGCGCGTGGAACTCACCGTGCTTACTGGCGAGCAAGAATAACACAGCGAGAAACCAAATTGGTGGACTGCAAGATGATTAAAGCATATTAGAACTAAAGTAATGACGATGAGAAATTAATAAATACCACTTTAAAATATGTTGTTCAAATTAACTAGATTTATCATAATATAAATTCATCTTTTTTTATCCAGGGAAAGCTGAACGCATGTATTGGGATTAAATCATTTGTCTTATTTATACGAATGATTCTTATACTATATTAAGGCTCAATGTACATTATTTTAGTTGACATATATAGACTTTTCCAAGTAAGATTAAATACTGTAAATTACACATGCAAAGGAGCAGGACCGTTCTCATTCTATTAACTGGATCAATTTAGACGATAGATCTTAATGGTCAAAATTGACTTTTGACAAGATTATATGTTCATACGCACAAATTAATGCTAGCTCTACGATATTAATTTTTTTTAACATAAAATAATGCTTCTGTTCCTTACGTAAAAAATACTAATAATGTTAATATATCAGAGATATATACTCCAAATGGTTTATAGTTCATAGGTAACATAATGAGTTGAGATATACGTGAGCATGCAAAAATGAGATACTCTCTCTGTCCCCCTAAAAATGAAAATTCTTTTATTTTTGGTTGTACCATTAGAAACTTTCTATATTAGGAAATTTGTTTCTGTCTAATAAGATGAGATACATTTTTCACTAATCTTATTTTCTTTCTAACTCTCTCTTAATTTACCAATTTTGTATTAAAACTCGTGTTGTTTTGAAAGTTCATATTTTTGGGGGATGAAGGGAGTATTATAATGTACGAACCTAATTCCGACAACCACTTTGAAGTCCTCTTCAAGCGATCTATTGATATATTTCTGAAAATCAAATTGCTCATGGCTTTGGGGTGCAAGGTGTGCCTGATCATTAATTGTATAAAACAATCATCATATTAGTTTCTCTAATAAAACAATGCTTACAATATTTATAAAAAAAAAAACATTTTTTTCACAATAATATCTTTGAAACCAAATTAGATTTTGTTAATCAATCAAGTCTGGGATTTACTTACCGTGATAAATCCATGCCGAAGAGTCAAGTAATCCACTTTTGGAACAGATCTTACAAATTGTCGGAAGAAACTAACCTGAAAATCAAATTAAAAGTACATGATTGTAAAAATTAACGACACCAATAACTGATTGAGACTTCTAGAGTGATTAATCATATTAGTTTGTTAATGCATTAATTAATTAATAAATTAAACTTGATTTGATTGTGGTAAGGGAAAAGGTCAACATTGAAGCGCTATAAAAGCTGAAACGGTCAAGCCCCGTATACAGTACAATTATTGACCTTGAATGTGCAATAAAAGATGAATAGTAGGTGTAGTTTTTATAATAATTTCCTAAAAAAGCAGTATATGATTGCTTCAACTTTATGAAATGCAATCATATCCACATATATATGCACACTGCAGGTATTTATAACAAGATTCAGACGACAACATATTTGTTATGATCTCTACTATACAAGTTTTGCAATATATTTGCAATCTACAAAAAAAAAAAAAAAAAAAATATTGGCGATTCAATTTGATGAAGATGGAATTAATAATTAGAGAATTGTGGTGATTCATTTATTTGGAAAAACTTACAATCCATAGTAGAATAGGAGTTTTGCTCCAGAAGCTCAGGTGTCTCCTTCCAAATGATGTTTGTGTTGCAAATCTGAATCTCTCCGGGTCTATAAATATATACATAGTTAAGAATAAACATAATCAATTAGTAGTAATTCGAAATTAATAGTAATACTTAAAACACAAAAATGGACGTACCGTGTGCAAATTGGTACTCTGCGGTCGTTGTTTCTTTCTCCCATGCTTTCCAACTTTTCATCTAATTAATTAATTAAAGGTATAATCAAGTAGGTGGATTGGATGGTTTTCAACACGAGATGAAGATGAAGATGAGATGAAAATACATAGTACATACCTTAGCTCTTCCCAAGGCCATGGTGATGATACAATAAAGGACATGAAAAACGGCCAAAACGAAGATGAAGATATGCAGCTGATGTATTCCATCCGATGATACAAATGGTACTTTCCCCTGCACTCATGCACACATTACTTAATTAGCGCTTAATTTTCTCTATAATCATCACGACACCAAAATCAAATACTAATACCTTTTCAGCGCATTTGTCGCTGCCGCCGCCGGCCAATATCCGCCTAGCCCCGCCTTCTATCCACAGGAGTCTTCTCCGGTGGCTCTCCTCTTCGTCGCCCTCGCCTACCGCCTTCGACTCCTCCTCGCTTTTGCTGCACGGATGCCACGACGCACCAGCCGACTTCGATATACATATATTAGATATCGGAGTCTGCCCAACTGTTAGCAGCAGCGATATAAACCCCAGCAGCATCAACTCTTCAAATTAAAACAAAAATTAGAATTTCAAGAATTATGATCATGAATATGGAATATCAAAATCTTACCAGACTTAATCTTTTCAAGCGCTTCAAACAGAGCTCTTTTGTTCTTCGACTTCAACCACTGGTCATCATCAGATCATATTATGAACAAGAAATGTCAAATTTTGTAGTAAGGTTTTTGTAATTCGTTACCTTTCCTATTAAGTAGATGATGTGCTCGATCAGGATCGAAACCGCAACCAACGCGAAGCACACGACGGCCACCGCCCACGTCGGCGTTTGCTCCAGCGACCTCCCGCTACCTCCGGCCATTTTCACCGCTCCCAATAAATTCCACTGCTTGATTAAGACTCAATATCGATTCCAGTACAAAAAATCTGATGAATTAAATGATTTTTTTAGATGTAAGAATTGAAACTAAGATGTGATGTGATCATCAAGAAATGCATTAAATAAGTGTGAACTTTTTTATTTGAAAGGGAGAGATGTAACACAGGGTATAATGGTAAAACCCCTATTTGAAAAATTAGACTTGGACTATGGAGACGCGTGACAAAAGTGTCCGTGATCCAATTTTGTTGAATGTGTGAACATGTGACAATTTTCTTTTATCTGTAACGTCAACCCTATATATATGTAAACTATTTTCCTGAATAATTACTGGCAGTGTGATTTTCTAGTTGGGGTAGTAATTGCTAATACAAGTAGTACTTCATTTTATTTTGTTTTAATTAATTATATGGGCTAGCTAGTCTTGTTCGTTGAATTTTGGAGATGGTAAATTGGTAATATACTCCACATATTACGAATGCCAAAGTTATAAAAATTTTAGGGATTTCTATTTTGAAAGAGTGATTTGTGGACTATCAAGAGTCGAGATAATGGTGAGAGATGGAGTCGAGAGGGATCCGGCGGATGCTGGATTTGAACCATCTGCCGGGGTTCGGCCGTTGGGGGAAGGTTTTCAAAAAGAAAATGAAAAATGAAAAAAAAATCATTTTAATGAAATTGATTTTTCATTCCATCGCAGTGGTTGAATTTCCAATTCTACTGCATATGGTCGAATCATACTACTACTAATTACGTAGCGGTAGCATGAACTGCTCGATACCAAATAAGTGGTGAGTAGAGGTTTAGTAGTGTATTATGGTGATTCTACAATTAATTTTTCATTGAAGAGTCCGGTTGTGTTTAGAGTTTAATGGTCAGCGAAAGAGTGTTTTAAAATTAATAAAGAAAACCCTCGGTCCAGGAAATCCGCTAAACACTGGGTCTAGGAACTCAGAGAACCTTGAGCTACCTGTCGTTGGGCACACAATTACTACCTTAACTCCCCCTTCAAAACCCTCAACCCACTTTAGCTAAGAAAACTAGTACAGGGAAGTAGGGATCGAATCCACAGAGATGAATGCACAAGTAAGCATGTTCAAAGACTTGGAAAACTATTTTTGGCTGCTGCCACGCAATTTTTGGGGTTGAGCTTTAATTGCTAGACTTGGTAAATGAAATATTCTACTCTAGCAGCTAGATCTAGGCAGAAACATAAAAGCATGCATATTAACCGAAATAGAGCAAGACAATTACTAGACCGAGCGAACAACTTCCTAAACTAACTTAGACTTGGGAAAAGCTAAACGTGGGGACCATTTTCTGAAAAGGCAGAGTACGATTGAAAAACTGCAAAATAACTAACTAAAGGATTAACTAACAGCGACATCATCTTCTCCAATATTTATCACGAAACATCCAGCTAAAAACAGAGCAAAATGAAGATCGAAGCAAATTAAACGAAATTAAACCGATAAAAATGAAGAACAAGTAAAACTAAAGCAGATCTACGACTACTAGACGAGGCAAAACAAGAATGCAGAACTTAAACAACTAAATGAAACGAAAACAAGCAGATCCAACCACGGGACGCTTAATCCACTCCGGATCCAAGCCATCCACAACAATCAAACATCATTTTCATCTCCGATCCTCACAAGTTTACGTAGATTCAACCGATCAACAACAAATTTCTCACAAACCAACTCCAAACTCAGATCAACCAACAATAATCAGCAAATCAAACTAAAAACACCACGATAAGATAAACGAAACAAAAGTAGCGATATCCATTGCAATGTACGAAGTATCCAACGATAATAACAAAACAGAACCGAGCCTCGAACAGCGAGGACTCGGCGAGTACGAGAAGTAAACAGAAAAGCAAAAGATGATTGTTTCTTCGCCTCCGTGAAGACGGTGTTGCGACACTATTGAGCTGAAATGTGAACCCCCGCACCAAATTTCCAGTGAGTGTGTGTGTAGAAAAGTGAAAACTAAGCTAAGAGCTGAAAAGTGATGATGCTCATTGAAGAGTTGATTTTCTTGCTTGCTGTATCCTATCAATTTCTAATTACACACTTCCTAGATCCAGTAAATCAACTAGATCACAAGGTCTAGAGACTCACAAGACTGGAAGTCTGGTCGTTGGTACGCAAGCAAACCTTCAAAACCCTCAACCACAGATACTAAACTAGCACAGGGAAGTAGGGATCGATCCCACAAGGATGGACTCGTATAGTACATGCATAGAGATTTGGAAGCTATTTTTGGGTTGGCTGCTGCCACGCATATTTTTGGGTTGAGGAGTTTAACTAAGTGAAATTGGAAAATAAGTACGCTATGCTAACTGCTAGATCTAGGCGAAAATGAATTTTGCATAAGAACTAAGTCAGTACAACTACTAGATCTGGGACTTCTACGAACATATCTAGACCAAGGAGATTAAAACAAGTGGGGACCAAACTCTGAAAAAGGTAAGTACGGACAGAATCGAATCTGCAGCCTAACTAACTAAAGCATCAACTGAAAATGACTTCATCTTCTTCAACGAACACAAATAAATGCAGAGATCGAGAAAAACAAACTCAGATGTAGATTGGAAACATAATTTTAACGGTAAACGAAACAACGACGGAAATCACACTACTAGACGAAGCAAACCAAGCAGAACAAAATCCCCATAATCTCATGCACAAATTTCACCTCCCCTGTTCAGATCCACACTTCGGATGCTAAATCCACTCCGGATCCAAGCATCCGAACAAAAATCCAACCGAACACAACTTCAATACCACGATTCTCGAATCTCCTAAAATATTCAGCAACAAATTCAAGAGAACATCTCAAATAAACAAACCAAAATAGCAAGCGTCATAATAATCAACACGAAATCCAACTTCATCAAGGCAAATCAAACGTAAACAGAACGGTTAAACTAATCCAGCAACAAAAACAGCAAGCTCGACTTCCAAAAGTGAAGTTCGAGACGGAACAGAGTAGTAAACAGAAATTAAGAGAACAATTGTTTCTTCGCCCTCAAGGGACGGTGGTGCACTGATACGTAATTCACGAAAACGAAAACCTCCCCCAATTCCCCATTTCCCTAGTGTGTGTGAGCTAAGAGCGTGACTGTGTGTGGAGTGTGACGGATCTGCCATTCTTGTTGCGCACTCCTTTATTTATAAGCTTCGAGGTGGGGCCCAGCGAGGTATTGATTGACTTGATTGCCCTCAGCTTTTGGCTTCCTTCCTCTAGCTTTTCCTCGTGATTCCGTTCCTGCTCCTCGCTAGATATCCTCCTCCAGCATCTCCTGGATCTAGCGCTACACACACACCTGGCTTAACAAAACTTGTTAGATCCAGCAGAAATGTGATGTTTTTCACTACATAACCAATGCATGAAATTAGCCTTATCAAACTGCTCACACTTAAACCATACTTGTCCTCAAGTATAAAGACAAGAAGAAAAGAAGAATAAGGCGAATTTCAAGCATGGTTATCCCCTTGACCGACTCTACAGACTCTAGACAGAACTCCTACACCTAGACACAATTGAGGCAAAGCTAGACACTAAAACAAAGAGTACATAATCACATAGGATGAAAACATATAAACACATATGCATGAACTGGTTTCAACTTTTAGGCAACCGTCCCCACAAGATTAAGATCAATCCAACAGGCTGCACTCCTCCAAATAGGCCTTTTTCTCCCCTCTACCTAGCCAACCTGTCAGCTCGTCAAGATAGCCTGTTACTTCCCCAATTGTTAGATTCACTCGATCGCTCATTCCTTACCAGGGATGTTAGGACCGATTCTCTCTTAAGTTATTGCCAAACCACTGAAACCTCGGGTTATGAGAATTCCTCCTTCTATCCTCCGTCACTATCCCCCTTTTTTTTCTTTTTTTTTTTTCTTTCTGGACTTCGTCCAGCTTATACCTCCTTGATTTCCTGGACTTCGTCCAGCTTATACCTCCTTGATTTCCTGGACTTCGTCCAGCTTATACCTCCTTGATTTTTTTCTCTCTTTTTATTTCCTCCTCTGGACTTCGTCCAGCTTATACCTCCAGATTTTATGATTATATATTTTCTCCTTTCCCCCTTTTTTATTTATATTTTTTTTTTTTTTCTTCTCTTTTCCTTCAGCATTCAGTGGCAGACTTTTGACATATGTTAGCTCTAAGTGTTATCACAGGCTTATAACTCACCTCTAGAGTAGGGCTTCACAACTGAGCAAGTAAAGGCATTTACTATCGTTCTCGCTTCATTCAGATTGGTTCGGCTTACTAAAGAATCAGGCTTCTAAGTTGGAATACCTCCTATTTTCAATTGCTCTCCCTAAGGGAATCTGCCGTATTATATCCACTAGTTCATGCGACACACCCCTAGACCTACGACTCCTCAAAGCATAATAACACTGCATTGATTCCTCTCCCCCTCCCACTTCACTCAAGCTTGTCCTCAAGCCATCGTCGTGAAGGGGGGAAAACAGAGAATTCAATGCAGAATTAAACAACAATTTCACTTCTCACACTTAGACCGAGCAACGGGCTAAGTGGGAGAAGAATAAACCAACAGAAAACATAGAACTTCTCACACTTAGACCAAGCATTGGGCTAAGTGGGAGAAGATAGCATAAAACACAGCAACGCATGGAAATAAAACACAGAAAAAGAAACACAAAAACTAAAATTTACTTGGTCTGGGGAAATTGCTCATTTCTGGGGCTGGCTCCCGCGAGAGCCAGACGGTGGTGGAACACTGGGGCGGTTTGTTTTCACTTTCTTCTTCGCTGGTTGCTCCAGCTCTTCCTTTCCTTCTGCAGCTTGATCGAGTCCTGGTTTCCTCATTAGCATTTTCGTCCTCGGTGGATTTGGAACTTTCTCGGGAATAGTCGGGGTGGTCAACTGCTGGAATGGCTTGATCGAGGGACTGCTGTGGATGATCTTCTGTGCCTCGCCACTTGACCCAGGAGTCGACTTCGACTGGGTCAAGGGAAGCGTCTGATGCAGCCATTTCAACATCCTCGTAGATATCTCTACAGCTTCCGCCACTCTTTCACTTTGCTTGGCACATTTCGTGGCCAAATCTGCTACGTTGCTGCTCAGACCTTTCACTTCCTCCCGACTCCCATTGAGTTCCTTTCGTACCCCACCTAGTTCCTTCATCATCTCCTTCCTCATCAGCTGCATTTCCTTCCTAACGTCTTGCACTTCTTTCCTCATCTCCTGCACCTCCTTCCTAAGCTCTTCCACCTCTTCACTTGGCATGGCCTCCTCAGCTTCCTCTAATTGATTCCCTTGACCGCGACCTAAAAAAAATATGAAGACCCCAGACTCCTGGGTCAAGGTTAAAGTACGAGACATAAATCCCCTTTGAGTTTGGGTCTTCGAAAATATTTTTGGAAATTTTTGAATTTTTATTTTGTTTGGATTTTCTTTGTCTTCTAAAGCAATTAAACTATGTACAATTACCTTTGAATATTCTCGAATCCCCTGGATCAGTGTGTAAAAACATAACATTTCCCTTGACCCAGGAGTTCATCGAGAATATTCCTTTGTCTGGCTAAGTGATAACTGAGAGCGCACGTAGTGGTATTTCCTCCACTACGCATAGCTCAGAATTATCCCTATAGACTTTCAATCGATGGCCATTAACAAGAAAAGGGACCGAGTTAGGAGCACTTCCCTGGATTTCCACTGCTCCGTGTGCGCGGAGGCCAACGATGGTATATGGACCTACCCACTTTGACTTCAACTTCCCTGGCATTAGCTTGAGTCTGGACTGAAATAGAAGTACTTTCTGCCCCACCTGAAGTTCCTTGACCCGGAGGTTCTTGTCGTGCCAGAGCTTCGTTCTTTCCTTGTACCACATTGCTGAATCGAATGCCTCTAGCCGTAGTTCCTCCAGCTCCTGTAATTGCAGCTTCCTTTCTTCTTCACATGCCACAGACTTCATATTCATTTCCTTAATGGCCCAGTATGCCTTGTGCTCCACTTCCACGGGTAAGTGACACATTTTCCCAAACACCAACCTATAAGGTGACATCCCGATTGGTGTCTTGTAAGCAGTTCTATACGCCCACAAAGCATCGTCAAGGCGTTTACTCCAATCCTTCCTTGTGGTGTTAACTGATTTTTCCAAAATACTCTTTATCTCCCTATTAGAGACTTCAGCTTGCCCATTCGATTGGGGGTGATATGGTGTAGACAATCTATGATGCACGCCGTATTTCCTCATGAGCGCTTCTATAGTGCGGTTGCAGAAGTGTGTTCCTTGATCTGAGATAATCGCTCTAGGAACTCCATATCTGCTGAAAATGTTTGACTTCAGAAACTTGGCCACCTCTTTAGACTCACAAGTGGGCGTAGCCTTCGCCTCTATCCATTTGGAAACGTAGTCTACAGCGACCAATATGTAAGCATTTCCGTACGACGACGGAAATGGGCCCATAAAATCCATCCCCCAAACATCGAAAATTTCGCAGATCACTATGGGCACTTGGGGCATCTCATCTCGTCTCGAGATTCCCCCTGTCTGTTGACACCTTTCGCAGCATTGACAGTATTCAAAGGCATCCTTGTTCAATGTAGGCCAGTAGAATCCACTGTCTAGAACTTTCCTTGCGGTTCTCCTTGGTCCGAAATGCCCTCCACACGCCAAGGAGTGACAATGATGGAGTACATCTCTTTGTTCCCATTCAGGAATGCAACGTCGAATTATCTGATCTGCACACATCTTCCAAAGATAAGGATCATCCCAGAAGTAATATTTGGCTTCGCTTTTAAGCTTCATCTTCTGGGCCCGGGAGGCTTCCTCTGAACTTGGCACCTCTCCCGTGACCAAGTAATTTGCCAGGTCTGCGTACCATGGTTCTGCGTTACGTACGCGCTTTCCTCGATCAGATTCTCCTGGACCGGTTAAAACTAAGACAGATTCCCAGCTTATCGGTCTAGGTGGTTCGTCCATATAGTACAAATGCTCTTCGGGAAAAACATCGGGAATAGCCTCGTCCGTATCTCCTTGATGAATTCTACTCAAGTGGTCAGCCACTCGATTCTCTGTTCCTCTTTTGTCTCTTACTTCCCAATCAAACTCCTGTAGAAGTAGGACCCATCGAATTAGCCTTGGCTTTGATTCTTTCTTAGCTAGCAAGTACTTTATTGCTGCATGATCAGTGAAAACAATAACCTTTGACCCAAGAAGATAAGGGCGGAATTTTTCGAACGAGTAGACGACAGCCAACATTTCCTTCTCCGTAGTATCGTAATTCTTCTGAGCTTGATTTAGTGTCTTGGACGCATAGAAAATTACGTAGTTTTTCCCATCTATCTTCTGCCCTAGGACGGCTCCCACAGCGAAATCGCTCGCGTCGCACATTATCTCAAAAGGGTGATTCCAGTCCGGTGCCCTGATAATTGGTGCGGACACTAGTCTCTCCTTGAGCAATTGAAATGCCCTCTTGCATCCCTCATCAAACTCGAACTCCACATCGTTGTGCAGCAAATGAGTGAGTGGTTGCGCAATTTTTGCAAAGTCCTTGATAAACCTTCGATAAAACCCTGCGTGACCGAGGAATCCTCTAACTTCCTTTTGATTTGTAGGGTAAGGTAGCTTTGCAATCACTTCCACCTTTGCCTTGTCCACTTGTATTCCTCTTTCAGAGACCACATGACCTAAAACAATCCCCTCAGTTACCATGAAGTGACATTTTTCAAAATTCAGAACTAGATGTTTCTCTTGACATCTTTGCAGCACTAGGTCAAGGCTGGCTAAACAAGTGTCAAATGAGCCTCCATATACAGTGAAATCATCCATGAATATCTCGATGCACACCTCTAGTAGATCCGAAAAAATACTCATCATACAACGTTGGAATGTCCCTGGTGCATTACATAGACCAAATGGCATCCTTCGGTAGGCATAAGTTCCAAAAGGGCATGTAAATGTGGTCTTTTCCTGGTCCTCTGGGTTCACGAAAATCTGGAAATAACCGCTATATCCGTCGAGGAAACAGAAATACTGTTTGCCAGCCAGCCTCTCTAGCATCTGGTCAATGAATGGTAAAGGAAAATGATCCTTTTTGGTGGCTTCATTTAGTTTCCTATAGTCGATGCACATCCTCCATCCAGTGACCAGTCGAGTAGGCACCAACTCGTTCTTGTCATTCTTCACCACTTGTATTCCAGATTTCTTCGGTACCATGTGAACCGGACTGACCCACTCGCTATCTGGAATAGAGTATATGATTCCAAGGGACAGTAGTTTCAGAACTTCCTTGAGCACTTCCTCCCTCATGTTTGGATTCAGTTTCCTTTGTGGATCACGCCGAGCCTTTGCCCCTTCCTCTAGTCTGATGTGGTGCATGCAAAGATCAGGGCTAATTCCAACTAGGTCAGAAAGTGTCCACCCTATGGCCTTCTTGTTCCTCCTTATTACTTCCAGCAGCGCACTCTCTTGGTCTTCAGTCAAGCGGCTGTTAATTATCACTGGACAAGTTTCTCCTTCCTCCAGGTATGCATACTTTAAATTTTCAGGCAAAGTTTTCAACTCCTTCTTCGGTGTGATGGCTTCCTGAGGTAAAGGGTTCTCCGCCTTACTTCTTGGCGCCATTTCCTCTAGATTCGCTCCCTCGTCTGGGCTCTTCTCCTGAACAGATCTGGCTGATTGGAATGATAGTGGCTGGTGGCAGAATGCCATGATCGCTTCATTGATCTGATCATCTGTCAAGTCCTGTGTGAAAAAAGTTTCACACCATCCTGTCACCTCCTTTTCTACAGTCTGGCTCAGCTCCGAATTGTCAAACTGTTCCTGCATTAGTTCAGTCTCAAGATATTCTTGGACTAGGGGGTTAATTACATCTACAACATGCAAGTTTTCAACATCAAGCGGTTTTTTCATAGCTTCTTCAATGTTGAAGGTGTATTTCTCCCCATGATAGTCCAGGCATATGGTTCCATCAAACACATCAATAACAGTCTTCGCGGTGCGAAGGAAGGGTCTCCCCAGTAACACCCCACTAGACTCAGCAGATTCATTACCCCTCATTTTTATCACATGAAAATCAGCTGGGTATAGGAAATCATGCACTCTAACTATAACATTTTCCAATACTCCCTCAGGAGAGATGCATGTTCTATCGGCCAACTGAATCACTACTTTAGTATCAACCAAACTGACTCCCACCAATTTTTTATATATTGACAGCGGTAGGACATTTATCGATGCACCTAGATCACACATGGCATGCTCAATTTTAATGTCACCTAAAGAAATAGGGAGAGTGAACATACCTGGGTCTGTACACTTTGACGGCATCCTTCTCTTTTGTATCACGGCGGATACATTTTCTCCTATAACAATCTTCCCATCAGGTTTGGTTTTTCCTGCTATGAATTCCTTGATGAACTTGCTGAAGGTGGGTATTTTCAGAGCCTGCAAGAAGGGTAGGTTTATCTCCAGCTTGCTAAATATTTCCACAAGGTCCTCAGTATCATCTTTCTTTTTCTTGGCTTCTCCTCGATATGGGAATGGTTTGGGTCGCTTTACTGCATTCGTGGAACTCCCTGCTGGGGCTGCACCTGTCTCCCTGCTTCCCTCTTTAAGTTCCAACTCAGGTTCTGGATCAAGGAAAAATGGGTCACTTAGTCGAGGCATAGATCCCCTTAAATCTCCCTCCTGGAGGTCATCCTGTATAGGAATTTCTCTGAGTCCAGGATCATCTCCTCGAGACTTCTGATTCCCCTTTTCTCCGTTCATCTGTGAGGGTGTCTCCTCGTTTATCACTTGCTTCGGTCCTTCATAGCCTTTCCCCGATCTCAAGGTAATTTGACTAATATTTGCTCGGTCTGGTGATTTGACAGTGGCAGGCAATTTCCCTTCATTTCCCCGCATTTCGTTCAGCGACGTGGCCAACTGGGACATCTGCTTTGCCAACATGTCCATGGCAGACTTCTGCTCCTGCTGGGCATCTTGAATTTTGTGCACCACGTCATTGTTAGCCTGCATGTTATTCTGCATGTGTTGTTGGAAATTTACCAGGTCATGCACCATGTCATCAAGATTCCGCTGTGGTCGGAAACCTTGAATTGAACTGGGATTAAATCCTTGATTTTGATTGGTTCCAACCACCTGGTTCTGGCGAAAATTTCCCTGACCTCCCTGATTATTGTTGTACTGGGTTGCTGGACCTGGGTGACTCTGTTGGAAATTTTGATTGTTTCCTGAATTGTTCCTCTGATGCGGTGGCACATAAGAATTCCCTTGGTTGCTCTGGTTCCTGTTGTTCCAGTTATGCTGATCCCCTTGGTTACGGAAATTCCAGTTGTTCAGCCCCTCTTGCTGCTTCCCTGCCCAGTTAGAATTATGCTGTGGTCCTTCCTGATTCCGGCTGGGCCATGTCTGCTGGTTCTCCGCTGGACCTGGGTGTTGTGACTGTGGTTGTTGGTTCCCTTCAGCCCATCTGAAACAAGGATTGTCCCTCCATGGTGCCTCCTTAATCTTCCACTGGTTCCAGTTGGTATTTTGATTACTTTGATTCCAATTCCCCATTGCATTCACTTGAGCTTGGAAATCTCCATCGAGTGAGGGATTATTGTAAAATTGAAGCTGATGTTCTTCTTGACCTGGGTTTTTTTCCTTATCAGTCGACCCAGGGGTATTTTTCTTTTCAATGGCATTTAGCAGTGCCTTCTCCAGTCGATCTATTCTGTCTCTAACCTCTTCTCCTTCTCGTTCCTTAACTGTGTTCGCGGAGCTTCTCCTCATGATAGCACGCGGGCAGTCATACGCCTTCTTCGCGTCGATTAATCTTCCCAGAATCTCGCGTGCCTCGCTTGCCTTATTCTTGGTGAAATTCCCCCCGCTCGAGGAATTCATTAAGTCCTTGGACTCAGGATTTGCCCCTTCGTAGAATAGATAAAATGTTTCAGCCTCCGTCATCCTGTGATTTGGGCAAGCGTCAAGCAGGCCTTTAAACCGAGACCAATATTGGCTTAAAGATTCATCGTAGTCCTGCTTACACTCTTGAATTTCTTTTTTCAAAGCGTTTGTCTTATTGGACGGAAAGAAATAGTCCAGGAACTCCAATTTGAAATCCCTCCATGTGGTGATCGAGTCAGGTGGAAGCCTCAGCAACCAAGTGTTTGCCTCTCCTTTCAATGCAAATGGAATCGCTCGCAGGCGATAGTCCTCCTCGGTAGTTTCGTTAGGCCTTTTCTGGATGCTACATAGCTTACTAAACTCGTTCAAAAACTCATAAGGACACTCATTCCTCCGTCCAGAGAATGTAGGTAAAACGCCCAGCACATTCGTCTTGATCTCAATAGACCGCTGACGTTGATTTGACACTATGGCATGAGCTGGCTCTCCGTCGAGATGTGCAGTTAGCGAACCAATCTCTGGGTCTAGGTCCACTAAGTTTGCCATTACAGACTCCTCTTCCTCCCTTTCCGAATGCTCAGTTTCTGACGACGACCGTGAATCCTCTTTCCCCGATGAATTCCACTCTTCTTCACTCCCTGATTCAAACGGAAATGGATCTACAGTTGACAACCCCGATCTGGTAGTTATGGCGGATGTTGATTCCTTAACTTGCCACTTCAACTGCACGTTCCTTGACCAAGATGGGTTGCTCCAGATTCCTGACCTTGAGCCCTTGCTCATAAACTGCCAAAAGCGAAATTCAAAAGATTAAAACTATTTACACCAAATCTCTAAACACATAAACAAACTACGCCATCCATCCCCGGCAACGGCGCCATTTGAAGAGTTGATTTTCTTGCTTGCTGTATCCTATCAATTTCTAATTACACACTTCCTAGATCCAGTAAATCAACTAGATCACAAGGTCTAGAGACTCACAAGACTGGAAGTCTGGTCGTTGGTACGCAAGCAAACCTTCAAAACCCTCAACCACAGATACTAAACTAGCACAGGGAAGTAGGGATCGATCCCACAAGGATGGACTCGTATAGTACATGCATAGAGATTTGGAAGCTATTTTTGGGTTGGCTGCTGCCACGCATATTTTTGGGTTGAGGAGTTTAACTAAGTGAAATTGGAAAATAAGTACGCTATGCTAACTGCTAGATCTAGGCGAAAATGAATTTTGCATAAGAACTAAGTCAGTACAACTACTAGATCTGGGACTTCTACGAACATATCTAGACCAAGGAGATTAAAACAAGTGGGGACCAAACTCTGAAAAAGGTAAGTACGGACAGAATCGAATCTGCAGCCTAACTAACTAAAGCATCAACTGAAAATGACTTCATCTTCTTCAACGAACACAAATAAATGCAGAGATCGAGAAAAACAAACTCAGATGTAGATTGGAAACATAATTTTAACGGTAAACGAAACAACGACGGAAATCACACTACTAGACGAAGCAAACCAAGCAGAACAAAATCCCCATAATCTCATGCACAAATTTCACCTCCCCTGTTCAGATCCACACTTCGGATGCTAAATCCACTCCGGATCCAAGCATCCGAACAAAAATCCAACCGAACACAACTTCAATACCACGATTCTCGAATCTCCTAAAATATTCAGCAACAAATTCAAGAGAACATCTCAAATAAACAAACCAAAATAGCAAGCGTCATAATAATCAACACGAAATCCAACTTCATCAAGGCAAATCAAACGTAAACAGAACGGTTAAACTAATCCAGCAACAAAAACAGCAAGCTCGACTTCCAAAAGTGAAGTTCGAGACGGAACAGAGTAGTAAACAGAAATTAAGAGAACAATTGTTTCTTCGCCCTCAAGGGACGGTGGTGCACTGATACGTAATTCACGAAAACGAAAACCTCCCCCAATTCCCCATTTCCCTAGTGTGTGTGAGCTAAGAGCGTGACTGTGTGTGGAGTGTGACGGATCTGCCATTCTTGTTGCGCACTCCTTTATTTATAAGCTTCGAGGTGGGGCCCAGCGAGGTATTGATTGACTTGATTGCCCTCAGCTTTTGGCTTCCTTCCTCTAGCTTTTCCTCGTGATTCCGTTCCTGCTCCTCGCTAGATATCCTCCTCCAGCATCTCCTGGATCTAGCGCTACACACACACCTGGCTTAACAAAACTTGTTAGATCCAGCAGAAATGTGATGTTTTTCACTACATAACCAATGCATGAAATTAGCCTTATCACTCATGTCAAGCGCATGCTCTTATTTATAGCGGACAGAGCTTCTAGACTGTTCCTACAATCTCCATTTTGCCCTCTGATTTGATGCTCCTTTGTCTATTGGCTCTTCCTTTTCCTGCTTAGTTTTCCCGCTAGCTTCATCTCCCCTGCCATCTTCATTTTCTTCATGGGGCTAGCGGTTTCTCTACACACCTGGCTTATAAAACCTTGTTAGACCCATGAAATCACAGAATTTTACCCCATAACCAATGCATGAAATTAGCCTTATTAATCATCTTCGGCAGTAAATATACCTTGTAACTCTATAATACAAACAAATAAAACCAAGAATTTTTAACGCGCGCGGCAAAACAATATTGTTTTAAATAATTGTAAAATTATGTTAATATATAAGCTACTTTAATAGTAGTAGTAATTTTAGTAAATACACAAAAAAGAACACTTAAATCGTGATGTACCTAAAAACTTAAACTACATCATAAATTATTAAAGGTAATAATGTACTAATATAATACTCAATCATGTACTAGTTGAGTTGGAGTCATCCTTTTCTTGTTGTCCAAAAATCGATTCATTTGTTTTTTTAGGCAAAACCTTAATTCTAACTCCTACTTTATTTTTTAAAATTTCTCGTCTCTTACTTTATTCTCTTATTTTATTCTTTTTTTCGTTTATCATGAAACATTAATTTTTTAAATCCCATGCTCGAAAAAATATACATATAACTTTACCTTTTATTTTTCTCCCTTACTTTTATTATGTTATCTTATTCTTTTTTCATTTAAACTTGAAACGTCAATTTCTTAAATATCATGCTCAAAAGAAATCTATCGACTTTACTGTTTGTTTCTCTATTTTATTTTATTTTTTCATTTAACCTTGAAACATCTTTTTTTTTAAATCTTAAATTTCAAAAGAAATGTACATCAAACTATGTGAGATGAATCGTAATTTGTGTTAAGTTAGTTATGATATACCAATTGCATTGCATTATATAATAACTACTAATACTAATATTTAAATGCGTTATTAGAGGAATTATACAATTGGAACATTTGTACTTGTAGAAGTTAGCGTTTAAGTTGACTAGGCTTCTTTATAGTACTAGTATATTTGATTAATCAACAGAAATTTCATCAATACGCTATCGTATTTAATCATGCATGACATATACGTAGGTGGACTGATATTAGATCCATGATATCCATACACCTACTTGTATTTGTTTGATTTTTTTAATGGAAACATATAAATATATTATAGACGAATTAAAATTGACTAGCTATATGAATTCTTAACAGTTAATTTATACAGGAGTATTAAAATTCCCCTGTGCCATGGATTTGGCCAGAAAACTCAATATTTAAGCTGTCTGAGTTTGACATTTGTCTCAAAATCACATAAATATGTAGGTAGGCCCCTGGCTAAGAATGTGTTTCATATGGATTTACCTAGATAAAATTCCTAGAACTGTACTGGGTTAAGTACACACCCTTATAAATCTTTGTCGATTCAACAAATGCAAACGATACTATTCTTTCCGTCCCACGGAAGATGCTAATTTTCCTTTTTTGGGTTGTCCCACTTAAATAAAAACTCATTTATCTCTATTTCATTCTCTCGCTCTTTACTTTATTCCCTCCGCCCAACACATAAAATAAAATTGCATAAAATTCTGTGTCATTCAAGGAATAGGTAATCTTTATTGGGACGGAGGGAGTACTAAAAATCTAGAATGTGGAATTCCTATAATTTGATAAGAGTAATATTAATGACGAGAAAACAAGGAGTATTGTGAATTCCAATAATCATCTCATTATAATAAACACATTTTTTAAGAATGCAAAAATCGAGACACAATTATTTACGTGCCAATTCCGTGTACTAAGCGAACAGTTAAGGGGTTTGCATAATTTAGTAAGAAAGAAACAAAAAAGTGAAAATGATTTGAAAAGTGATCATACCCTAAATTTATGTATTATTGAAGATATTTTTTCTGAATACCGCACGCACGCATAGAAATGCGATAATTTAGGGACGACTTTTAAAGTTTATCAACACGTTTAGGCTTTACTTCTGCCATCTAAGCATAGATTAAACAACCATTAGGCAATCTCAATTTTTATCCAAGTTTATTCATATCAATCATAGACTAATTAAATGGTAAAAGTAATAAAGAAATTTTTATAACTTAATGTAGTTGAGGGTGAATGCCAGTCTTTTTGGTCTAGGAGTAGGAGATATCGTGACGCCGGCTAGACTTATGTACTCAGAGTGATCAGCGAGCAAAACATTAACAAATATGAATATCAGTACTACATAAAACATTGATTTTAATTTTAGATTCTATTTTGAATATGATTTTTTAATTTATGAATTATGTGAAATTATGAAAATATTTCTATAATTTGACAATTGTTGAGGAATCATGCTCTCCAGACAAAGGTATAAATATTACAATATACAATATTTCTGTATAGACAATATCCAATCCTAGCTAAAATACTATATGTCGCTAATATGTCACAGTTACATGCTTAATTTTCACTGACCTTATCGAATTGGCAAAACCATTATCCTACCAGACCTACCTACTAGTACAATGCAAGATTCAGTCAAAGTTTCGCTTCTGGCTGATTAGATCCAAGTTAATACTCCTACTTAGTACTAGTATAAAAAAAATTGTTTTAGTAGTAGACAATAAATGTTTTAATAGTACTAAATTGATAAAACAATTGGAATACAAAATAGAAAAAATTTAGTGGAAATATTATTAGTAAAAATAGAGCTATTTCATTAAAATAGATATAGCTAGACTAATTTTAATGAATTAATCAAATTAGAAAATAAGATTATATTTCGTAAAAGGATAAAAATATAGTAGTACATCAATATATTAATAGTAACTGCTGCTGCCAATCAAATTCTTCTCTAATATGTAGAGACTATTTTGTTTTGCACTCTATTTCGCATGTATATGGCGGCTTATCCATTAATCAGTAGAACACAGACATATATATCTCTTTCTAGTCGATCTTTTTCCAAAATAAGATACGTAAATTTCCTGGAATCAAATCTATTAATTAACGGGTCCAACTATTCTGACCCTCCACTAGTATTCACTTGACTGGAGTTGAGGACGCAATTAATTCACTCAATTTTATCAAATCTATATTCTCTTTCTATTTAATGTTCATGGAAATTTTTGACATTGTCACCTTCAAAGGTGGAACGCACTTCATTATATACGAGTGCCACTTTATTTCCATTGATTGGATATTTAGAACATACTTTAAATCTCTTATAATAATAATAATAAAATGTATACTTTATATCGAATACCCTTTAATTTTTAATATGCGGATACTTTTTAGATGCAAAAAATGGGTCTCTATACATAATTAATCAACCTACACTACAAAAAAGAAGGTCGTTTGCGAGCACCCATGTGCTCGCAAAAAGAGTATGCATACTTTGGTAGCAAACAGACGTTTTTCTTGTAGTGCTACATACAATTGCTATTAATATACATTTACGAATTTTGTCCAACTTAACCACAAATTGTAAAACTCAAATAACATTTCAATCACGAAGTCGTCTATTGAATTGATGGACTATATTCAACCATTTACATCAAATTTAAACTCATTTTTAAGTATATGTCATATAAGAAAGTAGTTTTACTTCAATTATTTACACTAAATTCAAAATTTAAATAAAATTTTTTAGTATATGTCTCAAAAAAAAAAATATCAGTAACACTATAACCCAAAAATGGGTAGGGATTCAGTAACTAAATTTAACTTACTAAAGTGGTGGCAAGATTTGAAAATTTAAACACACAGACAAACGGAAAAGATGGTTCCTCCAAACCACTACAAGAAATTAATGTATGAGGACATTTTTAGTCAATTAGAACTCAAATTTTGAAATCTATTACTTACACTTTAAAATGTCTTCAATTTTGATATTCAATTAAAATCAAGAAATGCAAATAAAAGAACAAGGTGTGATTGACGATAAATCATTCGCAGGACTAGTATCGATTTTGGTAGTTAAACAAAGCTTTTGCACGATTATGAGTATCGCAATCGGAAAAGGCAAAAAACGAATATTAACCATTTCCGCATTAAAGCCCTACACCCATACCCACACGTATCGTAGGAAAGGGTGTTCCCACATGTTTTCTCGTATTTTAACTATGTGAACACTAATAATATCATATATACCATTATATGTGTGTAACCTATTTATAACACGTATAGTAAAATAAAGGAAATTTCGTGACGAACCGGCTTCTATCATCTCAATTTTTCTATTCATGGAGAGAATTTCATTTTATGATTTTTTAACAAAACCTGGCTTGGTACGTCCCAACCCAAAAGCAACCAAATTTTACCCCTTTGGTCCGATGCATGGGCTCTTGAACCAATTCAATCTCTCCTTAAATCAAAAACATGCCTACCAAATTCATATATGGAGCATGTACCTTATATTCTTCACATCATTTTAGGAAGTTTTAATAATTGATATGAAGAAAACGAGTAATCTATTGCTTCATATTTTATAACCAAGTGAAAACAGATATGACCTTCACTAGAGAACCCACCTTAGACTTTGAAATGGAAAATGACGACTCAAGACTTCATTCAGGCAGTACAGTGGGGATACAAAGAGCCAAGGTAGTTGACCCTTTTTTATTTCTTTATTAATGTAACAGAATATTAACCAATTAAGAAACTGATTATATTAGTTTTGGCCCCTTCTTTATTTCACCATAAGCGAGACGCTTTTATTAAACACGAGATTTTTAAAAGAATGATATTTAAAGAATTAAGTGTAGAAAGAGTAAAGCACAAAAGAAAGTAGAGAAGTGAAGAGAAAAAAAAAAAAAAGAAAGAGAATAAAGCGATCGAGAGAAAAATGTTTTTTTTTCCTAAAAGGGGGAAATTGTTCATTTTAGATGGGACATCCAAAAGAGGAATGTGACTCGTTTATGATGGGTTTGAGTGAGTACTTTGTATTAATTGAAGAAGTGGAAAAAATTGAAAAGAGACTCAAACTATAGACAAGGATGTCAATCGGGTCAACCTAGCGGGTTCAAGCCAATCCTACTCGTGTTAAGCGCGGGAAAATCATATTGTGATTTTTATCGGGTTATAAATATTCAACTCTAACCCTAAAGGTTCATGTTTCAAGCTAGCCCAACGGACTAATCGAACTAATGGTACTGATAAAATTAACATGTGATCAAAGCAATACATAATAATAGTCATATTTATAGGATGTAAAAATTTAATTATGACAATTTTGAGAGTATATGATTAAACTCAAACATGATTAAATTTAGGAATTATATAAATAAAATAAAATATAACTTTTTTGAAATATTTTAAAGATGCATAAACTACAACACATGTTCGTATTTTAGTAGCGTTAGTTACATATACACATAGATTTACTTTTTATTTTTCATAAATAGTTATATTTGAGGACTTGCATTTGATCAAAATTAGAAATGCATATTTTTCTTTCTTACCTACAGCATGTACAGAATCGCATTTTTTCTATGAGATTGTTACTCCATCGTCTAATTTTGTTTGTATTAAGGAATATTAACGAATTGAAAATAATATTCACTTCTCAATGCATATACAGGTTTTTAGTTGTTCATTGGACCTTACAATTGATTGTAGGTTGAATCCAATAAAATCCTTTTATTATAATTTAATTGTACAAAACACTCTTCGTGGCCCGTGGGTATTTTTTTTATATTTTAAAATTAGAATACTCTTGCATAGTGGGTTTAAATAGATTTCGGAGTGTATGTAATGACAAATAAATTTTTATGTGCTCAAGGCCCAATTTGTGGCCCAAAATATACAGAAAATAAATTATAGGGTACGAACCTTTATTGATTATAGTTAGAGCTGAATTACAGAGTACGAACCCCGACTACGTTGAAAATAATAGCAGAAAGATTATAGGGTACGAACCCTTATTCATTTAAGCTTACATTTCTTGTAAGCACAAAGATTAAAAAAAATAGTGTTAATATGTTAAATAGAAAGAAAATAAAATAGATAACTAAACATATAAATATGAGATAATTAAGTAATAAACATTTAAGAATTAATGTTTAGTGTCTTAAATGAAGAGAAAATAAAAAAGATAGTGAAACAGGAAACAAATTATGAGAGATAATTAATCGAAGAGAAAATAAAATAGACAATCAATCACATAATGTGAGATAATTTAGTAATAAGAGAATTTTAAATGTGTTTAGGGTTTAGGTAATTTCTTATATAAAGGAAAAAATCACTCAACAACAAATAAGACTACAAAAAAATTGATTACTACTCAACTACAATGAGATAGTAAGAAGACCATAACTTTTTTTGGACTAATTATGTTTTTAGGTGATTTGGATTATTGGTAGAAAGTTTCTCCTTTCGAATTACTCCATAATTTACATAATATTCATATAAAATTTAAAGACAAAAAAAGGATTGGTAGAATGAAATTAGCAAATGCGATTTTCCCCTTATTTTCTTGTTATCTTTTTAAACTTTATTTAGTTGGGCATAGGAGAATAAGGATTCAGTTATTATATCAGTGCTATAAAGATGAGTAATACACGATACTATAATATCTAAGCTTGTGATATATATTCAAAACATAATTTCGAAATAAGGTTAATTGAAATGTATATTATTATTTATTAGATTAAAACTAAGTAATCAAAACCCTCCAAGAAACAAAAATCAAGAAAAAGACTGATGAAGGTTTCTCTCAAATATCCGAAGCGGTAGGATTGTGAGGGGAATGGATAGCGACAAAGAAAATGATGTGGTTAGAAACATGGGACAACGAAATGACTGGTGTAACCTAATTTATTGCTCAAGTATTAAAAACACAAGGCCCACATCTAATTAACAGGTTAGGCCCAAGCAACGCATTTTCAAGTTGAAGGCCCACCAATTAAGTCACTGTACATCACGTGTCCGCCCATTAATGGCTCCACGACAACTACCTTCTTGTATCTACAATCTCACTTACCTTCCTCACCCAAAATTTGTCCCATTTTGACTCGGCGCGAGTTTTAAGAAATATAATAAAAATTGAGTTGAAAAAGTTAGTGAATTATGGGTCCTACTTTTATATATTATTTTTATAATAAAATGTGAGTAAAAATGAGTTAATGGAATATGATGTCCATTACCAAAATTGGTAAAAGTGAAATGAGACAAATTTTAGAGAACGGACGAAAATAAGAAAAAGGACAAATTTTCAGAGACGGAGGTAGTATTAATAAACAATTGAATACTTGGATTTTAATTAGTCTTCTACTACTATACTAATATAAATTATAATTAATTGGTCCCTCTTCCAAGTTGGTCTATTACTCAATTCGCCATTAATTTAGTAGTAGTAAATAATACTACCTCCGTCTACACAACATAAACTAATACTCCCCCGTTTCAACTAAGTTGAGACATATTCCTTTTTGGGATATTCCAACTAAATTTATTTTTTTAACAAAAAACAAAATATTCAATCACTCTTATTTTATTCCACCATCTACTTTACTCTCTCTTTAATATTCCTACTTTATTCTTCTCTTCTACTTTTGAACACAATTTTTTAATTTTCGTGCTCAAAAGTTTTATCTCAACTTAGTTGCGACGGAGGGAGTAGTTTTTATCATTTTGGGGTGTCTACCAAAATTAGATCAATTATAAATATGGCAAGTTTTAAACAAATACTATCACTACACTGTCTACACGTCATTCTAAATGTGTTCCCCACAATCCACTAACATTATTTTCACTATTTTTTTTCCATCTTTCTTACTTTATCAATTGTGAAGTGCCACTTACAAATTTCTCTATTTTTCAGATTCAAACTCAAAACTTGCATTCATCCATCAGGGAGATGCATTCACCGTAGATTTTCGATATCTAAATGAAAACCCTCATGCAGTAAAAACGTGAGAATAAATTTCATTCCTTATTAGAAAATTTTATGACATATACAATTTCTTAATGGACGAGTGCAGGCGCATGCAGCTCTTGAGTTCGATCAATATATATAATCAATCAATATATATAATCTACATTCTTAAATATATTTTCGAGGTTTGTGGTACCGTTTATATAAGACTATGATCCTTATACGATGTCATTTTGGTAATGTTACTAGAATGGTAAAAAACTAAAAAGAAATGGAAATAGTCAGAAAAAAAAAAAGACAGATTGTGAAATTGCTTGTTGGGCCTTCATACACATTGTAGGAGAGACGATTGACTAATTGAAATTTGAAAGTAATGCTTCAACCACTGTCGCTGTCTTCTTTTTTCTTTTCTTTTCAGTTATTTGGATTGTTTGTGTGATTGAAACAACACAAATTTTTACTCCAAACTACTGGTAATTTAACAGAAACAATAGATATTATTGATAGTAAAAAACTAACATACACGATCAATATATGAAAACTGAAAAAAAAAAAAAACTTTATTATTCAATTTCCGGCAACAAATTTAATTTATGACATGACCCATCAACCTCTATTGCGAGATTTCGATTGCAGTATTTTTTTTGGAAATGGCATAGTATGTATATTGAAAAATAAATGAGATGGAGAGTCTTGGGTGAGTTGGGTAGCTGGGAATAACTAGAAGGAAATCCACCAACATGATATTTTTGTGGATCTATTATGTTGTACTCCTCAACAACTGACAATATTATTATTAGCTTTTAAATAGTTTGCGTATTTAATTATAATTATCAACAATGTAAAATATAAATTCTAATTTTTTCATATAAAACATTGACTTGGAATCTGATATGTTGAGCAATGAGGAGGCACTGACTTGTGAGCATTTCATTTATTTCGCGTAACAATATCCAAGAGAGAGTAATAGTAGTATTATTCAATCTAATTTAAATTAAATACACTCCTGTCTTTTCAAAGGTCATGACAGCTCTTTTAACAATTACTCTTTTGATTCATTAGCATTTAAACACCTATTTAAACAATTAATCTATTCACTAGTAAGGAATGAATTAAATTACAACACCATTTGTCTTGGATTATAGTAGAGAGCAAAATGTCTTGTCTAGAATCTGGATGATTTCGTGTATTTTGAAGGCTGGTATTGGTACATGGACCAAACTTAAATTAATGAGTGGCAAGGAATAACAATTGACTAGTATCCAACTTGAGTTCAACTTAAAACTTAAAGTGTGAGAGTCAATATTAAAAAAATTCTTTTATTAAAACAGAAATTTAAAACATTAGAATTTAATCCAATTTAATTTAACTTCTAGGGGCCTTATATACGTATATGTACAGTACATTTATCTTTATTTGTTAAAAAACGTGTTAGTATATCGTAGGGCTGACAATTTTTTATCCGACACGAATTCGCACGAAGTTAACCCGACACGAACACGCACGTTTAGGATTTGGTTCTTATAGGGTCGACCCAATAAGAACCCTTAAATTTTGGGTTGGGTTGAGTCGGATTTGGGTCGGGTTGGGTTATCCATTAAGAAAAAAAATACTTATTTTGATTATTTCTATTAATTAAAATAATATATTAAATTTTAATTTTAATTATTTTTATTAATTAAAAAAATATTATAATTTTAATTTTATTAGTAAAAATACGATTAATACTATTATTAATTACTCCCTCCGTCCCAGATTTATAGTCACATTTTGCCAAAAAAGTCTGTCCCACATTTATAGTTACATTTAGAATTTTTCATATTTGGACATAAAATTTTACCCCATTATTCACTAAAATTACACCCAAATACCATTATCTAAATTAAAATAAATCAAAACAAAAATAAAAAACCAAAAAGTCAAAAAGGGACCCACCTTCAACCAACTCACTTCATTTATTACACACTCCATCATCTCACTTCATTTATTACACACTCTATCATTTCACTCCACCATCTCACTTCATTAATTACACACTCCACATCTCACTTCATTAATTACACTCCACCAATTCCTTAAAACTCGTGTCATAACTAAATGTGACTATAAATCTAGAACGGATGGAGTATTTTTATGATAAAAAATATTACTGCATACTGAAATTTTATTAAAAAAATAATTATTTTAACTTTATTAGTTAGATTTAATTTTAATATACTTTAATTTTATTATTTGGATTTAAAAATGATTTAAATTAATTATTTTAATTTTGTAAAATCTTATTTTATCGTGTAATATCAAATTTTAATTATATAATATCATATGTCGATCATTATTGTATAACGTTTATATGGTGTAGTAACTTACTATCATTAAAAGATGGCTGATATTTTTTTGGATGACACAAAATCCGCACGAATCCGACACGAATCTGTTTGGGTTGAACCCGATAAGAGCACGATGATTTGGGTTGGGTTGGGTTGGGATCCGATAAGGTTGGGTCGATATTTAGTTGACACGATAACGATCCAATACGCACAATTTGTCAGTCCTAGTATTTCGTCGACAAAAATCATCATTTATCTTTGTAGTATTAGCTGAAATATGTATGGGCTAATGAGAGAAGGAATCTGTGGAAAGATTTAAATAATAGTAAGAAATTTGTTGAGGAAATATAGTTTATAATGAGAAGCTAAGACAGATAAGGACGTGTGATTGATGATATAGATAGGGTAAGGGTACGATGAACGCGGGCGGCCTGGTAGGGCCCCTCTAGTCTCCCGACAATCATGGTTCGATTAAAGCAGATAAAACACACTGCTGCTGCACCACCAGACATAGTGGTGCTTCATGGCTTTCTTTCATTTGTTGTCTTCTGTTTTAATATCTCATACCATCTCTCTCACCTTTCCCTTTCCCACCAGTATCTTGGTATACGTGAATGAGATAAATAGAGGGGGGGATTGCGACTTTAATAAAGTGAGTGCAGCTGATTTGTATGATCATTATGGTCATGGACATGTACAAAATGGTTGGCGTGACATCTCCTAAAATGGATTTAGGTGGGATCGGAACCATTGCTTCACCGGAATCAAGCTTTAGAGGGGGATATCAATAAAACGAAACACACCGGAACGAGAGAGGAAGTTATGTGAATATATTGCTATGAGACTATATATATTCGAGGAGAGCATTTGTATTACTCCCTCCGTCCACGAATAAGAGTCTCGTTTTTCTATTTTGGTCTGTCCACGAATAGGAGTCACGGTTCATAATTACCATAAATGGTAATGAGACCTCACATTCCACTAACTCATTCCACTCACATATCATTTAAAACTAATATATACAAGTGAGACCCATATTCCACTAACTTTCTTCCACCCACTTTTTTTAACATTTCTTAAAACCCGTGCCGAATAGAAATGGGACTTCTATTCGTGGATGGAGGAGTATTAGTTTATCTTTGACCTCAGTCACACACACACATAAAAAGTTAAGAAATCTTAACCGTGTGATCACAAGTTTTGAAGTTAAGGACCATATCAAGGGGCGTTTGATAGTTACGTCATAGACTTGGTTTTATTAAATAACTCATGTTATTTTATGGCATGATGAAGCTGTCTTAATGTCTATGTTTCAATCTAAAATTTATCCATCATTTTAGTAGGTTAAACTAGCAACTTTAATTAGAAGTTGGATATAAATAGTGGGATTAAACTGCAATGTTGCTCTTCATCTTTCTCACTCTCTATTTGAATCGATGCAAGATTTTAACTAAATTACCAAGTACACCAGCTAGAAATACAACTAGCATAAACTACGACATGTATCATGATCATTATTTTTATGCTCTTTTTTAAAAAAATTATATTACTCCCTCCGTCCCAATTAAGTGGTGTCACTTTTCTTTTACATAGAAATTAAGAAATTGTACTGAATAAATTAAATGATAATAAAATAAAATAGGAGAGAAAAAAAAAGTAAGAGAAATAAGAGAGAGTAAAGTAGGTTATAATAAAAGTGATTAGATGTTTTATTTTTTTGTTAAAAAAGGAAATAACTAACTTTGTTGGTACGTTCCAAAAAAAATTATGACCAACTTAGTTGGGACAGAAGAGAGTACTATTTAGTCGTATGTATATCAAATTGAAGATCAAGATCTTTAATTAATACTCCCTCCGTCCCAAGGTATTAGACCAACTTTCCTTTTTGGGATGTCCCAACATATTAGACTCGTTTCCTTTTTTAGCAAAAAGCATCTATCTTATTTTATTTTCCACCTACTTTTTTCTCTCTTCTCTCTCCTACTTTTTCCCTCTCTCATACTTTACTCTCTCCATTTTAACTAATTAAATATCAATTCCTTAAATCATGTGTCCAAAAGAAGTGAGTCTAATACTCCGGGACGGAAGGAATACTACTTATTAGCTGGTTATTAAATAATGATAAATATACATATATGTACATAATCGATTTTTTTATAACATTTTACATTGAAAATTAAATTATAAACATTAATTTATTTAAAATAAATTTCATACTAATCATTTGGCATCACTTCAAAAAAATTTACATAAAAATTTGTATATTTAGGAAAATGTATATTTTTTTTACTGAATATTATATAATTAATTCAAATCAAGCTCGAAATCATGTAACAATTTGATATAAAATTTCTATATCACTTCTTTCTTAATATTGCTACGTAATAATACAATAAAAAAAACTAATTTTAATTAAATTCAATTAAATTTAAAAATTTAAGGATATTATGTACATGTTCAATTTATGTACATTTACTTTTGCAAAGGTTATTAAAGTATATAAATTGATTTTCTGTTTTAAAAAATATTAATGGCAGTAATTAATTTGATTTAATGATTGGATACTGTACTTGGATTTTAATAATTGTACTAGTATAGCGATTTTTGTGTTCTAAAATCTCTTAATGAAGATTTGGTAGATCTATATACAAGCACATTCATAAAGAGATTTCCCGACTATTTATTAATTATTGAATGTAGATTATATATCAACTTTTCTCGACTATCCTCTAATGCCTATTAATTTATGAATGCATATAAATTGATTTTCAATATTTACCATTAAATGATTAATTTAGACGATACCATGTATTGAAGGAGGCATTGGCGGACCGTAGTTGAGGAGGGGCTTAAGCCCTCAATGATTTTTTTTTTTATACTTTTTTTCTATTAATTGTTTTTAAATTTTATTTAAATTTATTGTAAATTATAGTTAAAAAGCCCCTACAAATTATCTACATTACTCAAATGTATACATTAAAACAAAATTTAGAAATTCCAACCCCTATCAATAAATATTTCTGCGTCCGCCACTGAGAGGAGGTCTTGTCTAGTGTATATATATAAGAGGCTAAGGTACGTATATAAGTTACTATCAAAATGATCTTTTCCTATACTACTTATCCATGTGTAGGTCCTTAAAATAGAGAAATGCTATTTCCATTGTCAATGGCATAAATAGAGCTCCACCTGGTAAATAATGGGTGGGGTCATGTATGTTAACGCATAATTATCTTAATATTTATGGCAAAACACATTCTTAGGCCCTTATACTTTAATCAAAATGTTCATTAGGTCCTCATACAATTTTTTCGTTTTAATAGATCCTTATACCTTTCTCATAAATTTCAACACATCCTCGTATAATTTTTTCGTTTTAGTAGGTCCTTATACTTTGATTATAACTTTTATTAGGTCCTTATACAATTTTTTATTTTAAGATATTCTTTTACTTTTATCTTATATAATAATTTATATTTAATTAAATTTAATGAACCTTTTAATTTTATTATTTAGCTTATCTTATGATTATAAATATTCAGAAAAACGTATCTTTCAATATAAATATAAATAATCAATTGAAAATTTGGATAGTTATTCTAAAAAAAAACTTCAATTTTAATCTTCAATAATCATAATTAATCTTTTTATTATTCTATGCAACTTATTGAGATTGTTGGATAACAAGATGATATTATCTTTATAGACTATGCTAAGTTAAATAATGAAATATTAAAAAGTTTATTCAGTTTAATTAAATTTAGATTATTATCCAAGATAAATGTAAAAAAAGTCTATTAAATAAAGATTGTACAAGGACCTAATGAAAGTTATGATAAAAGTATAAGGACGTACTAAAACGAAAAATTGTACGAGGACCTGATAAAAATATTGTCATAAGTATAAGGACCTATTAAAACGAAAAAATTGTACAAGGACCTAATAAACATTTTGACTAAAGTATAAGGACCTAAGAATGTATTTTGCCAATATTTATCCCATTAATTACTTTATGTTGTTGATATGATTATTATGGTGAATAATTACGAGCATTATAATAAAATAGATAAGGCCAATCAGAATTAGTGGGTGCACATCGAAATTTTAATTTCTTGGTAATATATACGGAGTGCACTAACTTATATTTATACGGAGGAGTTTATTAATAAATATACTTATGAATACGATATCGTAATTCTACAAATTACAAACTAAGGAATGTTGCATCAAATGTAATAAGTGTAAAACACATTTAGCTAGGTGTGAGAAAAAACATAGAGTACTGCTGTATGTTTTCTTAATATAATCTATTTTATAAAAATATACATATTGTTGATTTTTTATTTAGGGCTATTCTCCAAAATTAGTCTCAGTCTTGGAATATTTTCCCTTTTTAATGAGGTTTCCTTTTTTATTAACAATATTGTATAAATATTTTGATTTTTTGATTTTATTAATATTGTAAGAGTACTAGTGAAAAAGGTATTCTCTTTATTACATATTAATAGAAACGTTCCATTCTCTACATCCATTTTTAAAAAATAATACTAAATAGTTAAAATGAAAAAAAAGTAAAATAACTGAAAGAATAATGTAAAAAGGCTTAAGTATTATTTTTTAAAATGAGTTCTGAAAATAAAACGCTTTGCTTAAGTCGGAATAGAGGGAGTAGTATTAAATTATACTACGGAGTACTTTAACTTTTCATATTTCTATTGATGGCCACATTATACAAAATTAAATACAGTACATGTGAATATAATATAATTAAATTTACGCGAATGTAGTGCTATAAAATTTAAAATACGAAAACTATAGAACGCATAATCTACAAAATGATTGGAAAAGGAATTATGTAACATAAAGTTTGAAAACACAAAAAAAGGTGGTATATAATTTAATTATGGTAAACATGAGATGGTAATCAACCTTTACCACTTTTTTACCTCAGGGGATTTAAAGTCAAAGTAAAATTAATGACAGATGTGATTGTGGTTAGTATTCTATGATGGCAAGCATGTCTTGATATTCTTAAATGTCTTCTTTATTAGGAAGATTATAGACATTTTTGTCTGCATTCAATGGAGATCTCCTTTAATGGGGCCTCAACCTAAAAGTGACAAAGAAAAAATTGATAAACTTAGTAATTAGTGTAGAATTTTTTTACTATGAAATCAACCAACAAACTAGGAATCGAGCTCTGCTTGGGCTGTTAGTGTAAAATTAACATCTGTGATGCTATGCTCCTCTTTCCCTCTCTTTCTATCGCTATAATACACACAAAAACAGTCTTAATTCCAAAAGGGTACTTCTTTTGGTTCTGTGCTATGTCTTTTGCTGCTGATCCCTCTTCACAGAACTGCAAATGGGGGAGGAATCATATTTCGAATTTCTTGTTATTATTTGATACCCCTCTCACTTTCCTTTTCATCTTTTAGATTACTTCTTACACTACAAACTCTTTTGCTATCCTATCCACACCCAAAAAACATACGACTTCCTTTTCTCTTTGCGCAACTTCTTTACCCTTCTCGCTCTAAAGGCGCCACCTTTATGGATTTCTTGCTCAAAATTGGCTTTCTCTTCAGGATAATTCACCTGGCTATTTTCCGTAGAGCCTTTGGAAACATTCTTAATTACTAATTCCAGCCTATTTCTTGATCAATGTACTTTGCCCCCTTGTTCCGTCGTGTTAGTTGCGTTTGTTTTTGTGGTCGTGTAATGCTAGAGTGACTGAAGTGTTTGCCTCAAGAAAAGCAGAAAGTTGGAAACCTTTTTTTTTTTTTTTTTAATCTGGGAATTCATGGAATTTGATCTGAATCATGCAGTGAGTGAGGTGGAGCAGAATGTTGCATGTGTAAATGGAGGAGAATGCGAAGGTGGTAGTGGTGATTACGTGTGTTTGGAAACTTCAATTTCATCACCGAATGGCGCCTCTCACTCATCCTCTTCTCCCCCTTGTTCAGAATCTGCTCCACCATCGATATACGTGGAGCTCTGGCATGCTTGTGCTGGACCTCTCACCAGCTTGCCTAAGAAAGGAAATGTGGTGGTGTATTTCCCTCAAGGCCACATGGAGCAGGCTGCATCTGCCTCACCCTTTCCACCCATGGATATGCCTACTTTTGATCTTCCTCCACAGATCTTTTGCCGAGTTATCGATGTTCGGCTACTTGTGAGTGCTTTGTCGAGCTTTTGGTTTGTGTCCAATGCCTTGTTGGTTTTATTTTGGGGTGTGATTTCAACGTATAGTCTTGTTGTGCTTTGGTTTATTTTCTATCTCTGTGTTTTGGTTAATGTTTTTGTAACAGGCAAACAAGGAGAATGATGAGGTTTACACTCAACTGAATCTGCTTCCTCTTCCAGAGGTACTGTTGGTAATTATAGGTAGATGCATTGGTTTTTAAGATGGATGTGTGATTTTTGAAATTCATAATTAGTGAAAGAATTGGGAAATTCATTGGTGGTGAGTAGATTGCTTCTTGAGTTCTATACTTCTTTAATTCTTGGTTAGTGAAAGACTTGGGTCTTTATGATAGTTAATATTGGTTCTTGTTGTTTACGTTTCATTTTCTGTATAATTAGTGATAGACTGATAGGGAAGAAGGCCTTGGGTTGGTGCTAGAGAACTTGTGTGTTCAATTTTAGTGTTTGTAAAGTTGTTGTGCTGATGCAGATGGGAGGGGTGAAATTGGATGGCAAAGAGAATGAAAATTCAGACGTTGATGAGGACGGGAATGGTGTTATGCCTGCAAAGTCGACTTCCCACATGTTCTGCAAGACCCTGACTGCTTCGGATACCAGTACCCATGGTGGATTTTCCATTCCTCGTAGGGCTGCCGAAGATTGCTTCCCCCCTCTGGTTTGGCCTCTTATGATGAACAACACTTCAATTCTCTATTAACTTCAGTAAAGTTCATCTTGCTGAGGAATTACATTCCGTTATAGGATTATAAAGAGCAAAGGCCCTCCCAGGAACTCATAGCCAAAGACCTGCATGGAGTGGAGTGGAAGTTCAGACACATTTATAGAGGTATAAGGTTCGTGTATCACTCATTCTCTTGTTGGATATTCTGAGTGTTTTAATTATGGCATTGCAGGCCAGCCTAGGCGACATTTGCTCACTACTGGTTGGAGCATATTTGTCAGTCAGAAAAATCTTGTTTCAGGGGATGCTGTTCTCTTTCTGAGGTACATTTCATCGAGTTTTGCATTTGAGCAATAATGTTTCAGACTGATGCTTGGGAACACATTGAATAAAATCTACAAAGACTTTTTTACTGAATATATTAAATTTAATACTCCCCCCGTCTCCAAAGAGTATGAACTTTGGGTTTGGCACGGGTTTTAATGCATTATTGGTAAAGTAATAGAGAGATGGATAGAGAAAGTTTTTTAAGTATTGTTAGTGGAGGATGGGTCTCACCTCATTAGAGAGGAGAGAGTTTCCAAAATTAAAAGTCCATACTCTTTGGGGACGGACGAAAAAGGAAATAGTGCATACTCTTTAGGGACGGAGGGAGTATGATTTGAGGGAAAATAATGGAAATAAGTAAAATGCAGAATAATTATTGTTTGTGAGAAAAAATGGACTGATATTACAACTCAGGTTTGCTCTGCAGCATTCTTGTTGAAAGTGTTACTCGCCTTATAAGGTGTATTACCTGTATACTGCAGAGGAGAAGCTGGGGAACTACGGTTGGGGATTAGACGAGCTGCTCGGCCTAGGAATGGCTTGCCTGATTCGATCATTAAGAATCAGGGTTCTTATCCCAATGTCCTCTCTCCAATTGCCGATGCTATATCAAGCAACACTTCATTTCATGTTTTCTACAGCCCAAGGTACTGTTGTCCCATAAAACCTGTTAACAATTAGCATAACCTTCAGTATCTCTAGTAGAGTACCGTTCTAATCCAAATAAACATTTTATCCTAGCATTCTAGCAACCATACTTTATTGATACAACTGGCCCAAAATATAGTCCCCAAAATAATAGCAGTGACTAGAACTCTAGAATTTTATCATAAAAGAAAGATGATGTGTTCACAAATGTGATTGATTCAAGCATGGCTTTGAGGATTGACTGCCTGAGAGTTCATTCGAGGAGCTATTAGCTGTTTCTCAAATTTCTGAATCTCGCCATTGCCTTGCCCCCAATAATTGGAGCAACAAAAAATAATATGATTTAGCCATTTAGGCGATGAAGTATGTATGTGGCTAGAATTTGATGGGGAATATACACATGCAGGAAAATAATATGAACTCTTACTAAATGAGAAAGAAATCTCGTGACATGTTAGATTAAGTGTTGTACAATTAGCCTCTCTGATTATGTGGCATGTCTGCTTAGAACTATTTTTTTGCAGGGCAAGTTGCCATGCTGATTTTATTGTCCCCGTTGAAAAATATGTTATGTGTACCACCAGTAAGTTACCTGTTGGGACAAGATTCAGAATGAAATTTCACTTTGATGATTCTCCTGAAAGAAGGTCCCACATGAAATCTCATAATCTTAATGATGTTTTAGCGTCTGCGATGCATGCTGATTGTATTTTGCAGGTTCAGTGGGGTGGTGACTGGAGTCGGTGATATGGATTCCTATAGATGGCAGAACTCAAAATGGAGATGCCTGATGGTAGAGTACAACTTTATAACCAGGCAACACTTCTGTGATTTTGCATTTTTGCTGCTATTCTAGGGCCTCTATTTAATCAGTGTCATTACTCATTCGTTGTGTACCATCATAAATACCGAAACGGCTCATCTTCCCAACTTATAGCTCATATGGGATTAGATGTTAAGAATCTTTTTTAGTTATAACTTATCTTACTTATCTGTTCGATAATATGGAACTTTTTTGCTAGATTTAGGCCAACAGGTGGAATTGAGATTGGCATCTACTCATTTTTATGCCTTAAGTTTATTTAATAAAACCGCTACTACGTAAGTAGGTTTTACCCCCGGGATTGAAGCATAAATGCATCAGTTGTTAGTACTTAGTAGCAAAGATTAAGTGGTTTAATTTTTTCTGTTGTTGTTGTGATTGGATTTATCCAATCGTTTCTTGCAACTTCACTACATCCTTGTTACCGGAAAATGCTATAGGTTCGTTGGGATGAAGACATCATGAGTAACCACCAAGAACGAGTTTCTCCATGGGACATAGATTTCTCAGGTAACTATGCACCCCTGAGTATCCAGCCCTCACCTAGGACGAAGAAACTGAGGTCAAATCTGCATGTTACTCCGCATGGCAGCTCTATTGCTGGTGCATTTCTTTCCATTTGACTTAATTGTTCTACTATGCATTCTTACTCTGGGCTGACCTTGAAATCTCATTTTTTATGCAGGTGGGGGCTCTGTTTTGGACTTTGAGGAGTCAGTAAGATCCTCCAAGGTCTTGCAAGGTCAAGAAAATATAGGTCTTGTATCACCTTTCTATAGAGGTGATCGAGTGAACTGCCAGCTCGATTTTGGTATGCAACCTTCCACACCTAATCCTGTGGCGAACAGGATGGATATGATTAACTATGGCGAGTTTGTGAGAAATCACGCTCCCGCCAACTTCACAGGTTTTCTGGAATCCAATTGGTTTCCTAAGGTCTTGCAAGGTCAAGAAATTTGCTCATTCAAATCTCTCGCGGCAAGAAGTAGTTCGGATATAGGTGTTTGGTCAAAACCTCAACACGGTTACAACAGTCACAATCAGAGGCCGAGGCCGAGCTTCTATCCTCTGGCTTCAGAAGGTTCTAGAAGCATTCCGATTCATCACAAGAACATCCATACAGGAGGGCTCATACTATCCAACTTCTCTAATTTTCAGACAGAAAATCATGTTTTGAGCCCTACTTCGATTTTGAGTGGGACTAAAGCTGATGTAGGTCGGATGCCACATCTGACCAACGAACCAAGGACGCTGGAGAGAACGTCTGTCCTTAAACATATGAAGAATGAAAGCAACTTGAAAGAAGAAGTTCGTAGCTGCAAGATATTCGGTTTCTCTTTGACAGAAGATCCTGCTGCCATCAATCTACAGGGTCCTAACAAGAGGAGCTGTACGAAGGTACGTTCCAAGCAAGTTGAGCAGCGATGGCTAATTAATACTCTTTTTTCATGCGATGAGACTCGAAAGGGTGATCAGCATTCCTGCTCATAGGTTCACAAACAAGGTAGCTTGGTTGGGAGAGACATTGAGCTTTCAAGATTGAATAGCTATGAAGATTTGCTGACTGAACTTGAGAGGCTTTTCAACATAGAAGGCCTCTTGTGCAATCCTAACTACGGATGGCGCATACTGTACACTGATAGCGAGAATGACATGATGGTAATTGGCGACGACCCTTGGCAGTAAGTCCAGTGCGTGGGTTTTTTTGGGATATTAGCATGTAAAAATCGTCCAACTTTGGCCAAATTTTTGTTCTGATGTGTGATGAATGCAGCGAGTTTGTTGAGGTGGTAACGAAGATCCACATATACACACAAGAGGAAGTGGAGAAGCTGACCATTGGAATGAACAGCGACGACACCAAGAGTTGCCTCGAAGAAGCGCCACCAGCGCCTGATGTGTCCAAGTCGTCTTCAGTAGGCAGCCCGATTCTTCCCCTACTGTGATAAGTATGTGAGTTGGAGGTTCGTGCACATTACTAAACAAAGTGTTGTGTTTGTGTTTGTGTTCTTACTTAAGAAAACGATGTAGTTGAAATAGATGGATTTGGTTATTATGATGTTTGAATGCTGTTTGTTTCTCTCTTGTCACACTGTCTCCATGGATAGAGACATATAAGTTTGTTTGTGTTGGTTATCTGTCTCTATGCTTGATAAAACTCTACAAAATCACAAAGATCGACAAATGACCTACAATGACAACAAATAAATACTCACTATGTTCTATTAAATGTGAGGTGTTTTGTTTTTTGGGTGATCTCACTTAAAATGACATATATATTTTTTAAACTGAAACATTATCTCTATCTATTTTCTTCTACTTTATTCACTCTCCAGTTAACTTACAAAACAACACTATATAAAATTATACGATGAAAAACAAATACTTCACTTAGCAAACATAAGTTTGCAAAGGAAAGTTATGTAATAAAATATCCATGAAAGAAATCGTGGTGGTGTTCATTCCTTTGTAGCAAGGAATTTCACCGAATCTAGTATTTGATTTGTTGGTTAAATTTTCTGCATGGTCCGTTGAATTAAGGCTGAAAATAATTGTTTTATTATCATGTAAAAATCAGTGATAATAATATGTGCGATACTATTTCAATATTAAATTATTTAAAATTTACTAATATATCCCTTAACCTTGGAAATATAGAAAAAGTCAAAGGATAGTTTTGAAATTTCCTACTATAGTATGACTTTAAATAACAAACCAAACATGTGATATCTAGGACTATAGATAATGGATCAATTTAAACACCACGAATAGAAATGAAAGATAAACTTCAATTTAAACACACCCTAGATCATGTATTTTTAGATTTATTAGGTAATGAAATTCCAATTGAGTCGGTAATGAAATCATGTAATTTTAGATTTATCAGGCATATTCCATTGGTTACCATATATACTCGATACCTACATTTTAAAAATTCTCAATATCAGACCATGACATGACCCTGACAATTTATTGGCCATCCATTACCTGACAGGTATCATGTTGGGTCAGGTCAAATAATATCTAACACCCGCTATTTATTTCGACACCCTAAGTTTAAGGTTTAGGACTTTCTATACTATGCTAATCACTATAAGTCTATTGTTATTTGATATTTGACTGAATGAAGTTTGAAAGTTTGAGTTAAACGTTAAAAAGACGAAGATTAAGACTCTTTATCCCAAGTTTCACAAGAAATTTGTTTTCCAATAGAAAAACTTTATACACTCTCCACTTAACCTTTAAGAGTTGTTGAACCCTTCTTAAACACCGAACTAGAGACTAAATTTGGGCCATCCATTTTCTTAATATTATGGTTAGGATTAATTTAATATTTTATTCAATAAATACTTTTATTTAATTTTTATTTTTTTTAATTTTTTTTAATTTTTTTTTTTAAAATTTTATTTATTTTATTTATTTTTTTATTTTTTATTTTATTTTATTTTCAATAAAAACTTGTTGGAGTAAATAATGAACTATATTCACTAAATAATGAACTAAATGAACGTATGTTATGAAGTAATTTTTCGCATTCACATCACTACGTACCGAATTTACTTCAACTGAAAGATAATTACGTCATAACACATTATGAAGTAATAAACAAATGGAATGAAGTAATAAACTAATAAACTAATGAGATGATGACGATGTTCAAAGCCTACTTGGCAGTCTCCGAAGATCTGGACGTCGGCACGAACCAAACCGGGGATACGTATTGGTGGCGCATCACTCGCCTCTACAATGAAACCCGGCCGGCGGGAACCATCTATCACAATGATAGTATGGTTCGCAATTGCAACAGATGCAACGAGGCAATTGGGAAGTTCCAGGGGATTTACCTCCAGGAAGAGCGGTCGGCGGGGAGCGGCACGAACGAGCTCGACATCGTCACTGCCGCCTTGGTGGCATACCAACGGGAGGAGTTCAAACCGTTCAAGTACCCCGATTGTTGGCAGGAGGGGCGCCAACATCCGAAGTATAGGGGCGGCATAGCAGCATCCTCCTCCAGCTCCTCCAGCAAACGGTCCAAGTCGGTTGCCCTATCCGACGGCGTCTCCAATGATATGGCTACCTAGCTTGCCGGAGCTAACTTGGGTAGCCCCGACGCTGGCCCGAGCAGTTCCCGCCCGCAAGATGGAAGAAGGCGGCGGCCAACCGCCTCCGCCGTCGCGTCTCGACTCCATCCGTCCCCACCCCGGCCCCCGCCCCCGCCGCCCCCGCTCCCTTTGTGCCTCCTCCACCCCCGAACAACACGTTGTGGGCCATCTTGAGTCAACTCTATATAAACGATACATCTCGAATGACTCCGGATCAACTTGCAACACATGAGCAAATGATCCGGGGTCTCAAGAGGCAATTGGGGATAGAGGACTAGTCTTCCACGTGTGTAATTTTTAATTTGTAGGATTTTAATTATGTATTTTTTATTTTCTAGGATTTTAATTATGTATTTTTATTTTTTAGTATTTTAATTATGTAATTTTTATTTTTAAGGATTTTAATTATGTAATTTTTATTTTTAATGTATTTTTATAATGTAGAAATGTTTTTAATAATTGGAGTATTTAAATTGAATAATAGAATGGTGGGACCCTTGAGCTTGTCCTTAGCTAAGAGCACGGATGTGGGTGTTGTGCTCTTAGCTAAGGACAAGTAGTAAAAGTGGGTTCGAGCCCACTTCCGTGCTCTTAGCTAAGAGCACATGCTCTAGACATCAATTCTTTAAAAGTAACTTAGTGAGTGTAGATATGTGTTAAGTTGATAGATCAACTTATTCTAAGTAAACAATTTCTCCAACGAAGTGTTCAGTTGCAAGGGAGCTTAAAACTAAAAATAAGTCTTATTTACCCTGAATATCTTAGAATGAATCTGGTGACACAAATGAAAGCAATTAAAAATCAAGTAATGAATGACTCTTGCCGCTGATGTGATATGTGGTCTTGCACTTCTTGCTTTTAATTTTTTTTCTGAAGACACTAAGAAAGGATAAGCAAGAACCATTCGTCCAGCTTCCTATTACTGCGAAATTAGTAATGGACTTGATTGCAAATTTGCAATCAAATACTTTTATACATTAAATAAAAGAAACACTGGATTTGTATCATGCTGTCTAATTTACAGGGTTTTTTTTTCCTAACTAGATCGAGCAAAATTAGGTGAAACCCTAACTTTACCATCTTACTGGAACTACAAAATAAGCAATTTAGCAGCAATATACCTGCAAACAACCAAGCTAGAAAGTGAAAGGGGGATTAATCATTAAATAAAAGGTAAATATTTGGGGGATCAGAAAGCAGAACACAACAGGAATTAAGGAGCTTCATAATCAATGGCTCACCAAATTCTGTGGGGGCAGCATAAGAGGTACTAATAAGTTGTCCGTGAATCATTTTTCAGTGCAGCAGGTAATGTGGTCAGCTTCTTCTATCAACTACATGCATAGATGGTCAACTTGGTAGCAAGAATGAGACTGCCTCTCCACAAAAAAAAAAAACAAGGCATCTCTGACAGCAGTCCTATCAACTTCTAATAGAATATAAATAAGGCATTCCCTCCAGATTGCCTCTTCTATGTCTCTAGTCGGAGTCTGACATGTATAATCTTGGTCTTACAGAACGCCGCTGGCGAGGAAATGAAAACGGATTATCAGATCTTTTCTTACTCGTCTTACCGGTCCTGTTGCCTTTCATACCAAGAGAAAAAGTTGCTGCCAACCAAGAAATGGAAACAAGTCAAATTTCAGAAGAATTATAACAATAACAGAACTCATTAAAGTTTACACTAAACTGAGATGCAATGTTAGTAGGAGCAATCTGGGGAGGTGGTTCTGCAATCATTCTGCTTTTTTTATCCCATAGAAAAGTCACACATGGTTAAAACAACTCTTATCTCTTAAATGAATATACAATTGGCTGGTACTTAAATAATAGATCAAACCTAAAACTACTTATCTTTTGATCCATTTTGGGGGTAGGGGATTCAGAAATAACATAGCAGTAGTGTTACCATGATCTGCTAACATGTCCAAGTTACTATCTTTCGGATGTACTTGATTGGCTAGACCTAAGCCATTTGCAGCTGTGCGTTCACCCCAACCTCCTCTGCCACCACCACCAAGCCTGATAAATCTCCAGTCCTCAGTATGAATACCATTTGATACATCAGGATTGTCTCTCAAACCAGTCTGCGCAGCTGAAGAATCAGAAGGCCTTGTAGGTATTTGGAGTGAGGGGCTATTGCCACTACACGCCAAATGTTTATCTACTAAACCACCATTCATATCAGTATGTTGAGCATTAGAATCAGGGATCAGTGCAGCAGATCCCGTAGAAGTCTCCATAGCCAATTTATGGCCATTCGTAGATGGCTGGCAATTAAGAGTGATGTCCTCCATGTCAACTAAAGGGCCAGAAAGGTCAGCATCAGACCCAGATAATTGAAAATCCTGATCATCAGGTGGCAATGACCAATTATCACTCCCAAACTCATCATCATTTGTATTGTAAGGATTAAAGCATGAATTTGCACCATCGCTAACAGCAGGATTTTCATAATTAGAATCAGGAATCCCATGCTGTGGAGCTGGAAACTGAATGCTACTAGCATCTGCTCCACTATAAACAGCCTTCGACGTCATCAGTGGTTCAGATTCTTCATCAGAATCACTAAGGACAATCACTTCTGCATCCACACCTGGAGTAGCAGTAATTGGATCATTGAATCCATGTGGCGGTTCAACACTCAGGGGCATGGACTCATATTCACTGCCATCTTCACCATCTCTGCCGCTACTAGTGGCACTACTGCTCATAGGAGTTATAATTTCACCATTTTTCTTGAAGTTTCCATTAAGTCTATTTGCAGGTGAGGCACCTCGTGAATTATTAGCTTTATTAACTTCCCAGCAACCATTCTGGTTCCTTCTAATCCCTATTTTTAGAGCACCATGACTATCAGAATCATTGTCATGTTTAGCCAGTTTAAGTTCTACTTTTGGCTTTGATTCTGCTTCAGTTGATGAACAGATGGAACCATCATACAAATGCCACAGCCCAAGCTCCCCAAGACCTCTACGATCTCCATCTGCCTTAGCACGCCAACAGCCGTCAGGCTTTACCTCAATCTCTGTCACATCTTCTCCAGCATCCCGCATCTGTAATACATAATGAAGGGAGCATGATATTAACCAAGAATGGCAGAAGATATAATACCACAAGAAACAAGTACCTTGTGTGATATCCGATTGAAATAAGGATCTATGATAATATTCTCCCAAGAATAGTTCTTCAGACAAATGGGACATTGCCACTGCATTCTCAAACAGCATTCAAGAACATAAAAAACAATGCTGAGGAAGGTCTTTAGTTAACAAATAATATACAACATGTTCACAGCAAGAGCATGTGATTAAGGAATATATAAATCAATGTACCTTCCTGGAGCGTTGGTTCATCTCCACAAATACTTCCAAATCAAAACAGCCCATATGAGCACAAGGCTTAAACCTTCCAGCAATCTTCATTCTCATACCACTCATCTGAAGAATTCAATCATAAGAGTACAGGCTATTCAGTTTCATCATAATTGCACCAAAATAGCAACCTTAAACAAAGAAACAAGGTTGCATCAAGCAGAAATGCTGATTCAGATGGCAAATTCATAACATTGACTATGCTACAATCTCACTCATACAAATACAAAACACAGCATATGATGAACTTCAATAATAAAAGTAAATATTTAGGAAACTATACACAGATGCTTTAAAAATAGATAGAGGAGTTTGCAACTACAGTTGTAGATGTTAAGTAAACCAAAGATTTTCATAAAATTACAGAAATATACTACGCTCACGGCTCACAAAGTGAATCAATAGGAGACTCCTTAGATCTGCTCATGAGAAGTAGACAACAGAGACATCTTATTCTCTTTCAAATTATGCCCAACTTTGCAAGTAATTTATGATAACACTACTCACAGGACAGCGGAGATTGACAGGAACAAAATCAGCAACAACTTCAATATCACTGTCACTATCAGCATTTTCTGTGGCAGGTCCACCGCCAACACATTTACGAACACGAACTAGTGCATCCTCAAAACGCTCACCTTCATCCTCTTTTGGTATCAAATTGAGAATCTAAAATAAGATGGCAGAATTTCACTGTCAATTAAGTTAAGTCCACTCCAGGTTAATAAAAACTGAAACAAATGTACACTGCCAATAGGTTTCACAAACTTCTGTTTTACGGTACACGAGAAACCAAGACCAGTCCATCATTTGTTTAAATGGCAAACTCAAGGAGAGAACCTAATCATCAAACTGAAAATGAACATTTTGGCGAGCAAAGAAACTTGACAATATAAATTAAACATCAATAATGAGTTTGGTACCCGCAAACATAGAAAAATTACGCCAAACCCCAAACACAAAATAATGATATTTAATGGCATCAACACAATTACAATGGCGCCATGCTATAAACTTCAACTTACAGATGCACGGCCACAAAAGGGCCATGAACGCACTAGAAAGTCTTGTCCTATGAAACCGGGAGGGGTCATGTGCATACAGCATGGTTCAGAACATATTAATATATTTTCAGTGCATTATTTCATTTTTGAGCAAACTAAGATACCCAAGTTTACCAAACCACATGAATACACCCAGAGAAACATTTCAAATTATATGCCAAAATAAACATCATAGGAGGACCATTCAACCTGATGCAAAGTCCTTCGCTTTACAATTCTAACTCCCATACAGAAAATGCGAGCATCAGTTCCTGTTAAGGAAATCTTATTAATTCCGTCGCTGGTGTAGGTTGTAATCTGACAAAACAACAAGATATGCATACACTAAGGTATATGTAAAAAACAACATAGAATATCTAGTCAAACATGATTGAACGAGAGTGACATATTTGAGTTAATGATTTCCCCCACAAACCCCCTGCTTCCACTCAATTAAGAAAGGCCCAACAAGGGAAAACCTAAAAGGGGAAGAGAGGGGACATCTACAGAGGATAAAAGATTTGGTGTATGTTAATTGCCCATTTTGCATATGTCAAGGATGCTTCCAAGTTCCAATACAGGATTATTGTATACATTCACCATTAGAAAAAATAATTATTTATATCATCTGGTTTTAAAATCCTTGACAGAGCAAACTGGAAAAACAAGGTGGACGTAGTTGATCCATACCAAGCATTAGAATATGTGACCATATAAATTAGGCTGCAAAAATATTCATTTCCTACTTTGTCTGGGAACTACCACCAAAAAGTCATCACTGCATGCAAACTAGTGGATGTTGCCACATAAAGAGGTACATACTAAAATGTATAAGAGGGACTGCAGCAAACAAGACATGCTTCCCCATAAAAGAAACGTCACTCCTTATCTTTGTCTGGTTTTCTAATTTGATACATAGAAAAAATGCCAATTTAAAGAGAGAACTCACAATAGGTCCGTCGTCTCGACCATTTGCTCCGAGAAGTTGAGAACCGGGTCTATTTATTGCCCGTACTGGTACACCTATAAGGTTAGTTAATAAGATAAAAGTGTTCTACATGTGAGCAAGGGAAGCACTCTGTCCTCTATCGTTCACATCAAAGAGAACAAAAGAGAAAATGGAATGCGTACACAAAAATCAAAATGTATGCTACCAACCCTCCTCCCAAAGGAGGTTATAGTATTATACTATGCACATGGATGAGCAGGCAAGTCCTGATTTGGAAATGTACTAAAATCACAATAACAAATTAGAAGATGAGCATCTTTCTATATTAGCTGCAACTAAAGAACAATTAGAAACAATTTTGGTGAAGGTTGGAGAAGAAGTGAGCTTCTACATCTAATAGACTCACGAAATTAAGCAATCTAAGTGGATATCATACCATTTACTTGCAGATCTGCATATTGCGGCCACTGCATTCTATATGTGACCTTATCATTGAGTAACATACACCATGCCTGGGTGGAAATTATCATAATCCTGTAGATTAGTACATTCTGATAGAGCAAGACAGATGATCTTTCCAATAACATCAAATGATCACCAACCTGAACATCATGTTCTTGTTTCAACAACAAGTCCTTATCTGCCCTTGTTAGTTTAAACGTTTTCTCAATGCTCAGAGAAGGATTAGAGCTGCAAACCACAAATGTGCAGATATGCAGCCACTAATTAAAACAACTCAATGGAACATATATAAACAAGAAAACATCAGAATCAACAAACTGGAAGTAAGCATGATAAGAATATGAATGATAAGCTTCTTGGAAGATAACATAAACTTCCAGCATTTATAGTCCAATCACACTACCGAAAATATGGATTCATCAAAAGTGTGTAACAGTGCGTGAGGAAAAGTTCAGCCAGACTACAGCACAACACAAGGCAACAATTTTAACCAGAACTAAATGTACTTTATGCAATACAAGACTTGGACCAGCCATTGCATAGTGCATTGCATTTATATCACACATGCATCAGAAAAAAACAAAGAGCTGAGACATTGAAAAGCTAGAACGAAGTATATAGCTGCCCATCTGGCATACTAGATTGAGAGACTAGATACAGAGCACTCAAATCAAAAATATGCTCAGGTTCAGGAAGTAGAGGGTAACATATTACTCAGGTTCAGAATGTTAACAAAAAGAAGGAAAATTCATTGACATACCCATCTGCAGAAACACTTGTGATATTCAATTTCATAGGATAGAGGGGATTTGCAATTGACACCAAGAAACTGCATATTTCAACACAATGGTGAGTATAAGGCATCACTCTTCTGGATTCATTCCAAGTACAAAAGAAACCAATCATATCATGTAGTATCAAGTTTAAATGCAGTATAGCTGTATAGGGCACAAATCTTGGTTAAGCTGTTTATAATTGAATGACCAGCTGTACATAGAACCCTCAATATTGTTAAGTTTAGCATATCTCATAATAAAAAAACAAGTTTCAACATTGGGCAAGCTCTTAATTATGCAATCAGATATGAGAGATCTCCATGATCTAAAAGGCAAGTTAAATAATTAGCATATACTTTTAGCTGATTGAAAATACATTGACATGACCCTAGAAAATTCTCAGAATAGGAGAAAATTTGGAAACTTATGCTTAATTACAGGCTATAAGACAAGCAGCTGCTTGTTACACCGTTAATATGCGATGCACAAAAATAAATTCCATGCAAGAACAAACATACAACCAAACTATCTTAAGAATTCTACAAGTATCTGTCTTTTTTAAAATTTTATGTTTAGTTCATTAAATGGTTTTCAAAAGAGTGACCATGGAGACAATTTCAACCTCAGATTGTGACAAGCAACTACATAACTATTTACGAATTACTGCAGTCAATATAAAGAACAAACAGAGGCAGATCATGAAGGAAGTACATAAAGGCCTAGTTATAGAAATGGCACAATCTTCATCGACTGCTCAAACAAAATAAATGTATAAAGTAAAAAATAGGTTATCAAATATTAAGGTCATCACTCGTCAGATGATGAATATAATGCCATTGAGAAACAAGCTCAGATAATAGCAATCAACTCATAACATGTAAGGAAGACTCAGTAAAGGTAACAAGAAGCTGGTCCCATGATATATGAGGAAAGACAAGGTGGCATATTTTTACTCACGGGTCTGCTCGACTCAGCCTACATAATTCACAGTAAAAGGTCTTTGGTGGACTAAGTAGAACACCATCCATTGGTTTCTCGGGAATCACCACACATGATATATGTTGCCACACACTACACCTTGGATCCTCACACTGCACAATTATGTACATATATATTATTTAGAATGGTCACAGATACATCCAGAAACTCATATCAGATGACAGGAAAACATAATAAAGCAGTCAAAGGTGCAAAGGCATATTGGAACCTTGGTGCAAGGCACAGGCACCTGACAAACACAATGAACAAAACACTAATATTAAATGAAAAAAATTAACAAATTATGTTGTGGGCTACTAAAAACTTATGCAATGCTGTAACTAGTAACACTTCAAAGGAATCATGATAGAGGAACCTGTAGAGACTATTATTTCTTATTAATATCCTAAATATACTATATCTAGGTTCCTGAGCTTAATTCTAAAAAATAGTACCCAGAAAATGACGTTCGCACCTTTTTGGTACCCAATGTGCAAATAATCACATTTAGGGTCCAAAAAGATGGATAATCACATTTTAGGTGCAATTTATACCATTTTGCCCTTCAGGCCATTAAAAGCATACCAGTCTTTTACCTAGTCGGTTAAAACACCTAATTTGTAATTTTTCCCTGTTTACGTACTTAAAATGTGATTCTTCCTACTTCATGTACCAAAAAGGTGCAAATCTCATTTTCCATTAACCAACTTTGTAGTTTAAATAATACTAGTTTTTACAATAATTTAATCATTTGTATTTATTAGAACTATTAAAACATGGATTATTAAAAAAAGTTTGTGAATAAAATATTGGCGCAATAATATTTTAAGATTGATAGACATATATGCCCTACTAATATTATAATGTTGCCTGTTATTTTATTATGAGAATTTTTTCGTCGAACTTTAAAAGGTATATTAGTCAATTATGAATGTGTAAAGCAATGACATTTTCTTATGCACGCTGATTTGATTTCGTCAAACCAACAAAAGTTATTTATTACTACGTATTTGGTATATCTCAGGTATAACGTTCGATTTAATTATTTCGTAAAACTAATTGTGAAATTAATTGGTTTTGATTTTGTTTACGCATGTTTTGAATGTGGAAATTGGTCAATGCATTTAAAATAAACAAAAAAAAAAGTGGGTTATATAATTGTTTAAGTAAAATCTAAATTTGTTAGTAGTTACTTAGTAAGTATAAGTGGGTTATACCAATTTAAGTAGAATCATAAATTAGATTTCTTAACTGACAATGTAAAAGTCTAATATGTCCTTAATGGTCTCAGGGGCAAAGTCTCGGGGAAAAATGGCTCGTAAAATGTGATTATCCGTCGTTTTGGACCCTAAATGTGATTATTTGGACATCGGGTACCAAAAAGGTGCAAACCCCATTTTCTAGGTACCATTTTTGTGGTTAATAACATGGCAAACTGAATCAACAATTAAATTTTTAAATATTTCCTTGAAACAGAGTATATTTGAAGATGAACATAGTATAAAGAGGTTGTGAACAACAAATAAATCAACATGAACAGAGTATAAGGAGGTTATGAACATCAACTGCAGATACCTTAATCATTGAATCAGTAGGCAATGAGCTTCCACAGAGACAGCGTGTCTCCATATGATCTTTAAGTTTTACCTTCGCGCCATCTGAAAGGCCTTGTGATTTTGATGCCAAGTCAGGTGCCCCAGAGATTTGCATTTTTCTGAATATAGAAAGAGAATAATCAGCATAAAATCAAGTCCAACTTATGAGTGCTCCTCCCTACATTCCAGGACATCGTCCATCTCAAAGTTGTAGTTTTTACCTCATGTCGTCACTTTACATTTTTTTAACCGACCACCTCAACTTTTTCTGTTGTCCTTAAATGTTTTTATTTATGGGAAAAAGTAATATAGCTCTGAAATCTAAATGGAACTTATATTTGAACAAGTGAATGAAGAAAAATGAAATTATAGTCTGCTCCTTGATGATGTATACAGACAATAGAAGAAAATTGAGCAAAGTAGACAAGAAAAGCAATCTATATCAAATCTGCAATAGTCCATGAATGAATTTTTTTCCTTAAAAAACGACCTATATGTGTCATCAACGAGCTTTGCCACTTCATCCTTTCCAATAGCATTCATCTTGGCCCATGCTGATGAAACTGTTGCAAATAAATAATACTCCATCGCATCAATGCTCAATAGTCGTCAGATATTATATCAGAAAAAAAAAGAGAGTTCCGAGTCGTAGTATTTCTCATGTATCTTCATAAGTATTAAGGGACATGCTATTGCATATATATCTGTAGTTGACTATTTATTTAATCCCATGATCTACCTAGCAATAAAGATTTGAACATTATTTCAAATCAATTTAGACGAGCACAACAACTTTCTCAGGAGCTTTTGCCATCTTCTACATCATCTTGTCTTCTCACAAGGATCTAATATTGGGGGTATAAAATCATTGAACATATATAAATGTAACAGTACTTAGATGCATTACTTTCATTGGTCCAATGCAAATTGAGTTTGCTTAAAAATTATGCGATCTGACAGGAAGTGATATAACATATAGATAGTTATCCTCAATTCAATAGATTTGTTATTTGAAAGTAACAGAGAGATCACATAGCCAACTACCTCGATCATCAGAGAGAAGTGTCAGTATTCGGTCAACAAGGTCCTGTGACAATTGAATACCACCAAACATTTAGAAAGTAATACAAAGTACTCATTGACGATATAGTAGAAACTAGAAAGTAAATACATAGTACTCAATTACTCATTATCCAAACAACATGTGAGACAACAAGCCTCTGAGTAATTGGAAACTACAACATGCAGTACAGTAGCACCGATATACAAGTAGGTTTCCATCTGTTGAACAGCATAGATATTTTAGAGTCTTAAGTTCAACTTCCAAATAGGTGCTCTCCAGTGTGCAAGATACACAGAAGAAAGAAGGGACTAAGAGTCTATGACAGAGTGGGAGTTTCCTTATTGTAGAAATGGCATGAATTAGCTACATATCAAGCATCTGACCTGTTTCTTTCCCTGCTTAGAAAGTCCAAGTTGTGTAAGGACATCCTTAAGCTCCTTAACCCGAAAATATGCTAATTTGTCCTGTGAAAAACAATACAGAGATTTTACTCTAGATAATAAACATACTAGCTGAGAAACATAAAGCTATCATTTTCTAAAGTCTACTTTATAACAAGACCAACACAAGCAAACAAAAGAAGATTACAGAGAAACATGAGAATCCCCTCTATATAAACATTTCAATTCAAAGTCTATATCAACAGGCGCAGACCCTTATGATGCATATGAATTCTTCCCAGCAACTGTAGTATGATACATTGCAAATCTACAACCTAATATATTTGTGGGTTATATCATCATATGATGAGTTATTAAGCACACACCAATTTTACAACAACTTTATACATATCAATCTCTATCACAGCTGTCTTTCGTCAACTAAATAATTTATTTATATGAATCAAAATTTATTCAATGAATATACCCCTATACAATCTAACCAAACACTTATGCATTGATCTTTTAATTTAAGTCCAAGCTTCTGGGTAAAATTCATCATGTCTTTCAATCTTCTTGTCAGAGCAAATTGGTTCTTAAAACAGACTAACATTCTCTCCTCGTTACTCAATACCAAATAGACTGAACATATAAATCCTAGTGTAAGCCTCTAACCAAATGGTATAGTTTAATTTAACAATGACTTGCATGGCATCTTCAGAGTAATGGTATCAAAACTGAAACAACAATTCTAAAGGCAAAGAAACTAGTACTGATCAGACTAAGATTACCTTGCAGCTAGCCACCACTTCCATCCTCTTCTCTCCCAAAATCAATATAGCTGCCACTCACGTGCGCCTTTTCAATTAGCCATCGGAATCCAATTCATTAAAATACAAAAAAAGGCAGGTCCAAATCAGCACACAGTAGTACATTTAGAAAAGACAAAAACTTACAAAAAGGTGATGATTTCGAAAATAGAAAAACGCTGCAAATCCAACAGCGTAATTAGGGGTTGCGGCTGGTACTAGCGGCGGATCGTCGTCTCTCCCGAATCTCTCGCCAGAATCCACACACTAAATTCTGTATATATATATTTAAGGGTTGCCCCAAAAGAATGCAGCTGGTAAGAACAGAACCTACCAAAATTCTGTATTAAATAAATTAATACTATATATTTATGCATTAAATAGGCACACTAATATTTAATCAACTGCTAACAGGTTTAATTCTTTTTCCCTTTTCTTCATATTTTCAACGTCTCTTTTTTTTTTTTATAATAATTTTCCCTTTTCTACCTATTTTTCAACGTCTCTATCCCCTTGCCAAGAATTTATTTTCCTCTTTCATTAATGGTGGATATCTTTCTCTTGTTCGGCGGAGATCAGATCTCATCTCCCTGTGCGTCGTTCTTCTCTACTTTAGATGTAGACATGACATCGCATAGTGATGCACAAGAAATGCATGAATTCATGTCTTTCATCAATGGAGTCAATCAGAATTACCATGAATCAATTTGGAACTATGACAGATAGTACTTTTAGTTACTCCCTCCGTCCCCTTTCCACAAGAAATTATGCAATTTTATTTTGTGTGGGAAGTGGAGAGGATCTCTTAATCCATTCCTACACCTCATATTCCACTTACTAATTCTCACTCACATTTTATTATAAAACTAATATATAAAAGTATGATATATGCTCCACTAATTTTTTCAATCCACTTTCTATTACTCCCTCCGTTCCATTGAAGATGACCCACTTTCTTTTTTGGTTTGCCTCAATCAAGATGACTCATTACTTAAAATGGAAATCCCTTTATCTCTACTTTATTCTCTCTTTCTTACTTTACTCTCTCCAATTAACACACAAAATAAGATTGCATAAAATCTCGTGTCGCCCAAGGAAGGGGTCATCCTCTTTGGAACGGAGGGAGTACATTTCTTAAAATTCGTGTCAGATGAAGTGGTGACAAATTATAAAGAACGGAGGAGTATCAACAAAATATAATTATTACTCCTTCCGTTTTTTAAAAATAGCAACTACTTCCATTTTGGGTCGTTTCTTAAAAATAAAAACTTTAGAATCTTTCTATTTTAGGATATGGACCTAACAATCCACTAACTCTATTTTTTCTACTTTTTCTCTTCCTCTCTCTTACTCCACTCATTTTTCTTTTCCTCTCTTTTACTTTACCAATTTTTCTCACTTAATTTACCAATTGTGCATTAAAACCCATGTCGTTTCAAATATTTCTATTTTTTGAATACGGAGATGGAGTATAAAAAAATGACATAACATGTGTATAATAATACGGGGATGTATTAGGATGACACATCTTCTTAAAGTGACAACGCATCATCAACCTCGTACTATCATATGACACATTATCTTGCAATATTCATTAGCATGCGTTTTACAGATCGCATGATAGTAATAGGTAGATTGCAGTGTAGATTGTTGAGTATTAATGTTTAATTTGCATTATATACAAACTGATTGCTTTTGTATAAAGTTATTTTGTATTATAAATAATAATTCAATACTCAATAATGTACACTGTAATCCACATATTACGTAGTCTGTAAATCTATTTAAAATACCTACTAATAAATATTATAGAATACACTCCTAATATTATAGGATGACGTGTCACGTGGCAGCACGGAGTTAGTACTTAATAGTACGTTGTCACTCGAAAATCGGTATCACCATAACGCACTCCTATTCACTCCTATTCACTCCTATTCATACATGTACAACAATATCAACGAAATTATAACAAAATAATGGCACGTACATGTATACAAGTATATCAACACAATAATTGTTCTAATGTGTTGATATTTGATAACCTGACAAGAAAACATTAATTTTATTCCATTACACGTTCTAAACAATAATGATTTAATCTTTTGATGTTACTATCATATCTCAATCTTTTCATATTATCCTGTTAAATTTCATAGATCTTTCAATCTCTCTCTCTCTCTCTCTAAATTTGACCCGATTATCAAATATATAAATTAAACTTTGTTAAGTAGATTCTCGAAATTCGTAGCACCATATCTATGTTTTATTAGTCGTTGGTTGATCATATGATACTATGAGTATAAAAACACCAAGCAATTACAAAAGCAAATAAGTTCAACACAGAGAGAAAAAAGAAATGGCATATAGTACATAATACAACATGGACAAAATTTAAACAACGAAAGATTTATTAAATATTAGATAAATGTTATGAAAAGTGTATAGAAACTAACTCCATTGAATATAAAAATCAAAATCTAATAGTACTACTTGTTAATTGCTTAAATTAAAAGTATAGAAAACATCAGAGCGTGGCATCTTTCTCCCGCCATACTTGTGAGCCATCTGATCCATCTTTGCAGAATTTCTCATCCATATGTACGCATGATTTGTATTCTCCTCATTGGCACTGCGACATATCTCGATTCCTAAAATCTGAAAATTTAATCACAAATGAATGATTATGCAATTATTCACAGATCACATAAAAAATCTATTTATAACATTTAGCCACCAAAAAAGGAACAATATTTACCTGATGTGCACCTTTGAAACACTTGTAGTACAAATAATTTTCATCCATCCAAGGCACCAAGTTATTAATCACAAGGCAGCAATTTTTGTGTGCTAGCTTCTCTACAATACCAAATCCATCAAATTATAAACTAATTCAGCATAATAATTAATCGACAAAAGTATTTAATTTAATGATAATTAAAGGAGTACCTGATGACTTGAGGCAGTATGGTGCAGGGCGGAATATCTGGACTTGGTATCCTGTGTTGAGTTTCTCCCAAATCTGCATCTGATAGAGACAAATCTCACCAGCAGAGTCCTCCGTCGCGGCGGTGATGTAGTAGAGCGCTCCGGCAGTGGGCTCCACGTTGAGATTTACTATTGTGATGAACTTGAGAAAACCTTGTTCACCGCCAGCCTTGTTGTTGTACTCCTCCACCGCAAACTTGGCGGCGATTTCTGCCTTTTGGTAGCGGTCGCCGCCTTCGACGCGCCTGATGCCTCCCAGAATCACAGACCCATCTTTAGCCGGCGTTACATAGAATCCCTGAAATTATTTATAAAATACTAATATTCAAATTAATTAAAGCCAATTTATATACTCCGTGTAGTAGTATGAGAGATCAATGAGAACCTGGCTGTAGTTAATGTCATCCATGTATTCAGAGTAGGCTTCTCGATCGAAAGTAAGGTGTTCCATTGCTGAAGAAACTGATAAAAGAGCGAATTTGGAAAGATGAAAAAAGACGGGGGAATTTCTCTTGCAACTATTGGAGTTATCAAAGTTATGTATGTATGCGTTTATATAGGGAGAGGTATGTGTGTTGTTGTTGACATTGACAAGGAAAATAGTTTTTGTTATGGAAGGTGTTAACAATTGTTATGCATTACATAAATACACGCGATTCGTTTCGTACTAAGAAACCTAATTGCGGTAGGACGTCAATGATTCCGATTTGGGAATTTACTTGAATGACCTAAAATAAAATTTGTGTTAATTGTGTCTCAAGAAAGTGTATATTTACATTAAACGGTTTTTTCTATGTATAGATAAGTTAATTTAACAACTTATAGAGCACTAAATTATGGTATTGTTATTGTATAGTAGTATTAAATTTTAATTTATCATAAAATAATTATATACTTCCTCCGTCTCTTAAATTTTGTCAAACTTTGACCAGGCACGAATTTTAAGAATTGTAATGGAAAGTGAGTTGAAAAAGTTAGTGGATTGTGAGTCCTACTTTTATATAGAAATTGAAATGAGTTAGTGGAATATAGAGTCCACTACCAAAAAATGGTAAAAAATGAAATGTGATAAATTTTGTGAGACAAACGAAAATAAAAAAATGTGACAAAAGTTATAGGACAGAGGAAGAGAGAGTACTAATTGAAACTGATTAAAATATTCTCCATAATTCAAGTACATAGAACTAACCAAGTTGATAGATGTTAGCAACAAAAAAAAACATATAGAAAACATTCGTGTCAGAAATATTGAACAAAATTGCATGATTCCCAAAATCATAATTTAAATTTTCAATAATTATGACTAATGCAAAGAATGAATGAAATGTAATGATACAGTTCCAGCAATAGTTGTCAGTGACACAAAAAACATATCAAAACGTTCTGCGTTAGAATGCTTGAAATTCACACGGTCAAACAAATCTTGAACAAAATTGCATGTTTCCCAAAAGCATAATTGAGATTTTCAATAATTATGACTAACGCAAAAATAAATGAAATGTATAGACGCAGTTCCAGCAATAGATGTCAGCGATACCAAAAACATATAAAAAAGTTCTTTGTCAGAATGACAAGACATTTTGAAACATAACAATTTCAGCCCGTTTTCGACATTGATGGCGTTCACTGCTGGAACTGCATCACACGTAGAAATTATTCTCAATTTCAACAACAAGCTACCTTGAAACTAATATTATTTCGAATGTTGTAAGTTGGAAAGACAATAAAGATAATTTAGATGAATAAAAAAGAGTGGGGAAGAACAAATAGGATAATATAAAGTATACATTTTATAGAAAAATGGCAAAGATAGCATGGAACAAATTACGTGGATTTCAAGTTCAACCTTAAGATTTACAAGAAGATTTTCATGTAATTATGAAAAAAACAGTTATAAAATTTTAGACATCTCCAAAGAAAGAAGAAGATGAAATAGGAACTAAAATATGTCCTTGAAAAGAAACTATGCAATTAATTGTTTGCAAAGAAAAAATATACGAAATATAAAGAGTTGACACCTGAAATCTCAAGGCGACGACCACGCTAGCGGCGAGCTCCCGGAGGCGGTATCCTGTGGCTGACCCACGTTGGGGCATGGGGGTCCCATGGAACCCCCATTTTTTTATATTAGTATATATATATTATTCATGCAATATTTAACTTGTAGTTCTGTAGCACAGTTGATCCGCTAGTTACACTATTAACTCGCACAAGTCTCAGGTTCGATCTCGAATTTTGTCGATTTTGTTGTGTTTTTTGGATTTTCTCATAGCTAGACTATTCTCCTAACTAGACAGCCAAATTGGTTATTTTTTCTCATTGTAGTATATTTTCTCGTACCTATATTAATTTATTTGTCCAGTAATTGATCCAATTGTCCGATTCGTATAGATAAATTATTACCTAGTAATTAATTCTTTTTTATTTTTTCACACTAGTAATTTTATGTAATCTCAATTTATTTTCTTATCTGTGTAAATATTATTATTAATTGTAAGATCTTAAAGTAGTAATCTTTATAATTTAAGAATAAAAATAATTCTTTCATCCCATAAATATGCAGGTATAGTACTATATCATATTCCCTTCGTCCCACAATATATGACATACTTGGGGATTATTGACATATGATTTTAGGTAATGTTGTTTTGTGTGTTAGGTAGAGAGAGAAAATAATATATTTATATTAATGTGAGAGGGAACTTTTTTCAAAAAAGGAAAAGTGACATCTTTTGTGGGACAAACTAAAAAGAAAGTGTGACATCTATTATGGAACAAAGGGAGTATAATATTAGTAAGTTTAATTTTAAAGTTTATACTTTTTATTTAAAAAAATCTATATTCTTCAACTATTTCAAGGTTGACACTGTAATCGTATATACTTTAATTTATATTATTCATTTTAAAATTATTTATCTTTCAGCTTTCACGACTGTGTTTGACGTCATTGATACTAAAAATATGCAAAAATTATTAACATTAGTTTGGACCCCCAGTATTAATTTTGTGTCCGCTACTGGCGTTATCACAACGGTAGAGTTGGGGCCGTCGCACTGGGCCACCCCTAATCTTTTTGGGCCTACTTTTAAGTCTAAAGGGCCACCATTATTATTCTTTTCATTTGATAATGGATTAATCAAATTTAAGTAATATTTTTATGCAGATTCGCATTGTATGGACTTAGCTCCGGCATCGAAACACGATTTATCCAAAATGGCTAATCAAGCAACGAAAAAGGGGGCTTCAAACTATTGAAGGATGGCTAGCAACGTATTACAAAGGAGGGGGTTCTCTTTACGCGCCACACCCTGGTGGACTCATAATTACCATTATAGTAACCTTGGTATTTAGTATTCAATTGAATTCATCAATATCATTAGTAGTTTACTATATTTACCATTAGTGATATAGAAGTTGCAATTTTACTCCTACGAAAATGGTGCTCTACAAATATATTGACCGAAATCAACATATAAAGTAGTATTTTGGAGCAACATATATTTATAAAATAAAAAAGGATGCCTACAAAATTTGATCTTCAATTCAAATTCACTAATCCATTGTAGTGCTACTAATTAAGTTTTATAGTGGGCGTATACCTTTTGTGGGCTTCACTTTTAGGATCATTTCATTAAAATTTGAAATCTTAAAGGTATAATTTTAGGCTATCGAGAGAAATTTGAGCGGTTGTATAAAAGTCTTTTAGCTTATAGTCAGTCAAGAAAAAGGTATGGGATAGAAGAAGAGAGAGTACTAACTGAAATTGACTAATATTCTCAATAATTCAAGTACATAGAAATAACCAAGCTGATAGATGTTAGCAACACAAAAAAACATATATTAAACATTCTGTGTCAAAATTCTTGAAATTCGCACGGTTCCCAACAAATCTTGAACAAAATTGCCTGATTCACGAAAGCATAATTGAAATTTTCGATAATTATGACTAATGCAAAGAATGAATGAAATGTACTGATACAGTTCCAGCAATAGTTGTCAGCGACACAAAAAACATATAAAAAACGTTCTGCGTTAGAATGCTTGAAATTCGCACGGTCAAACAAATCTTGAACAAAATTGCATGATCCCAAAAGCATAATTGGAATTTTCAATAATTATGACTAATGCAAAAATAAATGAAACGTACCGACACAGTTCCAGCAATAAATGTCAGCGACACCAAAAACATATCAAAAATGTTTTGTGTCAGAATGACATGAAATTCGCACGGTCAAACAAATCTTGAACAAAATTGCATGATTCCCAAAAATATAATTGAAATTTTCAATAATTATAACTAATGCAAAAATAAATGAAATGTACAAACATAGTTCCAGGTTAGCGACACCAAAAACATATAAAAAACGTTCTCTGTCAGAATGACTTGAAATTCGCACGTGCGAATTTCAAGACATTTTGACACGGACAATTTCAGCATGTTTTCGGCGACGTGCGAATTTCAAGACATCTTGACACATAACAATTTCAGCCCGTTTTCGACATTGATGGCGTTCACTGCTGGAACTGCATCATACATAGAAATTATTCTCAAGTTCAACAACAAGCGGCCTTGAAACTAATATTATTTCGAATGTTTGTAAGATGGAAAGACATTAAAGACCGCTTGAAACTAGTATTATTTCGAATGTTTGTAAGGTGGAAAGACATTAAAGATATTTTAGATGTATAAAAGAGAGTGGGGAAGAACAAATAGGATAATATAAAGTATACATTTTACAGAAAAATGGCAAAGATAGCATGGAACAAATTAGGTGGATTTCAAGTTCAACTTTAAGATTTACAACAAGATTTTCATGTAATTATGAAAAAAACAGTTAAATAAATTTTAGACTTCTCCAAAGAAAGAAGGAAATTACATTAAAATTTTGAAAAAACCTAGATTTAGAAGGAGAAAATTGTAACTAAATAAGAAATTTAATTAGAAAAGCTAATCTGTGAGAAGGTGGGGTTCATGGTTCAATTTATAATAATTTTACCCACCCTTAGTTATGAATTAAAATTAGTCACGTTACGTTAACATTTTACAAATTCTCATAGTTAAATCACTTAATAAAAGTTTTTCGTGGAGTGACAAAAAGAAGTCGAAATTATTCACAAACTTCGGAAGAGTGAAAGATTACCAACATCAACAAATTTATCCAAACAAAATACACACGAAACCAAAACAACTAAAAACATTAGTAATTCACATTCCACCACAAACCAACACAAAACTCCATTCACCACTCACTCCAGAACTTCCTCACTGCCTCTCTCACCCCTCCCGGAGCTCCCTCATCCGGCGGAGCCACCGTGGCCGTAGGCAGGATGGTAGACTCCCGTTGAGCATCAATGATGTAATCAAAGCTCTTCTCACTCATCCCAAAGGCAGCCGCAAACTCGGGCCCTCTCATCGCGTGGAGCAACGAGTTTGCTCCCACCAAGAACTGAGGCCAGTTGTTGCGGGCCGAGGTGGTGAACCCAAAGAACTCAAACGGCCCGGTTCGTGACGCGATCTGGCAGAAGGGGAAGAAGCGAGGTATCCAAAACACATCTCCTTCGTTCACTTTAGCATTCATAGCCAAGCTCCCATTTGGATACACGATTTGTATCGTCCCACTTCCTTTCAACACAACCCCATACTCTGTCGCCATCGGATTGATATGAGGCGCCATCATCGATCCCTGCATTCACATTACATACATAAGTCTTGTCTCAGTGAAAAAGACAATCAAAAGGAAGCTTAATTACCGCAGTGAGGTTGACAAGATAGACTCCAATGTTGTTGTAGCGGAGGGGCGGATAGTTCTTCTCGTCGAGGGCAACGCTCCACCCGTAGTCGTTCTTGAAATCGGGCTTTCTGTCGTAGAGGTTGTACGCGTCCGGGCCTTTACCGGTTCTGGAACCACCCTTCCTATCATCCTTCTTCTTGTTACTCCAGTCCATGAAAGACACCATCATCTTCCTAAAAGACCATGTCGATTGTTGCTCATCTCCTCCGATTTGCCTCATCTCAGCCATCCTCGGGGCATGAGTTGTGTTCGATAAGTAGATGATCGGACCTTCGCGTTGGCTCATCAGCATATCTTCCAGTTCTTCCTGTGTCACCTGAGGAAAGAAAAGAAAAACAAACATCCTTACTCAAACCATTCCATAGCTAGAAAGGAGCATGTACATTGAGAATGTACTTACATTGAATGCCGTCGACAACGTTAAATGATCGAATCCAGAGAGCACCGACTTAGGATTCTTTCCACCAGCAACGTAGAAGGACTGGCAAAAAGCAGAGTGTTTAGGAGAAAAATTCAAATGAAATTACTAGCTAGGGAGGGTTTGGTTTGTAATTTGTAATTTGTAATTTGTAAATTGTAAGTGTACTTGAAATTTATAGGGTGTGAGGCTGTCGGATGTATCAATGCTGCAGACAATATGAAGCCTCTGGCCTTCCTCTGCATTGATCAAATAAAAGGCCGATCCCGCCGCAATTCGGTATATATCCCCGACCTTCAATCTCCTCTCCACCAGTTCATCTTTGTATATATTCCCCACTCTTGCTTCCCCTGCAATCAAGAATACATCATAGCATTACCTAGCTATCTATCTCTAGTGCAATTCGTGACTAATAGATGATACCTCTGCGAACGAAGAGGATGAGTGAGGAATCGAGATACTGAGGAATGAACAAGCTCTTAGGTTCCATGGTGATGAAGCCAATATGCATAGGGCTTTTGCCGGAGCCCCTGACGAGCTTCATGCTCCCAGCCTCCGTCTTGACCACCGGCTTCGAATGGTGAAGCAAGAACCAGTCGTCCCCCTCGCGCCATCCCGTGCCGCCCTCGTCGCCGCCACGAGCTTCTTCGTGGCCTCGTCGCTCCCTCTCTGACCACCGCTCTTCTTCGCGGCCTCTTTCCCTTTCCGACCACCGCTCGTCGTCCTTGCGGGCAGAGACGGCCACCGCAAGCGCCGCCAGCAAGGCCAAAACGGCCAACAAACGTGTCGTCTTATCCATGAACTAAATAGTAGTACAAGTAGTAAGTATCTCCGTGGATATGTTGAAATGGTGAATGCAAGAAATGGTGTATATGTAGAGAGAGAAAGGGTACAGGTGTTTGTCATGCATCGATGGTTAGCCTTGCTGGCCGTCTCTGCTTAAGACACAAATGAGTTCATGGATTCCTTCCCATCTCATCCAATATCTCTAGTATATTTTCAATTGTTTTCTTTTTCTTTTTTATTTTACATTCAACACAATCGTCACATGTTTTTTTATGGGACGCTTGAAATTTACTAGCTATTCTTTGTCATTTTTCTAAAATGATACGAGTATATGGTGATGATCTAACAAAAAGGGGGAAAAGGTTTCGGTCTCTTTGAAACTCGAATCAACCTTTTTGAACCACGCCACCACGGTTTCTTTTAATAAAAAAATATTGAATAATGTCACAACCAATCGATCTACTTTAATACTCTTTCCGTCTTAAAAGATAATTTTATATATGGATAATATGACTTTTAATAAATAAATTCTAATGAAATACAAGAGAATATAAAAAAATAGGTAAAACAAGAGTGATATAAAGAAAATATATATAAATATAAGAGAATATATAAAGTAGATAAAGTTATTGAGAAACTTTTCACTTTTAGAAATAAGACTATTTTTTATTAATTTTTTAAAATGACAATATGAAATTATTTTTTGTGGACAATGGAGTATAAAACATATGAAGTATTTAATTTTGATAATTAATTTAATTTAAGATAACTAAATTGATCATTATCATTATAATTTTTGTTAAATTAATTTTTTACATTATAATTTTATTTTATTTTTATATTTTTGCAGCATATTTATTCAACTTAACAAAAATAAATTCAATTAATTATAAATAAACTGCAATATATAATTAAGTATGAATGTAAAAATAATTCAAGGAACATTAACTTTGTAAAAACTGAAAAACGTCGACAGCAGGATTCGAACCTGCGCAGGCAAAGCCCAACAGATTTCGAGTCTGTCTCCTTAACCACTCGGACATATCGACGAGTTGTAAGCTCCTCCGACATAATTGTATATAACTTCTCCTTTTTATGTCCCTATTTTCTTTTTAGCTAATTATGAGTTGTGTTGAGTGTTCAATTAAGTGAGTAGTAATGAAAAATTTGTAATCACTTAAAACAAGTTTATGATTACGGATGTACATAAACATCCGTTAATATTTCTGTAAGACAAAAATTACTTTCATAACAAACACGAGTCTCTCATGTGTTAGAAAAAAAGCAATGCTGATTCCAACAAGTGGTATATTCACAAATTACAATCCTAAGCCAAAATGGTTCCGAAAAATACTTGACAAGTAGTCCAAAAGGAGAACTCTTTACGATTACAAAATCTAATCTAATATCCATCTGAATCTGAATCTGAATCTAAGTATGCATCCTCGTCTTCTTCATCCGAGTCGAAGTCATCTTCCAGAATGTTCTCCTCATCCCAAAGTGGACAAGAGCAGGTCGCCTTCTTCTTTTTCCACTCAGCACCACATGTGTAACAAAATTCATTTCCACATCTGCAGGGAAATGTGAGAACCATAATACCTTAATATTAAAAATCTCTAAAAGCCCTCTCAAAAAGTCTCTAAAAGCATTAGTATCTATAATATGATCAGTGATTCTTATGTTTTATTCTATGGAAGATTATGGAGTGGCAATCATGCCTGCTCTATAGGCACACAGCATGTTTAGTTCCAATACAGCCCGGTTGAAAATAAAATTTCTGTTTTTCTTCTTGATAACTTTTTCTAGTGAAAAATTAATAGTAGGAGACTTCAAATAAGAAAAACAAAAAGTTTTAAGCATATTCAAAGTAAGAATGTCAATATCCTAGCTATAAGGAATTTCATATGATATGGTATAGAAACATAATGTAAACATTTCAGACTGGACAGACTACAAGTATGATATCAACTTAATGAAGTTATATGGGTTCAACCATACCTGCAAGTCATATGGTAACATCCAGTAGCGAGTTCAATCATATAGTTGCATTTTACACACTGACGCCACAAATTTGTTGCTGCTAAGTTCTTCAGTTTTGCTTCTTCTTGAGGGGGATGAGGGTTGCACAATTTGTACTGAGTACAAGTTGAGTTATTGTGCCAGGGAACTTTACAATTTATACAAAAGTGGTTATTGCATTTTAAGCACTTTCTGGCTCCTGATCTTTCCGCTCCTACTATGGCAGGCTTTGAATGTTCAAGAGCCTCTGACTTGGACATTAGAGCTGAACATTTAGGGTAAGGACAGTAAACTTTCTCTGTCACTGGAATCGAGGCCTCCTTCATACGCTGACTCATAATGTCTATCAACCTAGGTGTCAAGAATGTTCTGCAACTATCAATTTTCAATTCAGATTTGCATCCTTCGTGTGGACAAGTAGGCAGCAGGCCATGGAGTAGCTTCATTTCCACGTGTTGTTTCATGCAAGAAAAGCAATAGCGGTGCAGACAATCATCGATAGAGAAGATCTGGTTTATATTTGAATCCTCCAAACAGATAACACACGCCTCCTTTGGATTATTAGAGCTACTTGCCTCTGCAGCCCTGTTTACCTGAGCATCTATCGCTTCTCTAGCTAGTTTAAACGCAAACTTTATGTCTTTTCGAGCAACACGAGCTGGCTGGCAGTACGTAAACTTTTTTGAAAGATCGGTTACTCTATCTACCAGTGCAGCAACTTTTTTCTGTTTGCTCGACCACTGTCTAGTAACCTGCGGTTGAAAAAGAGTTGCAGCAATTTAGCTATTCGCAAATGCAGAAACCCTGATACTTAATCCAAGCCAACACTTGCAATTGTTAAGAATGATGGGAATTTACTAAACAGTGCTCATAATACTTTTGTCAAACTGAAGTGAAATTAAGCTAAGTGACAATAACCATGTTCCATATTAACAATGCAACATGAACCCAAGCCACCCAGGTCATAACTCTCCCACTTTTGCATAAGTGCCTAACTGTTAACCTTGATACGAATACTATCCTATGAGGGAGGGATAAAGGGTGGGGGGGTTAGAATAGTCAGTGTATGCACTAATATTAAGCAAGATCCTAGTAGAACACAAAAGAGACTGCATTTACGACATTAGAAGGAAAACAAAGGACAAGCACACGACTTCAAAAAAAATGACAAGCACAGTTTGTTGATCATACAGCGCTCGTATATCAACCTGACTTGTTCATAGCTCTTTCTCTATTCAAGACACAACATCACAATGTCTCAGCATGTGGGATTACAAAAAGAAATTAGATTTTTTCAGCATTAAAAATATCATAAAAATGAGAACAGAACAGAAGAAGAAGCCCTTAGAGCAATCATTTCCTCCTAACATCAAGGTTCAAGCAGTAAGGGACATGCAGCTCTATTAGAAGATAAAGTAGAGTAGAGAGCAGCTAATATTTTGCTGAGAAAAGTAAATGTCCACAAAACGGTTGAGTCAAAACCAATAAATATTGGGAAATCCAACTCAAACAATAAAATCTATAGTTTAACAACTGAAACACAATCATACAACGATCATAGCACCGATTGCAGTGTAGATAAGCACGCACATAGCATAGCTGCATCTATTTAACAAAAAAGTATTTTCGACAAATTAAGAAGAACAAACCAAAACTCACATAATTGAAAATCGGATTATAATCGCAGTAGAAAACAAGCCTTTGCAGTTGGAGTTCCAGTGCAGCATTGAGCCCTTCGATAAGAGCCGTGATATCTGCGGTCCGGCGGTTCGCCCCGTGGGCCACGAAAGGCTTCCGCAACTCAAACAACAAATCATCCCTCGAATCGCATATCGCGACGCCAATTCCTCCGAGAGGAGATTCGTCAGTCAAACGATTCTCCATCAAACCCTTGAAATAAACCCTAAATATCTCATTACTCCCCCCTTTCGAACTGCCTTCCCCAAACGGTCGCTCAAAATCATCCCCCCAATCATCCCACTCATCATCCGACATTCTCGAGATCTCAAGCGCCAACTGATGATCGTGGAGCCGCCTGTCGAGATCATTCTTCAAATTCTGGAATTCTCTCTCGGAAATAGCTTGGTCTCTGAGTTCCTGCTCGAGTTTGAGGAGCTCGTCGGAGAGGAGGTCGGTGAATTTCAATTCCTCCTCGTTTCGTTGGGGTTGATCGACAGCGGCGGCAGTGGAGGAGGTGGAAGGTTGGGGATTAAGGGATAGAGAAGCGGTTATGGCTTCCTGGAGTTGGAGATCGAAGGCGAAATCGAGGTCGGCGTCGACGGTTTTGGCGGTCATTAGTTCGAAGCGTTGCTCGGCGGCGATGGCCTGGAGTTCGTCGGCGTCGGAGTCTAATCCGTAGTCAAACGACGCCGTCGGAAGGGACATCGGAGTGAGCGAGTACTATTTGTTTTGTAGTATTGAAAATCAGTACTGTATTATGCTCTGCTATCTGCATTGAGATATAATCAGATTTGTGAGATTTGTATCAAAACCCTTGAAAATTAAAATTAAAATGGTGTATTATTCTAAAATTACGAATTGTGATATCTATTGTAAAATTTAAATAAATAAAAGAATTAATAAATCTTGATATTTTAGTCAATTTACTCCCAAAGTCGGGTGTTCACCGAATCAAATCTTACATAACATCGATGTATATTGACCCAAAATAACATTGTTTTGGTCTAAGGTGTCTCGTAGGAAAATTTACATGTATTAAAAATCTAAAACATTGTGTTCTGATCGTGATACGCATGAAAAAGTAGAAATATTTTTTTTGTTTTTTTACCTAATCAACTTTTATTTTTCTTTCGTCTGTCATCACACTCAGTCTAATGCAAATCTAAAATTGAAAAATAAGGAACAAGATAAAACTAGAACAAAAACGAAATAATTCAACTTAATAGTAAATGAGTACAATGACGAGAGAGGTTCAGTCCTCCTTTGTTAATAAGTCTTCATGGTCTTCTCGTTCAGCTATACCTCAACATTTAGCTATCTTATCAATTGAGTACTACCAATTTGTTAGTGCATTGCTCATATGCCCAATACTTGGGCCTCTTACCTTTCTATCACCTAAATATAGAGTTTGCTAACAATTTTATAAATCGAGGACACTTCCTAATATCTGAACTGATAATTTTGCCCTTAAACCTATTCAAGCATAAAAGTACAACTTTTATTAAATATCATCTGTTCAAGAAAGATGACCTTTCTTGGGCGGCATGAGAATTTATACAGTTTTATTTTATGTGTCAGATAAAAAGAATAAAGTATAGATAAAAAAAATTTTATTTTTAGTAATGAACCATCTTCAGTGGAACAAAGGGAACAGAGGAAGTCTACTTTTTTTTATCTCCGGCGTCACATTAGTCTCTCTTCTAATTGCATTTATAATTTTTAGTTGTTTTCTTTTCAACTGTTCACTCTGGCCGTTTTATACTTTCCTTTCATATTTTTTAAAATGTGGATAAAATTGGAGATTGATTGAATGTTGATATCATTACTTCATAATCAATTCTGACGCTTTTTTCCCATTATCTAAATAAGAAGCTTGACTATATTGCATAGAAAATGCAATGAAGATCGTACTTAAATAAACTCAAAAATTTTATATACGAATAATTATTTTCATAACATGAAGCATATGATACTAATTTCTAAGCCATGTTTTTAAAGGCCTAGTAAGCCCAAAAGTTAATTTTTGTATTTTTTTTATATTTTTTTTTTGTATTTTAGGCGACTTAGATTTTAGTTTTCGCCAGAGGCCCATTTGCATTGAAAAAGTGGTTTTGAGTTGTATCTTAATTAGAAAGCAATTTTTATGCACTTTCAACAAATTATCCACATAATATAATGATAGAATTTGAAAACCTGCACTTGTAAACATTAACACCGTAAGTTACTCCTCAAAAATAAATTCTCAATATCTAAACAAAAAATTAATAATGCCAAAAGGTCATATTATGCAACCAAAGAATAGTAATGCCAAAAGGTCATACTAATATACTATCCATTGACTCTAAACCCCTAGATGATGATGGAAAAATGAGACAGGATGAGGCTGCTCAAGACATGTATGATTAACATAGTGGACTACCAGTTGGGAGTCGAACTATTAGCCAAAAAATTAGAGGATTCAAAAGCTCACTCTTTTTGTCGTGTGAAACAAATGAAATTAATAAGCATAGTTTGATGTATTCATTTAGTGAAGGCCTTAGAGCATCTCCAATAGCAGCTAGCCCACCGGCTAGCCGATTCGCGTCGCTAGCCGGTCGGCTAGCTGAACTATTAGAATCGGCCAGCCGCGAATCGGCGAAAAAATCGGCGTGGGCTAGCCGATTTGAGGGCGCTGGCCGCCATTGTGGCGTGCCGATCGGCCAACCCCCAATTTTTGTTTTTTTTTTTAAATTTTTTTTGAAAACCTATATATACGCGATTTTAGTTTCATTTTCATTTGCACCACTTGTTTTAACGAGTTTTCTCTCTCACTAAATTTCTGTACAAGAGCAACATTGAGCGATGAGTAACGCGGGTGGTAGCAGTGGTGGTAGTGGTGGTAGTGGTGGGGATACTAAGGAGTACGAACGGCTAGGGGTGGGTCGATACGATATATCGTAACGAAAACGTTGTATCGTGTATCGTATCGAAAATATCGATATGAAAGAATTTCATATCGTTATCGTATCGAAAGTTTCGATATATCGAACTTTCGATATAAAAAAATTTCATATCGTTTTCGTATCGATATTTCGATATATCGTACCGAAATTCGATATATCGTTAAATATCAATATATATCGAAAATAAAATATCGATATATATCGTATTTTCGATATAAAACGATATATCGCGATATAAGGAAATTCATATCGTTATCGTATCGAAAACTTCCGATACGATATCGTATCGTATCGAAAAATACGATATATCGAAAAATCGATAATTTTTCGATATTTTTCAATACGATACGAGCGATATATCATTTTTTCGGTATTTTTCCCCAGCCCTACGAACGGCAGATGAACGAGGCTATGGAGGCCTATATGAACCGAGAGCTAGAGCGGTACATGCGAATGGTCGAACAGCAGGCGGTATCTCGCCCTCCTCCCATTGTCCACCGCCGAGCAGTGATTGATCGGGATCACGTAGCTGCACATCAGCGGCTATTTGACGACTACTTCTCAGAGAACCCACGGTTTCCCGCCAACATGTTCAGGCGGCGTTTTAGAATGCGGAGGGAGTTGTTTATGCGTGTCGTTGACGCTTTGGAGCATCGATATCTTTATTTCTGCTTCAGGCACGATGCGTCTGGCAGACCCGGCCACACCCCTATTCAAAATGCACGGCGGCAATCAGGCAGTTGGCCAACGGAGGCACGGCAGACATGTGGGATGAGTACCTCCACATCGGTGAGTCGACAGTCCTGGAATGTCTTAAGTATTTCTGTCAGGGCGTGATTGCTATTTTCCGTAATCAGTACCTTCGAAGCCCTACCCCCCAAGATTGTCATGATCTGATGCAGATGCACGGGGAGCAGCATGGATTCCCCGGGATGTTAGACAGCATAGATTGTATGCATTGGTAGTGGAAGAACTGTCCGACTGCCTGGAAGGGGGCCTACACGACCAGCTACAAGGGAAAGAATCCCACGATGATCCTCGAGGCCGTAGCTAATAACGGCTGTGAATCTGGCATGCGTATTTTGGGGTAGCCGGGTCGAACAACGACCTCAACGTCCTCAACTCATCGCCCCTCTTCAACGAGCAGTGTCAGGGCATCGGTCCGGCCGTCTCATTTGTGGCCAACGGCAACCGGCATGATATGGGCTACTACATGGCAGATAGGATATACCCTAGGTGGCCCGTCTTTGTGAAGACGATCAGGCACGCAAGTGATGACAAGAAGGCCTACTTTGCGGAACGGCAGGAGTCGGAGCGCAAGGACGTGGAGCGCGCATTTGGTGTGCTCCAGTCTCGATGGGCAGCAATCAAGGGTCCAACGCGTTTGTGGGATGTCAAATGCATTGGTGATATAATGTACGCCTGCATTATCTTGCACAACATGACCGTCGAAGACGAAAGCATACAACTGACTAGTTGGGCCAATGATGATGAAGCCGGTCCAAGCCACGGAACGGCCACCCCTAGCGTACGACGTGGGGTACCTCACGATGAAGTCGGCCGCCTCCAGGCACATGCCGGCATGCGCTAAGTGGATGCTCATATTCAACTCCAAAAGGATATAATTGAAGAGTTGCGGGCACGGAAGACTGCACGATAGTTTTTTTTTCTTTATTATGTAATTTATTTTTTTTAATTGAATGTACTTTTTTCAAAATGCAATTAATGAATTTTCCCGTATATGTCTCGTAAATTTAATTCCGTAATTTAATCGTAAATTTAATTCCGTAAATGTAGTTGTTTTTGAATTATTTTTATTGCGGCTGGCCTATGGCTGGCCTAAGGCTAGCCTATTTGAGTAAAATGCTGATGTAGCAGGTGGATTTTTAGAGCATCCGCAATGGTTAATAGGCCAGCCATAGGCCAGCCATTCTCTCCTCTGCCACGTCAGCAACACTAAAAAAACCACCTGCCACGTCAGATTTAGGCCAGCCATAGGCCAGCCGCAATAAAAACAATTCAAAATATACTACATTTACGGAATTAAAATTGCGATATACGGAATTAAATTTACGACACATATACGGGAAAAATAATCCATTCCATTAAAAAAAAAGTACAAAGATTTAAAAAAAAAGTACATGATTTTTTTTTAAAAAAAAAGGGCTTCAACACCCGAGCCCCGCCACTCTCTACTCCTCATCGCCGTCGCCGTCGCCCTCCTCGTGGCCGTCGCCGCCGCCGCTGCCGCTGCCGCCACCCGTGGTATCTGAGCCCACGTCGGAACCCCCCAGCCTCCTCGTCGCGATCTCTAAATCAGCACGCATGCTCTCGAGCATCTCGAAAAGAATCCTCTTCTCCGTGGGGTCAGTGGCGTTCTTCCACTCTCGGAAGACCTGTAACATCTGAGCCCCCCGCGTTTGGTTACGCGAATGGAGAGTGTACTCGAGTGGGGCGGCTGGGAGGGCGGAGGACTGGACCTCGCGGGGCGATAGGGGGGATCCGCCCCTCGCAGCCCGCTGCGCCCGCTTCTGTCCAACCGGGCGGGGGCGACCAGTAAATGAAGGAGGGGATGGAAACTCCTCAGCATCCGGGGGGAGGTCGTGGGATCCGCCGCTGCTGCCGCTGTAGTCGCCGCTATAGTTAAGTTGCTGCTTCTTCGGCCACCCAGCGTCGCACCCCGCCCGGAACTTCTCCGAGTCCTTCAGCAACAAGAAGCACTCCCAGAAGGTGAACTCCTTATACTTCCCCTCCAAGGGGAACTGACTCGCGGCTATCCTTCGGGCGTCGTCCTCAGTCTGCCCACTTTTGAGCTGACGGAGGGCGTTGGCGTACAAATTCGCAAAACGGCCCACTGCGGCCCTGGTGCGTTCCCACCCCTTCCGGACCTCCTCGTTGCTGAAGTCCTTCCCGTGCGGGCAGTGCCTCTTATAGGCAGCACTGATCTTCGCCCACATGTTGACGACCCGCTGGTTGTTCGCAACCAGTGGATCGCACACCTCCAACCACCCCTTGGCCACCGCGGCGTACTCATCCTCCGTCCACTTCCTCCGGCCGGTGGCAGTGGGCTGCGATGACTCGCCGACCGCCTTGCCCTTCCCCTTCCCCCTCGTCTTCTTCCTCGGCGCGGCCGGCGTCGCTCGAACGGGAGTATCATCGTCCCCGAGATCGATCCCCATATCATGCAATAACAGAAGGTCATCGCCAGAGAACTGCGTCTCCACCGGGGTCGACGTGTGAGACGAAGCCGTCAAAAAATCAAGCGAGGGCCGATATACCGCGTCCCCTCCCGGTGACCCCTGCACCCCCTCCCCGGCATCCCGGGATACATGCCGTGCAGCATCCCCCCCGGCATCCCCCCTGCCACATCATCCCCATCATCTGCTGCAACATCATCTGCTGCTGCATCTGGGGCATACCCCCCCACCCGGGCGCTGACTGCCCGCCGCTCCCCTGCCCGCCGCCCGGCATCCCCCACGGCATACCCCCCGGCATACCCCCCTGGTTCCCCCCCATCGCCCCCCCCGGCGCACCAGCCATCATCCCCATCATCTGATTCCAAGGGATGTTAAATCCCGGGCCCATCTGCCCCCATCCAGATCCCACGGGTACTGTGGGAGTCTGAGAGCCGCTCGTCGCCGGACTGGACTCGTTGTTGTGATCCATCACTCGATGATGCTCTTGAACAGAAAGTTAGAGAGAGAGAAAACTCGTTAAAACAAGTGGTGCAAATGAAAATGAAACGAAAATCGCGTTTATATATGATTTTAAAAAAAAAAAAAAACGAAAATCGGCGCTGGCCGATCGGGCCTCTGCAATGGCGGCTAGCCGATCGGCCAGCGGATCGGCTAGCGACGAGCGATCGGCCAGCCCACGCCGATGCGCTCGCCGATTTCGCGCTGGCCGATTGCAATGGTTCGGCTAGCCGATCGGCTAGCGCGACGAATCGGCTAGCCGGTCGCTAGCCGACCATTGCGGATGCTCTTAGTGCTGATGACGTGGCAGAGAGAGAGTGGCTGGCCTATTCTTATTGTAGATGCTCTTAGAGTATCCGCAATGGTGCTTAGGCCAGCAATAGGCCAGCCATTCTCTCCCCTGCCACGTCAGCAGCACTAAAAAATCCACCTGCCACATCAGATTTAGGCGAGCCATAGGCCAGCCGCAATAAAAGTAATTCAAAATATACTATATTTACGGAATTAAAATTACGATTAAAATAAGGAATTAAATTTACGACACATATATGGAAAAATTAATCCATTCCATTAAAAAAAAGTACAAAGATTTAAAAAAAAAGTACATGATTTTTTTTTTAAAAAAAAGGGCTTCAACACACGAGCCCCGCCACTCTCTACTCCTCATCGCCGTCGCCGTCGCCGCCGCCGCCCGTGGTATCTGAGCCCACGTCGGAACCCGCTAGTCGTGCCCTCGTGATTTCCAAATCAACCCGCATGCTCTCGAGCATCTCGTGAAGAAACATCTTCTCCGTGGGGTCAGTGGCGGTCTTCCACTCTTGGAAAACCTTGTACATCTGATCCCGCGTATGGTTACGCGAATGGAGAGTGTACTCGAGTGGGGCGGTTGGAGGGCGGAGGACTAGACCTCGCGGGGCGATAGGGGGGATCCGCCCCTCGCAGCCCGCTGCGCCCGCTTCTGTCCAACCGGGCGGGGGCGACCAGTAAATGAAGGAGGGGATGGAAACTCCTTAGCATCCGGGGGGAGGTCATGGGATCCGCCGCTGCTGCCGCTGTAGTCGCCGCTATAGTTCAGTCGCTGCTTCTTCGGCCACCCAGCGTCGCACCCCGCCCGGAACTTCTCGGAGTCCTTCAGCAACAAGAAGCTCTCCCAGAAGGTGAACTCCTTATACGTCCCCTGCAAGGGGAACTGACTCGCGGCGATCCTCCGGGCGTCGTCCTCATTCTGCCCACTACTGAGCTGACGGAGGGCGTTGGCGCACAAATTCGAAAAACGGCCCACCGCGGCCCCTGGTGCGCTCCCACCCCTTCCGGACCTCCTCCGGGCTGAAGTCCTTCCCATGCGGGCAACGATGCATAACTAGATCCAACATATATTGCATTATTCATCAAACATATAATCTAGTATATATTACTTAGAATATATAGATCTAATGTTGTTCATCATAGATCTAGAATATTTTTGCGAAAAACTTGAATAAAATTCAAGATTCATAATATTCTTTCATCGATCTAGAACATCATATCATAGATCCAAAAATAAATCAAGAAAAACATAGATCCAACACATATTGCATTATTTTCGAAAATCTCAAGTTTCCACACTATAATTTTCGAAAAATTCAATTATTCAAATACATAATCAGAGCCTAAAAAATGGCTCTGATACCAGTTGTTGGGACTACCGCAGCGGAAGACACGGAAACCAAACAGGTCCTAGACGGATCTATTTAGGTGATTATGCATTCGACTCCAATTTCATGCAATAAACATAGATCTATAGATATAACATCAAATAAACACATAATCATGCATATTCGATGTAGATTCGATTGTTACCTCATAATCCATCATTGGATTGACGTTGCTAGCTGCACCACCCGGAGATCCTTGGTTTATCGACCACGAATCTTCCGCACTATTCCCTTGTCCTTGATTCTCCATCCGTGTGGGCGGATCTTAGATTATCAATTAAATAACTTTGAACGGATCTAGGGAAACCCAATACAAATACCAAATTGTCTAGATCTAATCCTATGAATTAGGATAAATCAAGAACAATAATCAAAACCCTAATTCTCTCACGTGCTAGGCACGAAAATCGAGACCAAGTGAGAGAGAAGAGGAGGCGCCGATTTCTAGGCTAGGGTTAGGGTTTTTGTGTTGTCTTGGATTGTATGCTAGGGTTTCCCTTTCATTCATTATTTATAGTGGACCTTATTGGGCTAGTAAGGGGATCCATGGAATGACTTAAGTGTTGGGCTCACCCATTAGATAAATTACTAATTAAATCAAATGACCCATGATTTAATATATTATCAGTGGAATATTATTTTATTCCACTAAAGAATAATATTGCACTCCCACTTAAATCACCAAATTACAAATAACTTGGGTCCATTTTATTTTATAATATTTCCCGCGTTTAAGATTATCTTGATCCATCAATTTAATTCTTTTGTCTGCTATGTGACTAGAATTAAATTAATTCTCCAAAGAGTTTTTCTAGTTTGAAACTTTATTTATTATTCGTGGAATAAATTCCAACTGCGCAGATTTCTGAATAATAAATTCTTCTTTCAAACACCTCATTGGGGATCACCCTTTTAGGGATTTAATCATACCACACTGGGCACGCGAATTCTATGAAATAATATTCCAATACCTTCATGTTATTCAATTACTACCACCCAAGATATCATGAACTTGAGTTACGTACAAACTCTCACATATTAATAAGTCAAAATGGCGTTTGATTGAATAAACAATATTGATATTAATATCATAGACTAGAAAATACTAAACTTTCTGAAATATATTCTTTCAGTAGATAGCAATAAAGAATACATTTCGGATTAGATCCTTTCAGTGCTTTCCCACACCGGTGTTACTAATCTCTTCTTAGGTAAGAGAGAATTATCACAAACACCGCAACCGTACCAATAGGTAGCCAAAGCCTATCTAGGTTGTGAATACGTTTTTCTTCTTACTAGATCTGGCCAAGTCCCCTACTGGAAAACTCATGAGGAGATTCATCGAATTTTCCTACTTGACCTTCTTAGTAAAAAGCCTTAGACTGTTTATTATATTTCAATAATAAACCATTATATTATATTATTTGTTCTCATAAATAGGTAAACAAGTGGATGTGGCGTTTCTCGTATACATGCACAAGCTGACTGTACAAAGGCATGTACGCTCGAAGCATCTTTTAGTATACAAACCCCAACATGGCACTCATCAGGGGTTGGCTTTCGTAGGAACTCTGGACCAAAGACTTCCCGCATGCCCTTACAAAACTGCCGGAGCACCTCTAGACTAGTCGTCTCACCCATCTGTAGGTATTCGTCGAACATATCAGCCGGTACGGCATAGGCAAGCTGCCTTGTTGCAGAGGTGCATTTCTGAAAAGTAGACAGTCCGATCCGGCCAGTGCAATCACTCCGGAGGTTGAAGCAACCGTACCGGTCCGCCAATGTCGTCGCTATATGGGTGAAGAGTGGTCGCGACATTCTGAAACGCCGACGGAAAATCTCAGCTGGGTAATGGGGGTTAGCGCTAAAGTCGTCTGCCATAAGCCGTTCAGCCGCTCCGACATGGTCTCGTGGGATTGTCCGACGATGACGAATCTCACGAGGGATCGCCGCCGCCGCCGCCTCATCCTCCTCGTCGGCTTCCCTCTGCACCTCTTGAATAAGAATCTCATGCTTCATTCCACAAATCATCCATAAATAGCAATGGAAATCCACAAATTTTTAGAGATAGAAAAATTGGATAGAAAGTGAAATGGGTGTAAAGATGTGTGTGAAGAGAATATGAAAATGGGAGGAATATTTATAATAAAAATAATTAAAAATTCGAAATTAAAAAAAAAAGAAAAAGGAAATCGGCGACCGCCGCGGTGGTTTCGCCGTGCAATAGATAGCTGCGGCGGCCGCCGCGTTTCTCTCTCCTCCGGCTCGTCCTCGGCGCATTCGGGGCGAAAGCCCTTCCGCCCACAAAAGTCGTCCACCTCCGGGGCGGCCTCTTCCGCCACAGTAGACAGGCGCGACTTAACCGCAATCGGGGTGTTCGGCACGGCGCCCCTACTGTGGATGCTCTTAGTGTCTATCCTGATACTATTGCGTGTTTAGCTTACATATTTGTTTTTTATGGGCCCTAGCCCCTAGGTAAAAGTGGTGACCCGTGTAACATGACCAACAACATGGTACAAGCTCTGTTACTATATGCAAACATTAATTTTAACTACAATTTTCTATTTCTTTTTGTTATTTTACAAATTTCATATTAAAATGTGTTTGAATTTTAAAGTGTTTATTTTTAGGGAGATAGCTAGTGTATATTGCAACATACATATGCACGTGAAATTGTTTGACGGCGAATAGACAATCTATAGATTGACTAAATGTTCTATTAACCAAATTTCAAATTTTTAAGAGGAACAAAAAATTGTAATTCATGGTATTGGACTAATGGACTCCACAAAACTGTACTATTGATAGGGTCCGCGATTCAGCAAATCTCGCTGAAGATCATCTCTAATATATCTTTCTTAATGGTCTAACATATCTTTTATTTTAATTAGTTATCTTTATTTATTTGCAACTAGCTATAAGCCAGGTCCCAAATTTTGAGAGGGCTGTTAGACCGAATTCATATACTATGATTCTAAGAAAAACAATAGTACTATTAATGTATATGAACTACTACAACATTCGCGAAGTAAAATTTCCATTTTGTTAAGTTTATAGTAATTGTTAATTTTATTGCACACAAGACCCATGATGTAATTACTAAAGTTGGAAGTTGTTTCATACTTTGTTAAACCAAAGTGTAGAAAAAAGTGAAAAATAAGAGCAAGGTTGGGCCATAATTGAAAAGTATGTCCCATTTAATTTGTACATAATCAAACATAATCCGGTCTTGCATATTATTATTCCGTAACTAACTAAATTCCTCCCCCCAAAAGAAATCTGAATTGATGTCCACATTATATATTGTGAAGTTATGAAGTATGGAAAATCTGCCGACAGGTTTGGAAGCACCCTATTCTTACTTTAGGAAATTTATAACTTATGTTTTCCGGGTAACTATATTTCTCAAATCAAAATTGCATCTTGCGATGTTAAGTGATATTTGCGAAGAATAAAATGTTGGATCTAAGTCTGATCAATCTAGTTTGATGGGGTCGTAAGAGTGACGAAATATTTCATTTTAAGAAATTAAATATAATTGATATACGTTCTGAATAGATGATCATGATATATATATTTTTTTTAAACTGATTCTCGATAAGAGAAAAATAATGGATTAAAGACTACATTATATATGTTCTTGTTAATCAATTCTAATAAACCCAACTCTTTGTACAGAGTTCAATTTTATAGTAATAAGGAAAATAAATAATCTATTTTTATTCAATTATCTTTAATTAATCTAAATTGATTTTTTCGTTTCTTAAATCAACTCTAATTACAGCATTGATTATTTTCTTCAGTTTTACATATTCTCCTCCTTCCAACAAGATTTATATGTTTCGATTTTGATTTTTAATTTACAGTTATACAAAGTTTCATGCATTGAGTCATGCATGTCAGTACAATATTTGCGAGCACAAACCATATAAAGTAATACTCCTACTAGATTTTATTTTTCGTGAATCAGAACTACTAAGAGGTCATATGTAACTCAATGAATAAAACTTATAGTGAGAAGATAAATTAATCGATCGTAATACTCCCTTCGTTTCAAGTAAGATGACCCCTTTCTTAGGCGACACGAGATTTTATGCAATTATATTTTGTGTGTGAAGTGGAGAGAGTAAAAATAAGAGAGAGAATAAAATAGAGAGAAATGTATTTCTATTATTAGAAATGAGTAATTTTGGATGAGACAAACTAAAAAGGAAATTGAATTATCTTCGATGACACAGACGTAGAAGTCACTGGTAACATAGAGTTGTCAATTTAATAGAGAAAAGAACAATTTAAACGTCAAAAACCAAGTGCGACTTTGATTAAAGATCTTAGAAAACATTCCATGTTAAATGACATTTTGTTTTTTCTCGTAAATCCATGCATATCCCATCAGAATCTTTGATTCGGCGGAGAGTAACGTCAATTAATATCCACACATTAATTAATTTTCATACCATAGATAAATAGGACTAATAATATGATCCAGAATTTGAGCTCATTTTTCAAGCAACAAATAAAAATAACGATGATTATGTTGAAATAGCGTAAATCATGGAAGTATAAAGGACGTGGTCTTCTGAGATACTTACACATTGCGTCGGCAACATTTAAAGGTTTTATATTGGTTCAATTACCCTCATGACTTATGTTCAGTAAGTCTTTATTATATTTGGAGTATTTGCAGAGATAAAACCAGAGTAATAATTAAGTTTCAATGATTTATAAAGTCAATAGAAAGGAAAAAAATGACTAATAAAATCAAATTCGCTAACCAAATCAAATTGCTTTGGATGTAAAGTTGCGTGTGTAAACATAAAGAAATAGGAGTAATAGGCAATAATTGTACCTAAGTCAATTCCATTGAGCAAGTTGTATTTCAGGTCTGATCCACTTAGATTGGGGCTAATTTGATTATAATTTTATTAGATTAAAAATTATTAATTATGATGCTTTAAATTTAGCAGACTATTTGGGGCAGTCTTTCGATTAAAGGTTGCTTTCCTAAGAGTAAGTGTTTAGCATCTCTGATCTCAAGTTAGCAATCAAGTGGAAACTAAGTAATTCAATTTTATTTTATTAATAATTACTGAAAAACCAATTAAGATTATAGATTGATGTATACAGTTGGCTGAATTGGACCACCAATGTCTAGGAGAGATAATATTTCGGGGTTTTTAAAATTGATTTAACAGTCGATTTATGCACGAAGTCCACTTATTTCACGTATCTGTTTATACTTGTAATAACATTGAGTTATTTGTTAACCAAATAACTCCAAATTCTATGTGATATGCTCATTGAAATTACCAAATTGGTATTCAAATAGTATAATCACAAAAAAGGGGTGGAACACATTAATTTATTTTGAGGGGCGAAACACATTACTTTATTTCGGTGAGGGCTATATATAAAAAATTTAGAGTTCATAATTTTGACACAAAATTAACCTATTTCGTGATAAGGGCTTGTTCATAACAATTTGCACATAATATAAAAAAATTTGACAGTAATATCACAATGGTTTGCAAAAATTTTATAGTAATATGTGAATTGAAAAAAAAAAAAAAAGGTTGACAAGTGTTGGTTGCAAAATGCAAACACAATCTTAGTATTTCTATTCATATTTTTCTCAATATCTGAATTCAACTATTGCAAAAGGAGAATTTAACAATTACAGAACGGGCACAAGAAACATCAATGGAAGGACCTCTCGACGTAAAACATCAGTGGATTGTTTTGGCCATAATATGTATAAACACATACTACATCGGATAGAACAGTTGGTTAGTATTATTTTAGTTATTTGGGCTAATGTACAATTTATTTCCCGCTACAACTACCAAACTAAAAATTGGTATAATAAAAAAATATATACACATAATAAACCGCACTAACATGTGTGTGTGAAATGTTTGAATTGATGAGAGTAAAAACATTAGGTAAACCGGAAAGTTTGGGATGTGGAAAAAGACACTAGGCCTTTCAAAATTTATGATAGATAGAAATATTACATGAAAAAAGGGGAAATTTCCTCTACCCCAAACATAATCATTAGTAATTAATCACCCTAATTATTAGTACTATGCTCCAACTACTAACTCAATTCATATAGTACAATCAATCACCTTTATTTAACGACCGATCAATACTTCCCCTAATTATAGCCCATAGCTTAAAAACATGATTACAATCCTCATTTTTCCACCAACGGCCCCGATCAGTTCCAAAGAGGCTGCTCGGATGAAAACCCGAGGTCATCGTCGTCTGAAAACGACGTCGTGGTGGAACCGATGATGTAGGTAGCCAAATTATGTTGGTGATAATTTTGCGAAGACATGTCCATGCAAATAATGGCCATGAGATTAGCATTTTGGGATTGCATGTTTAGTAGCTGAGCCTGGGCTTTAGCTAGTTGCTGGTGGAGGTCGTTCACTTGTTTCTGAAGCTGCCAAATAGCGCCGGCGCACCCATACACCGGCTCTCTTAGCCTTGCATTCGCCTCGTACACCATGCTGCTCACCGCGTCCTCCCTTTGACCCTCCGGAACCTCCTGCTTTTCACATAGGGACAAGTCTTAATTTTGTTACTTCAATTATACTCTCATTGACAAAAGTCAAAACAGACGCAATATTATTGTACTACTACTAAAAAGGGGTTGTTAGGTTTGCAAATATAGTATATCTTGAGATTAAATATTTCATGAGATTGATTCTCACATCTCAATCTTTGATGCTTAATTATGTGATAATTAGTCATAATCACCTCCCTCGAACTAAAATAATCTCACAACTCAATCCTAGTATACATCTCAGAATTATTTTGTCTAACAAACCGAGCGGCCATTAATAGTAGAATATTCTTACCTGCAAGAACTTGATGATATTGCTGGCACCAAAGACACGGTGAGCAGTGCTGAACTTGAGAGGGTCATGAGGTGGGAAATAAGGAGCAAGGACGCATTTTTCAACGCATCGACGGCGCAGAATCTTGCAGGCGGCGCAGGGGCTGAGCACCACCGCTGATTGAGGAGATGAGGAGGAGGAAGGTGAACTTGCACTTATGTCGTCACTGCCCTCCATTTTTTCAAGGATTTGTTTTTTGTAGATTTTCAGTGTGGAAGAAAAAATTAAGGTTGGAAATTTATAGAAGCAGAGGGGCGAGTCGTTTTCTTTGAACAGAAAAGCTATACATTTTGACATGGTTGTTAGTTACTCTGTTCAGTTAGAGTTAGTATAATTTTTCTCTTTCTTATTTTTTTTAAAAGCTGTGTGAAATTATAGATTACAGTTTTTGGACTTTTGGGAGGCAAGACGATTCAATGCTCATATACATAGCTTTTTAAGTATAACTTAACTTTCTGTTTTCTTTATAAAAATTGTAAAATGACGGGACATGCGTTTTTAGACAAAACCACATGTTATATTGAAAACAATAAATTTCTACCCTTCCAAAATTGTCGGGAAATCAATTCCTCATCTGTTAATAGGTTAAACAAAAAGAAAAAGCAAATAAGAAAAAAGAGGAAGAAATAAGCATCAGTCACAATATAAGAATTTAAAGTGGAAATTTCCGAATAAATTATTTTATTATATGTGAAATCAGTTATAGAAAAGTTATATTGTTGCCATATAACACTAGAGAAATTGGGATATGGTTGTACTTGTAGGCTTGTACTGTTCATGAATTTATAGAAGAAAAAAAGGAATAGAGGTCCACACGGCATTCAGTGGCAACTGCAAATTGTAACCATTTAAAATTTTCAAGAAAAATTTTAAACTGTCGACGATCTCTTGAACACAACCACTGCATTATTGTGTAGGGAATAATAGATATGTATATTATACTGGAGAGTTGCATCAACTTTTGGTTTTCAATATCATATTTCATGTGATATTGAATATATGTGACCTGCACTAATAAAATAATAGTAATATGATAGAATCGGCTATGAACAACGAATCATAGGATCGGTTTTGTTATGATTTGTGAGCATAAAGATAATTATATTAAAATAATGGAATTTATATTAAATCATGAATTTATAATTTTTCTCAATTATTTTATCATTTTTTAAATAATGTCTTCTACTGATTTTTGTAAATGGATGAGACAATGAAAAAAATTAAAATATTATAATTTATTTATCCAATTTTATAAAACTGATTATAATCATATTAAATTTCATAGTTCAGATAACTAGTATTCTTTAAAAAAAATTGATATGATATCACCTTTTTAAAACTAATATATACATATTTAGCCATATAGATAGGTCAGTTAGTTTGAAATGTTTATCTTTTGAATTTCTTTTAGTTTGAACTTTAGTCATTAAATATTAATGTACTACTAGTAAACTGATCACTTTCCTTAGTCTTCCTAAAGTCTGGTGGCTAGTTGAGTTAGGTTTATCTTGACCATTGTGTAACTATATATCCATTTTCCACAAATTTAGCCATTCACTCATTCTCATTCGTTTACTGAAAGGGTCTATTTAATTAATCCTTCTTTAAAATGAATATATTTTCGAAACTACCAAACTAATTATCTCATTCCACTTGCGCAATTTAATGTAGCTAATCGTTAAATATTTATTTTATTTTAATTATAATACCAAACACTTGCAAATAAGTCATATAGGAGTATCTATATTTAGGTGTTACCTTATCAAATAGGAGTAGATGCTTAGACTCTGACTTAAACTATCGAGTCCGTAGTATAAATAAACTATCGAGTCTGATATACTCCCTCCGTTCCACTTTAGCAGTCCCATTAACTTTTCTGCACTCGTTTTGTAAAAATGATAATAAATAGTTAAAGTAGAGAAATAATAAAGTAAAAAAGAGAATAATGTAGATAAGACTCTTCTCTATATTATTCTCTTTTTTACTTTATTATTTCTCCACTTTAACTATTTATTATCATTTTTACAAAATGAGTGCAGAAAAGTCAATGGGACTGCTAAAGTGAGACGAAGAGAGTAATAAAAGCTTTAAAAGTATACACACAAAAAAAAGTCAATTTTGAGTACGTTTACAAAATTGCCCTATTTTTGGTAGAAATGCCATAAGGCCCATAACAAAGTCTTATACAGTTCCTTTATAATTTTTCATCATTTTAAGCTCAGGTTGGATTTTCTGGGTGCATAATGATGGGCCGTTGGTATATAATGCATTAATGTGCAGCTTAGTTTTCTCCAGGCCCATTTGAGTCCAAGTATAATTATCATACCACCATTTTTACTCCTCCCACCATTAGAGCATTACTAAGGACACACATAAACGAGAGCGTAAAGTATAATAACTATCAAATTTACCTCTTTTTTTTATGATAAATCATTCTACGAGAAGAAAGATAAATGAGAATGTGTTATACATTTTTTCATTTTGAGAAAGAACTTCATCTCTCCATCAATGGAGAGGTAAAATCTTATAATTACCATATTTATCTTTTCTTTTCATAAAAAGGCATTCTCCAATGGAGAAGATATCTGAGAAGATAGTAATATATATTATGTTTCAATGCATCTTGTACTATTTTTTGTTTAGAAAATAATTTATCTTTCTATATATTTTTTTCTTTTTAAATTTGTTGTTTTTGGAAAGATATATATATATATTTTATTTTTCTATATACTTTTTTTTTTAAAATTTATTGTTTTTGGAAAGATATATATTTTTTATTTTTTTAAAAGATAAATAGATGATATAGCTTATCATTGGAGATGTTTTTGAAAAAACACTTTTGAGCAAAAGATTTGTCGTTTTCTGGGTATATTAAGTCTAGTAAAATATTGTTAGAGTTTTGCAGTGAAAGATTGCAAATTAACTAAATTCCCAAAACTGAATCTATTTAGTAATTGTAAGATTAAACTAATTCATGCATAATGCAAGTTGTTTGCTGGAAATGCTTTTAAATTACAAAATGAATAAATGCTAAAATGTGAATTCTACGAATTAGAGTCATCTTGATTGATTTTCTAAAGAATCGTCAGTTGCTTCCTAGTATCCAACATGAATCGTTATATTCTATAAAAAAAAATCGATCTGTTTTCCGAACTCCTTATTCAATATTTTTGTGGGCAAAACTTATCGAAATATTCACTGGCAAGAATAAAAGAGAGACATTACTTTAAGCCACATGGAGAAGGAGATGAATAATTTTATTTTATGAAATTAACTTGAAAATTTTGAATCTCTCTTGTAGGAATTTCCAAATTTTCAAGTAGTGAATTAGGGTTTCTTTCTTATGTAGTCCCATTTCTATAAAGTTATGTTGTTTTATTTAGAGTCGTAAATGATTGAAGATTTTAGTTTATTTTGATGAGATAATGAATTAATAATTTGTACAAATATTCATGCGAAATTCTATTTATATATTTTTTTATGGTGGTACTGTTGTTTAACTATGAAACTATATATGTTTTTAATAACAGTAACGACATAATTTTTGTATTAGATATTTAAAATATTTTGATTTATACATTAATAAATATTTCGATTCAATCGATCAATATTTAATTAATCAAATTTCATACAAATATGATTCGCACTTCATTAAATAAATAAGCGTTTATTGTTTTTTATTGTATACTCCAATGTAGTGCATGGAAAATTTCACTAATTTCATATTTGATACGACTAATTTAATCTAAAATTTATGTTTTCGACCCGACTAATTTAATTAAACCTTTTATTTTGATTTGAGCCCCCCAAGTTATTTATCAAAAAATGATTAGCAGCCATGTGTATGATTTATGAACTATAGGGGCTGCACACATTTCTTGAATGATAATTGAAACCTCTCATTTTGACTTTCCCAAGAAAATTAAGAATATGGATATTGACACGCTTCACCGTCTTAACTCTTAACCCATCACATCGATTCTATTCCATTACACATACAAAATTTTCTCATTTTCCTTTCCCTACATTTTCTGACCATATCAAACAAAATCCTCGCCGCTTCCGTTCTTTAATCCTTCTCCCACCAAATTCTAATCTTTTTCGTTTCCGCTTTAACAAATTTTCAAGGAACGGAGGGGCTGCTTATAATTCATAATGGTTCAGATTAAAGAGTTGTATCCTTTCTTTCCCTGTGTTTGTTTCCTATCTCTGCCTATGATCATCGCGTTTTTTGTGCATTTTGTAATGAATCCTGATGCAATTGCTTGAATTCCATGCTGTTTTTTCCAGGAAATTTCCGAAAGTTTTTATTTTTATTCGAATTTTGCAATGCATACTCTGTTTTTTCCTTGACCAACCCGCTTTTTCCTTACTGGGGTTGTGTTGCAGTCGGATTGTTATGCCGTTATCATTGGAAGAGGTAATTGCTACAAATATTTCAAGGAATTACAGCATTGGTATATATTTCTCATGTAATGCTCATTTGATTATTTTGGTTTTTGGCAGTTTCAAGTAGCTCAGATGTACATGGTTATGAAAATGCAGCAACAGAACACCAATTCGACGGAAGGGGTGGAGGTGCTGGAGAACAAGCCTTTCGAAGACGACGAAATTGGAAAAGGCCAATACACTTTGAAAATTTATAGGCTGCAAAGGTAGTTTTTGTTGCTTTCTTAGGATTGTGTTTCTATCTAAATGCTGTTTATCATCTTCCTCTGTATTTAATGTTATTGTTATGGTGTCAATCTTTGGTATTGGATTATGGGTTTATTTACTTTAATCTGTTATTTTCAGCAAAGCTCCTACTTGGCTATCTAAATTTGCCCCGGCCGATGCTCTTGTGATGCAAGAGGAAGCTTGGAATGCATATCCAAGGTGTAAATCAGGTTTGTTCCCTGTATCTATTCATGTTATCATCTGAATATTTGTTTAAGTTGTCTTTTGTCTTAAAATATTTTCATCGTTGTTCATTTCATGGGGCGAATCTCAATCCAACTCGAGCAGTAATCAAGGTAAATGAATGATGTATGTTGTTTGATTTTCTATCTACAGGCGATCTTCCTGGATTGTGATGATAGTTTTTTGGGTTTTTGATGTATTTCAGTGCTTGTATTTCACAAGGTTTATTCTTACTATAGAAACCATTCACGCAGCTGACTGCGGTCTATCTGAAAATGTAAGTTATATGCCAGCTCATGATATTTTGGAAACAAGTTTGTGATGTAGGTGTTTCCATGAGCAAGGTTGTAATTCATTTTCCTTTTGGTTTTCTCGTCGGACATGTAGATGCATGGCCTCACTAAAGAGCAATTGGCAGCTAGGCAGGTGGAGACTCTTGACATAGCTTCAGATTCCAGAGATTATTGGAGCTATATAATTGGGGCTAGCAATTTCGATTTTTCTCAGTTTCAATCAGCTCGAACTGGCCGTGGTCCATTATTAGATCGATGGCAGGTTGGTGTCTCCTCTTCATTTACCTGGAACAAACCAAAGTTGTGGGTGTCTTTTTTTTCTATCTTCATTTACCTGGAATGAACCAAATATTGCCCATTCTTCTGAAAAATGTCTATGAGTTCCTTTGGTTATCTATGACGCTGAAACTAGTTAGATGCTTTCGAACAAATAATATTATGTTACTTGTAATTGTCATACAATCCAGAAAATTCAGATTATATTTAACAGGTTTCTCGATGCCTAATTGTGAGTGTCAGCATTAGGGCATTAAATGTTAGAGGTTTCTCGATGCCTAGTTCAGATTCAATATAACAGGTTTCATCGACTATTTCTGCAAATGATGTCTGGAAAAAAATCTGTAATAAATTGAAATTGATCATCAACTTTATTGGCTCAAGCATGATAGAGAGTATTTGAAAATCAGTTAGGAATCATTATCAAACTTTAGCGACTAAAGAATGAAGTATATGTCCATGATATTCCACCCAGAGGAAATATATCGTATTGAAACAAATCATAGATATGGTAGTAACACATATTGGGCCAGATTTATTTCCTTTCAGACTCTATATTTAACAAGAACTGCATGGAGAAGATGCATTGAAATGTATGCTTTTGCTCTCCCATTAGCAATGTGCCCTAAATAAGGTTTTTCTTCAGCTTCATTACTTCATTACTTGATGTTTACAGGAGCAATGTGATCCAGTTATGACAGCTTACAAGTTGGTTACGATAGATGTCCCGTACTGGGGCTTCGGCAGTAAACTTGAACAAGCTTTGCTTGCGGTATGATTTTTAGTAGGATAATATGTCAATGTTCTAGAGTAGGACAATTTTCACAAATCCTATGTTTCGTCTCACATTTATTTCATGCACAATACCGAAACGAGTATACTGTAAAAGTAAATAGTCACTGAAGTATGTATCATTTTTCCTCAAGCACATTTTGATGGCATATACCTCGTAGCCTCGTAGGATACCCATCCCTTGATACCACCTAGTTTAACTGAATGTTACACCTATAACATCCATGTAGTTTGAATGAAACTTTATCCATCATATTTGCATTTGATCTTGTTTTTCACATTATGTACTTACGGCCTTTGTCTTCGTAATATTTCAGGGGGAAAAGGCACTCTTTCTTGAAAGTCATAGAAATTGCTTCGGTTGGATCGATGAGTGGTTTGGGATGAATGTGGATATGATGCGTGAGCTCGAGAAACAAAGTGATTCTTCATTGAACGAGGTAAAATATGATTCAAAAACCAAAGCATCAATTCTGACTTGAGGAAATGTTGCTGCTATGTACTCGTACATCTCTTCCCTTAGGAATTTTATAGTATATCCGTAGCTCTTCGTGTTGTCCTGAGTTGCTGCACACGCATATTCTTCCTTTCTATCAAAGTAAAAAAAAAAGATGAGCAACGAAATTTGTTATTATATCCTCTTTTATTCCGATCCCTGTGCCAATAATTGATATGCCATGTCACCAAACGTTTGAGGTCCCTTATACCACTTCAAATGACATGATTGTTTTTATTTGAATAAGAACTTTGTGTAACAACTAATGCCAGATATTTTAAATTCTCGTGCTGATGCAGAAATTAGGTAGGCCTGGTCTAGTTGAAAACGGGATGGAATCAGATGGTAGACTAGAAGGTGCTGGTGCTAAGGATCTCGTAAGAGTTCCTGAATCCTAGATATCATGCTTCTGATCTTGCTCAGTTACGTTAGTTCTCGTCTCGTGAAGACATCGGGGCGTGTTCGACTGTAGAAGACTCTAGGCATAGATCAACACGTGTGAAAAGGTCAAATTCCTTCTACCTCTTATTTTTGGTTAGAAGCTGGAACACAAATTTAGACATCTGATAACAAAAGCTGCTGCTGCTTTGATGCATTTAGATTATTTGAATCGTATCCTAGTTGTAATTTATTCTTTTGTTCACATTGTTAATAAGTATAGTAATGTTATCTCGTGTAAATAATTGATTTAGACTATCATCTACTGGTCAATCGTTCGATGCTTAGGGGCTGTCTAATAGAGATAGTTAACAATTTTAGTAAAAAGATAAGTTTAAACAAGAGTTACATATATTATTCCAATGATCAAATGGTTACTTCAAATCATGATCTCTAAAATGATGCAATCTTCTATTCCACGCAAATTCCCTAATAAGTATCCACAAGTTTATGAAATTGCTTTCTTTCTTCGTTCGGGTCAGAAAAGCCGGCTAGGGCGAGCTTTCTGCATACGGGTCTCACCATGGGGATCATCGAGCTGTTTGTTGTGTCTGACAGCGGCTAAGGCAACGACATACACTAAAACTAAGACGATGAGGATGATAACGTTGATGACTGAGACTCTTCTCCAGCTCTTCTTGAGGCTGGCTAATACGCCGGCCTTGCATGAGCCGCAGCTGTAGCATAGCTGATGCTGCTCGTTGCTCCACTGTGCACAGTCAGGGTCCGTTCCAGTCAGCCCTCCGCCCGAGATCCAGAATGTCTCATTCATGTATGTGTACCCACACGACGTTGGTGGCTTGCAGCATCCCGACTACGTACAATTTTCAAATTTCATGTTAATATTAATCATAAAGAAATAAATTATGGATTTTATTCTTACAGAAGCCACCAAACGTCCGTATCTGATCAAACATTTATCAGCACGTCGAAATAACCAATCATACGGAGATTATTTTTAAATTGTTTTAGTTCATACGAATATAAATGTTATTTTAAGATCATTTTACTTTACACGATCTTATGCCTTTCATATGAAATAAAACAATCTAAAAATGACTTCTGGCTTAGCAAGAAATGATCTCTGTATGTAGGATTTAATTATGCATATATCATCATATTAACTCTTGTGTTTTTACGCTAAAAAGAAAGAAAACACCTGCATATTGCAACATAAATAAATCAGAGAGATAGTTAAACTTACCAACTTTTCCGAAGCAAATGAATAAAGATTTTTATAGTGGACTGGGAATAAAGCATGAGAAATAAAAAAGTAAATGAAGACAAAATGTAAAAAGGTTATTTCACTATGTTGTTTGTCCCTTTTGCCTCATTTAGAAGAACAAGCAATAAAAAAGAGTAAAAGAAACACTACTTTTTTATATTCTGCAGCCAAAGAGGTTTAAAGCAAAAGGGTCCATCACTATTCAAGAGAGAGATTTATGCAGAACCCAATAGCTCCTATACGTTTGTGCAACTTGTACTGATGAACTAAGAAATGGTAGTATATACATACTCCATTATTTTCACAAAATTTAGATTACTTTTTGATAATCAAGAATCTGATAATACTACGAGTAATATTTATGGCCCCAATTTGGTCAAGCATTAATAGATGTAGGCAAATTCAAGTCGTTCATTTTAAAAAAATAAACTTTAATCAACTAGATCTAGGATGTGTGTTATATTTAATTAGATTCTCAATTCACATAAAGCATGATTTGCAATTCGTTCGAATCTGTGCTTGGCTCAAATGAACTGACCAATTGGAAAAGGCACTTTAATTGTTTAGATTCTTAAAAAAATAAAGCATTTCTACTTTCATTGAATCAAATAAAAAAATTAAGTGACACAAAAGTGCCACCACCACAATGACACTCTAAATTTTACAATAATAATGGAATCATCAGATAGCTCACCATTTTTCTTATGTAAGTACTCCTCATTTGGTTATGAATTTGATTGTAGGTTATATCCATATTCCCAATTAGGGGTCATTTCTTAATTGGTAAGCTTTCGCATGTTAGACCAACCAAAAATGAAATGAACCTAGGATAATTTAATTTATCAAATAAAAATATCGAAGGGTCACTTAATCAACACGCAAATGCGTATAGCATATTTTTACTTCAGCTTCTCAATTATAGATTTTGTAGTAACATACATAAAAAATATTTCCTCTAAAATTTCTCTAGATCATATATCATTTCACGTATCATATAATATAAATAAAATATTTAAATATGAATTAATTACCTCAATGGGGGTGAGTTTCCTGAGGTAGAAGAGCTCGGGCGACTCAGGAAAACCTCCGACGTATCTATGCAGGTTGCGGCACACGTGCGAGGCCCGAATGCAGTCGCTGATCTTGGCCCAGTAAACGGGAGAGGAAACCCGGTCAGCGAGCCAACCGGAGTAGTCCTGGAGGGAGTAGTCGAGGTACACCCGGTTCATCACGGGGCGCCCGGAGCCCCTCTCCGTGGAGGAGTAGGCGAAGATGACGAAGAAGACGAGGGCCGCGATGACGAAAAACATGGCCCACAGGTAGACGTACATGAGGAAGGTGTTGCGGTAGCAGGCGCCCGCGATGCCCGCCAGCGACACCACCATGACGGCGATGCCGATTAGGATCAGCGGCCACTGGAGGAACTTCATGCAGTCGGTGCTGCTTGCGCGGCTGCTCAGCCATATGCCGCCGCCTATGATTGGAAGGGAAAGGAGGAAGCTTAGGAAGTTGAGGAATCCGATTAGGTTGTTGCTCTTTGCCATGTATCTTCTTTTTTTCTTTTTTTTTTCCTTTGCAAGCTTAGTTTATGAAAGGAAGGGCAATAATGCGAAGTATAGATATATAGGAATGTGGAAAGACCACTTTTTATGGTTTTCACTTTATGATTTTATTTTTTTTCATTATGTTAAATTCTACAAATAAAAATATACCACATAAATATATTTCAATATTGTAAAAGAACACTGTTCTATGTTCTATCTTGATAGTCCACTCATGTGTGGAGGTTTGCACCGACCGGCTCCTTTTTTATTTTTGAAATAATCTCATGTACTCCCTCCGTCCCCATTAGAAGTAGCACTTTGACCGGGCACGAATTTTAAAAAATGTAAAGAAAAGTTGGGTTGAAAAAGTTAGTGGAATGTGAGACCTACTTACCATTTATGGTAAAAATGAAGTGCTACTCTTAATTGAGGACGGACCAAAATGGAAATTAGTAACTCATATTCGGGGATGGAGGGAGTATTATTTTTAATTAAATTTAGTGAAATTTTGTATTGAATTAGTACTATTAATGTCTAATCATAAATTATTAAATACTAGTACTAATTAAATTGATTGTAAACTCTAATATGATTACTAATAAATAAACAAAAATTCAAGGTAACAACCAAATTTATGTCCTATCTTGATAGATAAACAAAGACGTTGGCTAGTCTTTGCCTGATGACAATAGTAAATTACTAATGATAACGCATAATCGTCAAAGTGTTCTATGGAATATTGCATAGCTCTTGTGTTAGAAGATATTGCACAAAATCAGGAATTGATATGGGAGAATATTTCACATTTATTAGTGTAATCTAGGTTTACCATGTATAGAAAATCCTAGGCTATATAATCATGTAAACTCTACATTGTTGATATATTGAATAGAATTAAACCCTTCTACCGATTTCTACATGGCCTCAGAGCAGCAACGATCCAGGCTCAGAAAATTCTCATCACAGCCCTGAAATACCTTTCCCGACCTTTTTTTTCCGACCAGAAATCGAACCCTACAAACCAGCAACATTGCCAGATTCAGATGATACAAAACCAGAACAGCCAGAACAGATAACCAGTTTGAGAAATAGCAAAAGTGTCACCATCGCATTCAAATTAAATGGGAAGAACTACCCCCTATGTTCAAGATTGATCAAGGTGAAAATCAGAGGCCGAGGAGCTATTCGTACATCCGGAACGAACCCCCAGAACCCGGGAGTAAGGGGTTCGACGAGTGGGAGGAGAACGACTTGGTGTTGTTCTCGTGGATCGTCGACAACATCGAGAATGATATCGTCGCCGATTTCGCCCACCACCAAACAACCAAAGCGTTATGGGATAACCTCGCTGTGACGTTCGAGAACAGAGCCGACAAATACAATACCTACGACCTAGAAGAAAAGGCGATAAACATCAGACAAGGAAGTCCCGATCTAGAGACGTATTATCGGAGGATCCACGGGCTGTGGATCAGCATTGACAGAAGCCAGAAACAACCGATTAGCTGTTGCGACAAGGGGATTGATCAGTTCCGAACGCACTCAAACGAGAAGCGTTTAATCAAGTTTCAGACTGGGCTAAATCAGGAGTATGGTTCGATTTGGAGAGACTTCCTGAAGGAGGAGCCGACCCCATCAGTAGAGGGTGCGTATGGATGGGTGAAGACGGAGGCGGCTGACTCAACTTTATTTTACCCAAATAATACACGCAAATGTACGGGGTTATCGTAGCAAACAACAAGTAAGAGTATATCGTATCCCACAGAGACAATTTAGTGTAAACCTAAGTACCACGAACAAATTTCAACTACTATCCAGACGATCGAGAATTTTGGTTTTAAACTAACACTACTAAAAGCATATAAAATCAGAGATTAAAATAAGCACTTAAACAAGAAAACAATTAAGCAAGTTGTAGAAAATGATAGAAAAATATGCAGAATTCAAGGATCCGATGCGCAACTCATAGCCTAACCCAATTGAAACCGATTTACCATTTAAAGTCTCCAGAATTGTTGAATCAATCACAAATATAGATTAAACCCCCTCCCGAGGTGAGAAATCCGTAGATTAGGTGTAATAATTGAAGTCCCCTTCTAATTCTTAGACCTAACTCCTAATAGTTCAATTAGATTAAAGATCCCACTCAAAACCTCAACTCTCCCGAGTTTTATTGAATTAAGGTGTGAATTATTCTTCTTTCAAGGTTAAATATTTTATCTCCTAATTATTCTAAGAAACCCTACACTCCCAATTGGTGATCAAGCAATTGTTAGGAAAAAGCACAAGAATAATTCAAACAATTACAAGAGCAAGATAAAAACGAAGTCAATTGGATTAAAACTGTGAATCAATGCATCTTCACCAAGAATTCTACATGAAAAGTTTAGTTACTCATGTTCATAGTAGAAAACAAAAAGAAACTAAGCAAAACAGTGGAAATCATGATGCGAATCGCAATTGGCGGAAGAATTGAAGCTTGAATCTTCAATCTTCTTCCAAGAGTTCTTCACAAAGAGAGAGCGTGTGTTTTGTCGCTTGTAGAGAATGCCTAGAATTGACCTAATTCTTCCTTCTTATTTTCTCTTCAAAAAATTGCGTTTCAGCTCTAAAAATCGCCAAAATGACGAACCCGGCCGGGTGGAATTAATCCACTGGAAATTCACCCGGTCGGGTGGGAATTCTTCGGTACTCTCTGGAGTCTCGCAGGCTTAATTACGCCACCCGGCCGGGTGGAATTATAGGGTAATAATTCACTCGGCTGGGTGAGATTTTCTGGACAGCGCAGTGTTCGTATAACGGCCATAACTTCTTCTACCGAACTCCGATTGAGGCGTGCGAGATACACACGCGAATATCTTTTGAAGACGAAGAGATTGATATGCATTAGGGGCTTATTGGACTTCAAATATCTAGTAAATATTGTCTCAAACCAAGGCTGCTGCACATCCACATATTTTGTACCTTTTTCTACACATTCTTAACAAAATGGTCAACATACCAACATAATAGAGAAGTAGATATAAACACGCCTAATAATGACGAAATATGCTCAAATTCATACAAAACCGCCCTCTAAAACCATGTAAAATCCAAGTATGTCAACTCCCCCAAACTTACATAATTGCTAGTCCTCGAGCAATGAAGAAAAAAGAACTAAAAGAAGACTTGGATTTAAAGGGATTTTAGACATCATCATCATCTCAAAGAATACGGAATAAAGGAGCATATCACATACAAATTCCATCAAATTAAGATGTTGAATGCACTTTTACTACTAACTCGTATATCACCTTGGATTCATGCTTCACTCGGATGTATATATGTGTGTTTATTCACCTCACTCAAAAGTGTATAAGATATCAAGTAGTCGCTCAAATCAAGCAAAAATGCATGGTTTACCATAAGCTTGCTCAATGTCTAACCTCTCCTCTACCTCGTGTGACAATAAATCAAGAGTCCGAAAGGTCTTTTATTTAGGTTATAACGTCGGCTCTTTGGTAAGGTGAGGAAATATTTGGCTAAAGTGACTGAAATTCCCAAAACGTAAAATCCCAAGAAATCACAACAATCAACTTTTAACTTCAACCATTCTCAAAACACTTCTCGATAATAACTAGACTTTGTCTAATTTCTTCTCAACTTCCAAAGACCTCAAATTATTCTCTATATACAATTTTTTTTCTCTTTTCTCTTTTTTTTTTCTTTTTCTTCTTTTTTTCTTCGTTCACGTTTTTTTTAAGTACAAACTCAACCAACCTTTTTCAATCATACTCTCCCAACTCTTCTTTTCATATCTCAACGAATTTAGAGTCTAAGATTCTCAACCCACTTGATTAGCTTGACAAAAGAAAAGACTTAAGGCTCAAACTTGGCTATCAAGGGTGTTATACATGAAGGTTAGTGTTTAGGTAAAATTGAGGCTAACAACGATGGCCTAACATCTTCCCCTATCTTTAAGGTCGCTATGTAGACTCAAGAAGACCAGGAGCAAGTTCTAGAAACACATGCACAATTGATGATAAAACACACATGAAAGAATTGAAGGCTCAAAAATCTCACTTGGCTAAATAGCATGAATCAAGGCAAACAAGCATTTCCTTACTTATGCACCCTATTACTCAAACTCTCAAGTCAATGGTCAAGTGATAGCTCAAGATGGATGGTTCTTTTATCATAGACGACTAGTCTTCACCCCAATTACTACCAATTTTTTTTTTCATTTCAAGCCTCAAAATTTCCAATCAATCACAACCAAACAAAACAATTCTATCCTAAAACAAAATAAAAAGCAACAAAAGACAATTAATCAATCTAAAGCACTAAGATAAGTACCTCGTTAGTGTCTCTATCCACCATATCATCCCCCCCAAACTTATTCAAAGCTATGCAAAGAATAAGTTTGAAAAGTTGGTGGAGAAAAGAGACTTACATGGTATGCAAGCAACACAAAACACACTAAAAACAAACTGAAACGATAAAATTAAAAGTAACCTACTGGGGGTTCCCTCCCCTACAGTGCCTTTGGTTATCGTCGTTGGCTCGACGTCCTCCATGAGCTGCATCATGTCACGCCATAATTGGTGGTGTTGGCTTTTATGTCAATCTTGGAAGCATAGAGAATCTCGCCAATCTCTTCTTCCACCAAGTATTTTTCAGAGCTCCATCAGAAAGTTTGGTCTCCGCTTTGGATGAATTTTCACCTTTTGTTTTCTTCTCCTTAATTTTAGGATTTGATGCAATCTTTTCTTTAGAAATTGATCCACCACATGAACCAAACATCCACTGCGGCAAAGATAATTCCCCAATTGTGGACTCAATTTCTTGTGCCTTTTGGACTTCTACAACATGCACAGCTTTGCACTCCTTCTTCGTAACCAGTTCCTCTTCCTCACTACTCTTCATAGCATTGTAGATAGATAAGATGTGGCGTTTGTTGCCCATATGAAGAGTGGGCTCTCCCCTCGCTATATCTATCAATGCTTTTCCCGTTGCAAGGAATGGACGCCCCAGGATAAGCGGTACATTCACGTCTTCTTCCATATCCAACACTACAAAATCGACGGGAAATATGAAGTCGTGTACCTTCACAAGAACGTCCTCAACAATTCCTTTGGGATATGTGATGGTTCTATCTGCCATCTGCAGTGTGATTGTAGTCGGCTTGAGAGTGTCGATCTTCATCTTTTTGAAAAATGATAATGGCATCAAATTTATGCTCGCCCCCAGATCACAAAGTGCATTTGTCTGTCTGTCATTTCCAATGACGCATGAGATGTTGAAACTCTCAGGATCTTTAAGCTTGGCCGGCAGCTTTTTCTGAATTATGGCACTACAGTTTTCAGATATGTTCACCGTCTCATAGTCAGTCCACTTCTTCTTCTTGGAGAGCACATCTTTTAGGAACTTTGCATATGTAGGCATTTCTTAAAGTGCCTCCACCAATGGGATATTCAAGTTCACCTTCGTGAAGATGTCTAAGAACCTCGAGAACTGATTATCTGTCTTCTTCTTCTGAACACGTTGAGGATAAGGGATCCTCACTTCAGCTGGAGTATGAGCTGTAGGTGGTGTGGGTGAAGGTATAGTCGTGTTCTCCTTAGGTGGAGTAGAAATTTGCACTGTCTCATCTTCTTTGACCAATTCCTCCTCTTCAGCTCTCTTTTCTGCTACTCTACCCTCATTCTCGGATGGCATTGAAGGTCCCTCGTAGTTTGTTCCACTCCTCAGATATATAGCTTTGCAGTCCTTGGGATTGATGATAGTGGTAGAAGGGAATTTTCCTGGTTGCGTAAGAGTGCTCACAGTCTGGGAAATCTGGCTGATTTGAATATCAATGTTCTTCAAATGCGTGGCCATTCCCTGTACATCCGCCTCGACCTTCTCCATCCTTTGATTGTTCTGCTCCATGACCTTATTAGATTGTAGCATGAATGACTTGAGTATGTCCTCCGTGGTCATCTTCTTGGGGTCGTTCATCATCCCATCAGAAACTGTGAGTCCCGGAGGAGGCTGCAGGGCATTATTGGGGTTCCCATAAGAGAGATTGGGATGCCCCTTGTTCCCATACTGGTTGTGTCCTCCACTATAAAAGTTCGGGTGTGAGTTGTTGTAATACCTGTTGACTCCTTGCTGCACATAATTCGCATCCTCCATATTTCCTTGGGGCTCTTGAGACGGTTGCCCCATCGCCATGCAGTCGAACTTCATAGTTAATGCATCCAGCTTGTCAGATAAGGTGCTCATTGTATCATGATCCGTGGTATAAGCCACCCTATGCACCTTACTCCTTTCGTTGCTCCATCCTTCATCACTGGATGCAAGCTCTTCAATCACCTCTATCGCCTCCTCCTCTCCTTTCTTGAGAAGATTACCTCCCGCACTTAAATTTAACTCCCGTTGCGCTTCAGGTAAACATCCCTTAAAGAATGTAATAACTTGCACTGTTGGGGACAGACCATGATTGAGACACCTCTTCAGCAAGGCTTTGAATCTCCCCAATGCATCTCTGATAGTCTCCGCAGGAATCATCTGAAAGGCAATGATCTCGTGTTGCCTCTTAATAGCCTCACTAGGGGGATAGAACTTCTCCAGGAATTTATGGACCATCTGGTCCCATGTTCTAATGGACCTCGTTGCCAAACTCTCTAGCCAATCTTTCGCTGAATCCTCTAAGGAAAAAGGAAACAGTCTCAGTCGGATCCGATCATCTGTCACGCCATTCATCTTCGTTGTGTTGCAAATCTGAATGAACTTGGTAATGTGCTTGTTAGGGTCATCTGAGGATTTGCTCCTAAAAGCAATGTTTTCCGACATTTGGATCAGTCCTCTTTTCATCTCAAAGGTGTTGGCGTCGATATTATTGTGGACTGGTGGGTTTGCTACTCCCTGGTAAACATATTGATTTTGCACTGGTACAGCTGGTGCACGATTGACCTGTCGGCGCAATTCCTCCAGCTGTCGTAAAAGCTCGGCATTAGTGGGAGGAGGGGGTAGTGGGCCATTATTGTTGTTCCCTTCTTCGTTCTCCATCAGAATAGGAAAATCAGGATCAAGTTGAATATGATCCTAAACTAGTGATCGAATAGGTGAGAGGTCCCTCCGATCAGAAGATGCTCCTACGCGGTTAGGCGAAGAAGCTTGAATCTTCTTTGTGAGTCTCCTATATGCATTCCTCCTCCAGTTTGATGCTTCGATTTCTGGATCGAAAGGTTCTAGAGGCAAGCCTTTAGAACGTGTGCGCATACACCTGAACAAGAAACACAATTGTGAGAGCTCGAAAAATTAAAAGAAAAAAAATAAAGCAGTAATGTCTGAAGTAGTAATCTTGATTATTATCACGCTATCAAGCTATATAACACAAAAAATTGTCCCCGGCAACGGCGCCAAAAACTTGACTCAACTTTATTTTACCCAAATAATACCCACAAGTGTACGGGGTTATCGTAGCAAACAGCAAGCAAGAGTATATCGTATCCCACAGAGACAATTTAGTGTAAACCTAAGTACCACGAACAAATTTCAACTACTATCCAGACGATCGAGAATTTTGGTTTTAAACTAACACTACTAAAAGCATATAAAATCAGAGATTAAAATAAGCACTTAAACAAGAAAACAATTAAGCAAGTTGTAGAAAATGATAAAAAAAATATGCAGAATTCAAGGATCCGATGCGCAACTCATAGCCTAACCCAATTGAAACCGATTTACCATTTAAAGTCTCCAGAATTGTTGAATCAATCACAAATATAGATTAAACCCCCTCCCGAGGTGAGAAATCCGTAGATTAGGTGTAATAATTGAAGTCCCCTTCTAATTCTTAGACCTAACTCCTAATAGTTTAATTAGATTAAAGATCCCACTCAAAACCTCAACTCTCCCGAGTTTTGTTGAATTAAGGTGTGAATTATTCTTCTTTCAAGGTTAAATATTTCATCTCCTAATTATTCTAAGAAACCCTATACTCCATATTGGTGATCAAGCAATTGTTAGGAAAAAGCACAAGAATAATTCAAACAATTACAAGAGTAAGATAAAAACGAAGTCAATTGGATTAAAACTATGAATCAATGCATCTTCACCAAGAATTCTACATGAAAAGTTTAGTTACTCATGTTCATGGTAGAAAACAAAAAGAAACTAAGCAAAACAGTGGAAATCATGATGCGAATCGCAATTGGCGGAGGAATTGAAGCTTGAATCTTCAATCTTCCTCCAAGAGTTCTTCAAGCTTGTAGAGAATGCCTAGAATTGACCTAATTCTTCCTTCTTATTTCCTCTTCAAAAAATTGCGTTTCAGCTCTAAAAAACGCCAAAATGACGGACCCGGCCGGGTGGAATTAATCCACTGGAAATTCACCCAGCCGGGTGGGAATTCTTCGGTACTCTCTGGAGTCTCGCAGGCTTAATTACACCACCCGGCCGGGTGTAATTATAGGGTAATAATTCACCCGGCTGGGTGAGATTTTCTGGACAGCGCAGTGTTCGTATAACGGCCATAACTTCTTCTACCGAACTCCGATTGAGGCGTGCGAGATACCCACGCGAAGATCCTTCGAAGACGAAGAGATTGAGATGAATTAGGGGATGATTAGACTTCAAAATATCTAGTAAATATTGTCTCAAACCAAGGCTGCTGCACATCCACATATTTTATACCTTTCTCTACACATTCTTAACAAAATGGTCAACATACCAACATAATAGAGAAGTAGATATAAACACGCCTAATAATGACGAAATATGCTCAAATTCATACAAAACCACCCTCTAAAACCATGTAAAATCTAAGTATGTCAGCGGCTCGACGTCGAATCATGCCACCGGCGTCACCACCACCCACCGGAGAAGCCTACGGTGGAAACACCGATTCATCACTTGGGGAAATAGGCCAGGGCTTCGCCGCACAGACCCAGCGACCTCCACACCATAACGGACCACCACCGCTACGCTCCGCCACCAACAACCGACCGAGAAACAGGCCCGATACGTCAAAATTGTGGTGTTCCCATTGTGGAAAACAGAAACACACTTGGGAGACCTGCTTCAAATGGCTTGGATACCCAGAATGGTGGGAAGAACGACAAAAGGCCAGGGCATCACAGGCTCAAGCAAAAATCGCGATCGGGGTGAACGAAGATGGAGGGCCACGGCGGATTGAAGCCGGGAACCATGGGGAACCGGCCGGAACTGGAGCAGGGACGCATCAGGAAGCTTCACCGGTCGGTGGAGGAGTGAGGGGCGCCGGGAATTATGCAGAGAACGTCGGCGGCGCATCCAGAGGAGGTAAAGGGTTTGGATTTTATCCAAACCCTAATTTAAAGTTTTGGAATTATGATTTCTTACCCCAGAAGTTTATGAGTTATCGAAAAAGACCCCACCTCATTAAATTTGACCCCCCAGATTTACCGAATATTAAAAATGCACCCCTATCTTCCTTGAAATTAAATGATTACCCTAGCTCTGAGTCAAAAAATTAGTTTGCACCCCTACGAGATTTTTCTGCTGCATTTCATGTGTCTTATATTACTGATAAAAATTCGAAGGGCTGGATATTTGAATGTAGGGCTACCGATACCATGACTCCAGATTGAGATGATTTTCTTGACTTTAGTGAGGTTCCGAGATCATATATTAGAACTGCGGGCGGGGATTTGATTAATGTTGTAGAATCTGGCACGATTGAAATTTCACCTACCTTCCGTCTTGCAAATTGCCTATACGTCCCTACTTTATCTCAGGGGCTGATGTTTATTAGTCATGTGACTAAGAAATTAAATTGTACACTCCTGATGCATCCCGACTTTTGTATCTTGCAGGATATTCAGATGAGGAGGATTCTTGGGCGTGGCACTGAGAAGCAGGGACTCTACTACGTGGACGAGATTGCTCAACATGGTAGTGCGATGCTGGCTCACAGGTCCACGAAGCAGGAAACTTGGCTATGACACCGAAGACTAGGGCACCCCTCCCCTGGTTATTTTAAATGACTCTATCCGAATATTTCTATTCCTTCCGACTTTTCTTGTGAAATTTATGTTTTGGCTAAGAGCCACAGACAGTCATTTAAACCTACAAATACTCGTATGAAATCCATATTTTCTTTAGTGCATTCTGATGTTTGGGGCCCTGCACCAGTTGTTGTGGGGAATGGCTTTCGATATTTTATGATTTTTGTTGATGATTGCACTAGAATGACTTGGATTTATTTTTTGAAACATAAATCTGAAATTTTTGATAAATTTGCCACCTTCTTTAAACTGATACAAACACAATTTTATACCACTATCCAAACCCTTAGGTCCGATAACGGGAGGGAATTTTTGAACAGCCACATGACCCAATTTTGTAAGGAAAACGGAGTGATCCATCAAACTTCTTGTGCCTATACACCCGAACAAAATGGGGTAGCTGAACGAAAAAATAGGACTGTTTTAGAAATGACCCGAGCTCTTATGATTGAATCCAAAGTCCCCAAGTTTTTCTACCCAGAAGCCATTGCCACATCAGTTTACCTCCTCAACCGTCTACCGACCAAAATCCTCCACATGAAAACCCGCCTCGATACACTATCCAAATAAACCAAAATTCCAAAACATATGAACCTCTCACCCAAGGTATTCGGTTGTACTGTATATATTCATATCCCAAAACACAAGAGAAATAAACTGTCGCCCTGTGCAACCAAATGTGTGTTTGTAGGGTATGGGGTGAACCAGAAGGGATACAGATGATTTGACCCTCTGACTCAACTTATTTTAACACAAGTGATGCCCGCAGGTGTACGGGGATAGTGTAGCAATTAGCAAGCAAGAGTATCGTATCCCACAAAGACAAATTCGTATCAACTTAACTACCACGAACAAACATTGACTACTATCTAGAGAATCGGGAAAGGTTTGATTTTTTTTCTAACACTAATAAAAGCATATAATAAGCAAATAAACAAGTAAAAGCAAATAAACATGGAGTGAAAAGATAATATGGAGAAAATTGTAGAACTCAAGGATCTGATGCATAATTCCAAACTCTTATCCAATCAAATTGTCTTACCTTTTGGTGTCTCTAGAGTTACTAAGTCGACCAAAATTATAGATTAAACCCCCTCCCGAGGTGAGAAACCTGTAGATTAGGTGCTAGGATTGAAGTCCCCTTCTAATCCTAAAACCCCTAACTCCCAAAAGCTCGATTAGGTCAAAGACCTCACTCAAAACCTCAACTCTCCCGAGTTTTATTGCATTAAGGTGTGAATTATTCTTATTTCCAAATTAATTATTTCATCTCCCGATTAATCTAATTAATCCTACACAATCAAGTGGTGATCAAGCAATTGAAATGAATAAACCCAAGAATAATCAAATAACTACAAGAGCAAGGTAAGAGAAAAATTAATTGGATAAAAACTATGAAATTAGTGCATCATCACCAAGAATTCTACAAAAAAGGATTTAGCTACTCATGTTCTTCATAAAAACCATGTTCAAAACAAAAGATTCTATGAAATACATGGAGAAAAGATTTAGATACTCCTGTGAGAATGAATCTATGGAATTACAACTTCAATCTTCCGATTGGAAGTCTTCAATCTTCAATTCCCTCTCTCGAAAGTGTTCTTGGGGGGGGGGGGGTGTGAGTGTTGGAGGCGGTAAGTGTAGAATCTCTTGAACCCTAGGCGTTTTTCCATTTAATCCCCCATCAAAAATCGCGTTTTTGGCAAGAAAATACGCCAAAATAACATACCCGGCCAGGTAGAATTATAAAGAGTAAAATTCACCCGGCCGGGTGATGATTTTCGACCATTTTCTGACCTTTTCAGCGCATAAACATAGTACCCGGTGGAGTGGTTAATTCACCCGGCCTCATGTAATTTTATGGACAACGCAGTGTTCGTAAAACGGTCATAACTTCTTCTACGGGACTCCGATTGAAGCGTGTAAGTGATGCACTTTTTATTTGCACTATAAATACCTGCAAGTATACAGAGTAGGTATAGTATAGCAAAAGGTTAGTACCGGGTATCGAACACGGGGAAGATGTACACAAAGTGTCTATCTTCTACTAGAACTCAATTACTATCTGGAGAAACAAGAATTTTTTGTAACTTTTTGAAAACAGTAAATATTAAAAACAGTAAACAACTAAATGCAAGCAAATCACGGAGAGAAAAGTATAGTGATAAGGGGAATTCCAGGGATGTGCTTTCACTTTTATGGTTATACAAATTCCAAACTACAATACCCTAGCACAGTTAATACTTTGAAAGGACGAGTCACCTAGCTTATGCTCATGCGATACAAACGTTGATTACTAACATTAGGGTTGTCAATCCTAACACGTAACTCCAAAAAGCTCCTAAGACCCTTGAAAAGTCCTCACTCTCAATTAACAGTGTCGTTTTAAAGGAAGCTAACTGTAGTGTCTACTAAGTGGATCTAACTCGCTAGAACTCTGTCACAGTTATGAAGCAAGTTGTATTGAATCATACATAATTGTGTCACTCAATTATGAAGCATCATGATTAACTTAGGGAAGAAACAAAGTAAAAACAAAATGGATATTAAATAGAAAACGGAATTGTATAACCAAAGTTGCTACTAACACATCCCTAGAATCCTATGAGTTTAGTTACACATGACTGAATAAACTAAAAACATAGATTGAAGGGAAAGCAATTTGAACATAAAACTAAAGCAAATAAAACCCGTAGGTTGAATCCTTGTCGTTCTTGATGTTCTTGAAATTCTTCTTCAACTCCTTGCACAATTGAAGTACTCTAGCTTTTGATCTCTATGAATGTGTTCTTGTTGTGTGTCCAAAAAAAAAACTCTTTTTGATGAAGCTTGAGGTCCTATTTATAGGGGAAGATTATTCCTCATCATAGAAGGAAAAGATCTTCAAAGTTTGGTAAATCTTGGAGCAAATCTAGGGCTGGTCGGATTCGCCGCCTTTCTCCGGCGGGCCGCCGCACCTTGGCCGGCGGTCGCCGCGTTGGAGTCCAGAGATTCTGACCCTTCGGTGGCGGACCGCCACATGTCCTCCGGCGGTCGCCGGGCGAGACTCTTCTCCTAGCGTAAATTTCCGAGGCGGGCCGCCACATAGCTCTGCCCGCCGGGCGCCGGCGGTCGCCGTACAATTTCGCGGCGGTCGCTGGTCGCCGTCTGACTCCAGATTTCCAGACTATGCGTTTTTACTCCCCTTTTCGGCTCAAATATGCACATTTCTCACAAAACACGTCAAAATACCAAAATGTATAGAATATGCAAATAATGGACATGTAGAGTGATTTTGATAACAAAAACGGACCAAATAATGGCCTTAAAACAGTGCAAAATCCGGGCGTATCAACTCCCCCAAACTTACATTTTTGTTTGTCCTCGAACAAAACACTAAAGACACAAGAATAGACGCACGGAATGCACAAGGACTAGACGTCATAATTGCCTCAAAAGATGAAAGAATAGATTAAGCATGGATTAACACAATCAAATCAAGCAAGGCTTAATAGTGCTCTTTCATTACAAACTCGTGGAACACCTTGAATTCAAGCACTCACATGTGGCAAACTTCCAAAGATGGGAAGTGTTCTTTCTCTCACTCTCAAAGTGTATAAAGGTAAAGTGTAAATCACTCAAATCATGCATCATGCAAAGTTTACCATAGGCTTGCTCAAAGTCTAATCCCTCCTCTACTCAATGTGATTAAGCATCAAAAGTCCGAAAGGTCTTTCTTTTCGGTTGTAACGTAGGCTCTTTGGTAGGTGAGGAATATTTGGCTAAAAAGTGACTCAAATATAAAAATATCCCAAGTAGAGTTAAGATGACTCCACTTTTCTAAAACTTAAGGCACTTCTAACACTTTATTTTTCTCCTTCAATTTACTTTCAATCCTTTGATTTTATTTTCTTTTCACAACCTTTCACACATTTTTTTCTTTTTTTTTTTTTTCCTTTTTTTTTTTTTACACATCCTTTCTTTTTTTTTCTAAGATCAAGCACATATTTGGAATTTTTCTCAATTTCACAACTTGTACTTTCTTAATATTAAGCACACTACTTTTTATACTTTCCTCCTTATCTCTCCAATTCCTTTACAAAAGAAGATAACAAAAACTATACTAACCCAAGGAATTGTCCCCCCATTTATTTTGGCTTCCAAAGAAAAGGCTTAAAGGCTCAAAATTGGCTCCAAAGGAAAAATTTGAGAGGGTCGAAAATTTTGGATATAAAAGTAGCTAAGAAAAGACGGCCTAACATCCTCCTAAATCAACTTAAACACTATGTAAACTTAGGTAGACTAGGAGCAAGTTCTAGAAACATATACATGCATACAGATAAATCACACAAGAAAGAATTTAAGGCTCAAATCTCACAAGGTAGAAGCACGATTCAAGGCGAACAAGCAATTCACTAATTATGCACCTTTTCACCCAACCATCATATCAAAACGTTAAGCCACACTTAAACATGGATGGAATATAATATCATTGGCAACTCGGTCTAATGTGTCCCTAAGCATGCGTGTTTCTAAGTTCTTCATGTTATGTTCATGACATGGATTCAAGAAAACATTTTTAGAACACAAAAAATCTCCTACGGGATTTTGGAAAATTAAAGCAAAAACAAACAAAAAGAAAACCCTAAACTCACGGTCCACCACTTCATCCCCCAAACTTATTTACAACAAAGTGTAAAATAAGTTTGTAGAGTCGGTAGGGACGTGAGTATACTACTGAAAAAAAACGTACCCTGAAAAATTTCGCGTAGAGGTTGAGCGGGGCGAAAATTCGAAGAATTTCGAAAAATCGCGCTGGAAAATTTTGCCCAGGTGGCGGTCCGCCGCAGCTGTTCGGCGTTCGCCGCACGTCAAAGATGGTTTCCAGCGTTCAGGTGGCGGACCGCCGCAGAGCTTGCGGCGGTCGCCACGGAGAGGTCAGAACCTGCGAAAATTTTTGCAAAGCACAAAATTAAACCAAAACCAAAAATACTTAAAATTAAAGCAAAAATTGTTGGGTTGCCTCCCAACAAGCGCTTATTTTTCGTCTTTAGCTTGACGTTCTTTGAAGCTCATGAGTTATCCCCCATCGTGAGGATTCCTTTGGGATGTCTTTGTACCAACAATCTTAGTCTCTGCCACCGCGAATGGAACCAACTTGTTGAGAACTTTCTTCCACCATTTGAATTTTCCATTTGAGGTTTTGATCACGTAGATTTCAGGGTCATCTTGAGGTGGAGTCTTCTTCCTCTTCTTTCTCTTGGGCTTTTCCTGCAAGATAGGCTTAGTAGGATTAGGCTCGCCCTTTTTAGGAGCTTGAGGTAAAGTGTTAACAATGAAAATAGTAGGGTTAGAAGGATCTTCCCCTCCAAATGGATCATAAGGCTTAGACAAATCGGTCACCATGACCTCCCTGCAATCATGCTCCATCTTAGCTTGTTTCGCCTCTTCATACTTAAGCATCGCGCTTTCGATGTTGTAGGTCGACTTTCCTCCATGGTCACTTATTGTGATTTCTCCTCTACCTACATCAATAAGAGCTTTGCATGTGGCTAGAAAATCTCTGCCTAAGATTAGAGGTACATTCTTGTCTACTCTCATATCAAGAATAATGAAGTCGGCAGGAAAGATGAAATCGTCTACCTTCACCAAGACATCCTCAATCATACCCACCGTTTTGATGGCCGTGTTATCGGCCAACCTTATGGTTACATCCGAGGTCTTGAGTGGCCCGATGTTGAGCTTTTCATAGTACTTCAGCGGCATGATGTTGATGCTTGCTCCCAAATCACAGAGGGCCTTATCAACTTTTCCTTCTCCAATTCGGCACCTAATGATGAACTGGCCCGGATCTCTTTGCTTCACTGCCCTTTCCTCTTGGATGATCTCGCGGCAATGATGCGGTAGCTTAAGGTCGGCTTTAGTCGGCTTTTTCTTCCTCATTACCGCCTCCCTTAGTAGCTTTGCATACTTTGGTATCTCCTGCAATGATTCAACAAGTGGAATGTTAGTATGGACCTTGCAAAACATGTTAAGGAATTGCTTGAACTGCTCTTCAAGCTTGAACTTCCTCTTTGGCTGAAAAGGGAGTACAATCCCGTTGTGCCGCACGAGCTCCTGCTTAGTGGACGATTCTGCCTTCTCAGTGGCGGCCCGCCGCGGGGTGTGCGGCGGTCCGCCGGCGACTGGGCAGTCCTGCGTGGTTGACAAGGTTGACTCTGCCGTCTCAGTGGCGGGCCGCTGCGGGGTCTGCGGCGGTCCGCCGGCGACTGGGCAGTCCCCAGATTTCTGCTTTGCCACCCACTTCTTGTTAATATCATCCACTCTTGCTGCTGCCTTTGCTCTATCCTCATCTAACTTCTTCTGAATTTGCTCCATTTGAGTGGTAATATTGGTTACAGCTGTCGAGATTGTGTTCATTCCTTGCTCGAGGTTGTTTATCCTTGCTTCGACCACTCCGATCTTGGTGTCATTAATCTTCCTATCTTGCGTAATTACCTCCAAAATCTTCGTGATTCCTTGTTCATACTTGTCTTCCTTCTTCATCGGCTCAACCACTCCTCCTTTGCTAACATTAAATCCTGCAGGGGGTTGCAAGTAATTATTGTTAGAATAAGAAAGATTTGGGTGCAGACGGTTCCCATTATAATTATTGAAATTGCCGCCCCCCTGATTAGGGCGATAATTGTTATTGTAGTTTCTGGGACCGCCTCCTTGCACGTAGTTGATTTCTTCCACAGTTGATATGGCAGTTTCGGGTGCATTGACCGCCACTATGGAAGTTGCCGGAATTGGATCTTCCTTCCTCGAGATGTCCATTTGATCAATCCTGACTCTAAGTTCTGCTAACTCCTTAGCAAAAGAACTTTCTTCGGCCTCTTCTATGGCTGCTACTCTTCTCGTGGCATGCCTTTCCTTGGACCACCCCCGACTGTGGGTGGCGAACTCCTCGATCACCGCCATGGCATCCTCTCCTGTCTTTCTTAGAAATCCTCCATTTGCCCCTGAATCAAGCATAGCACATATTTTCTCGTTAAATCCATTATAGAGGATTCCTACCTGATGGTCTATGGAAAAACCATGGTTTGGGCATTTTCGAAGAAGAGCTTTGAAACGAGCAAATGCCTCATAGAGGGGCTCGTCATGGCCTTGTGTGAACTGAAAGATCTCACTTTTGAGCTACAAAATAGTGCCTGGCGGGTAGTATTTGTCGAGGAAGGTAGCTACGATGTCCTTCCATGTGGAGACCTTTTCTGGTGGCATACACTCAAACCACTCCTTAGCAGAATCAATCAATGAGAATGGAAAAAGTCTTACCCGTATGGCATCGTCGTCGACACCATTTAATTTCAGAGTGTTTGCGATTTCCACGAATTTGGAGAGATGGCGGTTAGCATCTTCAGTCGCCCTACCTGCAAAAGGAGTTTGCTCGACCCTTTGGATAAGGGGCATGCGTAACTCAAAATTGTTAGCATCAATACGAGGGCCGTTAGGAAAAGTAATCATATTCCCATGATTGAACATGTTCATCACAGGTAATGTTTCTCTGTTCTTCTTTTCCATGGCTTCTCGGGCTGCTCTCTCCGCATCTCTCTCATCCATCAGCAACTTCACCATCTCCTGCAGCTTCTCAATATCTGTTCGGTCACCCATTGTTCCTGATCCTTTTTCACTTCTTATTATTCTACGAGTTCTTTCAAGTTCTAAATCAGGCGGCTCTAAGATGTACTTCCCAGAACGCGTTCGCATACAAAACCTGCAAGACTCGAAAACAAAAACAAATTAAACTAAAAAAAAAAAAAAAAAATTAAAACAGAAAGCAATAAAAATCCAAAGTTGTAAAATTATCCGTTTGAAGATATCACTCCAAAGTGAATTGTCTTCCCCGGCAACGGCGCCAAAAACTTGATGCACTTTTTATTTGCACTATAAATACCTGCAAGTATACAGAGTAGGTATAGTATAGCAAAAGGTTAGTACCGGGTATCGAACACGGGGAAGATGTACACAAAGTGTCTATCTTCTACTAGAACTCAATTACTATCTGGAGAAACAAGAATTTTTTGTAACTTTTTGAAAACAGTAAATATTAAAAACAGTAAACAACTAAATGCAAGCAAATCACGGAGAGAAAAGTATAGAGATAAGGGGAATTCCAGGGATGTGCTTTCACTTTTATGGTTATACAAATTCCAAACTACAATACCCTAGCACAGTTAATACTTTGAAAGGACGAGTCACCTAGCTTATGCTCATGCGATACAAACGTTGATTACTAACATTAGGGTTGTCAATCCTAACACGTAACTCCAAAAAGCTACTAAGACCCTTGAAAAGTCCTCACTCTCAATTAACAGTGTCGTTTTAAAGGAAGCTAACTGTAGTGTCTACTAAGTGGATCTAACTCGCTAGAACTCTGTCACAGTTATGAAGCAAGTTGTATTGAATCATACATAATTGTGTCACTCAATTATGAAGCATCATGATTAACTTAGGGAAGAAACAAAGTAAAAACAAAATGGATATTAAATAGAAAACGGAATTGTATAACTAAAGTTGCTACTAACACATCCCTAGAATCCTATGAGTTTAGTTACACATGACTGAATAAACTAAAAACATAGATTGAAGGGAAAGCAATTTGAACATAAAACTAAAGCAAATAAAACCCGTAGGTTGAATCCTTGTCGTTCTTGATGTTCTTGAAATTCTTCTTCAACTCCTTGCACAATTGAAGTACTCTAGCTTTTGATCTCTATGAATGTGTTCTTGTTGTGTGTCCAAAAAAAAAACTCTTTTTGATGAAGCTTGAGGTCCTATTTATAGGGGAAGATTATTCCTCATCATAGAAGGAAAAGATCTTCAAAGTTTGGTAAATCTTGGAGCAAATCTAGGGCTGGTCGGATTCGCCGCCTTTCTCCGGCGGGCCGCCGCACCTTGGCCGGCGGTCGCCGCGTTGGAGTCCAGAGATTCTGACCCTTCGGTGGCGGACCGCCACATGTCCTCCGGCGGTCGCCGGGCGAGACTCTTCTCCTAGCGTAAATTTCCGAGGCGGGCCGCCACATAGCTCTGCCCGCCGGGCGCCGGCGGTCGCCGTACAATTTCGCGGCGGTCGCTGGTCGCCGTCTGACTCCAGATTTCCAGACTATGCGTTTTTACTCCCCTTTTCGGCTCAAATATGCACATTTCTCACAAAACACGTCAAAATACCAAAATGTATAGAATATGCAAATAATGGACATGTAGAGTGATTTTGATAACAAAAACGGACCAAATAATGGCCTTAAAACAGTGCAAAATCCGGGTGTATCAGTAAGATACCTACGCGAAGCTCTTTCAAAGACGAAGAGATTGATATACATATGGGGCCGATTGAACATCAAAATCTCCAGTAAAAATTGTCTTAAACCAAGGCTGTTGCACATCCACATAGTTTTTACCTTTTTTCTACACATTCTTAACAAAATGGTCAACATACCAACATAATAGAGAAGTATATATAAACACGTCCAATAATAGACAAATATGATCAAATTCATACAAAACCACCCTCTAAAACCATGTAAAATCCAAGTATGTCACCCTCAAACCAGAAAAATCACCACGACCATGAACTGCAATTTCTTGGAGACTGAATTCTTTTACCATACCCACCTTAATAGTCAGGGGGAGAGTGTTCTAGATAGTTCTATGGACTATCTAAGTTGGGTGTGCCATTTCCAACTTCTCAAATTGAGGATCCACCCGAGTCAGTTGTCACTGCCGCCGAGCAGGTCTCTCTACAAGGGCCATCTCATCCTCCCCCATGTGATTCTCCTCCGACGATATCCGAGGTAATCCCTGAACCGACACTTGAAAGTCCAGTTATTTCTGACACTGTTATACAGAACCCCGAGAAGAAGATAACACTATTGATGGAGATACCGAGAGGTATATACTTCCTTATCGAAGTACGAGAGGAATTCCACCCAAAAGATATTCCCCCGAGAGGATTGGGAAGAAAAGTCGGTATGCAGTAGCAAATTTCGTGCAAGGAAATCTCACCAAGATGGCACGAGCCTTTGTGGCTGCACTATATGAAGAAGAAGAAATCTCACAGTCAGCCGAAGAAGCTATGAAACATAAGAAATGGAGGGAAGCCATGCTGACTGAGATGAAGGCGCTTATGAAGAACAATACATGGGTGAAAGGGAAATTGCCTGATGGAGTAAAGACAATTGGGTGTAGATGGGTGTTCATGATAAAGAGAAGGCCAGACGGTACAATTGAGAGGTATAAAGCACGACTTGTGGCAAAGGGGTACACTCAGACTTATGGGGTAGATTATGACGAGACATTCTCCCCAGTAGCCAAGATCAACACTGTGAGAGTGTTGTTTTCAATCGCAGCAAACAAAGATTGGCCACTTCATCAGTTTGATGTGACTAACGCGTTCCTACACGGGAAATTACCAAAACATGTGTTTATGGAACCACCACCTGGGTTCACCGAGGAGTTTCAGGTAGGAGAAGTCTGTCAACTCAAGAAGACATTATATGGGTTAAAGCAATCTCCAAGGGCATGGTTTGGGAGGTTCACAGAGGTTATGAAGAAGTATGCGTATGAACAGAGTAATTCAGATCACACTCTATTCCTCAAGAAGAAGGGGGGGTAAGATTATGTGTCTGATTATTTATGTAGACGACATGATCATTACCGGAGATAATGTGGAAGAAATAGCAGAGCTCAGAAAGAATTTATTCCAGGAATTTGAGATGAAGGATTTAGGTCTCCTCAAGTATTTCTTAGGTATTGAAGTACTAAGATCAAAGAAGGGGATCTTTATAAATCAGAGGAAGTACATACTCGATCTATTGGCAGAAATTGGGATGTTAGATTGCAAGCCCGCAGATACCCCTATGGTGCAAAATCACGGACTACAGATTAAGGAAGATGGAGAACCGAGCGACAGGGGGAGATACCAGAGACTTGTTGGGAAGCTGATCTACCTCTCTTATACAAGACCAGATATTGCATATGCAGTAGGAGTGATGAGTCAGTTCATGCATGCACCACAAGGAGAGCACTGAGAGGCAGTGCTAAGAATCGTACGATACTTGAAGGGAACAGCCGAGCATGGGCTCATGTTTGAGAAACACGGACACATGGAGATACATGGTTTCACTGATGCTGACTGGGCAGGAAATCCGAATGACAGGAAATCAACTACAGGATACTTTGCCTTTGTTGGAGGAAATCTTGTAACGTGGAGGAGCAAGAAGCATAAAGTAGTAGCACTCTCGAGTGCAGAGGCAGAGTTCAGAGGAATTAAGAGCGGATTGACAGAGATATTATGGCTATGAAAGTTGATGACGGAGTTGAACCTCCACTCTACTCTACCTTGTAGATTATTTTGTGACAACAAGGCAACCATTAGTATTTCTGAAAACCCGGTGCAACATGACAGAACCAAACATGTGGAAGTAGACCGACACTTCATAAAAGAGAATTTGGAGGCTAAGGTGGTGGAGATGCCCTATGTCAAGTCCGAAGATCAACTGGCAGACATCTTGACAAATGCAGTGAACTCAAAGTCGTTTCGGGAAGTACTTGGCAAGCTAAGTATCGGCAGCCCCGTTACATAGCTTGAGGGGAGTGTTAGAAGATATTGCACAAAATCAGGAATTGATATGGGAGAATATTTCGCATTTAATTAGTGTAATCTAGGTTTACCATGTATAGAAAATCCTAGGCTATATAATCATGTAAAATCTACATTGTTGATACATCGAATAGAATGAAGATATTCATACTTTGATAGTAAGTTGTAACCGATAGAATGAAGATATTCATACTTTGATAGTACTAAAATAGGTTAGTATAGTATTTTGATGTAAAATTGAAATTTTATCTCTCCCAATTTCATCAATATTTCAATTTAATTATCAAAATAAATATTTTTTTCTTTGCTTTTTCCACTTCTTTCTCAAGTCTATTAAACTCGACAAAGTTACACGATTAAGCGCATGCCATTGTACCGAGATAATGATTTAAGTTTATCAAATGATAATGCTACTGTATTAGTAGTATAGTCGTATTAAGTTTATCAAATGATAATGATTCAAGTTTATCAGAGGTACACGAGATAATGCTACTGTATTAGTAGTGTAGTCGTATTAAATGATGCTTCAAATATTAGGAAAATAAAATCCAAGTTTATCAACTTTGGACCACATGAGCTAGAGCCCAGTTCACCAATAATGGGCTTTTGATTTAGGCAGATCACAACGTTATTTTGAAACCTTGGAAAAACGGAACGATCTATATATATTTAAATAGGGATATGATCAAATGAAAACTCTAAATATTGTACTAATTCAAAATTATGATCTGGATCATTGAAAAATATTAACAGATCACAAAAAAGCATCAACAGGAAAATGTTAACAGAATTTCAACGGTAGTCAATGATTGATGTTGTGTTGATATTGTGTTGATACTGTGTTGACATTAAAATCTTGAAATTTTATACTGTATTGATATTGTATTGAAACTGTGTTAAAGTTGTGTTGAATAATTTTGAGTTTGTACAATATATAAGTTTGCATTTTATCACTACCCTGATTAAATATTTTTAGTACATCTAAATTTTTAGTGTGAGTTGACTTGACATGTTATATAAATGTTATACTTACACATTATATGTTTCTTAGTCGTGGTTCCATTTTTATTCACCTAGGAGAGCATCTCCAAGGAAAATGGTAAATGAAGAAGTAAAAAGAAATAACTATCATATTTACTTATTCTTCATAAAATTTCATGCTCTAGTGAAAAGAATATTTAAGGAGATTATTACCTTCTTTTATTTTGAGAATATATATTTACCTTCTTCTTAGTAGAAAAGGTAAAAATTTAATTATTTTTGTTAAAAAAACCATCTTTCTTTTCCAATATTTTAAAGAAAGTATAGTGACCTTTTTGAAAAAAAAGTATAATTTCTCAATTTGGAGATGCCATGTTCAACAAATGTACTATACTGTTTTTTTCTTGAGGACATGTTATGTTTTTTATAAATAGTAATAATGTTGAAATTGGAGATCTTAAACTAATCATACGCTAATAAAAATTTCCGTAATAACTTTAGAACTGATTTCATCACGAGTTATTGAAAATAGATACCGAAAATGAAAAAAATATTAATATTATTATTATTGTTATTATTATTATTATTATTATTATTATTATTATTATTATTATTATTATTATTGAACAAATAAAAGAATAGTTATATGGAGAGGGAGTATAAATGTGAAGTGAGTGGAAAACAAAAACTGAAATTGACGGAAATGGCCGTCACAAATCACACCCATGTGCTGAAGTTCAACTATTACAATCAAGTCCCACTTTCCAGTCATAATCTTCCAAACATATTTCCTAAATTACAGATGACGTACAATAAATTGGTTCAGTTTTGCCTGGGTGAATCGCATTCATTAATGCAAATATGAAAATCAAAGATCAGAAAAGTTTTTGTTATGGGGAAACAACTACAAGCGAATCATGGAAATATTTCACTCACCATTTCTTCATTTAACAATTCTCGTGTCCCACATTTTTGTATCCTTTTTCTAATTATTTTATTTTGTAGGAGTAATATATTTATCCTAAATTAATTAAAATATTTTGTTAAAAGCCAAAATTAAAATCTTCAATTTAACTCAAAGATAATACGGAGTAGTAGAATTTTAATATTAAAATTTTAAATTAATAAAATTTAAAATTTAACAATAAATTAAGTAAAAAAGAAAAAGGTGCTAGAAACAAGAATAAGAAAAAAATTAATGAGTAAAAAATAAAATTTTAATAAAAGATAAAGAAAAAATAATACTCTGCATTTCATGGACATTGCACTGATATCATCTGCAGTCCATATTCTTTTAAAATATCACCAATTTCCTTAAATGTTGATTATAGTATAACATTGAGGGAAAGAATTTTGCAATTTTTAAGACTGTTTAGGATCAAAATATCTTCAGGCTATTCTTTATGGGATAGAGGACCGTCATTTTGATGCACTTAGTTCATCCATTTTTGTTGTATTCCATAAGAGAAGTCGTTATATTTTGTTGCAAATAATTGTTCGTGACAACATATACTTGAAAGGTAATGATGAATCAAAATAAAAGTATTTTTATCCTGAAAAAAATCATATTTTCCTGACAATAGTATACTAATGTCCAAATACATTTAATAATATTTTTAAATGCTACGGATCGCGAATGATATATGTATCTATCAAAAAACACATAAATATATACTTCATCTTTCCCACAAAAATATACTCTCTTAGTTGGACACGAGTTTTAATGTTACAATTTAATAAAATAAGAGCATCCGCAATGGTGCTTAGGCCAGCCATAGGCCAGCCATTCTCTCCCCTGCCACGTCAGCAACACTAAAAAAACCACCTGCCACGTCAGATTTAGGCCAGCCATAGGCCAGCCGCAATAAAAATAATTCAAAATATACTACATTTACGGAATTAAAATTACGATTAAAATACAGAATTAAATTTACGACACATATACGGGAAAATTCATTAATTGCATTTAAAAAAGTTACATAGATAAAAAAAATTACATGCATAATAAAGAAAAAAAACTATCGCCGTGCAATCCTCCGTACCCACAACTCTTCAATTATATCCTTTTGGAGTTGAATATGAGCATCCACTTGGCGCATGTTGGCAAATTCCTTGAGGCGGCCGGCATCATTGAGAGGTACCCCCTGTCGTACACTAGGGGTGGCCGTTCCGTGGCTTGGACCGGCTTCATCGTCACTGACCCAACTAGTCAGTTGTACGCCTTCGTCTTCGACGATCATGTTGTGCAGGATAATGCAAGCGTACATTATCTCGGAAACGCATCCGACATCCCACAAACGCGTTGGACCCTTAATTGCCGCCCATCGAGACTGGAGCACGCCAAATGCGCGCTCCACGTCCTTGCGCGCCGACTCCTGTCGTTGCGCAAAGTAGGCCTTCTTTTCATCACTTGTTTGTCGGATCGTCTTCACAAAGACCGGCCACCGAGGGTATATCCCATCCGCCAAGTAGTAGCCCATATCATGCCGGTTGCCGTTGGCCACAAAAGAGACGGCTGGACCGACGCCCTGGCACTTCTCGTTAAAGAGGGGAGACGAGTTCAGGACGTTGAGGTCGTTGTTCGACCCGGCTACCCCAAAATACGCATGCCAGATCCACAGCCGGTAATCAGCTACGGCCTCGAGGATTATCGTGGGGTTCTTTGACTTGTAGCCGGTCGTATAGGCCCCCTTCCAGGCAGTCGGACAGTTCTTCCACTCCCAATGCATACAGTCTATGCTGCCTAACATCCCGGGGAACCCATGCTTCTCCCCGTGCATCTGCATCAAATTCTGACAATCTTCGGGAGTAGGGCTTCGAAGGTACTGCTCACCGTAAATGCTGATCACGCCCCCACAGAACTCCTTCAGACATTTCAGGGCTGACGACTCACCGATGTGGAGGTACTCATCCCACATGTCTGCCGCGCCTCCGTAGGCCAACTGCCTGATTGCCGCCGTGCACTTTTAAATAGGGGTGTGGCCGGGTCTGCCAGCCGCGTCGTGCCTGAAGCGGAAACACATATATCGACGCTCTAATGCGCCAACGATGCGCATAAACAACTCCCTGCGCATTCTAAAACGTCGTTGGAACATGTTGGCGGGAAACCGCGGGTTCTCTGCAAAGTAGTCGTCGTACAGCCGCTGATGTGTAGCTACGTGATCTCGATCAATCACTGCTCGGTGGTGGACAACTCGTGGAGGGCGAGGTATCGCCTGCTGTTCCACCATACGCATGTACCGCTCCATCCCGTGGTTCATGTAGGCCTCCATAGCCTCGTTCATCCTCCGTTCGTACTCCTCAGGATCCCCACCACTACCACTACCGCTACCACCCGCGTTACTCATCGCTCGATGATGCTCTTGTACAGAAAGTTAGAGAGAGAGAAAACTCGTTAAAACAAGTGGTGCAAATGAAAATGAAACGAAAATCGTTTTATATATGATTTTAAAAAAAAATTCAAAAATCGGCGCTGGCCGATCGGGCCGCCACAATGGCGGCTAGCCGATCGGCCAGCGCTTCGGCCAGCGACGAGCGATCGGCCAGCCCACGCCGATCCGCTCGCCGATTTCGTGTTTGCCGATTTCAATGGTTCGGCTAGCCGATCGGCTAGCGCGACGAATCGGCTAGCCGGTCGCTAGCCGACCATTGCGGATGCTCTAAGAATGGAGAATTGGTCTTACTTCATTACAGAAAAAGACTTTTCAAAATTAAAAGGACGGACTAAAAAAATGAAAAGAGTACATACTTTTGTTGGGAACGAACTAGAATTATGGAAAAAGCCTACCGAAGGAGTAAAACAAAGGAGGTGGTATTCAAACCCCACCCAAACATGAATATATACTGTCGTAAAAAAAAAGAGGAGTAATGGTATTCAAAGTTCAAACCACACCCAAGAGTCCAAGACCTTTCATTAGCCACATGGCCAAATTTAATTTTAGCAATACTTGAGCACAAAATATACTCCCTCCGTCCCATTGAAGATGACGCACTTTCCTTTTTGGTTTGTCCCATCAAGATGACTCATTACTTAAAATAAAAACACTTTTATTTATACTTTATTTCCTCTCTCTTACTTTACTCTCTTCTCCTACCACACAAAATATAACTGCATAAAATCTCATGCCGCCCAAGAAATGAGTCATCTTCCTTGGGACGGAGGGAGTAGTATATACTCCTTAGGTTTAACGAGATAATGTATAATAACAATTTAAAGAAATGTTCATTCAAAACCATGCAATTCAAAATTATATCCCTATGTCATAGAATGTGTATTCTTATAATTTATAATGATCATATAAATCCTAATTGTATTCTTAAAGAAATGTTCATTCAAAACCATTATTCTCTTTCTCATCATTCATAAAAATTTTTAAATAACTCTAATTCCTCTACTTCATAACATAAGAAAAACCTTCCACAAAATAATTTAATAACTTTAATAATGCTTTCTATAAAACCGTTAGCTGGTTAATCGGTAGGGATCACCCAAAATATTTACTAATCCAATAACTATTTTTTTCTACTCCACTTTCTTTTCACTTGAGCAAAACTTCATTTTCTTAAATTTTGTATAAAAAGAAATACCTTATTTAGCAATGGACGGAGGAAGTTTAATAAAAGAAAAAACAAAATCACGAGAAGGCAAAAGGAACAAATGCAAATTACGTAATAGTTGCAGGGAAAAAAGAAATGGCCAAATATGATCAAATTTGATAAGCTAAACGACAACTATTGATGTCGTCGTATATCCTTAAAATTTTGTCTTAAACTTTATCACCCTTAAACTCATGCGCCCACTACTTGCTCACATCAAATTACCCTCATTATTCGCCTAGATAACCGAGCTCCTTCCCCCACTAACAATGCCTTCTTTTTTCTTCCAAAAATGTCTCTAAATTCTTTTGCTGCAGCACAACATTATTCCACATTTTCTTGGTAAGGAGTAGTTATTTAAACTAGCAGATTATTTAAAACTGAACGTCCTATCGTCATACTCTTTGGTTTTTAGAAATTGGGTTCGGAGAAGAAAATGGTTTCTCCTCCAACTTGAAAACGTCGAACATGGAAAATGGCGTTGCACTCCTAAATTTGTGTTCGTGTGTTTGCACTTTTGAAGAAAAATAAAGGTCTGGTAAAAAAATTGAATCTTTTCTCAAACTTATTTGGTTTCTGCTCTGCTTCCAGTTTTGCCTTTTCGTCCATCTCTCTATAAAAAAAGGAAATGAATAAAGTAAAGAATCCCTCAGCTTGCATAATTATGAGCAGAAATAACCATTAATTTAATTTCGAAATGTAAATACGGCATCTTTGCATTTGACTTAGATAGAGCCGCTTTTTGACTTGGTTCATCATCTGGATTATTATAATGGTTTTTGGTAACGTTTTTCACCACCAATCTCGGCTGCAATGGAGGATATCTTGTAGTCTGTCGAAAATGCCCCTGATGGAAGTGATATTTCCCCGTCGTGTCCCCACTCCAACTTGGCCGTCCCTTTTATAGGTGTGATTGCCTCGTGACTGCATTTATGCTGCACGCCTACTATTCTTGATCATTGAGTTCTTGCACCTTACCATTTATTACACTCCCTTTTCATCACAACACCCTTCTTCTGTCTGTATTTTGCGTGAAGACTAGGTAGATGCATTTGATGCCTCCCATCACTGCATTTATTTTCATTGGATTCTCATGTTTTTTACTCTCTAAGAAACTTCACTGTCCTAAAACTTATTTAGCTTGTGAAATTGCTGGCAGTGTTGCAGGCTGTAGTAGGAAGCATTTAAGGACCTGAATCCTTTTTTTCATTTACTACATTCAATTTACTCTGTCACCACTGGTTAAGAATATGCAGACCCCTAAACCAAGGTATGCTTCTTCCAAGATTTTATTTAGTTTTAAAAATTTCATTTCAAATTGGTGGAGATGGTTCTTATTATACTAGGAGTACTAAACTAAGACTAGTTTCACCTTGTGAGCTCTTGTTTTAGAATTTAGATGGTTCATTAGTTGCGCATTCTTGTTTGGACTTGTCATTTACACCACCGTTGTAGAGACTTTTGATTTTGTATTTTAAGCCATTCTTGAGAAGATTACAATTTGGTGTGAATATGCAGAAGCAGTCACTCGGGCGGACCACAGAAGAGTTCTCCTCGACCTATATCCTCTGAGGCTTCTCCCAAAAGCTCCTCTCCTCAAACTGCATCATCAGAAGCTCCACAAAAGGTTTCTCCGAGGGTAGTGCGTCAGCTCAACACAGGGCCGCGTTTCTTAGACCCTACCGCATCTTCATCAAACCAAGCAAACCGAGCACCAAAAGAGAGAAGTCCTAAAGTAGTCGATCGCAAATCCCCTAGAAGCCCGCTCTCTGAGGTACAGAAAGCTCATTCTTCTCTATTTCTGCAGCAAGAATCATTGGCTGTATGCTAAAAAATAGTTCTAACTTTTTATTGATGGTTGCTTGCATTAAGAATTTGTACTAGATTCTGTATTATGCTAAAGAACATTATCTGTTCGACTTCCAGAAGAAGCGGCCTAGCAAAATACCTGAGCTCGAGAGTCAGATTTCTCAGCTTGAACATGATCTGGAAGTTGTCAAGGATCAATTAATCTCTACGGAAGCACAGAAGAAGCAAGCCCAGAAAGATGCCGAGGAGTCAAACCACCAGCTCTTGGCCTTAACTTTGAAGCTTGAGGAGTTGCAGAAACACCTCCTGGAGCAGCCATCTTCGGAGGAACAAAAGTTGGGCTCACAATCTGAACTTGAGGCTATCAAGAAGCAGAGCTCTCATGATTCGGCTGCACTAGCGTCTGCGTTGGATGAAATCACGCAGCTTAAGATTCAGCTTGAAACGGTAGCTGAGTCCGAGGCCCCTCAAGCTAAGCACTCGGAATCTGAGCAAAACGACCTCCTTAAATTGAAAGAGAAGTTATCTGATACACTCTTGATCGTGGAAGAAATGAAACAGCAGGTAATGTATAGCAAAGAATCTGAAGCTCAGGCTCAGGCACTCGTTGGAGAGACTCTGGTGCAACTGGAAACGGCCAAGAAGATGGTGGAGACGCTGAGGTTGGATGGACTAAAGGCCACTGAAGCTTATAAAGCCATTGCTTCTGAACTGGAGCAGTCGAGAGCTCGTGTTAATTTCTTGGAAGATCTCGTGAGCAAACTCCAGGCTGACATCAGTAGTGGTGGCAACAAAGACTCTCAAGGCAAAGGCGAAGGTGAAATGGAGGTTGGTTCTTTGAAACTCGAAGTTGAGCAATTGAGATCGGCTTTAGAAGCCCACGAGATAAGATACAATGAAGAACGAAGCCGTAGTGTGGAGAAGATACAGGATGCTATGGAAATGGTGGAGAAGTTCAAATCTGCTTCGAGTCAGAGAGAGTCCGAGCTGGAAAAGGAGGTACGGAGATCCAAATATGAGATCGAGGAGCTGAAGGCGAACCTGATGGACAAGGAGACGGAACTGCAAGGTATATGTGAGGAGAATGAGGGCCTCACCATGAAGCTCGAGAGCTCTGTGTCGGGGCAGAGGGAGATTGAGCTGGAGAAGAAGTTCCATGAGTCAAAGAGCGAGTTAGAAACTCTGAAGGCTAGTTTGGCACAGAAGGAGGTAGAGTGGCAATGCACAATAAAGGAAAACGAAAAACTGAAGCAAATGATGAATGGTAGAACGAGTGAGGAAGTTGGTGACTTGGAGTCGGATAGGGCTGCAGAGAGTGAGGCGGCCATGAAGGTGAGCTACATGGTGGAGGAAATCGAGAAGAGTAACAAGAAAGCGGCGAGGGTGGGGGAGCAGCTGGAGGTGGCACAAGCAGCGAATGCAGAGATGGAAGCTGAGCTGAGGAGGGTGAAAGTGCAATCGGATCAATGGAGGAAGGCTGCGGAGGCTGCTGCTGCAATGCTGTCAGCAGGGAACAACGGGCAGATAATGGAGAGAACGGGGTCCATGGACAGTCATTACAGCCCACAGACTGGGAAGATAAGCTCGCCTTATGCGGACGATCTTGATGAGGAGTTGAAGAAGAAAAATGCCAACATGCTGAGGAGGTTTGGGGTGTTGTGGAAGAAGCCACAGAAATAGGAGGGAGCAATTGGTTAATCTTTACGGAGGTTTTCTTTAGGCCTCTACATCTTTTGGTAAATTGGTTTTGAACAATATTATTCTGTGTAAGCATATGACAACCATTTCTGTTATATATCTTCAGTCAAAAGGAGCTGTAAAATCAATCTGTGTGTGTGTGTTTCTGATAGAGTTTCTCATGAAGATACATGTATCTTTTGCTGGCTCTCTCTCTCCCTAGACAAAATCAATGTCTGAAGAGAAAAACACCTACTACGTCTATGTTACAGCATTTTATGGTACATTGAATTGGATATGGGTCGGTTTGGTCAAAATCAGAAAATAATTTAGAGAAATTAACATCCAATACTTGATCCATCTAAATTTGAAGTCAACTACTGAGTTTTACTGAAAACTGTTGCAAATTGAGTATTGCTCCCTGCTCCCTCCATATTTAGTGTGTGGAATGTTTGAATGGCTGAGGTTATGTGCTGTTTTATAGTAACGAGAATCTTATGGTATGAGTTTAATGCTTGGAAATATATTTTTAGACAAAATATATTAGTAGTATGAGAGTTTTCTTAGGGAAATAGTAGGAGTACTTTATAACAATAGAACGAATATTAAAATATCATAAAAGCAGGCGAATAAAGAATATTTCAAAAGTCACCAATTGTTTATTATAGGCCCAGTAATACCAAAGCCCAACTCAGCCCAGAAAACTTCTATAAGATACACAGCATTTCTAGGGTTTAGCCATCAATCCTCAGTACTATCTGAATAAGCGGGTGCCGCAATGGCATAACTATCAATCTAACAATCTAGCTTCGACAGCTCTTTTTCTTAATTTTTTCTTCTTCAACGAAAGATTTTCTTGTTTGTCTTTTACTTTTCTTAGTTGTTTTTACAGTAGTGTTTTGATGAATTTATTTTATGAGTTTGCAGTCCATTCTTGGCAAGGCTAAGAGCTCTTTGAGCTATGAGCAGCTTTGAATGCTAATGGACTTAAATCAAATGTCGCTCTAAACTGTTCTCGGCTGCTTTATTCATGGAGTTGCAGATCAGTAGAGTTGAAACATTTTTATAATTTTTTTCCAAACGTCACTATTTGTTCATTTTAAATTTTCTTATTGTAAATCATTTCATTGTTATATTGTTCAGTTTATACAATTAATAACTCTGGAGTAGTGTGTTCAAGAAGAGCTCTTGTTTGTTGTTTTAACCCTGAATGTGATTTTAATATTCTATTCATATTAGATTTCTGATTTTTCATTATTGATAGTCTGTACTTCCATTAGCATATGGATCTCTTGTGAGATCCACAGTAGGAGGCTATGCCCAAAGGTAAAAACACTCTTCCACCAACTACAAAAATTTGTCCATACATAAATTAATTAGAAATTAAATTAAAACCAAATAATAGTTGAATTATAGACGTGGGGAAATTATACTAGTTTAAAAACATTTCTAAAAATAAAATTTTATCAAACACAAAAAAAACACTGCAACCTCTTACTCGGTGTGTACATCGGAAAACACCGCTTCTTCTCCATCGCCGCTGTTGCTCTCTGCTGCCTCCCTCGACAATCCCAGATGCTGCCTGAGCCTAAGACCCAAGGGTTACGGTTCAGGTGGTTAATGGCGAAACTATATCCGGTGGTTAAGGTTCTGAATCGGAACTGCTGTGAGATTTAAAAAGAATCGTAACTGTTAGTTTTGGAACCGTGGTTCAATCAGGTTCCAAATTTCTGAAATTGAAACCGTGCTGGAACTGTGAAAAATCGTGAAATTGAGCTGGAATTGCCAAAAACCGTCGGAAACAGGCAGTTTGAAATTGTGAGAACCATAAAAAATTGTCGGAATATCGATGGTTCCGAACCTGAACCGTAACCGCGTAACACCCTTGTGGTTTGGTTCCGGTTCAATAATTTCCAAAATTGGAACCGGTGGTTCCGAACTGTAACCGCTGATTCCGTAACCGTGAGCATCTCTGAGCCTCTGCATGAGTTCCTAGTACACCTCCCTAGTGTCCGGGTTTGTCGCGGTTTCGTAGCGGATGGCGTTTTCCTGGAGTTGCTTTATCATCTGGACCTCCAAGTTCTATTTCAACACCGAGACCGGTGTAGACAACATCGTGCGCGAGCCGGACGCGGCTGAAGAAATGCAGGAGGCGGATCTAGTGTCACGGATACTGGACTGTTGGCCCTGGGGACGTGGGCGCCGAGAGAAAGTGGCGGAGGGCTCCTCTGAAACATTGTCGTTGAGGTTGATAGAACGTGAGCCACTGCTGTTGTAGTTCCCGGCTATGCTAAGTCTTTTCCGCTTCGGCCCAAGATCACGCTCTTGCTCGTAGATGACCCTGAATTTCGGGGAGTCCTAAAGAACCTCAAATTCATCATAGTAGTTGAACTTTGGGGTTCCCAACATCGTAATCTTTATTGACAGTGCCTTTACGTCATCTTCGTCGCAGCCGCTCTCAGCTGTGCGCAGGTTGTTCTCGTATATGCCCGCGAACCCTTAGAAGGCTTTCGCAATTCTCTCCCACTTTTTGCGGATCTGATCCGGTTTACACGGAGGGGCGTGCCTTGGCTTTAAGCCGTTGTATGTTGCTAGGACGCTGCGCCAGAAGACTTGTTCTGTCTGATCCGTACCCAGACGACCCCCCACTACCACCAGCATCGCTGCCACCCTCATCATCTTCATTGCCGCCGTCCCCACCGCCGATTCCCACCGCCGGTCGCATGGGAATCGGCACCTCCACGCATCCCTGTACTGGGACGGATGACGGGGTCTCTGTTGGGCCCGAACTCATACCCATTAGCTAACATAGAATTGTTTTCTAACTATCGACTTCAAGTTACTAGAGTGAATCACTCGACATTCTAAGTTTCCTTTCAAACAACATGTTGGAATCTTATGCCCGGTCAAAAGATTTTGACCAATAATAATTTGAATGAGACATTTAATTTTGTGAAATTAAATGATATAGCGTCGATCTACGTTCGGAGTAGATGACCGTGGTATATTCATTTTCCCAAATCCAATTCCTGGTGAGTGAGAAATAATGGATTAAAGTTGTGCAAAATTGCAAACTAATTAAGTGAGCTAAGAGAGAAGCCATGTGATTAATTAAGAAAGTTAATTATCTCACATTGAAATTAACAAACTTATTAAACAAATATTTAATAAGAAGGATTATTACATGTAATAATTCTAGTGGACTAAGATGGGCTGTAGAGTCCAAGCGGGCACATGCGCGCGCCGCCGCGAGCCCGAGCCCGTGCCCGTGTCCTTAGACTTGAACTTGGTCTTTGGACTGTTCTTTGGGCCTGGTCGTGGGGCTCGGTGCCCATGCATTCTACACACATTCACAAAGCATTTCTTGCATCATAAGCTCCCTCCCTCTCTGCATTGTCTTTCTGTCGAAGCTCTGCCCTCGACTCGACTAACAATTTGTTCACGGTTTTCTGTTTCATTTTCAGTTGTAATTTCGTTTCAGTTTTGCCATTCTGTATTCCTTCTTTTGAGTTGTATTACACCCGATTATCTCTTGTAATCCAGAAAACCAATACAACAAAGAAAGTACGTTAACATGTAAGGGTTTGTTAGACGTCATATGAATGTAATCACAAACAGTTTCTAAGACCCTTAAAATACCTTCATTAGTAGGTTTACCTTTTTGAGGATATTTTACTACAATGTTTCCAATCGATTCCATCACACATCATTAAATCATACTCTCTTTACATTATTTTTCTATTATTTACTAATTTTTCACTTTAACTATTTATTTATCGTTATCTCAAAACACATGCAAAAAAAGAAGTATCTCACTTACCGTGAGACGGAAGGAGTACATTGGTTGTCAAGCAAATAGATGCATTATCCCACAAAATTGAATAAAGTAAGCAAAGTCTTATGTATAATATGAAGAGTTATTCCAAATCCATAGAATAATTATATACCATTCGTCCTAAAGAAAGAGGTCATTTGGGGATGATACGAGTTTAATCCTTAATTAGTAAAACAAGAGAGATGAAAAAAAATTATTGAAATAGCGTAGTGGATGATGGACCCATAAATAAAAGTAAATGAGAAAAAGTTCTCATAAATGAATGCAAACTATTTCTATGGGATGAATGGAAAAGGAAATTGAACCTATTTTTATGGAACGGATGAATTATACATGCCCATAGACAGTAACAAAATCAACAATTAAATCATAGAACGCGATAAACAACTAGATAAAACTTGAGGTTGGAATTAGTGTTCTTTTGCTTCAATCACAAGACTCCCAACTTTAAGATGGAACATGTAAAATATGAAAGCATGAGAGTGAATTGATTAATGAAAGTTGAACTCTTTAAAGAATGTATGTTGAGGAGTATTTATGGAGATGGAGGTTCATTTTATAATTTGGTAACAATTGAAGCTCAAAAAAGGTTAGAAATGACTCGAATAAGAGCATCCGCAATGGGGCGGACGATGGGTAACCCATCGTCCGCGGATGATGTGCGGAGGATACCCATCGTCCGTCGCATCATCCGTCACTGTGGACGAGGCGGACGATGGGTCACGGACGATGCGACGCGGTTTAGTTTTTTTTTTTTAATTTTATTAAAATTTCAAAACCTATATATATCAAATTCACTTCATTTTTCACACTTCATTTTTCTCACTTCACTCTCTCATCAAATTCACTACATTTTCAAGCAAGATGGATTCCGGAGATTATCCGAATAGTCCGATGTTCGGTGGTGCACGATGGCCGGGTACAGAACCCGACGAATACCGGCCATTCGACACCAACGCCGAGTACGATCCCAACTTTTTCACCGACTCATATGGGCTGTCCGATATGGAGCCGTCTCCACACCGCCCCTCCGCTGCCGCCGCACCCCGCGGCCGAGCTGCCGCTTCTGGGTCCGCCACCAAGAAGAAGCGGACAAAGGTACGAGCCCAGAAGTTGCCTAAACGGAGGTGTGTGAAGAGTTCGCCCCGGGCAGGACGAACTACTCCGACCCCGAATCCATCGTCTTGACGAGATGTTGGATTGATGTTTCGGAGGATCCGGTGTACGCCAACAACCAGAGGGTGACTGCGTATTGGGAGCGCATCGCCGAGAAATACAACGCGGCCAAGCCGGCGAACGCGTACAAGCGCCACAGGGAGCAGCTCCGCAAGCACTGGGATCAAATAAAGAAGCAGGTAAATTTGTTCGCGTCGGAGTACGAAAAGTGCGAGAGGGAGCAGGCCAGTGGCGAGAGTCTCGCGGATGTGCGGGACAAAGCGATGCAGTCGTACATTTCATTGTACGGCGATTTCAAGCACTAACAGTCCTGGGCGCTCTTGAGGGACAAGCAAAAGTTCGTTGGTGGTGTGATTCCCCAATCGACGGCGGCGAGGAGGAGGGCGTCGAAGCGCACCTTCAATGATTATACAAGTAGCGATAGCGGCGCGTCTCCGATGGACCTCAACAGTCCGGTGTTCGAGGATGAGAGTTCCGGCACACCGATGTCCTCCCGGCATCTCCCTGGCGTCAAGGCTGCCAAGGGCAAGGGCAAGGCCACATCCTCCTCCGTCGCGCCGCCTGAGCAAGCCCCGTCGCCGGCCCCGGGTTCGACGCCGTCCGCGACTTCGACCGCGGCCCATGCATACGCGGATTTGGCGACCTCCTCCGACTACCGGACGTTGTTGGACGCGCACACCACCCTCATGCAGGCGACCAACCCGGCTCAAATCGAGGGCATCCAGCGGATGATCGATGGCCTCAACCGCAAGTTGGGACTTCTCTAGATTAGCCTCCTTTTTTTGTATTTAGTGCTTTTTTTTATTTCTTATTTTGTAACTTTTTTTTTAATTAAGTAAAATTAGAATTTCCCTTTAATTGTGTTGTTTTTATTTGTTTATTATTTTTATTTACATTTGCAAACATAATAAAAATATAAATACAAAATAGTGAAATGCTTAGGGCGTCGCTTAGGGCGAGCTATAGTCCGCCCCACTGCAAGTGGAGTAGGAAGAGGATAAAATGCTGACGTGGCGGTGCATAGGGCGTCGCTTAGGGCGTCCCATTGTGGATGCCCTAAGGGTTCAATAAGATTGCCGCATGTTCCTAAAAATGATTTATACACAAAAAGAATAGTATTTCATAACTAAATTTCTACCTTTTAGTTAAAAAAAAAATTCTCCATTTGTTCGTGAAAAAATACCTCAGTGTGCCATTTCACTACATCCGCGACCTAAATCCCATTCTATTTTTATTTTGGATAAGTGAACCACATATTCTACTATAAAATCAATAACCTCTCCGTCCTTTAAAATAACACTTTTTTATTTTTATTCGTCACTTAAATATGCACTTTCGATTTTAGGAAACTTTTAAATGAAATAAATACTACTAATAATGTGTACTTCGCAATTCACTAATATTATTTCAACATTTTTTTCTTTATTTCTCTATTATTTAATCAATTATACATTAAAACTCATACACTTTCAAAAGTTATTTTTAAAGGATCGTTGTACTAGTATATGTAAAAGTGAAACTAATATTACATTAATTTGTTTTTATTTTTCTTTATATAATCAAATAATCTTTAAAACTCATGCAATTATATAATTTTCAAATTAAATAAACTGAAAAATTATCTTGCTATCTGGACCAGAGCTCGTAACACATACGGCTCCCTGCGGCAGGGTCTCACACCCCTTCCTAGGCGGGGTCTCCCACCCTCCTGCGTTACCAAACCCGAATCCCTTCACGCCATCCTCCTATCCGCACCCCTATTTTTTAGCGCTACCGATGATATACATATAATTATACTGCTCCCTCCGTTCCACATTTCTTTGGAAAAGAGTTGGGAGTGAACAGTATTGCAATCTTCAAATTTAGTCATGCTGCAACCCAAGTCACCCCGTACCACGCCCCCACCATAAAAACGGAAAACGACACCAAAATTTCTTTCATGGCAGTTACATCCTCCTCCACCACCACTGCCATCAAATTAACTGGCAACCTATACATACACATATACGTATAACTCAAATCTCCCGCCCTTCCAACTCAACGCACTCACACGCAACCGAACATCTATCGCTGTTACGTTAATTTGATCGAATTCAGATCTGAACGAGGCGTCAGAGCGACCAATTGTGATCCGAACAGTATCGACTAAAGAGGCGCCTGGAGGTGGTCGGAGAATGGAGTACATCGACAGATTGCCGAGTATGGATCTGATGCGCTCCGAGAAAATGATGTTGGCTCAGCTTATTATACCCGTCGAATCGGCTCACCGCGCCGTCTCCTATCTCGGCCAACTAGGTCTCCTCCAATTCCGCGATGTGAGCTCAGATCCTTTTGTTTCACTATTTGCCTCTCTTATTTACTGTTTACACTGGTAATTAGTTGCTTAGCGGCTACTTGTTGGCGAATTTTAGTTTTTGAGATCCGCTGTTTTATGTAGATGGAGTGAGGGATGATCTAGTGTTGCCACTAATGTGTGGCTTGTTAGGATTGGTTTCTTCTCTATAAGTTTCGTTTCTAACAATTTGCTTTGTATCAAATATCTGCATCAGCGATTCAGGTGGTATGCTTATCAAGGTAGTTGCCTGGGAACGGCTGATCACATTGAAAGGTTTAAACGATAAATAATTAATTGGTAATGTGATCTAGAGATGCACAATTTAGATATTCACTGTAAATTCCATTTACCTTGTTTCTGTTTGTTTTGTTGTTTAACATTGTCTTGGCAATATAAAATCTTGACATAGCTGAACTGCTTAGGGTGTTTTACTAGGACCTGGTTTGATGGAAACATTGTTATGCTCAGGATACTGTAAAAGTCACTACTCATGGGCTGCTCTATTCTTGCGGAAGTTAATAGGCATTTGATTTTTCAAAGGGCATAGATATTGGTATTCTTAAATCTTAATTTAAAAACGATATCGTGGGATGTAACTAGGCTACATTTTAAAATTCTGCCAGCTTACTCGATTGAAGCCCTTGTTTATGTCCATCTGTTTATTTTGTGTTGTAGTTGTTATAGTAAATCCACTAACCTGTATCATTTTAATTTGCAGTTAAATGATGATAAAAGCCCTTTCCAGAGAACATTTGTTAATCAGGTAACATTCATGAATTTCTATTGGACTGATTCATTGCTTTAAGATATCTATGTTGCTCATTCTCTTTCAACTTACATTTTGGATATAAGATTAACGAAGTAATATCCCTATGAATAAAATGTTGAATTGCCAATCAGTTGGTAGAGAAACAAATATACCACTAAAATTTGTTCCCTGAAACATGTTAGAATTTGTTGCTTGAGGGTTTTGGAGACCGCTTTCGGTTTGGTTTACTGTAATCGTTAATGCATCATCCTTAATTGCACCACACATGCCATAATCGGTTGCTTGCAAAAGTTGTTGCACATTTTCATGGCTAGAATGGTTTTGCCTTTTGGTGTTGGGGTTAGAGGTGGTTGAGTCCCATTAGGTATTTGTACGTTCATAAGCCCCATCTTTTGGAGAATAGGTGTGCCAATGTATGATACTTCCGATGAGCAATCAATGATGTAGTCATCAAGAAAGTTTTTGCTGTGATTTTCACGATATCCTGGCTATTATACTCTAAGTAGGTGTTTATTGTGAATGATAGTCATAGAATAGATTGATAAAACATAGGATTGAGTATGGATGAGATGGTCAAACAAGTGCAAAATTAATCAACCCATCAAACTAAATGGTGGATTAGCATGGAGTATTTTTATCAATCCATCTTTTCACTCAAAGTATACACCCCCTAAGATTACGGAATATGATTATTATTCATGTGATACGACACCAGCTTTAATTATTCACTTTAGCCACAATATATTTTTGGACTGTTACTAAATTCAGATGGCCTTCATCAAAACAAAGGTTAATAGGTATATCCCATCACACTCATCTTCAGGCCAAGGATTGTTCTTGTCTTAGTGGCACATTCTAGATCCCTTAGTCATTACTTATTATTTAAAATATGAAGGAAAGATTGATGACAAACTTAGGGAGGCCCTTCTAGTCCTCTCTGAAATATTTTGTTGAATTTAATTAGAAAAGACCTGAGGTGATCACTGACCATTTTCATTATCTGAGTTGCTTTTCTATCATTTACAATCTGGTTTCTGGGAAGTCATTTTCTGTTACTGTTACCACCCCACGTTTCTTGTTGAAATTTCATTTTTGAAAATTGGCAATAGGTTAAAAGATGTGCTGAGATGTCCAGAAAATTACGTTTTTTCAAAGATCAGATACATAAAGCTGGTCTAATGCTATCTCCTCATCCAGCTCCAGAAACCGATATTGAATTAGAAGAATTGGAGGTCTGTTTCTTTCTTTTCATCTCCATGCATCTATTTACTATCATTAACTATTGGTTACCTTCTTTGACTGCTGTGTTTTTTTCTTGTGCTCATTACTTCCAACTATTTTTGAACTCTGACTTTAGGCTGGACTTGCTGAGCATGAGCACGAGTTAATTGAAATGAATCATAACAGTGAGAAGCTGCAGAAAACTTACAATGAGTTGCTTGAGTTCAAGATGGTCCTACAGAAGGTATATTGGCAAACAGTTGATGCGTTCCTGTTCCTTTTCTTTTCGTAAAAGAAAGAGCTAAGTTAAAAACTTGATTGTAATAATTTACATGGATAGGGTCTACTGAGTTGTTTCAAAAGTTGTTCAGGAATTTTAGACCAACCTAATAATCTCAACTGTTTGGGAGATCCTATGAGGTTCATCACTACCTTTTCTTTCTCAATGCCGAGAAAGATGAGCAATAGACAGAAGACAAGAGGATGATCAGTTTACGCTTGGAATAAGAAAACTGCTTCTTCTCCTTTTTATTCACTGATGAACTGAAAATTGCTCCCTCTTTAACATTGCTAGGAGAAGATAACACCCACTCACAACTCACAAGGAAAGCACACAAAGAGAACAGCTAAAACAAAATGGTTCACATGTGACATGTAGATAAGCTAATTGAGGAAAATGGTTTACCAGATCGTTCCTCTTGCTTTTAGAACCACCTAATGTAACTAGATTATCTTATTGAACCCACCCAATCCTCTTTTTCTGGGGAGTTTAGAACTTTTCATGGTTTCACAATCTTTTAACAGAACTACTTAAGCTAGTATGTTGGAGAAAAGAGGGCAAGGAGGCAGACGGGGAATAGTAAGAACAGAAAGTATAATTGATGTATATAAAAAAGAAATAAATGATAATCCTCTTTCAAGGCCACTCCTCTAACGAGACACTACGGTAAATTTCCATCCTTGTACTAAACTCAAGACTTAACAATCCTCTCAAACCTAAAGGACAACATTAATAAGATAAGCTAAAGAGACTCCATGATCTTTTCAATCAAATCTCCATAAAGACTCCATGATCCAGGTTGTTACTCTCAATAATCAACAACCCTCCGACTCACCATCACACGATGCGTATCATAATCTTTTTCTCACCCCTCATCTTTAAATCTGCTGCTTTTTAAGTTTTATCATTACATGTAAGCATTTAAAGGGTGATTCCAGGCTGGTGACTTCCTTATGCCTGATGGGAATCATTCTACAGCACAAGATACAGAGTTAGATGAGAATGTCCATATAAACAGTGATTATGCCGATTCAGCATCACTGTTGGAACAGGTAATCTTGTAAAATGATAAGTTGCTGCTTAACTATATTTATGATTAGCCAACTGCTGTGGTGTTGTATTCATGTAGGTTTTCTAATTGCAGGAGATGCAACCTGGAATGTCAGATCAGTTTGGTGTGAAGTTTGTAAGTGGCGTCATTTGTAAATCTAAAGCATTGAGATTTGAGAGGATGTTGTTTCGTACAACAAGGGGAAATATGCTTTTCAATCAGGCACCAGCTGATGATCCAATTGTCGATCCTGCATCAAATGAAATGGTCACTGTTCTTCTCTTCCCCCTAATAATGCCTACCTTTCTCTAATTTGAATACTGAATTCAATTATTAAACAAATCAGAATAAGCTGAAATGCCACTCCAGAAATTTAAAATGTACTACCAGTCTACCATCTATTTATCATGACTAAGCACACACATTCTAAACTAGTTGATTCTATTTATTTCAAAATTACTTCATCACTTCCTTATTGTCAGGATATTGTGATACTTGGGAATTGGTATCACCTTTGTTGCTGAGGGTCACTACATGTTTTTAGTACTGATGTTTACCTCTGCATCTGCAGGTTGAGAACACAGTTTTTATGGTATTCTTCTCAGGCGATCAAGCAAGGAAAAAAATCCATAAAATATGTGAAGCATTTGGAGCAAACTGCTATCCAGTTCCTGAAGACTCGATCAAGCGGAGGCAAATCACTAGAGATGTATGCTGCCAATTAGATTTCTTTTGTTGTTGCGTTTTGGAACTACAGGAGACGTGTTTGAATGCCAGCGTAGTCTGTTTTCACAAGCTAAATGGGTTTTTTTGTTTGCTTTTGATGTAATGCAGCAATTGATGCATTGCATTATTTTGTAGTTGAAAATTGGGGAAGAATTTGGACAGATTTATCCTTGTAGTTAATGTATTGAAGATGGCTAATGATCTATTGACGTCACTTTGTTAAATCATAGCCGAGAAGCTGTGCATACTGATGTCACTTTCTAAAGTGGCTTCTACAACTCATGTGCTGATTTATTCATAGTATTAGAGAAGAAGTAGATACATTCTTATTTTTTTAAAATTTTAGGTTTTGTCGCGCTTGTCTGAGTTGGAAACAACCTTAGATGCTGGCCTCCGACATCGTGATGCAGCTCTCTCTTCTATCAGCTTTCAGCTTACAAAGTGGATGAACATGGTCAGATTTCTTTGTTTGATTATTTCTTTTGAAACTCATTTGACTCAACAGTATTTTCCTGGCTTACTTTTTATAGGTAAGAAGGGAAAAGGCTATTTATGATGCACTGAATATGCTGAACTTTGACGTCACAAAGAAGTGCCTGGTTGGTGAGGGTTGGTGTCCAATATTTGCAAAAACTATGGTACTACAAATTTGAGATAAACCTAGAGCAAGTAATTATTTTATAAAATAAGTGAAGGGGATATATTCCATCATATTGCAGATTCAAGATGCTCTGCAACGCGCAACTTTTGATAGTAATTCACAAGTGGGTATAATATTTCATGTGATGGACTCAAATGAATCACCTCCAACATTCTTCAGGACAAACCATTTTACAAATGCATATCAGGAAATTGTCGATGCATATGGGTAAGTCATGTATAATCATAGTTCTCCACTTCTCAGGTTGTAAAAATTTTCTCCGGCATCTTTGTACTCTATTTTCTACGTTGTCATTAATTTTATTATATGTGTTTGTTTAAGATTTGGGTAAATCGGACTTCAGAATTGGGATAAGTAGTTATGTGTGAATTAATTTTCTGGTTAACGTTAGCTTTGGAGTATACAATTTGGAGAGAGAAGTTTGACTATGGATATCAAATCATTTTGATGAAGTTGCTGGAGAATTTCATAATCGAATAAATCTAATATTTTCCCTCCATCATTTGAAACATTGCTCATTTCTTTTCTGCACAGATTTTAATAAATGTTAGGTAACTGTGTAGATGGGTGGAACAAGGAGCCCTAATTTGTTGTAGGGGTATTGGTTTTAATTGTAAATATTAGGAAGTGCGTGGGCTATGCTTGGTATTTATGTAAATGAGTTGATAAAGTGAGGAGAAAATATAAAGGGTAGTGGTGGGATAAATATCAAAATTGAAATGGAAAATGTTTTTGGGGACAGACTAAAATTACAAAATGGGCAATGTTTTTAGTGACTTATTTGATTTCAAAAACTGACTAACTAGTTGACCACATTAGACAAAATGTCAGTACTTGTTTCTCCACTTCCTCACTGAACCTGTGAGGGAATGTTACAGGTTCTGTTTAGCAGAAAATAACTTATAGTCGAGGGTTTTCCAGATATAAATGTTTGAATGTTGACTGTTTTTTTCCTTAATATTTGCTTTTGCATTTAGGTAGGATACTTCCATTTGTTTTAGTAATTTTTTGAAAATTTTGCTGTATGTGTAATGATATTTAACTCTATATAGGTCTTAACTGCTAAAAATGGCACTGATTAAAGTATTATACATTGCAGAGTTGCAAAATATCAAGAGGCAAATCCTGCTGTTTATACCGTCATTACATTTCCATTTCTTTTTGCCGTGATGTTTGGGGATTGGGGTCATGGTATATGCTTACTGCTGGGAGCTTTAGTCCTTATAGCACGCGAGAAAAGATTAGGTTCACAGGTATGTTATGACATTCTATTCTCTTTTTAAAGGATGCATTTTCTGTTTAAACACATGTATACATTCTTTTTACAGATCAGAACTCCATCAGTTTCTCTGGTGTAATTGTACCTTTTTCCGGAATGTCTAGACTGTTGATAAAATTTTAAAAATAAATTATTTCTCTCCATTGAACCTGAAGTATAGATAAGGTGGGCATATATTATCACACAAACTTTTCTTGTTGGTTCTTGTCCTTAATCAAGTCACACATTTTACTATTTTCTCTTACAACATACATAGGGTGCAAGTACTAAGTACTGATCTTGAAATTAATAGAAGGTTCCTTTGTTGGCCTTAATTAAACGTATTGTTTCCTTGTTGTAGGGAACTTTTTAGTAGATTTCAATGTCTGTAAGTAGTTTGAATTCGAAGTAGATTGTGTAGAAATGCCTGCAACTGTGTTGGGATATCTAAGGAAGATAGATTTCCAATGTTTTCCTGAAATATAAACTCAATATAAGCTCCCTTTGACATCTGTGATCATATAAGATATGGCTCTTCCCTTTAAGCTAAAAACAATAAAAATTGAAATTATCTTGATTCAGAGATGAGTTTAAACTGGTATATGGTGGAAAATAATAAAATTCTTCAGCCATTCCTCTGGGAGACAGAAACTGATGCAATATCTATTAAGTGAAGTGTCAAAAGATATGTGATGAGTCTACAAAATTTCTTGGTCTAATACACTATGATGTGTTTAACTCAAAGGAAAGTTGTAGATGAAACCTGGAAATCTCTTCATTCATTCACCAAGTCATGGAGAAAACTAAATAGATGTAACAGATCACCCTAGGTACACACTTGCTAGCTGTTTTAACCTGAATTTGGTGAATGTCAATTAGCCATTTGATGCTTATGGTGAGGGTCGAATATGCAAAATGCTAAAGAAGGCAAGGTCCTTGCAAAGAATAGAAAATAAGTAAAGAAATAAAGAAGACTGTCCCACAACAAGTTTTAGTTATTTATGATGTTCAAATAGTTATCTTCAGCTATTTTTCTTCTATTCATTGTCAACACGTGGCTCTTTTTCTTCTGCTTTGCTTCGTCCTAATAGTTTGTTTCCACCAGAAACTTGGCAGCTTTATGGAAATGCTATTTGGCGGTCGATATGTCCTCCTGCTGATGTCATCGTTTTCAATATATTGTGGCGTTATATACAATGAATTCTTTTCAGTTCCTTTTCACATATTTGGTAGTTCCGCCTATAAATGCAGAGATGCTACATGCAGGTAAGAAACAGCAGTTTTATTTCTCTGAGAATAGATTGAGATTGATATATAGGATGCTGTATAGTTACTACACTTCCATGGTTTTAGATCCGAAGGCTATAAGTGCTATGTGGTTATGTTATGCAGCCGACTTTGATAAAAAAAATCAGGCCCATTAAGACAGACTGGCTTCATATTTATTTTCATGGAGTCTAAGCATGTCAATTCCAGGAAACTGGCTTCTGAAGTTTTGTGAAATTTAGCTTATACACAAGTCAATACTAGCATTTTACTTTTGTGATATTATTTATTTTGAATTACAGTAATGATCCTTGTACATCTAGGTCTCATATTTATTTTCATGGTGTCTAAGCAAGCATTTACTACCCAAATTAGAAAATGAAGTTTGCTAATCTCAGGAAACTGGCTTCTGAAGTTTTGTATTCTAGATCCCATCAGACTATGTTAAATTTCCATAGCTCTCTGATATTTCCTTGCATTCCTTTGAGATCTATGCCATTTACTTTGACCATCATTGATAATTATTTATTTCTGATAAGTCATTTTGGAATTTGTATTGTAATCTCATTCTCTTGCTCCTTGTTATGCCTTATCAGCGAAGCACGTACAATCGGTTTAATCAAAGTTGGAGATACATATCCATTTGGTGTGGACCCAAGTTGGCGTGGAAGTCGTTCTGAGCTGCCTTTCTTAAACTCTCTCAAGATGAAAATGTCTATTTTGTTTGGTGTGTCACAGATGAATTTAGGGATTATAATAAGTTACTTCAATGCACGCTTCTTCAACAACTCAATTGATATTAAGTAGGATCTCTCTCTCTCTCTATATATATATATATCCATCAATTTGTCTGTCTATTTAGATATCCCTGCCCTACATGTTGTGAATCAGTGAATGACCTACTGGATTATAGATGTTATGTTCTGCTTTGGTATCAGGTATCAATTTGTGCCCCAGATGATCTTCCTTAACAGCCTTTTTGGATATCTTTCTCTTCTCATTATTATCAAATGGTGCACCGGTTCTCAAGCAGATTTGTATCATGTGATGATCTATATGTTCTTGAGCCCTTTTGAAGATTTGGGGGAAAATAAGCTGTTCTGGGGTCAGGGCGTACTTCAGGCATGAATAATATTGAATCTTCCTTTGATTTTGCTACGTATGCAAATACAATAAAACAAGTTTAACTAATGCAGATTACCGATAAAATTTAACAGGTCATATTGTTGCTCGTAGCTGTTATTGCTGTTCCGTGGATGCTATTTCCAAAACCCTTTATTTTAAAGAGACTTCATACTGAGGTATCCCCTCCACTCATTGTTTGTGCTATTTCCCTTCAAATTGCAGTCATCCTGGTAATGTTTGGAAATTCTTTCCTTTGAAATCTGCATTTTTCTGCTTGTAGTTCCTCTTCATAATTTATTCTTTTCTATCTTCCCCTTACACCCCTCCCCCCCTCCCACCCCCCAATAAAAAAGGAAGGAGACAGAGAGACTGTTGGAAAACATGGGTGCTATAAATGGTCTACTTTAACTTCAAACTATTAATTGGGAGTTCTTAGTTAAACTTGTTTCCTCAAAATGGTTTACAGCTGAAGAAAACTGAGTAGTGTAGCTATATACAGTTGCTTAAATTCCATGAAATACGGTGAATTAATAGGGCTGTTTAGGAACTCTTATATAAATTTGGATGAGACAGTGATATGGAACATCTGTTGACCTTTTTTCTCCATGAAATATGAGATTGCACAATGCTTCATGTTACGTTGTAACATGAAGCAGTAACTTGATATGTAGTATACTAAATCATAGCGCTGAACTTCCTTTGAACGTCTGAACTTAATCTCAGTCAATACTGGACCATGTAGGCTTAGACTGCCTTACATTGAACCAGGCCTAGGGTAGTTCCTGAACATCTTGGAACCTTTGATGTTTGACTAACCTTTTCATTTTCTTATGCTTATTAAGAGATTCCAAGGCCGGGCATACGGAATTCTTGGGACCTCTGACATGTATAGTGACGAGGAGCCAGATTCTGCTAGGCATCCTCATGGTGAAGAGGAGTTCAATTTTAGTGAGGTCTTTGTGCATCAAATGATACATTCGATTGAGTTTGTCCTGGGTGCAGTTTCTAATACTGCATCATATCTTCGGCTGTGGGCACTGAGGTAGACTGGTTTTAACATGCTGTTGTGCTTATTATTCCTCAATGGCTTTGTTCCATATTGTAACTGTAATCCTTGTTTTGTTACAGTTTGGCCCACTCAGAATTATCAACTGTTTTCTATGAGAAGGTTCTCCTGCTGGCCTGGGGGTAAGTTTCTGCTTAGCGTATAAAAGTGAACACGTTGCATAACTCTTTGATATATAGATGTATTTTAAATTTATCTCAAACTCCCATGCATTAATGCCAGTTTCACTTTCCTCAAATTTATGTCGTGTAATCTCATGGTTTTCAATCATGAGATGATAGTTGAAAAGAATTCTTTGGCAATCTTGTATGTTAGGAATGTAAAGTTTCAAGTAATGTGAACAAGATGAATCTTTGAAACTTTCATTTGATAATGGAGATACAACTTTCGGACCAGATTAGTCCAAGATTAACTTGCTAACATAACATACTTTGCTTCATCTCGAATATTTAGCTTCTAATTTCTGAACTCTACTGACACCAATGCAAATGATGCAGGTACAACAATTTCATGATACGTCTAGTGGGGCTGGCAGTTTTTGCTTTCGCAACAGCATTCATATTACTTATGATGGAAACTCTGAGCGCGTTCCTCCACGCCTTGCGTCTACATTGGGTGGAATTTCAAAATAAGTTTTACAGTGGGGATGGATATAAGTTCAAGCCATTCTCATTTGCCTCACTAACCGATGAAGATGACTAGTTCTTTTTCTCCCAATTAATTTTTGAGGCAGCAGGAAGAAGAAATTTTGCAGTCGCAACGGGTGATGATGATATTAGTATGGCACTTGAAGAGTCGTCCACTTGTTTCTTTAACATGATACTAGTTCATATTAGAGTTCTTATTGTAAGAGCCTTGATTCGAAAATTCTTTAGATGCTAAGCCTCTCAGGGGATTAAGGGATTGAGGAGTTGTAAAGATGGATCTTCTATACGTAGATTCTCAGCCTTTTTTTTTGTCTTAGCGACACCCACATTTGTACAACTCTTTTTATATATTCGTTCCTTGTTAATAGAGGTATTTCTTTTCGGCACGGAGTTTGAGAATAGTGTTTTAAATGGATGGTGAAAAAGGGAAGAGAGAATAAAGTAACAGAGAATGGAGGAAAATGTAGAATTACTTTTTGCCAAAAATAGAAAAAAAAACAGAGGGAGTATTACTCAAATGCTTGTAGGCTATATAACCACGCCATTTTATTTTGTTTTTATTCCTTTTGCTCTTATTAAAGTAATTTATTTCTGGTCTTTGACATCTTCAAAGTGTTTTTTGTCTGCTGTTTCTTGTTGGTTCTATTTAGAGTTCACGAGAAGGAATACTGGAATACTTTACTTTTGAGAATTCTCTTGTAATAGAAGAGAGTCAAGGTTATGGGCGACGAGTATCAGTTTGAATGTTAACGTTCCAGGCTACTTTCAAATAATACGCTTCATATTATCTAAAACATTATAATCTCTTTTCTCTCCACCTAAACATACCCCAAAAATGTTTTATGGATCAACATATATGATGGATTTTTGTACACCTTATGGCTTTAATCAGCAACTTCCTTAAAAAACGAAATTTCACTTAAAATTAGTGAAATGCAATAGAAGCAACATGATATGGTAAATACTAACTAATGTACAATAGATATTTGTGTGCTAAAATATCAAGTGTTCAAATTCCAAAAACACGCATTTTATATACTCCCCCGTCAACTATCTAATGTCTCATTTTTTTTTTATCCGTCCGCCAATAAATATTTTATTTCATTTTTTCTATATTTAGTAAATAAATCCTACATTCTACTAACTTATTCACTCATATTTTTATTATAAAATCAATATATAAAAATAGCCACTAACTTTTTTTACTTGCTTACTTTATAAAGTCAACCAATTTTTTAAAGCTAGTGTTGGTATGAGATACTCCTTCCGTTACATTTTGTCATTTCGATTCATCTCATGATAACAGACACATTTTACTTTTATCGTATTTCACTAATTTTTTTAACACTCTATTTTTAAAATTTCTTAAAACACGTGCACACAATAAATGTGATTCTTATTATAGCACGGAAGGCTCAGTATTTAATTAATGGACTTGGGAGTAGATAGTTGAAGGGGATGAAAATGACATGAAATCTTAAAAAAACCTTAATGCCACAAAACCCTTGGGATCAATGATGAATCCTCTCATTTCCTGAAACCTCCATAGAAATCCCTCATTATCCTCTCTGTCTAAATTCTCCACGGCGTGTTTGCATTTACTATGCGTATGCTGGCATACGCTTCCGTACATGTTTCGAACACCACGCCTTTCATCATTCACAATCACTTAAATGATCCTATTCTCTTCACTTTTTACTTTGTTGTCAGTGTGAATTTTCCATTATAAATTTGATAGGAACTGGTTGTTTGATCTATCCTTTTAACCCTCTGGAAGCTGAAATTGAGTTGATGGAGAGACTCTACAGGAATTCCGATAATTGGTTGGACGAACTTCACAAGCGAGAGACGGCTTTATTCCCGCACAGGATTTGCTCTCGCCGCCTTTCGGCTTCGCAGGTTTGCCCTCGCTCGATTATATCTAAATGTGCGCATAGATCAGTTCTGTAATCTGTGTGTACGTACGTGTGTGTTGATGAGTAAAATTGATGGTTGATTGAAAAGTAATATTGAGATGAATGAATTATACTACTTTTTAGTCTTCTAGTGCTTGATCATGTTGTGATGTGTTGATGAGACTGATCTAGAGAATTTGTTTGAATGCTTTTGGTTTTGGATTTGAAGAAGGAAGATTTTGTTGTATGACTGTGTCGATGGTAGTAGGTTTTGGTATTCTGAGCTTGATTTGTAGTAACTCTTATCGGTATGGAAGTTCCTTGCCAACTTCTGCAACTCAGAAGCTGCACATTTGTGCTGTAAAGTAAGTTGTTCTCTTCAATTATTGAAAGCTAAGTGAGCTACACCAGGACGGCCTTAGTATTCGCCATAGGATTGTTATATCCTACTTTAGTCCCATATAACTGAAGTATGAATTTAGTTTGAGTTTATGGCCTATTGGGCACCCTTTACGTACAAGCTAGGTTTCGGGATGAGTTCTGCCCAATGGCGGTAGCAAACAATCTTGCATTTAATTTTGTCGATGTTTGGTGGTATGGGTCGTGCTAATCTTCTCTGCATCGTTCCAAATTTATCTGATGTCCCTGAAGGGAGATGCTATTGGTTTTGTCTTCAGATGATGACCATATATGCTCAGACAAATTATCTCACCAAAATAATAAGCTTTGTTCCAGACCTCAGTTATTGTGGTGTGGAAACAGTTAAGCTACAAGAAATTAAATTTAATCAGATTATGGATCTCCAATTTTCTCATGAGGCCAATGTCATTTTCCTTTTTTTTCCAAAGGCTACCATCATAGGCTAACTATCAAAGAAAGAGCAATCTCTAAAACAGTTCTTCAGCAATGTATGTTCTATATGTGGCATCTTTATTTGCAAATATATTTGCTCAAAGCCTTTCTGGTTCTTGCGCATTTCCATTCTAATATTGTGGTATTTATAATTTATTGCACAATTTTTGTTGTTGTTGATATTTAATGGTATGACATAAAAGCATATTCTATCAATTTGGGCTCCGTAGTTGAATTTTTCATTTCAATCGTCATCATTAATTAATGCAACATCGGAAGCTACTGTCTGATCTGTGCTGTCATTCGCAACTTGTTTGGCATAGCCAACTGTTAGCTATGTTTACAGTTGCTACGATTTTTTTATGCAAGAATTTACGTTGTAAATAATTCATACTACCTCCGTCCCTTAAAAATAGAAACTATTTCCATTTGGGGCCGTCCCTTAAACATAGAAACTTTTGAACCTTTCTATTTTAGGATGTGGACCCAACATCGACTAACACTACTTCCTCTACCTTTTCTCTTCTTCTCTCTTATTTTCCCATTTATCAATTCTTCTCTCTTATTTTACCAATTGTGCATTAAAACTTGTGCCATTTCAAAAGTTTCTATTTTTTTATGACGGAGATAGTAACAAGGAATGATGATTTGATTTGAATTTGGGCATGAATTTTCATTGAACTCTTACAGTGTAAGCCACCTATTTGAGGTGAAGGGATAACGAATCTGTAGTCTTTGTTGAGTTTTTGGATAAGACCATTGTTTATAGAAATGCAGAATATGGTAGAGACTAGAGAGAAATGTTATGCAGCAGAGATAGGGGAAGTAGAAAAGAAATAGAAGAGAGAAACTGAGGATGTTGCTGCTAATAGGAAAATAGGCAAGAGAAGCTCCCAACTCGAATTAGGAGTTAGGGCTTTATTAAATGGATCTTTATGACTTATTATTGCCTTCCATCTACTAGATAATAGTAATATATTTTGTTTTGGTGTACTGGTTGGATAATGGTTCAATGTATCCAACCAGGTGTAACCACTAAAGGTACATTTTTCCAGTCTGGTTTTGAAAACTCTGTTATTTAGATTGAACCATGTCAGAATCTTCTTTATTACTTGATGCAGGCTCTGGTTCAGCGTCTTGGTTTGTATGGGAAACTGAATGGCCATCAGGGATGTGTGAATGCAATTTCGTTCAACTCTACCGGTGAGCTGCTTGCATCAGGTTCTGATGACCGGCAAATTATGCTCTGGGACTGGGCAGCACAGAAACTTAAATTGTCATATCAATCCGGCCACACGGACAATGTTTTTCAGGCAAAGTTTATGCCGTTTACTGATGATAGCAAAATAATATCATCCTCTGCTGATTGCCAGGTAATTTTACTGAGTGCGTTTTAATATCTTACCACTTTTAATATGGTCTACGAGCAATCCTTCAGAATTGGTACTAAGATTAGAGTATCAACAGCGATAAACTCACAAATGCAATAAGACTAGTGACATTAGAAATTTAGAAATATATTTGTTGAGCAAATTGTGTCCATTATAAACAGGTCTTCATCGAGTAATAAGATACCAATGTCTCTTACGAACGTAATTTCCTGTTGCAGGTCAGGCTTAGCCTGAGACAGGAAAATGGCTCAGTAGAAACTAAGAGATTGTCTAAGCACCAAGGACGTGTTCACAGCTTGGCTATTGAGCCAGGCAGTCCATACATATTTTATAGCTGTGGGGAGGATGGTTTTATCCAACACGTAAGCTTTCTAAGTGCTGATATCCACAGAGAATTTCTAGTAAATCCTTCATTATGCCAAACTCGTTATTTTTTTTGCAGTATGATCTACGAAGTCACTCTGCTACCAAGCTTTTCTATTGCTCTTCATTCGCAGAAAACAGCCGGTCTTCAAGTGTTGGGCTGAATGCCATGGTTATTGACCCAAGAAATCCTAACTATTTTTGTGTAGGAGGTGGTGATGTTTACGCACGTTTGTATGACATCAGAAAATACCAAGCCAGTGCATCAACTAAAGAAGGAAACCCTGCCAACTATTTCTGCCCTCGTCACCTTATTGGGAAAGACGATGTTCGCATTACAGCATTAGCTTACTCCAACACCAGCGAACTGCTCGTCTCATATAATGATGAGCTCATATATCTGTTTCAAAGGAACATGGGTTTGGGTCCGAAATTCGTACCTCCGACGTCAGAAGACTCACCTAGCTCCCCAGAAGCACAGGTTTATTCGGGGCACAGGAACTTCCGAACAGTCAAGGGAGTCAACTTCTTTGGTCCAAATGATGAATACATCATAAGTGGGTCTGATTGCGGCCATATATTTATTTGGAAGAAGAAGAGCTGTGAAGTAGTTCGTATGATGGTTGGCGACAGGCACGTTGTGAACCAGCTGGAATCCCATCCACTGATCCCAATTCTTGCTACCTGTGGTATAGAGAAGAATGTAAAGCTTTGGTCCCCCTCTTCAGATGATATCACCCCTCTGCCTAACAATGTTAAAGAGGTATTACATTTCTCGATTTCTATACTCGAATTTCAGTTTCTCGACTATGAACATCTCTTCCATCTTCGAGCTGCAGATAATGGAAGGTAACAGGCAAGGCCGGGAGGACCATTCCAGGGTGTCCTTCAGCCCTGATGTCATCATGCATGTTCTGCGACTCCACCGGAGGCAAGCACATGTGTATGTCGAGAGAAGATTCCATAGAGAAGATTCGGGAAGCGATGGGAATGATGATGATGATGACCGGGAGGGCTACCTCTTAGGATTCTCAGACGGTGATCCTGCAGAAGATGGTGAGAACGCCAGAGAATGTAACATTAGCTAGACTTTCCGGCTGCACTCATCATGTTGAAATATTCCCTTGTTATGTTACAATATAGTAATGCGTGGGTTTTGAATAATTTGAATAGTGGAATATTATACTACTATATATAAATGCCTATCAAAGTTATTTACGTATTTTGTGGCAATGACTAGGTTTCAAATCGGAACTACGGACCCACTAACTTTAGAGTATCCACATAGCGGTATGTTGCCTCCCCCATGATGTAACGACGAAGGGACCGTGTTGGAGTAGGGAGGTTTGGTGTGATGGAATGCCGTCGGCTGTCACGCCACAATTGCATGACACACACGTGGAGGTCTCGGCCAATCGCGTGGCGAGTGCAACGCCATTGGCCAAGCATATCATGGTGTAACCGATTTATAAAAAAGAAAGCATTTTATTTATTCATTGAAGTATTATATTATTCACTTTTTATTGTTTTTAAATAGTAAAATTCAATTTTTTTTATCAGTTAACCGTTATCCCTGTTCAGTATATTATATATACTTGACCTCTTTTCAAGACACATTTTTGTTCAAAATCTTTAAATTTCCTCGATTTTTCCCAAGTTCACAATTCTTTTCGATTTCTTCTCGATTTTTTTTTACTACATTCTCACAATATTCTCAATATCTTTTACTTTTCCCCCAAAAATTCTAGTACTGCTAATGTCAATTAATAATTCGAATACTATCTTAGAGGAAATGACCATCATCGATTTAAACAATTCCTTATTCACGGGGTTCACTTTCACGGCTTCAACACATCGGCCCATCAAGTATTGATGTGACTTCTTAACTTGCTCGGGGTGGTAGTGAAGAAAGAATATTTTCTCCACTTGGGACGTATATTCCAAGTAGGTGTTAGGATAAACTTTCCGAGGAATTCGGGCAATGTGTGCGTGATATTCCTCGTCATATTATCATAACTCAGCTCATACTTTTCTCCTTCGCGCCTCTTCCGATCATATCCTTCATAACTCCCATAGCCCTCGTAGCCATGGTGGCGTCGGTAATTATCTACCCAACTCCGATCATCTTTATCATCACCTCCACTATGTTTCTCTCCTCCCCCATAGCTTCCTACAACTCTATCCCTTGGTCTTCTACTGTTAGTGGGAGGTGTGACGGCTCGGTTTAGTTACCCATTATACATGAACTTCAACTTAAGGTAAAAAGTCCAAGTGGAGGCTCAATGAAGAAAATCACTGGATGCGTTTCTTGGATTTGCTAAGGCACTTGAGCAGCAATGCAAGTAGTTGGCAGCGAGTAGAGCAAGACTGCGCCACCCAGTCCACATCTCAACCAAAGGCGCCATTCCAAGCACTACCGGCTCCACTGCCAAAGAAGGACACTTTGCCTAGTGGTCCAAAGGTACGATGATTTAAGTATCAAGGCTATGACCACTATGTGAAGAAGTGCCCTAACCAAAGGGTGATGGTGAACGGCAAGGATGGGGAAATAAATAGTGAGGCAGAAAAGGAATGGGGTCAATGTGAAGAACATTGTTTTGTTTCATTCAGTTTAATAATTCAATAATTTGTAAGAATGAAATACATGTACTGTTGGGTCGTGACTGAATTAATCAAGGCCCATCCTTGAGGGCCCAAGTTAGAGGCCCAAGATCAGCAAATCAAGTTTGCAGCTCACATGTTCTCTGTTCAGCTCAAGGAGAAGCTGAAATTGAGGGAAGTTATAACAGCCCCGATTCTTCTGTGTATCTGGCGTATATACGTGTAGAAGAGGAAGAGAAGTGTACACACATAGAGAGAGACACACATTGTTCATTCCAAGAGAGCTATTCTGTAATTCAATCGAGCGAGGTAGTCTTTGATTCGAAGTAGATTAGCGAGAGAGTTTGAGGTGTGTGTTGTATTTTGTTCTTGGTTGCATTGTGAATAAAATCATACCATTCTCCGTCCGTGGACGTAGGTTCCTCAGAACTGAACCACGTAAATTGTGTGTCGTTGTCTCTTTATCAATTTTTATTTGAGTTCTTCAAATTGGGCCTCTAACTTGGGCCCTCAAGGATGGGCCTTGATTAATTCAGCCACGACCCAACAAATCTCCACCTTGGCTGCATTGATCAACATCCCATCTCCATCTCCACAACTCTTCTTACCGAGCAATCAACCTCACCAATCCCAGGCAATGCTCGAACCTGGAACTTGGTAAAACCTTTGTAAGCATGTCAGCTGCATTCTCTGAAGTGTGAACCTTCTCCACCTTAACTCTTCCATTACCAATCTCATCCCTTACAAAATGCAGTTTGACGTCGATATGCTTACTTCTTTCTTGAAACACCTGGTGCTTAGCCAAACTGATAGCACTATTGCTATCACAAAAGATAGTCACTGTACTCTGATCCAATCCGAAGTCTTTCAGGATGCCTTTTAGCCATATTCCTTCCTTGACAGCTTCAGCCAACGCTATGTACTCGGCCTCCGTGGTAGAAAGAGCAACCACCGATTGCAAGTTGGATTTCCAACTCACCGTTGTCCCATATAACTTGAAGATATATGCTGACTGAGACTTCCGAGTATCCAAATTTGCAGCGTAGTCCAAATCACTGTAACCAACAAGAACATATTCTTCTTCAACTTCATGATTTGCAAGTAACAGACCATAGCTTTGTGTCTTCACCAAATACCTCAATATCCATTTTAATGTCTGCCAATGCTCTTCTCCATGATCAAGCATATATCTGCTGGTTAGGCTAATCGCATAAGCCAAATCCGGTCTCGTGCATACCATAGTGTACATGACACTGTCAATAATGCTAGCATATGGAATCTTTGATACCTACATCCTTTCCTGATCATTCTTCGGATGCCTCATTTTCTTGCTGAACAGACTCCTCTGGCTCAACACTTTCATCAATGTCTGAAGCTGATCCTCCTGGATTCATACTTATATTTTCTGATCTCTCACCTTCTGGGGATTAGAATTAGCAGCTTGTAAGTAAGGCATTTCGGACTCTACAAAAACAACATCCCTGCTGATCATAATTTTTTGTTTCCCAGCCTCAGTGCACCATAGTCTATAACCTTTTACTCCGGTTTGATATCCCAAAAAAATGCACTTCAAGGCCCTTGCATCCAGCTTCCCTTGCCTAGCATGCACATATGCTCTACAGCCAAATACTTTCAAATTTGAGTAGTTTCCAGGACTTCCTTACCATCTGTTATCTGGAGTGTCAAACTGAATCACTGAAGAAGGACATTTATTGATCAGTTTGGCAGCTGTGGAAACTGCCTCCGCCCAGAATTTCTTAGGGGTTCCAGAAGTAATCATCATGCATCTAACCCTCTCTAGGAGAGTCATGTTCATCCTTTCAGCCGTTCCATTTTGTTGAGGGTTAGCAGGAGCAATCCTATGCCTTCTTATTCCCTTAGCCCGACAGAAATCCTCAAACTCCTTTGATAAAAACTCCAAACTGTTATCAGTGCGCAAACATTTGAGACCATGTCCCTTTTCAACTTCAACGGCCTTACACCATCCTTTGAATTTCTGAAAGGCTTCAGATTTCTCCTTCAAGATGAACACCCAAACTTTTCTGCTATAGTCATCTATGATGCTCAGAAAATACCTCCCACCACCTATGGAAGAAGGTTGTGCAGGCCCCCATAAGTCACTATGACAATAATCAAGAGCCTTTGTAGAAATATGCTTTCCTGTATTGAAGGGAAGCTTCTTGCCTTTTCCTAGCAAGCATGGTTCGCAAGTTTTCAAAAAATCAGTGCCATTACCACGAATGATCTGTTTTCTTACCAGCTCCTTCATTCCTTTTTCACCCACATGCCCCAACCTCTTATGCCATATACTCAAATCACCAAATTCAGTGACATGTATATTACCAATAATAGTCTTAGCCTTGAGATAATATAAGTTGTTTATTCTGATAGCAGTCATGATGACATTTTTACCATCTAACACTTTCATCTCCCCTTGCGAGGACAGAAAAGAATATCCCTTATTCTCTAGCATTCCCAAAGAGACTAAATTTCTTTTTATGGTGGGGATATATCTTACTCCAATGAGTAATTTTACTGATTCATCATGCATTTTAAGACGTATATCACCAACGCCTTTAATAGAACATACCTGCTCGTTGCCAAGAACAACTGATCCACTCGCCTCTGCAAGATTTTCAAACCAAGTCCTGTGAGAGCATATATGGAGAGAGCATCCTGAATCCATGATCCACGAGTCTTCAATTCCCTTCTCCGTGACATTCAAAATTTGTGCAGGCTCTAATTCCTCAGCGCAGTCAGCAGTATTGTTTCCACCTTCCTCCGCTTGCTTTCTCTTCCAAGCGTAGCAATTCTTCTTAAGATGTCCGGGTTTTTTACACCAGTGACAACTCCTTGTTTCCTTCTCTTTGTCACTTGGTTTCTGCACTTGGAAGTGAGGCTTTCCAACTACATCTTTCCCCTTATACTGCTTCTTGTTCTTGAACTTCTTGACTGTTAATGCCTCTGCCGAAACCTCACGAGCAACACCCGAGATCTTGTCAAGTTCCTTTGTTTTCAAAGCGCACTGAACTTCCTCTAGTGTGATGCCCTTTTCCCTCCCATACAACATAGCATCCTTGAAATGTTCATAGGACCTCAGGAGGGCATTAAGAAGTAGGATAGCCTTATCTTCGTCATCTAACTTTACCTCCACGTTCTCCAAGTCATCAATAGCTTTGTTAAAATCATCGAGCTGTTCCTCAACGGGTTTCCCTTCTTGAAACTTATATGAATAGAGCTTCTGTTTGATGTACAACCGATTGGCCAATGACTTGGTCATGTAGAGATTTTCCAGCTTCTTCCATACTATTCTTCATTCGACACCTCCCGCAAAACTTTATCGCTAAGGCATAAGACAATTGCACTGTGAGCCTTCTCAAACAACTCAGTTTTCTTGAGCAAAACCTTCTCGAACGTCTTTTCATCGATCGCCGGCTTCTCTGATTTTATAGCCTCGACCAATCCCTGTTACACAAGCAAGGCCTTCATCTTGATTCGCCAAAGGCCAAAATCGTTCCGGCCGGTGAATTTCTCAGCTTCTACTCTTGGCATCGCCATCTCCGCTTCCCACAGACGGCGCCAATTTGAAGAACTCAAATAAAAATTGATAAAGAGACAACGACGCACAATTTACGTGGTTCGGTTCTGAGGAACCTACGTCCACGGACAGATAATGGTATGATTTTATTCACAATGCAACCAAGAACAAAATACAACACACACCTCAAACTCTCTTGCTAATCTACTTCGAATCAAAGACAACCTCGCTCGATTGAATTACAGAATAGCTCTCCTGGAATGAACAATGTGTGTCTCTCTCTATGTGTGTACACTTCTCTTCCTCTTCTACACGTATATACGCCAGATACACAGAAGAATCGGGGCTATTATAACTTCTCCCAATTTCAGCTTCTGCTTGAGCTTAACAGAGAACGTGTGAGCTGCAAACTTGATTTGCTGATCTTAGGCCTCTAACTTGGGCAGGTTGGGCCTTGATTAATTCAGCCACGACCCAACATGTACATCTCGCGGACAATTTTGTCATTTTGAGTGTGTTATCAAATATGCAATCTTAGAGGAGTATATTTTGTAGTATCAAACAACTTTCTTAAATTTTACTATATAGAGTGAACTACAAAAATAGTCCCTGGACTATACGTTTATCTCGCTAGTGAACCCTGGACTTTAAAAATATCCCCAGACAACCCTGGACTAAGCGTTTATCTCGAAAATGGTCATTTTTCACTGTTTTGAGACGAAAATACCCTTTTGGGAGGTTTTGAGGGATTTGGGCAATTTAGTCTTTTTACATTTTAAATCTGATATTATTTCAGTGATGTACTAAATCTGATATTATTTCAAAATTATCATTCTTCTTCTCTTTTTCCGTCCTTCACTTTGTTTATTTATTTCAATATTAGATTTAATTTTATAAAATTAAATTTTAAATTTTGATTTTTAAATATCAATAAATTTTTTTAATTATTAAAATTACTATTAAATAACAAATTAATAGTTTTAATTAATATTTGATAGTGTCTAATATTTAATCAATAAGGTATGACGACGCCTTAGTTTTAATCAATATTTAATAGTTTTAATCATAAATAGATCATATAACACGATTTATTCCGAAATAAATATGCATATAATGTATAGGAGAATTTGACTAAAAATATTATGAAATTGACTAAAAGTTTGATACTACTAAAAATTTGATATAGGAGATTTTTTTGTTGAAATTTTCTAGTTAATTTTGATTGTTTTCAAATTATAAACGAAAATTATATTAGTCTTACATTAGATGCATATTTATTTCGGAATAAATCGTGCTATATGATCTATTTATGATTAAAACTAAGGTGTCATCGTACCTTATTGATTAAATATTAGACACTATCAAATATTGATTAAAACTATTAATATGTTATTTAATACTCGTAATTTTAATAATTAAAAATTTATTGATATTTAAAAATTAAAATTTAAAATTTAATTTTATAAAATTAAATCTAATATTTAAATAAAGAAACAAAGTGAAGAATGGTAAAAAGGAAGAAGAATGATAATTTTGAAATAATATCAAATTTAGTACATCAGTGAAATAATATCAGATTTAAAATGTAAAAAGACCAAATTGCTCAAATCCCCCAAAACCCCCAAAAGGGTATTTTCGACACGAAACAGTGAAAAAAGACCATTTTCGAGATAAACACTTAGTCCATCGTTGTCTGAAGATATTTTTAAAGTCCAGGGTTCATTGGCGAGATAAACGCATAATCCAGAAACTATTTTTGTAGTTCACTCTTCTATATACGTGTATCCCAACTCAAAGCTCACGTTTCATACTTTCATGTGCATATCTCCGTATATCCTACATTTTCTATCAAACATAGTACTAATATTTTATATTGTGTGATATACAAACGACTAAAGTGAATGAACTCGACACGAATCAAACCAAATAAAAATGGCATCTTGAACGATCGACACATGATATATTCTAAATGAGGGAGGTGACCATATTTCATTTATCGATAGAAACAAATACAATGACAAAACCCAATACATCCACTGAAACAAGCACAAAACAGATTCAACATGTTTTTCTCAGAATTAGAACATAAATCCGAGCAAAATAGGTCATCACTCCCTCAATTGCAACACCTTCCAGCTTAGGCATCAGCAAATCTGCACCAATCAATAGAAATGTAAATTTCCTTATTCAAAAATTAAATTCCAGTGTCAGTTACAGATCCAAACCAAGGAAAAAGGTCTCACCCCAACTCAGAGAGCTTCATGTGAGCCGCAGCGTAATCCGCAAAGAACGCATCCTCATCCTATCACCAAAATAACGAAATTACAGTCACAAAGCTAATGTATGAATGCGGGAAAGTAAAGATTGGAATTCTACAAACCGCAGCATATTTCTCAACAAATGGGCGGAAGCAAGGGTCAGTCAGAAGAGTCTTGTCTGTTGGCAACTGCAGAAGACCCTCTTTCTCTCCACTCAGAAGCTCCCTATTACCAACCAAAAGATATGCAACAAATTAGCAACATATATGGTACCATAAACTAGACCATATTCAAGAGTGGTGCTTCCTTACGTGAAGTAAGAGTTGTCAAAGATGAGGGGGTTTGAAGTCCATGGTCCCTCAAATCCAGATCGCTCCTTGTGGCATCTTCCCTGAGAATCAAATAGTAAATAATCAAATACCATTCCTCATCTCGTGTTGGGGGAAGCAAAACAAGAATGCAGCAAACACAAACCAGAGTGTGGCCGCCAGAGAGTGCAACAATATCCTGATCGGTCAGACCCATTTGCTTGGTAAAGACATCCCTCAGGTGGTCAGATCCTGAAACAAAGGGTACGATAAGTTTCACAAGAACTAACATCTCTTAACACTGACAAAATTCCAGTTACAATATGCTCAGCTTACCCTTGGTAGCATCGGGCAAGCGGCCTTCAACAGGTGGTTCAGCCTTATCCTGAGATTTAAACAACTACTAAACTTAAAAATACATTAAAAAAAGTGCACAGTTAAACTTGAGTATATGCAATTTAAGAATTAAAGAAAGTGTTTCCATAACAATTTATGTGTATCCAAAATTTTAATGTAAGTCAATAATTCCTTCTAAGGAGTTGCGCACTGTACATCAAAATGCAACCACTGGTATAAAACAGTGCAAATAAATGCATGAAATGTCTAGCCAGTGAGAGAGATTTCACTAACCGGCCTTCCTGGGTGGAATGGAACATCAGGTCCTCCAGTAACTTCAACAGCCACAACCCCAGCCAACTGGTGCAATAAAAGATAATTAGCTTATTCTAAAGATGTAAGCCAAGTGTACTGAAACTTATAAATAATTAAGAAAAAGATACCTGGTAGAAGTCCGCAAAAGAGAGAGTTGGGAACTGCTTCCTGATGGGCTCCAAGAGCCTCAAAGCAATATCAAGACCACTGTTGGCAGCATGTGCAAGCTCAGCCTCGAATCGCATGGTTCCAAAAGGACCTCCACTTTTTGAGCACTGGTCAAATGTACCAGCAGAGTGCCATCTAAAACATACAACAAGAAGTTTATGACCATCACAAAAACTCATTAAAATTAGATAACAAGAGAAATGGATGTGCAAAACCATTATATGGACACTGGACATGATGCAAATCATTAATAAACTAGATGTGAACATCACAAACTATCATCCCCACCCAACAACACATGACACAAACACTCCATTGTCACAAAGAAAGACTCAGAAACACGACATTACCATATTGGCATATTCGCATTACAGATACTCGACATTTGTTATCCTTTATTATTTGATTAATATACTATATATCCATAGTTACCAGAATAATAATAAAATACTATAACCATAGTAAACTAGTGGTAAGTAATGTATACTAACAACTACATGATATTTTCATTTGGAGATGATAAACAATTGAAAGGGCAGTGTTTAACAAAACTTGTTGAGGGAAGTATTATAATTAAACTAATTCGTTAAATAATTACTAATCGTTAAAACTAAAATTTGCGAAACTTGTGGATAGTAGGAAATATCTAAGGGGGTTGATTCATCAGTCACTTCAGGAAATCTATTACTCCTATTAAAGGAGGTATGTAAACTAGAACCTGAATTATAATTCTCCACAGATCTATTCACTAAACGTAAATACTATCAGCGAGCGCGGCAGGGGAAGGATTTACATCCTAATGTAGACCTAATCAGTACAAAATCGATATAAATCGTAATCCGAACTTACCAACGAAAATAATGTTTGAATCAAAATGGCAGCAATAAACAAAAAATATATGAAGCGAAAGGAAGTAAAAGTTACGCTAGACGGAGCATGATAGGAGCGCAGTTCTTCTCAGCGATGAGACCCCTAAGCTTTCTCTTGCATTTGTCCACAGCCTTCAAGTACTCCTCGCTCACAACTGGGTAGTTCTTCACCATTTTCACGGATTCTGCAAATGAGAATCATCTCACATGAGCACACGCAAAACAAACACATAATAATGATCGCTTCCAAATTTGAAGACGCGGATGAATCGAGCAATCCAAATGACAATAACATTTGGTGAATCAACAGTCAACGTCGTCAAAAGAGGAAAAATGAGATCTCGATCGGCAATCTCGGTACCTGAATGAACGGGGGAAGTAAAATGTATAAACCCTAAGGATGGAGAGAGCGTGGACAACACAAGCACTGAGCTGAGGATTGCGAGTGCGGGAGTGAATATATATAAGATACAAAGGAGGAGAGAAGTTTGTAGAAGACGTATTGCGGGGTGAGCGCAAGGCTTGAGTTGTGCTTGAAATGGACGGCATCGATCGGTCAAAAATCAAAATACACGGGTTGATGGAAGGTTGGAAAATTAGGAGTAATGTAATTAAGGCTGGAAGGCCGGAAGACGACTTTTTGGAGTTCAAATTCGCCTAAGGTCAATCACATTATCAATTAAATTACTTTTATTGCACATTTAATTAGTAGTATCAACTTTGAATGTAATTGCAAATTCAATCCAAGTATGATTTGCTATGCAGTTATACCCAAAATTAATCCAATATAACACAATCATACGTTAATATAGAAATTGTATAAATCTATTACTATGATTTTTAAGTTGAATGGTTTGAATTTCGATTTTTAGGTGTTATTGTTATATCTACGAATTTAAGCTCAAGTCAATATAGTTAATTGTTTATTACCAGTTAATTGAAACTGAGTCTAATTCCAATTTTAATATGATACTACAATATCTGGGACTACGGGTGTGAACGCAATAAGATTCCGTAAGATACTATTGCAATGGGACCGCAGCCCGGCTCGTGCCGCATTAATGTCAATTATAGTTATTAAACTACGTGGGGGAATTATGGATTTAATAATTGACTATTTTAATTCACACGTACAGCTACAAATCTCGATAAAGTTAATTAGTCCAAATTATAAATAAAATCATACCCACCGTCCCACCCTATATTAGCAGTAGTATGTTAATTCTGACTAACACTTGAATTTGTAAATATTTGGACCCGATTACCAATTTTTATTTCTCTATGCCAAAGAGTAACAGATAACGAATCCATTTTTACTTTATTTTGAATCAATTCGGAGTACTGAAAAAAACATCATATGGACTAAATTAATTAAGAAGGTACTATAAATTTGAAGGCATTGTGACAACAAATATCTATGTATAGGAGTAGTTGTCCTGCATCCTATAAAATTAAGTCAGCTAGTTCTCTTATATAATAAAGGGCAATAATAATCATAGAAGTATATCCAGTTGTTTGGCTGTCATTTTTAAATATTTTTGGTGACACATATTACATATCTTGTTTGTTGAATTTTGTTGATGGAAGGGGCATGCATTTCGTGGCTCTAACGTAAGCACTAAAAAAGAGAACAATTACGTGTTTATTGTTAAAAGGAAAAATAATTTTAATTTAAATTATAATATTAGTGTAATGCCCAACGCAAGAGTAGGGAGTGATGCAGGTGCAGAGGTATGGACAAGGAGCGGCTCCTATACATCTGAAGCGGAGGGGGACATGAATGAATCGAAACACACCCGAATGAGGGGGATTCCGAGGATATGCAGACTGCATATCCGAGAAGAGTTTAAAAGATTTGATAGGTGTTACTCATACCAATAGATGCATCTTCTTTCCTGGTATCCATCTTATAAGAACTCAGAAGTTAAGCGTGCTTGGACTGGAATAATTCTAAGATAGGTGACCCCTTGGAAAGCTGCTCCTTGAGAGCGTGTGAGTGAGGACGAAGCATGCTGAAAAGACTTGTGTTAGTCTGTGGGGACAGCCGTCAGTCTAAAAGCCAGATCGTTACAATTAGATTGATTTATGATGCATTTTATAAAATTTAAAATTAGTGAATTAAACTTTTATATTTATGATTATTATGTTCAGTTTTTTTTCATAATAATATGTTGTTACACTTCTATGTACAAGTTTAGTTTTTTTATTTTTTTTTAATTAATACTTCTTGTTGAAGTTTAGTTTTTTGTTTCATGAATAATTTGTTATCGACAAAAGTATTTAATTGAATTCTTGGTTTTTCTTGTAACGAAACTAGTACTCCACTACATACTGTATTTGTAATTGTTGAACAAATATTTTTGTAAAAGTCATTTGAGTTCGACATGAATTTTTAAGAAATACTCCATGAAGAAAAGTGATTTTTAAAAAATAGTGAAATGCGAGACTCATTTTAAAATATTAATTTTATAATAAAATATTAATTAAACGAGTAAGTGAAATATGAGGTTACTTATCATTTATTGTAAAAGTAAACTAAAACTCTCAATAGTGGATAGACTAAATTAGTAAATTGGGACTCTAATGACTATCGAGGAGAGTATTTTTATTTGAATTAATGTTAATCCATTAATAGACTGTATAAAAAATAAATTATACAGATATTTAATTTCATCAAATTCTTATGGTTGGCTAAGAACTGTACAACTGTTTGGCTTGTTGGATTGATTGGAATGGTCCAATTTAAGGGCCTATTTGATAGAGTAGTGATAAATTAACAAAATGTATATATACAAAATTGACAATTAAGGTATTTTACATTTTAAAATGTAATGTATTACATACCTACCCTTTTATTGATTATTTAGGAATGATTAAGTTTCTTATAATCAATATTTATGTATTTAAGGAATGATTAGTAATTGATTATCTATACTAACCATTAGATAATTTTTTCTCATTAACAAAAATGAGGATATTTCTTCCCCATTTTATAAAAATTTAAACTCTCCCCTACAAATTAGCTAGATTCATATGGTTCATGATTTCATAATTTTCGGATGAATATTTTGATTAGGAATAAATTAAAATAAATTTAATTTAAAATTTACAATACTTTTAGCAAGATATTTATTGATTCACTTCAAATTTGCAAAAATACTGCTACAATAAAAGGATTCCAAGTTGACTTACATTCTACAATGGAGAATTTTATTTAATATTCAAACAATAATATAAAAGTTTATATTCTCTCCGTCCCCAATGAGTATGAACTTTAAGTTCGCCACGAGTTTTAATGCATTATTGGTTAAGTAAAAGAGAGATAGATAGAGAGTTTTTTCTAAGCATTATTAGTGGAGAATGAGTCTCACCTCATTAGAGAGAAGAGAATTTCCAAAATTGGAATATTTATACTCTTTGGGGACGGATAAAAAAGGAAATATTGTTTGAGTTTGCTTTAGAACTGATAAATACCAATTTTTAATTCACTCATCTAATAGTCATTAATACCAAATTATTTTATTATAAAATAATCTTAAAATTTAAAATTATAAAAGCGACTATATGTATAAATATTCTTAATATTATCCTCGAACGAAAAAATGATTATCATTAACATCTAATTGTGTAGTTATTAAATAATCTTTAAAATTCTAAGTTTATAAAAACAAATGCATGTATATTAGTATATATACTTCATTTCTTAGTATTATCATCCAACGAAATAATCATAGTCATACTCATCCAATTATTTATAGTTTTTAAAATTTAAGTTATAAAACAATTGCATCTATATATACTTAATTTCTTAGTGTTATTATCCAACAAAATAATCATAATCATTCACTTGAAATTATTTTATTATAATATTATCTATAAAAGTTTTGAGTTATAAACAACTACATGTATATATACTTTATTTCTTAGTGTTGTCATCCAACAAAATGATCATAGTCATTCTTATTCAATTATTTTATTTAAATTATTTAAAATTCTAAGTTATAAAACGACTACATGTATATATATTTAGTGTTATCATCCAACGAAATAATTATAGTCATCAAATAATTACTTTAATATTATGTAAAATTCTAAATTATGAAAAAGTATATATTTAATTTCTTAGTGTTATCATTCAACATAATAATCATAGTCATTTACATCTAATTATTTTATTAATAAAAAATCATTAAAAATATAAGTTATAAAAACGACATTAATTTCTTATTGTTATCATCCAACGAAATAATATTAGTCATTCACATCTAATTATTTTTTGTTAAATAATTCTTAAACCTTAAAGTTATAAAAATGATTACATGTATATATACTAGTGTTATCATCTAACGAAATAATATTAGTCATTCGCTTCCTAGAATAGTGCTTATTAAATAATCAATTAAATTTTAAATTATAAAAACAACTACGTGTATGTATATTCAATTTGTTAGTGTCATTGTCCAAGGAAATAATCTGTACACATACTTTACTTATAAGTGTTATCATCCAACGAAATATTAACATTCATTCTCATCCAATTATTTTATTTTAAAAATGAAATATTTTTTTTGAATTGTCCCACAAAAATGACATATTTGCTAAAATAGAAATAACATCATCTCTATTTTTTTTTCTTTTACGTTTTTCTCTTTTTATTTACTCACAAAATAATAATAGTACTATCACATAAAATCATGTGAGGGAAAAAAATATTTTATATTTAATTAAACAAAAAAATAATTATCATTCATATTTAATTATTTTATTATTAACTTATCACAAAAATTTTAAGCTATATAAACAACTTGATGTATATACTATTTTCTAATATGATCATTCACTAAAATAATACTCCACTAATTATACATTATCTTTTTTTTAGTCTTTACTATTCTATTCGTATATAATTAATTGTACTGTATTGGAACTTGGTTCTTTTAAACTTTTGGTTTTTTTCCCCTTGAATTTCTACTATATAATATTAATTTTTAAAATTATAAAGTAACTTTTTTTTTGTTTTCATCACTTTACTGTTAATACACAAAAAATAAGTATAAAAATTTTAAGATATTTAATCTTATAATTTTGAATTTAACGGTAGATTAGTACTAAATATTAGTAGTAGTATATTTATTTGTTTAAAACATACGTATAAGCAACAATCTTGGCCAGATAAATTTTAATTATCTTAATTTATGAAATTTCTATAAATATTGTATTGATCTTCCACATATTCATAATTTTCCATATATATATAAAAGGGTAAATTAGTAAGAAAATAATAAAACCGGTTTAAATAAAAATCGGTTTAAAATATAAGTGCATTTTGTATATACAATGTTTGTTAATAAATCATTACCCTATTTGCTAAGATGGTAATACAAAGAAGATAATTATATATAGACATTTTTAGTTGTTTTATATCATATTTAACATTAATTCAAAGACCAATATAAGAAAAGGGCCCTACTCAATCTTGCCATAATTAAAACTTTAACCATGTTTGTCAGGTTAAGCCACTATTATTTAATACAACAAATTTAGATAATTCTTTTTATCAAACAATTACGAAAAAAAATCTTATCTCTACATATCTTGACATGAAGCCTGTGTTTCTTATCTTATTTACATATCTTCTCATATCACACTTTTCTTATCAAACAGGTCCTAAGTGTTTAAAGTGTGAATTCTCGTTTACTCCCTTTGTTTCCAAAAAATAGACTAGTTTTATCATTTTTAGCCATTTCCTCAAATTAGACAAAGTCAAAATGTGAAAAGTTTTTAACAAATAATAATCATACATAGTCGTATCATTTACAACGTGGACCCTAAAATCCACTAACACAATTACTTTTTTCCCTTCTCTCTTACTTTTTCTCATCACTCTCTTACTTTACATTGCACATTAAAATTTATATCATTTATAAGTTTATTAATTTTTTGGGGACGAAGGGAGTATAAATTAAAAGAGATTGAACTTTAATAGGTGTGTGGGTCTTCATAATCTCCCTCTTCCCGTAGAAATATGATACTGGGATGACATGAGTTTTAATGTGTAATTATTGGTAAAATAAGAGAAACGAAGAATAAGTGGTTGAAATAATATACTACATAGTGAGGTTCGTAAATGATAAAGTAAAAAAAAGTTTTCACAAATGGATATGAACTATTTATATGGGACAAACGAAAAGAAAATCTAGCCTATTTCTATGGGATTGAGTGAGTATATTAAAAGGGATGAATATCAAAACTGGTCTCGGGAAAATAAGATTAACACATTTCTAGTCTCTAAAATAGGAACAATCAAGTTTTAATGACATGAACATGAAAAAAATCACGTTTGAACTTTGAAGTATCTTAACTGTTTTGCTCTCAAAACCATGAAAGAGCATAAAAGTTATGAATACGTCATTAATAGTTGACATCGTGTTGACATTTTTTGTTGCTATTATTTTTTTATCTATTAATATTTTCTAACGATCCAAATCATAGTTTAGAGTTTGTACAATATTTAGAGTTTGCATTTAATTCCATTCCTTTGAAGAATGCTGCAAATAATCCCTAAATTATCAAACATGAACAAATCTAGCAAACATGATCTATTTATAAACAATATACACCGTTTATTTTATTTTTATTTTTTTATTTTATAAATACATTTTCTCTATTTTCATATAATACCATTAAAAATTATATGCATCTTAAAAAATGAAATAAATTAAAAATTGAAAAATACGATAGGAACTTCGTGTTATACTATACGTATAATATTCAAAATAGATTTAAAGATTGATGAACTTTTTGGACGTTACTATATTTTTTCGTTCTTTCAAATTTCTTTTGTATTCTTTGACATTTTTACACAAAACACATCTTTTTTTATCATCATAATATCATTCTATAAAAGCTACGCATCATGCATCTTGATTGAAATATTAAGTAAATCATGTTACAAAAAAATAATCATCAATAATGTGGTTAGTGCCTGATTAACCACCCATTAGAAAACGTGTAACTATTAATACTACTACTCCACTACAAATTGTAGGTTATGCATGTATGATTAAAAGCGTTGGGCTTGATATACAATTAGTCAATTGGATCCGAACTCGCAAGGCCCACCACCACCCAAAGCCCACTCCTCCACTTTTTTCTCACTCTATTTTCTCTCTGAATTCCAACTCTTTCGATTCTCTTTTTGTCTCAGCATCCATCTCTCTCTATATTGGTGATCAATTGGTGACCTTAAATTGCCCCTGATCCAATCATCACCTGTAAGGCATCCCTGTACCCAATCTCGTTATCTTCTTAGATCCTTGATTTTAGTTTTAGTGGAAATAAGGAAATGCGAAATTTTGATTATTTAAAAAGAACAATTTTATGTTGATTCATTGGTTTGCTTGAGTTCAGTTGCTGGTGTTTAGTTTTTTTGTATTGGTATTTTATCTGGACCACGTATTGTCTGGGACATAATTCCGTTCGCTATTGTCTACTTCATTTCGCTTTGATCATAATTGTTGTGAATTGTGATGGTCAGTTTAATTCTCCAAGAATTTATTACTCCCGTCCCCCATTAAAAGTCACACTTTTCCATTTCGGTCCGTCCCCAATTAAGAGTCACACTTCATTTATATAATAAATAGTAGTAGGTTCCACATTCCACTAACTCATTTCACTCACATTTTATTATAAAACTAGTATAAAAGAGTGGTCCCACATTCCACCAACTTTTTCAACCAACTTTTCTTTACATTTCTTAAAATCCGTGACCGATCAAACTGTGACTGCTAATGGGGGACGGAGGGAGTATTAGTTGGCACAAGATTTTGGTCCAGAAAGCTATGTTTTTCGTGGATGAATTTGTTTAGGGGTTTATTTTCTTTTTTCATACTTGGTGAATTTTGGTTTACAATAGTTTTCATATTGGCTATGTTGATCTGTTCGGTTTCCTTAATCTAGGCGACGTTTTTGTCATTTTGATAATATATTTCCTTCTGCTGAATTTTAAATTATTTGTTAAGGCCAACATGAGTGACGAAGGAGAGAAAACTTGCCCGCTCTGTGCCGAGGAGATGGATTTAACTGATCAGCAGTTGAAGCCGTGCAAGTGTGGCTATGAGGTAGTGCAGTCTATTTTTCATCTCATTCTGTATAGTGCAGCTGTCCTTTAATTTTCTCAAAAGGGTATACTACTTATTAACTGTTTATATAATATGATAAATGATTGTTATGCTAAATTAGCCATCATTGTTTTCTTAATTCTAACTTGCATCTTTGTTTTATATTTTAGCGTAGCTAAGGGACCTGTGATTGTTAGAATCCTCTTGCATCATTAGAGAGAGATAAGGACGCCCTTTGTTCTTTGTGCTAAATAAGCCTATCCACTAGCAAATGAAGTTGTATGTTTTATATTGCCTGGATATTCATTGTTCAACAAATAATGCTCACTACCACGACCTGCGGATCAATTTTTAGTTTTTAGCCATCTATACTGTAATAGCACCGGATTCTTTCAGTCATCTTTATTCTATCCAAGCCTTTGTCTTAGTGGTTTCCTTTTTATATTGAAATATTCTACTTGAATGAGATGTGGTTTTTTTTTTCACTTTTATTTCCAGATTTGTGTTTGGTGCTGGCATCACATAATGGATATGGCTGAGAAAGATGAGACAGAAGGGCGCTGTCCAGCATGTCGAACTCCTTACAACAAGGAAAAGATTGTTGGAACAACTGCAAGTTGTGAAAGGTGATTGACAACCAATGTTGTGTTGACCATTTGATGATACTCAATGTGTATTTACAAGTTTACTGACCCGATCCATTCTATGTTTGGAATAGGCTGGTTTCAGAGATGAATGGGGAGAAAAAACCCAAGTCATCCAAGGGGAAGAACCAATCATCTGAAGGAAGGAAGCAGCTTGCTAACATGCGAGTCATCCAGAGAAATCTAGTTTATGTTGTGGGTTTGCCAATGAATTTGGCAGATGAGGATGTGGGTGCCCTTCCTGCCCTTATTCTTTTGTCTATTCGATGCACACCTGTTACTTCTCTAATAACATGATTTCTCTGTTGCAGCTTCTTCAGTGCAGAGAGTATTTTGGTCAGTATGGAAAGGCATTGAAGGTGTCTATCTCCCGGACAGCTACGGGTGCTATACAACAATTTGCAAATAGTACATGCAGCGTGTGAGTTCAAAGTCACTTTAGTTGTTAGTTATTTGTTATAATTGTTTCTCATCTTTCTGTGTTTTGTTTACCCATTTTGATTTTCATTATGATTTTTTTTTTGCCTAGATATATTACGTATTCAAAGGAGGAGGAAGCTGTTCGTTGTATCCAATCAGTACATGGATTTGTCTTGGATGGTAAACCTTTGAGGTAATTGTCATCATTCATTTGTTTAACTTAATATCTCTTGTTATATCTGATGGTCTTTAAAAAATTGTCATAGGGCATGCTTCGGGACAACTAAGTACTGTCATGCATGGCTGAGAAATGTGGTATGCCTATTATAGATTTGTCAAAAATCAAAATCAAAATCAAACAATGGGAAATATCATGATATAGTTATATGATTACTGAACATTACATGCTCAGAAGATGCATGCACAGTGGTCTATGTGTAGTGGTTCTTGATATTGAATTTCTACTGTGTTCCAGCCATGTAGCAATCCTGATTGTGTATATTTGCATGAGATTGGTTCCCAAGAGGACAGTTTTACAAAGGATGAAATAGTATCTGCACACACAAGGTATTTCTTCTATGTCTGATTGCTAGCAGTTATATATTTTCTTCTCTGTCAATTTTATTTCCTTATCATGAACATTTTGTTATATATTCCTCTATTTCCTTCAATTGATGATACTTCATATCTCAGCATGCTGCTTCTGATTCTGTTAGCATGAGTTTATTTTGGGTTTCATCTATTAGAGTGATGTCTCTGTTAGATGGTTCGTCAGGCACTGTGTAATTCTTACTTCGTACTGTCCAACCTATTGTGTATGTACTAGCCTATCAGGTTCATAGAGAGCCCCCATCTTTGGTTTTGCCACTGCAAAGCTGGATCCAACTCCTATGTCATGTCCCTTCCCACAATTTTTTCATTATGGAACAGCAAACTTAATTTTCCTCTATATGAGCTAGCAGTTGAAGTGTTGGCATTTTAATTGATAAATACCTGTGATCCTCTTAGAATTTCCCGAGAATACTGCCTTTGTTTTTTTATACTCCTTTAGTCTGGAAATGCTTTTTAGTTCTCACAATTTTTTCTCAAGCATCTCATCCGTTTAACGTTTGTTGAAAATGAGTAGGGTTCAACACATAACCGGATCCACAAATAGTACACAGCGGCGTTCAGGATATGTGTTACCTCCACCTGCAGATGAGTACTATAATAGCACTTCTGCTTCTTTAGCGAAACCTATAAATAAAACTTCCGTTAATACTAATGTAAGATTTCCTTATTTTGTATCATTGCCACCATATACCTTGTATGTATCCTGTACTATTTTTTTTCCTGCAGGCTGATGTAATTCAAATTTTTGTGCCTTTTATTCATGTTATATTTCTCATCAGAATGCTTATGATCCATGGAGTATGCATGAGTTAGTTCAGCATAGATTGATCACTGCCGTACATGGTTTTGGTTGTTGATAATCCACTGTCATTTTGTTTATTGTTTTTTTTTTTCAATTACGACTTGGAAATGATTGCTACTACGATAACCAAATCTACATTCCCTTACTATTACAGTATATGATTTCTTTACTCTGTTCATCAGAATACTCAAACTGGTGCTAGAATTTCTCCTCCAAATAGCAGCTCTGGAAGATCTGTCTCTCTTACTGCTGGATCCTCGTGGTACTTCCTACTGACTTAGTCCTAATTTTATGCTTCTTGTTTTTAAAACCTTTTAATTTCCATGACCAGGGGCACTCGTGTTGCCAATAATATCCCTTTACATACCACTACACAATGTTCCAAAGGGGCATTAAAAAAACAGGATTTGAGTGATGGACCTGTGGCTTGTTCTACTACAGCTGTGAGCCAAAGTCAGCCGTCTTCATTGCAGAGTGATATTGTGAACATTTTGATTACTGATAAAGATAGAGGAGTTTCTCAAGGTAAAAGTGAAATAGAAGCTTTAGGACCAGTGGTCAAAGAATCAAATACGGATGGGAAACCTACTTCTTCTCAGAGTCCCAATACATATGTTCACCCAGCTACACCGCCTGTAAATAAACAGCCCCATGGCCCATGTACTGCCAAGCTGCTAGCTAAAAGTACTAATGATGTTAATTCTTCCTTGGTCTGTGTTGGACTTGCTTCAAGCAGAGACTCTACTGGTACCACCAATGGGAAAATCGAGAAAATACAACCGTCTCATTTTATTCCTAATCATATCCAAGAAAACCTGATTTTGGATGGGGATGCTCAGCTTGTTAGAGGAGCGGTGACTTCTCAGCCACCTGAAACAATTGCACATACGAGCGAGGAGGTGGATTCCACAGAAGTCCAATCTGATTTTAGATTAGAAACGGCAAGTATAGTAACCAAAAATGATTTGTCTGATATTGAAGATGATATTTTGTCTTTTGAAAATCGTAGGCTCAAGGATCCTGAGGTTGCTTCTAACAGAAGCAACTTTTCTCATGCCTCTCATCTTTCAAGTCATTCTCATGTTAATTGTAACCTACATAGTAAAGGTGATGCTTCAACCTGTAGGCAGGCTATAGGTAAAGTTTGCAACTATCCCATTGGACATTCTGAGACTATTTTCAAGACTCCTGAGGTTGAGGTTAATAATGCTGAGCATTCTAATTTGTTTCCTTCTAAGGAAAAAAGATCGCTGCTAGGGTTATATGATGGTGAACTATGCTTAGATTCTTTTGATATGGGGGAGAGCAGCATAATATCTAATATTTTATCTATGGATTTTGATCCATGGAATGAGTCTCTGATTTCACCTCAGAACCTTGCTAAGTTGTTGGGTGAAAATGATAAACAAGGCTCTTTTGGATTTCCAGGTTCACGGAAAAATAACACTAGCACTCAATCAAGGTTTTCATTTGCAAGGGAGGAGCCTAGGAGCCATGCCTCTGGTTCTGGACAATCTGTTGATTACTTCACTCGAAATTCTAACCAGCTCTCCTTTGGCCATGAATTCTCCAACAGCGATAGCTTCCAGCTTGAGAAGTTAGATAGTCTCAATGACTTCCCTGCTTTTAATGGACTAGAGTCCGAGCTTTTTGCTGACAATCATTCACATACGTCTTCTAACAGAAACTCTGGTAAGTTTGATCTTGTCCATTTTTCGAGTAAATTTATACAGTTATCTTATGTGATACTTTGGGCTTTGTGTAATCTTGTCTTGAATTGTGCCAATGATACGTGATCAGAGCCATACAACATAATAGATCTATTAAATCCTTGTCTTTAGATGATACTAAATGGCTGCACTTGATTTTATGTATCATGAGGATTTAGAATTCGAGGTTTTCCTAGACCAGTATGCAAAAGAGCTTTGTTGTTCTCATTGTGATGAGTGATGACTGGAAATTTCCCACTAATGATGTCAGCCACCCAGTCCCATTTCAAACCCCATATTACCACATCTCACTTTTCAGTTGCCGCATAAGCATTTCACTCAAACCCCAAATCATACCACACCCTACCACAAAACCTCCAACCCATACTCCAAATCACACCAAAACCTTTTTTTATTTATCTTTTTTAATTACTCTCTAATTCCATGTTTTATTTTAATTTTTGTTATTTGTAAAAATGAATTTGAACTCCTAAAATTACATTAATTAAATGCCGAAAATAACATAATTTGAACTCCTAAAATTACATTATTAAAGATAAAATAAACTTCAATGAAGATGACATACGATTGTTTGGTGTTGTATTCGTTGATGAAAAAATTGATTAAAAAAATATATAAACTCAATTATTAAGTAAAAAAATAAATAAAAATGAACTAAGGTGCGGTTCCGTTCCCCGCAATGCAGCCGCTGCCGTGGATGGACCACATCTTGCACCCTGTCTCTGACCTCTACTGCAGTCCCGCACTGCACCCCGCCTTCCTATCCGTGCCCAACAACATTTCGAGACCTTACCACACCGCGAATTTCACGGTCTGGTCCCATTTTGGTATGGGTTACCATTTCCCTTAGGTTACAGCTCGTACCCCCACCTTTTTGTGTGTCTGGTTGTGTCATGCAATCAGGGAGTGCTTTGGGTATTTCCTTGCTGTAGCTTTTAAAAGTCATTTAGGTTCAAAGGATAGATTGATTTCTAGTATAACTGGTTCAGAGGTTATGGGTGTCAATTTGCGGATCCGTAGAAGTTGTTTCAACACTAAAGTGCCGAAAAATTAAACAAAATGATTGGGTCTCCAAAATCAAGCATTTTGCTTATATTTGTTCTGCTTGTTAAAATGTTACTTCGACTTGGTGAGGCAGGCTTGTTACTACCTAATTAGGCGGACTTTTGTTGTGGCTGATTTTTGCTCCTCACTAGTTTTATGATTTGCCAGTGTTAGTCCTGACATTATTGGTTTCCCTTTAAATTCAGAACTTGTTATAAAAAGAAATTAAAACACCAGTTTCAACTTGTCTATCAACGCATTCCTCTGTTTTTTATATAGTACTCGTGTTGGTTTGTTACCCTCATTTTCTTTGCCATTGAACAGTTTCGAGACCTCAGGTATTAGCACCACCAATGTTTTCAGTACCTAGTAGGACACCGCCTCCAGGCTTTACTTCTCAAGATAGAATCGATCAAATTTTTGATGGCTCTGGTTAGTTTCATGGGTTGTCTTGCCAGTCAAATTTTAAGGTTTTTGCTATATATATTGGGACTCTTCATCTTCATAATCTAACCTAGTTTTGTTTTTTTTTCTCAGGAAATCATTTAGATGATTCTTCCTCTTTGTTAAGACATAGTTATCAGACGCCTCCACTTAGTAATACCATTAGTAATGGAGATATTGAATTTATAGATCCTGCGATACTGGCAGTTGGCAAAGGTCTACTTCCAGGGAGAATTAATAACTCAGGCTCGGATGATGTAAGGGCACGTTATTCTTCTCAGTTGAGTACATATGAAGATGCAAAATTCCAATCTATTTTTCAAAGATCACTTCCTTCACACCAGAACCAAAAATTTACCATCATGGGTGACACTTTATCTCCTCTTGGTGATGCTTATTCTATTTCCTCTAGGGTTATGGAGCAAACACTAGCCAATAATATGTCTACGTTATCCCAGTTTAGTTTCCCTCAGTCAAGGAATGGTTTAATATCTAATGGCCAATGGGCTGGAAACAATTTGGGCATGGCGGAACTTCTTAGGAATGAGAGGTGGGGATATAATAAATTTTATGGTAGTTATGAAGATTCTAAGATTCGGATGCCGAGTTCGGGTAGTCTATACAACGGAACTTACGGGTATTGATATTTGGGCATGGTTGGTGTTGTCAAGAATCATGAGATAGGAATAGTAATATTTCATGCCACTTTGACAAACCTGCCTAAATTGATTGAACCAATTGGCAGTCAAAATACCGAATAACTTTGTAGTATTCACTTTAGAGAGTGGGCCAAGATTTGGAAATATTACCAAGTAAGCCAATGGGAGTGAGTTGTGCTTAGTCCGTCAGAGCTACTTTCTGTTTGGTAAAAGGATCAGCCATTCATAAACGTCGATCTGGAAACTAACAGGTAAAATTTCTGCCTCAATTTGTCAAATTCTGTTATTCATTATTAAAGAATCGAACATGAGATCATTTGATGTCTTACATGGTATTCATGATGCGATGGACGATATAAACTACTCCCTCCGTCCCACAAAGATTGTCTCACTTTGACTGAGCACGAGTTTTAAGAAATGTAATGAAAAGTGAGTTGAAAAAGTTAGTGGAATATGGGTCCTACTTTTATATATTAGTTTTATATTAAAATGTGAGTAGGAATGGGTTAGTGGAATATTCCACTACCAAAAATGGTAAAAAGTGAAATAGGACAAAATTTGTGGGACGGATGGAAATGAAAAAATGTGACAATCATTGTGGGACGGAGGGAGTACTACATGTTCCTTGCACTTCCTATAAATGTGAAATATGTCAATGGCACGGTATATTGTTGAAGAACAGTTTGTTCCGTATCACGCTTGCTTGGTTGTTTTTAGTGAATATATTTTGATCTTGTAAACTCTGCAGCTGAAAGGGGCCTGAGCATAAGGCTTGGGGGCTTTTGATGGCTACACGATGAATTGTAGGTTTGTGAATGTCTCTCCGCTGCTGATCTGATCGGTGAGAATTGGATGAATGATATCAGATACGCGATGCCTTACTACTCTCATCTGTTCCTGTTGATAATTGAATAGGCAGAAGGAAGTTAGATTTCAGTAATTGCTTCGAACGTTCATTCTTTGCAGAAACAAGAGTATTAAAAGTTACAAATACATCTTCAAAATTTTGGTTGTGTAAACTCTTATTATTCGTTTTGTGAAACAAATATGTGAGGGCTTGAAAACAGTCAAATATATTTAATATTGTTTTTCAATACTCCTATTAGACAAGTGATTTTTCTCAAAATCTTTTCATAATTTCCCTACATATAATAGAGTCAACTTTTTCAAGGATTGAATGAGCCATATTCAAGCTTTTGTATTTTGTTGAATACAGAACAAATTTTTTAATATATGTTGTTGATGTGTAGATGCATTCTTACAATCTAATACTACTACTACCCATCAACAAACCAATTCTCTCTAGAAAAGAATAAAAGCAAGACAATTCCCCACACTAATGGCGTGGAGACAAGGATCTGATCTGAGAGATGTCGGTGGGATTGGACGAGAAGCAGAGACTGAGGGACGAAGCAGAATTGGAGACGACAGGTGATGAGAATCCTGATGATGCTGCTGCAGTAATTGGTGTTGCACGAACCTGATCATGCATTTGCCACGCCCACCTCACTTCCTCTGAGATCGAACCCAACCCGGTGTGTTCCTGGCTGGCCCTTTCCTGCCAAAAAAAGAATAAGGACGAGTGAAACAGAGATGTAACATGGCTGAGTTTTCCAGATGGAGCTGCAAAACAAACAGAATGTTGAATGCGTTACCTTTAACATATTTGCATTTTGAATATGGAACTGAAACCCCCCCAAATTTCCAATCTCTTTGGAAGAAGGCGTCGAAATCCCCAACTTCAAATCAAGACTGTTATCATATGAGCTCGACTCGACAGCTTCCTTGTCGTAAGCCCTAATTTGCAAAAAAAAGAAGAGACAGAGTTGGATGTCGACAGGTTAATTTGATATATCAAACGAACAGCTCGAGAAATGCAGTGAATTGCAATCAAAACACAATCCCCAAACCACTTTCTTAGGCCAATTTCCACATTTTAGGAGATGATGAAAGAAGAAATGGCATACTTGTTGGCGGCCATCCGGGCGGATAGTCCTCTGTACTTGGAGTATCCGGTGGTGTGTCGACGAAGTGTGTGGACAAACTCCTCCTTGGACATGTTCTTCATCTGCATCATATCAGAATATTACAGGAATTATATATACTACTTAATAATCTGAATTCCCTGACCTGTTTGATATCTTGGTCATACTCAGTGAGGGTGAAGTTGATGTCGGCTTCAACGCCACGGAACTTAATTGCAGCTCTATCATAAGCTCTGATCACATTAAAAACTCCATCAAACCAAAGACCCAATAAATAGCAGGAGTAATCCATTTGTCTATACCTTGCTGCGGAAAGAGCAGTGTCAAATCCACCTAATTAAACACAAACACATGAGTGATGAGCATCACCGCCAACCCAAATCTAAAACATATAAAGCTAGTATATACTATATAGAAGTGCATATATTGCATACCCAAATAAACTTGTTTCCCAGAATCCCTGCATCAAAAAAATAGATGAAATAAGTTAAAAGTGAATAATGAAAAAAGAAGGTGAGTAGCGAGTAGTACCAAATATGTGACTCCCATCGGCCGGTTCTTCTGTAAAAGGTAACCCCTCTGTATTGGGAGCTTCGGGACCTGGGCCCCCTACGCCCCTTCCGAGGTGGTGCGTGGACACTCGCCGGGAACAGCTCCCTCGTCACCACCCCACCATCACCATCGCTACATGCACACGCCTCTTCGTTGCTCAGATTCAGATCAAACATCACGCCCTATACTCTCTGTCTTCAAGTTGAATCTTTGTTGAACCTTTTCTCTCTCTAGAAATGAGAAATGGAGGAGCAATGAGCATTAGGCTAAAGAGAGGAGAAGAGAAGATGGATGATAACAAGTGGAAGTTCCATAATCCATACTACTGTACTTGATTTTATCAACAGATCAATAATTTAACAACCAAGATTCAAGAATATAGTAGGAGTAGGATTCAAGGCTATATATACATACATATTATACACATTTTATATACTATTATGTTTATGTACTACAGTAGCATATTGTTTATTTTTTTATTACGGATGTTGAATTTAGTTCATATCTTTTGGCCTACTTCAACTCTCACTGTGCTTGATTTTTTATTTATTTATAACATTTTTTCAAGGGGCGGCAAGTCTACATTTAGCTTATTACTAGGACTACTTACTTATACGTTATAAGAATGTATTTTTACATTATTCTTTGATTCCTTTCAAATCCAAACTTGTAATTAGTGCATGGAGTCACAACTCACGACTCAAGCTTTAATTAATTATTAAAATTTGATTAAGGTTAGTAAATTTGAATTATAAACTTTTATAGAGTTAAATGCAAATTCACAAATTACTGAATAAGCGTGTTTCAAAATATGTGCAAAAATGTGTACGTTGAAAAAGAGCCAACTTCAAATTGAGTCCATAGAAAATTGAGGTTTGCATCTATTTAAGTAAAAAATTATCATAACAAGTCTCTAGAAAATGAAAATATCACCACAATTATTATTTTTTTTCTATTTTTCTCGAGAATCCAAAAGAATTTGTTTTGTAGTAACACAATTATTCTCACTATGTGTTGGGTGGACTCAGGTTTGTTGTCCACAAATTTGTGGGTTTAAAAACTAACTTTGAATTCGGTATCCAAATAGTCTTCTACATTCCCGTTCATACCCCTTGGATTGCACATGAAAAACAGAAATGTACGAGTTGTGATTTCACACAGAAATTAAAGGAAATGATGATGTAGGATTGTGATTTGTCCTAAGTCACACGACTCACACCACCCATGTCCATATTGCTCACCAAGGGTAAAAGTTTAAAACAATATGGAAAACAATCTAAGGATCTTATACCCGACTGCAAAATGAAAGTCAGGGATGATGTTAACCATGCATATCCCTCCCACTAATCAAATCCATCTATAAAACAAGCTCTAATAATAACGTTTTATTCTTTACTTATTTAGGTTCAGGATTATAGATGAAAGGGGGCAAAATTATATGTGAGGAAATTTTGAACATTTGAGAAGGGGCAGATACAAGGAAATTCAGATATTTTTACAAATTTGGACAATAAATTAGTGCATGCAAACATATTTGGCATTTGCCCCACCTTCTTATAAGGTGGCTCCGCCCTTGTAAATTAGGTTGAATATTGTAATAAAATTTGGTTTTCAATTATATAGAAATAAACTTTATTTATTCTATAATGAATTATTTTATATGTATTGAAATTATTTAAGTATTTATATCACTTAAAATTTGAATGATATTCTTTCAAATTAATTCGATCATTATTTATTTGGGAGCTATTTTTTGAAAGGAAATTAATATAATCTGGGTTATATTTCAATTGATTTTAAATTTATATATTTATACAAAAACAAAATCAAGCAATCTTCAATGAATTTGTTATATAAGTAAAAATAGAAATTTTAGTTATATTATAGTCAGATGTGAAATATATACATTTATTTATAAATTTATTAGAGTAATATTATGATTAAGTTTCCATTTGACGTATCATTAATTCATTATGATAATTGATACACATCTCACTCTATATTATACGTATAGGGTAATCTATAATGGTTATACAGTAAAGTAAAGTATAAAAACAAAAATGTGGGAACAATATCGTCTGTGGAGCCCAAGACATCTTAGAATTGGGAAAGTTAGATGAGACGTCATTTTCCAAACAAAAATCCACGTTTAATTTTTTATCCAAAGAAAGTGCATTTTTAAGGATAGTACAACCCGTTTAAGCAAGCATTTATATTCTTTTTTCTTTTGTGCTGGGTTTTTTCGGGGTTGGGTGTTGTCGGCAGGAGGTAGGTGGGTGGGTGGTGGTATAGGGGGTAGTACGAGGAATAGACCTACCTAGGTAAGGGAGACGTGGACGCTGCATTTCCATTCATGTAATCTATCTTATTCAATTGATTAGGCAACCTTTCCATTTATGCCAAGGTATTGTTTTCTTGGATTTGATTACAGGTGTCTCTAATCTATTTTCGTCCGAATACAACTAATCCTGCTCGATTGGATTTACAGATTAAAGTGGAAAGTCTTTTGTATGATTTTGGAATTTGATGGGAAAAATGATCATATAATTTACATTTGATCTTGAATTTTATAAGATTCTAAAACTAAATAAATATATAAATTAATAAAATATACTCCTCCTCGTATACCTTCTTTCCTCTAAATTCTTTCGCGTACACCTTCATCCGTGGACTTGAAAATATCACATATTGTAAGGGAAAATCATGACTTAAATGTCTAAAATATTAGCACTACTACAACTTTTTTATTACTTCAAGGATTCACATGACTTAAACTAATTCTCTCGGTAAGACATGCATGTATATGCAACAATTTCAATTGCTGGTTGGTTGCGTTGTGGGCTAATTTTCTAAACTTGTAGCAATATAAAATCTTCACTGTCCAAAACAAAGAAAGTGGAAACAAAGTAGACAAGCTATGATCAATACAAGTAATCCTAATACTATCTTGCAATATTACTACCCTAACAAATGTCAAATCTGATGAAAACAAGATACACTACAGCAGGAAACACACGTCACACAAGGAACAAATGGATCCAACAATGATGCGTCTAAACAAAGACTAAAGTGTCAGCTGCACATTATTTTTATCACATAAAATTAAAGTATGCAACATGTTGAAACTTGGAGGAGATTAAGATGTGAAATAAGGTATAAATAAAAATCCGACCCATCAGTCTGAATCAAAACATGGACCACAAAAAAGTGAGTCCATCTTTATTCTCCTTTACATCATAGTACTAGTTTTTATAGAAAGCCAAAGAAATCCTAGGACAGATTTAGACATACCATAACACACAGTTATCAACAATTTCCAAATGATAAAAGGCCATAGGAAAAGCCAACAAGTGGCTTAGTGGGTGTACTAATGAACACAAGTTGCACATCTGCAGAAGTTGATAAGTAATGGAACAAACATTTTGGGTAAACAGGGAAGCATCTGAAGATGGAAATAATGAATTATATTTAGATGGTATTAGGTCATAAACAGCACAATCCATTACATGTAGTGGTGCACTTGGAAAAGGGAGGATAACTCACCTATCTTACAGACCAAAAAAAAAAGAAAAATCACGATCCATCGGCTTAGTGGATTCTTGTTTCACCTCACACTCAAGCACTTCAAGTTATATTAAGATCACTCCCGTCTCACAACTTGCTGTGCTGCAAGCAGAAAAATGGGAACTGGCAATATCATGTTAACAAATACAGTAGTAATTTGGTAAAGAATATGGTAGACGTATCATGAGAAAATATAAATGTAACTTGAAATTGTCTATAAAAAACTTATAGTTCCTTCCAGTTATAGGAAAATTTAAGATGAGAGACGACTATTCAAACGATCTATTTTCAGCTTATCAATATGTTTGGGTTTTCTAGTTGAGTCATCATTTCTCAAAATGATGCATATTTTGCCAATGTTCTTTAGCATAAATCATCCTCATCAGTTTGGTTGGTATCTGTCTGCATAATGTGTTATCCATGAGAAGAGACCAGAACCAACAATAATGTGAACACCTGTTGCATATGAAGGTGCAATAAATATAAAAACAGCTTACAAACATATAACAATCTTGTGTGGATATATTATGCCATGCTAGAAATTCTGTATCTGATTGGAATTCATAAATTTAGTGGAGAATTTCTGTAACGACCCGCCCATCTAGGGTATAATAAATGCGGCGATCGTTAACTAGGCGGACTTAAATGCATCAAAGATCATGGGCTAGGGTTCCATTTTAAAAGGGATTTAGCCAAAGCATTTAATGAACAATTGAGTAGAAGAAGAAATAATGCCTTAGTATTGAAATCCAAAAAGACTATCACAATAAATGCTCCAAAATAGCAAAGGTTCCAACATAGACTCATCTGTTTCATATTCAAAAATATTCCCACGTACTAAAAGAGTTTATACCCAACCAAAGATCACAAGTTTTCATAATATAGCGGAAGCGATCAAGAGAGAAGTGAGGCTATGTATGGAGACACAACGACACTTTAAGTACCAACAACTCATCTTATTATTTCCTACTCAACACCGCCGCCCGCTCGCCACCGCTCAACCTGCACATAGGGAAAACACATGCAGGGCTGAGTACTTATAATCATACTCAGTGGACTCATTGCCGAAAACAGTTTTATCACAATTATAGTTATCATGCCATTCTCAAGTGTCCATCGGGGTTTTAACTTTAGAAAGACTCGAGGCACCAAAATGTTTTCTTTATCAAATATCACGGTCGCGCAACCATTTTTCTCATAGACGTTTACCATATCCTCATTCTACATGACAAGGAATGCGGCCGCAATCCAGGTCACTAGACCGGCCGACCCGTACGCCAGCACTCGGTCTAACATTGGTGTACACTAACCCAAGTAGAGTTTGCGGCTCTACAAGGATCCGAATTCGATTAAATCAATAGTGGCATAGCCACGAGGGATAGGCACGACAAAACAAATCAAGGCATGATAACACATATCTCATTCTCATCAATATCAGTTTAGGACAATGTCCTTATTTTAAAAGAAAGCCCACCTCGTCGGCTTAGCTTGATAGTATTCTCTTCTCCTCGTTTATCACGCTGAGAGCGCGAAGTATCACCTTTAAATTAGGCGTATCACAAATCAGTTTCAATCATTGATCTCAAATCATGCATGTCTCCCATATTTCCCTTTTTCCCATCGATTACTTTCAAAATCATCAATCAAAATCAAAGTATGTTTGGCATATCATTTTTATTCAATGAACAACTCCAAATTCACCATTAAATCGTGTCACGCATGAGTGTTCCACACACACAACACACGTATACGATCACCACACATGTGCACGCCGACCGAGGCGTGCACACACACACACGGTCTCGCACACACACACTTGCACACATATATCCCAAAATTCATCAATTTAATTCCCCTTCCCTCAATCTAAATGCATGTGGACTCAAGAACACCGATTAATCGGTAGAAGAAGAGGAGATCAAAGATTAAAGTACCTTTTCCAAAAGAACAATCGGTAGAAACAAGTTATAGCCTTGATTCTTCAATAAAATCTTGAACTCCAACTTGAATTCTTCTCAATTGATAAGAAATCTTGAAGAAAACTTGAAGAAAACTTGGAGAGAGTGGGGAGAGAAGTGGGGAACGGTTTTCAAGAGTGGGGCGATTTTTGTAGCTAGGGTTTTGATTTTTCTCTCCTCTTATTTATAGAGGTTAAGATATACTCCAATAATTAAATAAATAAAAAGATTTGGGAGAGATAATAGGGGAGTGGCGTTAATTTGGTTGAGAAGAATGGGGAATTCGAAATTTATAGGCTATTTAATTAGCCTATAATTAAATTCAAATATTTCACGGAGTAGAATAATATATCACGGAGCAAGAATATAAAATTAAATCTCCCCAAACAATAGGAAAAGTGGCGTGACTTCTTTTCCATTCTCAAAAGGGATTTGATTTAAATCCTATTTTAATTAGGATATGGTAAGATCTTCTTAGATTTGGCAAGATATGCTAGGATATTCTAGCATATTTATATTTATTCATGGAATAGAATAAATAAGGGATCAAATAAAATAATATAAAAATAATCCCTTCCTCCACAAAATAGGAGATCTCGAAAATCTCCTAGAAATATTAGGGGTTTCGAAAATTCCACCAACAAATAAGGAATAATCGGACTTTGGATTAAATTCGGATAATTATCCCAAGCAATAAATTAAATCCAAGAAAAATAGGATTTCTTCTCCAAATAAAAATAGGAGGGATCGAATAACTCCACATGATTAAATAATGCTCCTATTAAATTCTCACTCATCCCTTAGGAAAATAATTCACCCACAATTATATTTCTCCGCATCAAATATTCACACCAAGTCAATCATTTCTTCACTTTCTCTTCTTTTTCTCAACGCATTGACCTTTCAACGGCCACGTCATATTTTCCCATCTTTGACTATTCAATAGCCACGTCAACATTTCAACAAGTTGACTATTCAACTCAATCTCAATTCTCATACGCAATTAGGTCACAAAGACACTATGCAATTAATTACTCATCAAATAATTCACATATCATAGCATTTAAGGCATTTAATGCAAAAATTTTATAACCCGAAAATTAGGGTTTGAAAAAGTGGGGCGTTACAATTTCATTGTTCTTTTTATGTTGAAGGTATGATCTTCCCTATCGTGCACACACTCAAATCTCCAGTCATATACTCCCATCCTGCTCTTGCCACAATTCCACTTAGGGGGAGTGGATGGAAATAGCAAGATTCAGTATGCGAGAATTCATCTCAATCACACAAAAAGCAAAGAAAACAGAAGATTATCAGGTGTTAAGATATAAACATTACAAGCATTAGCGAAATAGTTCACTGCACCATGCTTTTATCATCCATCATGCAAGGTTTCTCATTGCAGTGCTTCAAGATCATATTTGATCAGGGCAAAAATAGATTTGGTAACAAGTGACACTCCATCAATAGCAGCATAATGAAAATATATAAGTTTGGAGCATGTTCAAGATTTGAAATGAGAATGCATCCTTAGTGAGGTATGGACATGAGATGCATTAATCGATCAGGCTACTTTTCATAATGAAAATCATGAAATTCAACGATGTACAAATGAAGAGCTTTATACAGACTGAATGATGAGGATGGTAATAAACATGTAAAAACTGCTATCCAAATCTTTACAACCTATCACTTTTAGGGTCTTTGGCAAGGCCGTCACAAAATCCATGGCGATTTGCTCCCATTTCCACTCGGGTATCTCTAATGGTTGTAATTTTCCATGTGGTCGTTGATGTAATGCCTTCACCTGTTGGCAGGCTAAGCAACGTTCTACAAATGCTGCGATATCTCTCTTCATGCCATTCCACCAAAAGGACTTTTTCAAGTCTTGGTACATCTTCGTGCTTCCAGGGTGAGCAGTGTATGGAGTTTTATGAGCTTCGCTCATGATCTCGTTCTTAAGTTCTTCGTTGTTTGGCACGCACAACCTTCCTTCAAAGGTGAGGGCGTTGTCGGACTCCTCACTAAATTTTCCGGATTCACCGGTTCTTACTTCAATACGGATTTCCTCTAGTTCCGCATCCATCCCGTTGCGCTGCAACGATTCTCGTTTTCAGATCTGGTTTAACCACCAAAGTGGCAATTCGCTCTTCCACTGTTTCAGGTGCTCTTATCACTTCTAATCGCATTTTGCTAAATTCTCGTATCAAGCTTTCTTCTTCCGTCGCAAAGGTAGCTATTTGCGAATGATCTCTACGGCTCAAAGCATCTGCCACTACATTTGCTTTGCCGGGGTGGTAGTTGATGTCACAATCGTAGTCCTTCACTAGTTCGAGCCATCTTCGTTGTCGCATATTCAAGTCTCTCTGCTCGAAGAAATACTTTAAGCTCTTGTGGTCCGTAAAGATTTCACATCTAACTCCGTAGAGATGATGCCTCCAAATCTTTAGGGCATGTAACACTGCTGCTAACTCCAAATCGTGCGTTGGGTAATTCAACTCATGTGGTCTTAATTGTCGTGACGCGTAGGTGATCACTTTATTATTTTGCATCAATACGCATCCTAATCCAACCTTCGAAGCGTCGGTGTAGTCTACGTAGTTCACTCCAGACTCGGGCACAGCTAACACTGGCGCGGTTGTCAATTTTTCCTTCAAGAGTTGAAAGCTTGCTTCACACTTTGAGGTCCAATTCACCTTGACTCCCTTCTTAAGTTGTTGCGTCATTGGTCTCGCTATCTTGGAGAATCCTTCAATGAATCTTCGGTAGTATCCTGCCAATCCTAGGAAACTCCGAATTTCGTTTGGTGTTGAAGGCGACTTCCATTGTTGTACTGCCTCAACCTTGGCGGGGTCCACTCGGATTCCTTCTGCCGACACAATGTGTCCTAGAAAATTCACTTCCTTCAGCCAGAATTCACACTTGCTGAATTTGGCGTACAACTTCTCAGTCCTCAACGTCTCCAACGTGATTCGTAGGTGCTCCTCATGCTCCTTCTCGTTCTTTGAGTAGACTAGCACGTCATCTATAAAGACTAAAACGAATTTATCCAAGTACGGATGGAATATTCGATTCATCAAATCCATGAATACCGCTGGGGCATTCGTCAATCCAAACGGCATCACCACAAACTCGTAGTGGCCATATCTTGTGCGAAACGCAATCTTGGGGTATATCCTCCCTTCGAACTCGTAGCTGATGATATCCGGACCTCAAGTCCATCTTTGAAAAGACTCCTGCTCCTCGCAGTTGGTCAAACAAGTCGTCTATTCTTGGCAGTGGATACTTGTTCTTTAGGGTCAACTTGTTTAGCTCCCTATAATCGATGCACATCCTCATTGATCCGTCCTTCTTCTTCACGAAGAGTACTGGTGCGCCCCACGGCGAGACACTAGGTCTAATGAAACCTAAGTCCATGAGTTCTTGGAGTTGTATCTTTAATTCCTCCAACTCTTTTGGCGCCATTCGATATAGTGCCTTTGATACGGGTGCGGCTCCCGGTTCAAGGTCAATCGTGAACTCCAATTGTCGATCTGGCGGTGGTCCAGGTAACACTTCTGGAAAAACGTCGGGAAATTCTTGCATGACAGCAACATCTTCCATCTTCTTCTCGTTTTTCTCCTCTCCATGGAGGTAGACAAGATAGGCAGTTCGCCCTTTTTTCATCATTGCGGTCGCTTGAAGCGCGGATATGATGGCGATTCGCCGGTTCATCGAGATTCCGTGGTATATGATGGGTTCGCTTCCCGGAGCTTGTAGAGATATCTGCCTCTCCTTACCACGAATCGTCGCAAAGTTCGTTGTCAGCCAGTCCATTCCCAAGATTATATCAATCTCTCCCATCGCCATTACTTGCAGGTCGTTAGCGACTAATTTAAGATCTCGTAAAAGAATTTCTACGTTTGAGCATGCTCGAGAGATTTATATCGTCCCACCCACTGGTGAAGACACCATCATCTTATCGAAAACCAATTATCACATTAGTAGTCATGCCTTGATCATCAACCATTCGTACACATATTTTCTTTCTCAAGAGATTATTGTTTAAGTTCGTTCTTCTAGCAGCTTGTGACAGGCAGTTCGTTGTTGCAAATGATCTAACGTCTCGTTTATTGGTTATGTCGACGCTTTTAGTTGGTGTAAAAATTTCCGCGCGTGATTCGAAAGCACAATTCTAACATTTCCTTGAGTCTATTAACAATAATTCGAAAATTGATCAAACAGTCTTACTTGGATAGAAATTGATTTCAACTCGAAAAAACACCATCAAAATGTCTTTCATCGGAAGGCTCCAAACTTAATCAAGGAAACAAGGATAATATTTCTAGCTCGACACTTCCAAATCTCATCATTGACAATTGGTTTGAAACAAAGCGAGGACTAAGTTCCATTGAACTTAACTCGTCCATTCTGAGAATTTAAATGGGTTTAGAGGGATCAAGTAAAACCCATAAAGCTTGAGAATTTACTTCAGACGAGATTTCGAAAGAACATGAGGTAGGTCATGAAAACAGGATGAAACTACCATAAATCTCAAATTCCATAGCAGACTGCCCGATCAAAATTTGCAAAAATTCCGGACAGCAATGAATGATATCGTTCAAACATGTCAAAGCCTAAAACAATCAGTCGCGACAGAATTTAGAAACATAGACAAATGTCATGAAGTAGCACTATCAATGGTTCAATGACATCATGGTATTGAAAAATGAAATCACATCAATGGATTCACGGGTTTGTTGAGGGCAACCCAAAGTGATTGGAACTTTTCAGAAAATTAACACGATCAAACCCGTTTAACGAAAAAGAGAACATCGTAGCCTCAACTTGGTGTTGGCGAAAGAAAAATCATTGAGCTACAAAGAATTTCACTTCTGCAAGAGCGAACTGGCGAAATGAAGAGGTGAACAAAATTTCAAGTAGAATATTCCATCATTTGAATAAATCAGGTCTGGAGATGTGATCATACTAAAGGTCATAACTGCAAACAACTTTAGGATCAAAGTTCAATGACGGAGGCTCGTAAATTCAAATATCGTCCTTGTGAATGACGAATTAAAGAAGACCACTCAATCCAGATGTCCAAAGTTACAAGAGCAAACACCAAATTTTCAAGCCAGGTGAGTCATGACTCGTTATAGGAAAAGAAATAATGGATATCACTTGCAAATTGTGAATCAACCAAGGCGTTTAAATAGACAATGGCTCACGGTCATTCAAAACGTCCCGAAAAGAACTTAGGATCCAAGTAAGTACTGTTGATTTAAAAAATCGGCCATTCAAGCTACGAAGGTCGCACTCTCTCGCACATTTTTCGCGAGCATGAACATGGTAGCATCGTTCTATGAAACCATGGATTCCAAATTGAGATTCATCGTATTATCGAAATTAATAACTATTTTTGATGGTCGCATCTTCAAAGTCTTCTTCTTGCCATGCCACATGGTCATTTTTGATTGCCATTATACACGCGATCTTAATGTGTCATAAACGTCGTCGTATTTGTGTCGCATTGCCACTTTGGCAGGGTATGCGAGACTGCATAGTTTTATTAGCTCTTAGGTATGATCTCACCCTTGTAAGGATACACCAAGTTCAACATATATATATTTTCGTTGGTTTTGTCACTCGGGAAAGTGATATTGCAGTTGTCATCTTGCAACTGAGTTCTAGCACGTTCAGTCTAGCCTACTTCTTAGGCACTCTATAATCTCAAGCATAGCTTGAAGTCTCACACTTCAACGTATATTCGATCATTACCTAACTCAAGCTCCATATGGCTTCTACGTTCGCAACAGAGTTCACAAATTTCACATTTCACTCTCGTAGTGATTCTATACGATACCTTGTACTTCATTGGTCATAGGTTATCACCACATGAAACTTCATTCATATATTGCACAATCAAACATGTTTGTCATATAACCCATGTGGTGTTTCATAACAAGCGTCGTAAATCGATATATGTTAATAGCAACACTTAGTCAATCAATCATTCATGGAATCGCATTTCATAAATCATGTAGTTCATGCGCATGTACATCACAATCACAGCTCACAACCACACGCGTATCATGCTTTTCCTTTCACAGTTTCATAGTCATGAAATTTCAATCACATAGGCATAAAGTTTTGTCGTTCATGGAAGCAACGTGTATTTCCTTCAAGTTAATTCTTCAGTTTCGCAAAAGTGATAACAAATCTCAACATCAACCAATACAAGTTCACAATCATACTTCAATATCCATCACATTCAACGCCTTCATGCCTCATTGCTAAAAACAATTTGTATATTCTCATAATGTCTCCCAATTCGTATCTTCACAACATTTTCCAAAAGCCATAGTATTTACTTCACATTTCTCATAGGTGTTGTTTCACATACAATCAAGAAATCACAGTCATATAGGATTTCATTCATCCAAGCACAAAGAAGTCTAACACGTATTCGCCGATTTTCTTTATCGAGTAAAATACAAGTTCACTTGCACAACATCATTCATCATTCTTGGCATAATCGCACTTAGCAATTTCATATCCATGCATATAAATCATTTCACACTCCCAAGAAATATTTTTTTTTCAAAGACGTCATATTAACTTCTATTACCATTGAAATATTTTCATTTTCACCAGAGTAATATTCCCATCGCAATTTCCAACATCTCACAATTCAAATCAATACTCATAGATATCGTTCATCACGAAAATCACAAATCATATAGAATCTCATTTATTCGATTCGTAGCGATCTTAGTCGCAAATCACTTGCATAACAACATTCATCTTTTATTTTGCATAATCATAATCCGCAAATTTCAATTGCATGCATAATCATCATTTTATACTCCATCACAAATTTCCAAATATCACAACAACTCTCATTCGCTTCAACTTCCAATATTTCATAATTCAAATCAATATTCAAGAGATACTTGTTACCTCATTCATCGTGGTTGAGCGGAGACGAGTTGCGGTGGTGAGCCTTCGACGATTATCCATTAATCAATTTACACAAATCTAAGATTTTTAATTCAACAAGACTCTTGGGTCCAGAACGGAAAGAACGATGGCTCTGATATCAACTGTAACGACCCGCCCATCTAGGGTATAATAAATGCGGCGATTGTTAACTAGGCGGACTTAAATGCATCAAAGATCATGGGCTAGGGTTCCATTTTAAAAGGGATTTAGCCAAAGCATTTAATGAACAATTGAGTAGAAGAAGAAATAATGCCTTAGCATTGAAATCCAAAAAGACTATCACAATAAATGCTCCAAAATAGCAAAGGTTCCAACATAGACTCATCTGTTTCATATTCAAAAATATTCCCACGTACTAAAAGAGTTTATACCCAACCAAAGATCACAAGTTTTCATAATATAGCGGAAGCGATCAAGAGAGAAGTGAGGCTATGTATGGAGACACAACGACACTTTAAGTACCAACAACTCATCTTATTATTTCCTACTCAACACCGCCGCCCGCTCGCCACCGCTCAACCTGCACATAGGGAAAACACATGCAGGGCTGAGTACTTATAATCATACTCAGTGGACTCATTGCCGAAAACAGTTTTATCACAATTATAGTTATCATGCCATTCTCAAGTGTCCATCGGGGTTTTAACTTTAGAAAGACTCGAGGCACCAAAATGTTTTCTTTATCAAATATCACGGTCGCGCAACCATTTTTCTCATAGACGTTTACCATATCCTCATTCTACATGACAAGGAATGCGGCCGCAATCCAGGTCACTAGACCGGCCGACCCGTACGCCAACACTCGGTCTAACATTGGTGTACACTAACCCAAGTAGAGTTTGCGGCTCTACAAGGATCCGAATTCGATTAAATCAATAGTGGCATAGCCACGAGGGATAGGCACGACAAAACAAATCAAGGCATGATAACACATATCTCATTCTCATCAATATCAGTTTAGGACAATGTCCTTATTTTAAAAGAAAGCCCACCTCGTCGGCTTAGCTTGATAGTATTCTCTTCTCCTCGTTTATCACGCTGAGAGCGCGAAGTATCACCTTTAAATTAGGCGTATCACAAATCAGTTTCAATCATTGATCTCAAATCATGCATGTCTCCCATATTTCCCTTTTTCCCATCGATTACTTTCAAAATCATCAATCAAAATCAAAGTATGTTTGGCATATCATTTTTATTCAATGAACAACTCCAAATTCACCATTAAATCGTGTCACGCATGAGTGTTCCACACACACAACACACGTATACGATCACCACACATGTGCACGCCGACCGAGGCGTGCACACACACACACGGTCTCGCACACACACACTTGCACACATATATCCCAAAATTCATCAATTTAATTCCCCTTCCCTCAATCTAAATGCATGTGGACTCAAGAACACCGATTAATCGGTAGAAGAAGAGGAGATCAAAGATTAAAGTACCTTTTCCAAAAGAACAATCGGTAGAAACAAGTTATAGCCTTGATTCTTCAATAAAATCTTGAACTCCAACTTGAATTCTTCTCAATTGATAAGAAATCTTGAAGAAAACTTGAAGAAAACTTGGAGAGAGTGGGGAGAGAAGTGGGGAACGGTTTTCAAGAGTGGGGCGATTTTTGTAGCTAGGGTTTTGATTTTTCTCTCCTCTTATTTATAGAGGTTAAGATATACTCCAATAATTAAATAAATAAAAAGATTTGGGAGAGATAATAGGGGAGTGGCGTTAATTTGGTTGAGAAGAATGGGGAATTCGAAATTTATAGGCTATTTAATTAGCCTATAATTAAATTCAAATATTTCACGGAGTAGAATAATATATCACGGAGCAAGAATATAAAATTAAATCTCCCCAAACAATAGGAAAAGTGGCGTGACTTCTTTTCCATTCTCAAAAGGGATTTGATTTAAATCCTATTTTAATTAGGATATGGTAAGATCTTCTTAGATTTGGCAAGATATGCTAGGATATTCTAGCATATTTATATTTATTCATGGAATAGAATAAATAAGGGATCAAATAAAATAATATAAAAATAATCCCTTCCTCCACAAAATAGGAGATCTCGAAAATCTCCTAGAAATATTAGGGGTTTCGAAAATTCCACCAACAAATAAGGAATAATCGGACTTTGGATTAAATTCGGATAATTATCCCAAGCAATAAATTAAATCCAAGAAAAATAGGATTTCTTCTCCAAATAAAAATAGGAGGGATCGAATAACTCCACATGATTAAATAATGCTCCTATTAAATTCTCACTCATCCCTTAGGAAAATAATTCACCCACAATTATATTTCTCCGCATCAAATATTCACACAAAGTCAATCATTTCTTCACTTTCTCTTCTTTTTCTCAACGCATTGACCTTTCAACGGCCACGTCATATTTTCCCATCTTTGACTATTCAATAGCCACGTCAACATTTCAACAAGTTGACTATTCAACTCAATCTCAATTCTCATACGCAATTAGGTCACAAAGACACTATGCAATTAATTACTCATCAAATAATTCACATATCATAGCATTTAAGGCATTTAATGCAAAAATTTTATAACCCGAAAATTAGGGTTTGAAAAAGTGGGGCATTACAATTTCATTGTTCTTTTTATGTTGAAGGTGTGATCTTCCCTATCGTGCACACACTCAAATCTCCAGTCATATACTCCCATCCTGCTCTTGCCACAATTCCACTTAGGGGGAGTGGATGGAAATAGCAAGATTCAGTATGCGAGAATTCATCTCAATCACACAAAAAGCAAAGAAAATAGAAGATTATCGGGTGTTAAGATATAAACATTACAAGCATTAGCGAAATAGTTCACTGCACCATGCTTTTATCATCCATCATGCAAGGTTTCTCATTGCAGTGCTTCAAGATCATATTTGATCAGGGCAAAAATAGATTTGGTAACAAGTGACACTCCATCAATAGCAGCATAATGAAAATATATAAGTTTGGAGCATGTTCAAGATTTGAAATGAGAATGCATCCTTAGTGAGGGATGGACATGAGATGCATTAATCGATCAGGCTACTTTTCATAATGAAAATCATGAAATTCAACGATGTATAAATGAAGAGCTTTATACAGACTGAATGATGAGGATGGTAATAAACATGTAAAAACTGCTATCCAAATCTTTACAACCTATCGCTTAAAGTTCTAAAAGTTCTCCTTGTGGAAATGGAATCGAGTAGATGAATTTAAGCTAAATTCATGGCAGAGGCTCTTGAGTGTCTTCGTTAGCATTGGACTTCCACAGTAGAACACTCCTGCAACATGTGCAATTTTTAAAATTTCAGCTTTGGAGTTGCTTGTGTTTTGTAATGAGTTTTCTAGTATTGTCAAGAATTCATGGATTTACCTATCCTACTAGAATGATGTGCACTTGCTAAATGAGTGAAGACTTTTCTCCAGTTTGGCCGCGCAAAATGGGTTCGTATCTGTTCCAACAACAACCTCAAAATTCAAGATAACATGCATTTCTTTTTGTTTTGAGTTGTTATAGTTGCGAATGTGCTTACCCTGCTATCTGAGACGACGTCCAATCCATTCTTAGCATGTTGCAGCGACTGCACCATTGCTATTAGTGCTGATCGAGCGTCTCCTTCCTCATACATACTGGTTAGGTAGTTGTGCATTTCTACGATATGCTGGAAGAAACAACAAACTTGTTTAGGAAAAAAAAATTGTTTTATAACATGATGAGTTTGATGCATTGAGCTCACATGATGGTCGTATTCCGCAATGTCATCCATAACACCTTTGAACCAATCGAATGACCCTTGTTCCCTAGTAACCCAATAGAAATATGCTCTCTCTGGACCATGATGATTATCCGCAGGCACATCATCTGGTACCTGATTCATAAAGTTATGTAATCTGTTTAGTGTAGCCTCATCCCATTTTGTGTACAAATTGGTTGAATTTATTGTAGTTTTTACCGAGCGTGATTCATTGTTCACTATGTCCTTGATAATGCTGATAAATGGAGTAGCCCCAATGCCTAAACCAACAAGCAGAAGGATGTCGTATTTCTTGTAATCCTGTGCTGGGGCGCCATACGGCCCTTTAATGACAATTTTTGGGAATCTGTGGAAAGAGATGAATTAGAATTGTGGTTTGTTGTAGTTTGAAATATGATAAGAATTTCTCACGGTTGTGGAGTTTCTCTGTATGCTTTAGTTTCCATTCTCACTAGATCTCCCCTGCTTTGTCTTTCGGCTTGAGGTTCACAAGCCTGTGTAGAATGAATGATTGTAGTCAAGAGAGGCCTTTTAGTTGTATGTCCAATAAAGAAAATGTAAATTAACCTTTTCAAAGCGATTCTTGAGCTCCGTTGTCCAGTCTCCCAATGTGCGTACATGGACACTCAGATACTCGTCATCTGGTGCAGAAGTGATAGAGAATGGATGCCTGTAAAGCAAAGTCTATAGAGTGTAAAATCTCATGACACAAGTGTTAACAAGAATGTTATTGTAAGATTACCATTCAAAGTTAGATATGTCAGGACACTTGACAAATAGGTACATCCCACTCTTGTATCTGAATCCCGGAGGCTTGCTCATGTAAAGGGCTAATACATTCCCAGTATATATGACAGCCTAAGCTTCCAAAACAAGACAAAATAATGTCAACTTTATTGGTGTCAAGTGATATATGGTGCTATGTTACCTTACCTTATTGATGTCAACTTTGAAGTTTCTGTCATGCAGTGTGAGAATTCTCTCAGTGGTGTAGATCAGCATTGGCACTGACACATACATCCATGTCTGTAAAATAAGTCCACATTTTCAATGGAGAATTTATAAAAACAAGAAAAAGAAATGTGTATTCGAACATGGCATACCGTCTTATTATACCATTCCGGGGTGAGAAAAAGGAACCAGCCATGGATGAGTAAGAGGAAGTAAACCACAGCCAAAAGATGATGAGCATACCAGAAGGCATTGAACCCTGACAAAGCATGAAAAGGCCCAGGCAGCTTAACTATGTTCCTTCTAAATGAGTGAGCTGCCAATATGAATGCATAAAGCATCAAAACTATCATTATAATTCCAGTAATCCCCTCGATGCTCAACAACAATTCCATATAAGTTGGCTGCTTGTAATTGAAGAGTGGTCCAAAAATAGTATCAAACTGATCTTTAGGGCATCTTGATATCTTGACAAAATTGCAGCTCACGTGCATTATTATATGAACTACGGATCCCAGCATAACTTCCCCCGAAACCATCTTGTGGAAGTTGATGTTTTCATCAAAAGGGATGAATTTTCCCAGGAATGTCTCTCGTAGTCTTGTCAGAGTTCTCCTGCAGACGGGCACGAGGATGACGGCCATGTTGTACTTGACTGTCTCAGCTGCAGCCTTGGCGAAGCAGAGGCAGAAACCGAGCACTTGGAAAGCAGGTACGCGCTGATAATGATTCAACTTCGAAGTGAAGAGGGACACATTTATGCCCTGCCATAGCATGATCACCAATATCTTTTTCCAGTTTTCGAAGAGTTTCTCCTTAGTCCTGGACATGAATCGGCTGATTGGAGTCCGGTATTCTTTGGGGATCATGGTTTTTGCCAGTGTGTTTGCTTTCTTGTCAGATCTCGGGGTTTCTTCTGATCCAACCATCCCTCTTAGTAGTGCTTCCAGTTGCCACATCTGTATGAATCAATACAAAGAGAGTTCAATTTTCAATAAAATCAAAGGATCATGGGATCAAAGTGGTGGTACCTCAATATATCCTTTATTATCGGGATCTAGCTCTTCCATAATCAACGCAGCATATGTCGAGGCTTGTTGCTTGAACTTTGATAGTTTGTTTGCCGATGCACTCATCACTAGAACCTTAACTTGACAGAACATACATATTGAGTTGACGATATATGAAAACAAAAAATTTGTTGTAATAAACTTGATACTCACCTCTTTAACCTCATCCTCTGATAGCTTCCCATCACCATTCTTGTCACACCTGCAAAGGTAAAAAATAAAGTCCTGGTATCACAACCCGAAAAACATAGGCAAGCTATTCTCAAACTACAGAATTATGTTTACATGTCAAAGAATATGTGAAGCCTTGCATCCAAGTCTTGATTTGTCATGTCTTCCCAAAATTTCCTCAGTTGTAGCAAGTCTATCCCATTCTCAGTGTCAATGTTTCTACGCCTTGCCAATGCCTCGTACAGCTCCCCCGCGAATTCCTTGCTGTCTCCCATCCCTTCCACAAGAAACATAGTCACATCCAAAGCTGCATAAAAAAAGTTATATCTTGAAGAATTGAAGGAAAATATACCAATGCAGGCCCCAAACTTTTCTTTAAACAGCATGCCATCGACAGAATTGTTGTGGAAACGCTTCTCAATGTCCTTCCAGGCATCCTCTTCCTTCCCCGTCTTGGCCCTGTCAAGAAACCGGAGGCTCATTAGGCCCTTCTTGGCACCGGATTCCATCCTTTCAATCACAGGGCCGGAGCCGGGGATCGGCTTCCTATGCCTCAAACTGGTGGATCTCTCATTGAAAGAGAGAGACGAAGAAAACTGTTTTTTGCTATCTTCTTCCATTTTCACTTCAGCCATGCTATCAATGTGTATTTTCTCAAGAACCCAATTTTGAGAATCAACTTCCTGCCCTTCTGCCATGCTATTATTAAGTGAGATCCAGTAATTCTAGGATGCAATGTGAGTATGACAAGTATAAAAAAGTTGTTGAATTTTGAGAGAAAGGGAGAAGAAAGGGGAAGAATCGATATTTGAGGAAATAGAAAGTTAGTTAAATTAGTTATTCACTGGTTTTCACTATCTATAGATACTCCTAAAATTCAATTTCATGATTTCACCCAAATAAAGTGAGTTTGATTTTGAATAAGGGAGTGATACAATCACTAAATCAAATTGATGAATCATACAGTAAATCTTTAGAAAGTCTCTAAGTCCAACCTAACAAAATTACAAAATCGAGGATCGAAACAAAGGCTTGTTAAAATAATTTTCAATAGTTAATACTACTTAATAAATTTCATAATTAGGACTATCAAATAAAATATATTGAAACTAAATGAAAATTAAGTTTGAAGTCAACAAAAACGAAGGGAGAGAGAAAGTACAACAGACAAAGTATATTAAAGTCACAAATCTTAAGGATAAAATAAGTATCATAATTACAAACTGGTAATTTTAGAAGAAAAAAAAATGTGTATCAATAAAATAAAATATCATATACTCACTAAAAAAAAATTAAAAAAAATGGATATGGACACTTTTAACGCTGTTTAATTTGTGTTTTTAATCTTCTAAGAAAAACCACTAACGTTTTATAAAATGTCTTTATTGTTATTGTCTCAACTAAATTAGGGACACAAATAAAAGCATCAATTTCCCTCAACTTAAGACCACTTTCTTTTGTGTCTTAAATTATGATTATTTTAAATATTTTTCAAATGCTAGTAATTGCGTCTCAATTTTTGTGTCCCTAGAAAATAAATTTTCTGTAGTGACTACAATATTTAATTAAATACATGTATCTTGTAATAAGAATGAAACTTTGCCTAATTATGAGGACTCCACAAATTTATCACGTGGAGGCAATTTTGAGATCACGGACAAGTAACGAAACCTTAAACTCTTGCTGATTAATTACTTGCTACAACATGTTGGACTTATATTCATGGAACAATATTGTGGTCATATTTTTTAGGCTAAAGGTTTGCATCAGTTGCAGCAAACTGTGCTATAAATCCAGTTACTTCTTAAAAGCGATTAAATTTTAAGTCAATTGAATCTAGCTGATTAAAATGAGTTGGATACGATTAACTTCATTCGCTTAAAATAGTCTTGTGTGATTGCAAAATCGACTAAAATTAAATAACTCCAAATTTATGGAAACAATCTCCAACTCTTGCAATGTTTTAAGCGTGGACAGTTGCAACGATACGGAGTATAGGGGAGCTGAAACAACAAAGTAGTCAAGTCTTATCCGATTTCATTGAAACCTTTTATATATTTGACTTACGATTTCTCAGTAGACTTCAAAGTTAGCTTATATTCTACCTATTAAAATCCAAATATATCATAGCTATTCTACCTAAACGGCACGCATCTAATCACAAGGATTGATCACTATATAAGAGAGTCATTCAAGTCCTAAATTACCATAACTCGAGTCATTTCAAAGTTATTAATAGACTCCTCTATCTAGTCTCTACGACCTTAATCAAATTAAATGGGGCCATCTTTACTTCAAACACTCGCTCTCTTGGTCTTCCAAGCCTTGATTATCGCGTCATGCGCGAAATCAGGGCCCAAAAATTCAAATCTGTTCCGAGAATATCTGGGAGCAGAATTCAAGCAAGTGACATTTTCCGACGTCCCTATAAACTCGGGCGTAGAGTTCCACTACATCCTCTCGTTCGCCATCGACTACACAACAGCCTCGTCCTCGCCATCCCCGACCAACGGCAAGTTCAACGTGTTCTGGGACACCGACAATCTGAGCCCGGGCGCGGTGGCCGGCATCAAGGCCAAGCACCCGAACGTCAAAGTCGCCCTCAGCTTGGGCGGCGACAGCGTGGGCGACGGCGAGAGCGCCTTCTTCGACCCCTCCTCGCCGGAGACATGGATATCGAACGCCGTCTCGTCGCTGACGCAGATCATACAAGAGTACAATCTGGACGGCATCGACGTCGACTACGAGCACTTCAAAACGGAGCCCGACACGTTCGCGCGCTGCGTGGGGCAGCTGATCACGGCTCTGAAGAAGAATGGCGTCGTTTCGTTCGCGTCGATCGCGCCGTTTGACGACGAGGAGGTGCAGAGGCACTACATGGCGCTGTGGAAGGGGTATGGGGATCTGATTGACTACGTGAACTTTCAGTTCTACGCGTACGATGAGGGGACGACGGTGGCGCAGTTTTTGCGGTACTTCGACGAGCAGAGCGGCAACTACGGGGGAGGGAAGGTGCTGCCGAGCTTCATAAGCGATGGGAGCGGCGGGCTGGCGCCGGATGGGGGGTTCTTCACGGCGTGTAGCAAGCTCAAGAGTGAGGGAAGGCTGTATGGGATCTTTGTTTGGTGCGCTGATGATTCTAAGGGGTTGGGATTCAAGTATGAGAAACAGTCCCAGGCGCTTCTTGCCATTTCACATTAGTAATATCATGTGTGTGAATCAAAGTATATATGTAATACTCTAGTGTAAATATAAAGAAATGTTTTGTTCTATTGTGTGTTGAATACCATGACTACTAGATTGAAACATGTGTACACTATATCTATATCGTACCGAAACTGTTATACTATACTCCCTCCATCCGTCGTTAAATGTCACATTTTTACTAGACACGAGTTTTGAAAAATGTAATAGAAAGTTGATTGAAAAAATTTGTAGAATGACTTTTATATATTAATTTTATATACCCTCCGTCCCCGATTAAGTGACCTTTGACCGGACACAAGTTTTAAGAAATGTAAAAAAAAAGTTGTTGAAAAAAGTTAGTGGAATGTGAGACCCATTTTTTTATATTGGTTTTATAATAAAATGTGAGTGAATTGAGTTAGTGAAATGTGGACCTACTTACTATTTATGGTAAAAATGAAGTGTGACTCTTAATTAGGGACGGACCGAAATGGAAAAAATGTGACTCTAATTCGGGACGGAGGGAGTAATAAAATGTGAAGAGAATGAGTTAGTGAAGTGTGTGACACATTACTAAAAGTAGTAAAAAGTAAATGTGACAAGTATTGAAGGACGGACCGGAAAAAAAAAACTAATGACAAATAATGAAAGACGGAGGGGGAATATAATACTAAGAATTGTGCATAAGCATCTCAAACGTGCAAAGTAAAAGTCAAGGGACTTTTTTATTGTATTTTTTTTCTTTGTGGCCGCGAATATGCAATTTTGAAAGTTCATTATGAATCATTATGCTTGTTGTTACTTGCTTTTTTTTATTCGAGTCATTTGTCATTTTTAGCACACATTTCGTCTTTTTATTTACTAATATGTTAGAAACTTAGAAACAGGAGATTTTAATTTATCACGAGCAAGCCCTTTAAATTCAAAATGTAACGAATTTAATAGTCGCGTGTAGGCGAAACATGGAGAGTAATTCTCACTCTCTACATACTTACGAATTACGATAAAAAAAAAAAAGGAAAAAAGAAATAAAAGATCCAAAGTGTATTTATCAATGAATATTAGCATAAATGTCAAAATAAATGCCTACTGATATCTCACAAATATTCAAATTCTCAATTTCATCTTCATCTTGGAGTTGTCCTACCCGGTCTAGGCCTATCAGTGACAATTTGGGCCCCGGCCCAATTAAAGCCCACCACTGAAGTAATTGGGTTGGACTAGAATTCCTTTTATATATAGGTTCGGACACAATCCATTTATTTTATTGCAATTAATGTTGAGAAAATTCTATAAGGAGAAATTTTAAAATAATATAAATTTTTTAGGATAAACATAATTAAAATTATATTAAGATTAGTAGAAATATAATTATCCTCCGTATAAGATTAGACTTATTGTGAGTCGGACATGGGCTAGTCTGTGTTGAGTCAGCCCGACACAGGTGACAAATTCTACTCCAACCATCCTTAAGCAATTAAAATTAAAAAAAATAAGTACGTAATCGCGCAAGAATATAAAATATTTCGTAATAGAATCAGGAGTCCTCTTCTTTACTATCGTAATCAAATCCATAAACTTATATAAATGTGCGCGCATGTGCTATTAAGTACTAATATCGGTCTGTATATTGATTAGTTTGTTTGCTAACGGATACACATAGAATCAAAAATTGAAATGAGATAAACGATCAAAATCTCCTAAGCCAAAGCAATGATGGCCGAGGACCGCGTCCCGGTGAGAGCCAGCTACGTGAACCTCTACAAATGGCCGGAATCCGACTTGGACTTCGTTAGGTCCTTCAAATCCAAATCTCGCAGCGGACACCGTAGAGCGCTGGACAGTATTTCATGCAGACAACTCTATTTGAGAAGCTACCCTCTTTCCCGAGAGGAAGACAATCATGACACGGCGTCGTTTAATTGTCTCGGTAGAGGTAACAAAGCCAGAAAGAAGAATGTGAAGAAGGCCAAGTCTACGACCTGCTCCGCCTTGGCCTATATTTTCAGGCGCCTCTTGTCTTGCACCACCGACGTTGATGTTGCTAACTAATTCTTTTTAGTGTGTCTATCTTTGATTAATTATTTTTCATACAATTTTCCAATTTGATCTTGTTTTGATACGATCTACTGTTGCACCAAGATAGTGGCTACGGACAGCTCTTAAAGTATTTTTTATTGATGATATATATCTTGCGTTGTCTGATGTGATATGGAAATAAATTTACCCAATAGAAAATACGAACGTTTAATTACTGAATGTTTGAATTGGACCGGTCAAAATTACCTTGATTTCAATCTGGTTCTAAAAACACCAAGTTTGTTATTACCTCAAAAAAACAATCAAGATATATGTTTAAAGATACTAAAGTAGGGATGTGATCAGGTCCATAAGTGAAATTCTGTCAAAAATCAAAGCAAATCTCAGCCATTGGATCCTGTGATGTAACCGTTAGATTAATGCCACGTGTCATCTAATAATGTAGATTGCGTAGTCTAATAATGTAGCTCGGCTAATAATGTAACGTGCTTTAGTCTAATAATGTAGATTATGCAGTCTAATAATGTAGCCTAGTTAATAATGTAACGCTTTTACTGTAACAATGTAGTTCGAGTAACATGATCACAACCATCCAATCTCAGGATCCAAGGGCTGAGATTTGCTTTGATTTTTGACAGAATTTGCCTTATGGACCATAGTGCGCCCCTACTAAAGTATTCCTCGTATGTACATTAATTTAAAACATAAACAACCGAGTGTTCAAACTTCAAATCTTAAGGCAAGATTTATTCATGACAACAGATATTCGATGAATAAATTACAAATATTTTCAATTATTGTGATTAAGAAACATGCATATTTCTCTTGTAAAATCCACTTTCCAATGTTCGATGAATAAATTACAAATATTTTCACTTAATGTGGTTTAGAAACATCCATATTTTTCTTGTAATATCCACTTTCCACCTATATGATTCGTTTGATCACAACAATCATACACACCATAATTGTGGAGTTTGATTTTAACAAAGTTATATCACTACTTATAACGGTAAAGTATATGAATGCAGAAACATAATCTGAAGCTAAAAAAAAAAAAGCTATATGCAATGTACTAATTTGATAGCCTAGATATAGGAAAAATTAGAAAAATTATCTTGATCCCTTAGATGTGTGCCTGGAGTCTAAATTATGGGTCTTCTTGTCCGACCCAAAATGAGGAAATTTATAGGATAAATCACTATTTTTTTTATAGGTAAATAAATCTATAAAAACATAGCATAAATAAAAGGGGATACCAGCTATCTAATATACCAAAATGACAAATGCAAATTCCAATGAATAACAAAAGACTACTACACGTTACCAGTGTATGCATCAATTCTGCTAGTTTGTGCTGAAACAGATTACAATTGCAAGAAAACCAAGGATACGTATATATGTCTCGACGAGATCTTAGTAAATATGATTACATAGGGCAGAGGCCCTCCAAAAATCTCAGGTTTCAATTTTCAAATTATATGAAAGCAGGAAACGTACATGATAAAACACAAGTAAAGATTACTCGAAAATGATACATGAACATAGATAAATGGAAATCTCAAACATAGAGATCATCCATAAGCATTTAAATTACCTCCCCTCAGACTTGACCAGCTGTGAGAAAACTCTACTCATTGAAACACCGGAAAGATCATCAACAACTGAGGTCTCAAATTGGGCAACGGAAGTGGTAGTGTCGCCATGGTTGAACTCGCCAACTTGTGGAGACAGGTGGCCAATAGCATTTGTGCTGTTCTCATCGGGATCATTCTGGATGACTGCCTCTTGAAGCTGAAGAGCGTATTCAAGATTCCAAAGAACGTCACCCATCGAGGGTCTGTCCACCCCATAATCGGCCAAGCATTTCTCTGCTGTTTCTCCAAACTTTCTGAGGGAATCGGGTCTTATCTTCCCCACAAGATGCTTATCGATGATGTGATCCAGCTGACCCTTCTGCTGCCAGTTCATTGCCCATTCAGCTAAGTTAACCATTTCTCGAGAAAGAGTTGGATCTATCACAGGCCTGGCGCATAGAACTTCAAACAAGACCACACCAAATGAGTAAACATCTGATTTTTCTGTCAGCTGCTGCCTTCTGAAATACTCTGGATCGAGGTATCCGAAGCTTCCTTTGACAGCTGTGCTGACATGAGTTTGATCAAGCTCTGGCCCCGTCTTAGAAAGTCCAAAGTCAGCAACCTTAGCCATTAAGTTCTCATCCAGCAATATGTTTGCTGACTTCACATCACGATGAATAACTGCTTTGGCATACCCGGTGTGGAGATAGTGCAACCCTCTTGCAGCTCCAATGCATATCTCAAGTCTCTCTTTCCAGCCTAAACTTGGATTATCAGAACCGTACAGATGGCTTTTGACGGTTCCATTCTCCATGTACTCGTACACCAGAATCATCTCATTTTTTTCATCACAGTAACCAATCAAGGAAACCAAATGGCGATGGCGGAATTGGGAAAGCATCTCAATTTCAGTTCTGAATTCTGCTAAGCCTTGTTGGGACCTGGGATTGCCTCTCTTAACAGCTACCTTTGTACCATCATGTAGTTCTCCCTTGTAAACCTTGCCAAATCCACCGACTCCAATCACCCAGCTCTCATCAAAGTTGTTTGTTGCATCTTGAACTGCTACAAAGGGGATGCGGTAGCTCATGTTAGAACCAACACTAACTGTTGTGCCAGTTGAATATTTGCTTCCCATGGTATGGGAAGCTCCACCATTAACCGATATAGGAACCCATGTTTTTGAGAATTTGAGACGTTCTTGTTTCCTTCTCCTGTGCATGAAAAACAGAATCCCGACCAAAATCAATGCCACCGGTACCCCAACACTCACACCCACAATAATTCCCCATTTCTTCTTTGATTTAGGAAATGATGGCAAAACAGATGCCCCCGCAAGACTGTCCTTGGCATTTCTTATTTTCATAACCTCCAACCCGTTAAGAAAGGCGTCAGGGTAAGAACTTGCAGCAGATGGGCCAATGCTTACACTAACGTTAGGTTTAGTGAGCACCGGGGTAACAAAATCCCCAAAGAAAGCAGTGGCCAACTTCCCATTAAGTTTTGAAGCTAGTTCCAGATCCCGATAAACGACATATGTGTCAATGTAAACATTAAAGACGAGATCTATAGATGATGTACTCACAATGTCACAGAAGTGCAACCGAACCAAGTACTGAAAACCAGGATCCACCGGGATGTCCCAGGTGACATTAAAATTGCTCCTAGGATCACTACCAGAGTCCATCTTGGTGCAAGTCCCGTAGACAGTTTGTGGTGCAGCGTCTGACGTTGCACCACCAGCAGCGTACTGGACGGCTGGGATATTGGATTTAGTAGTAGCAAGATTCGGATCTTTCAAATATGAACTATCTGATTCCCAGTTACGCCCCAACGTATCATTCACCAATGACACGAACGGGCCACCCATATTCAACCGGGCAACAGTCTGCAGAGACTGAGCCGTCAGCCCAGTAAACTGACCTGAAGAACTGTATAGCTGTGCAGAATCAGCTATGAGGTCATTGGGCACGGAAACAACCTCAATTGCATTAACAAAAGCAATTGAATTGCTAGAAGGAGAAAAGGTGATGACAAGGTCTCCCTTCTCCACATTAACAGAGTATTCCCTAACAATAGCAGCCTTAGGGGTGAAATCACTAAGCAGTGTAGTCTTCTGGGAGAAAACAGAGAAACTAGCAGATTTCATATCATAATTGGGATAGTCAAAAGGGAAGAAATTCAGGCGGATCCAATGCCTACCGCCCTGCCCAATCGGAAACGTATACCTAGACGGCCCATTAAAGATTCTAGCAGTTCTAAACAAAGGGGAATCTTCAGCTCTAGTAATCGAATTGAGATTGCTATCAGCCAATATTTCCTGAGGAGTTGACAGATATTTCGCAGCAGATTTATCAGCAACAAAAGTAATATTACCGACAACGACATCACTCGACGATCCACAGTTGACATAGTATTGATCAACAGGTGTAAATCCCCTCGAACAGCAAGCAAGATTCAATAGCAACAAAACCCAGATTGAAAACCCAAATCCCATCATCAGAAATTGAGCTAAGATAACACCTCCCAACTCAAAACAGCACGCAATTGAGGTCAAATAACAGCGCATCAAAGGAATTCTAGAACAGAAAGGAAAGATTGCAACTTTGAGATCATACAAGGTCCGAGAGGCAGTAGGAAAACCAGATTTGTGTTGAATTCATTGAATAGGGGGAGAGAGAAAAGGGGGAAGAAACCAAAAAAATGAAATATGAGGCTGACCAAAAATGAACGGAACAATAACAACGCAAACAAACCTGGCCTCAAGTTGAACTGAATGGCCAACTGGATATTGACAGAAATTTGTAAGGTATAGTTGTATTCCTAAAACGATCGCACTACATAGTATAATCTGTTTTATTTAATACTCCTACTTAGATTTATGGGAAAATCGAAAGGAGACAAGGCGAAGATAAAAAGTATATAATCGGAAGTATACCTCTGGAGGAGAAAAAAGGGTAAACAACTGTATATGTGTGAGAGAGAGAGAGAGAGAGAGTAGTGGAAATAGGGTTGATTAAAATGGGGTTGATACGAATGGCGGTGGCAGTTTAAAGAGTTATTTTTTGTATTTCAATGGGGAATGGCAGTTTCAAGACTTGGATTGATTTGACTGTTAAGCATTTGATCGGCAACAGTGGATGATTAAGTATTTGACTGTGATACCCTTCACTATTAATTGTCACTAATTTGTTTTATTTGTTTGTCATTAATTTCTCCTCCCTCCTTCTATAGGAATAGAGTTATTTTATCATTTTGGTACGTTGCATAATTATAGAATCATTTTTTTTTTCATTGTCAACACATTTTTCCACATCTACTTTACTTTTTCTTCATCTCTCTACCTTTTTCATTTTCCACTTTATTCTCCTTTCACCTAATAAAATTTTTCTTAATCTCCGTACCGAAAAGAAACGTTTCCATTACTGTGGAATAGAAGGAGTACTATTTTTAAGTAATAAGTATATCGTATTTTACTAACTTAATTTTATTCATATTTTGTTATAAAATTAAATATATAAAAGTACGACTAATTATATCCATTTTTATTAATAGTATTTCTTAAAATTTATGTAGAATAAAAGTGTGAAGTACAATTCAATTTTTCTAAAAAAAATTTAAGTTTGAAAATGTTTACGTTCTAACTACGCAATCCTTCTTTTGTTTTTTTCAATCATTTTCACGTTTTTTCTCAACTTCATGTGTTATGCCATTATGTTTTATACTAGTAGTACTATAATATATACTTATTTTTTAAAATGGTTTAAAAAAATATAATTATTATGAAAATAGAGCCTTTATACTAATATGTCTATGTTTTCAGTGAATGTACTCCAAATAAAACTTCATTGTTCTTCTTTAGAGATTTTATTCATGTTAAGTCCAATGCAAAGACAATGTACACTACATCTCTCATTAAGATAAATACATGCATTTGTCTTTTTGGTATGTACGGAAGATATATTATTAAAAATAAAAATATCACTTTTTTTAACTTTATAATCTGTTTACTTATTTTTATAAATTTACTTACAAAATATAATTTCTTGAAATTTAATAATCAAACAAGAAGAACTTGATTTAGAATGGTACAAAGTGTTAGGAATTCATATAATCATCTAATGATAGCAGCGGAAAAACATATATGAATTTAAGGCCTAGATTCATAACTACTCATTCGGTCCATAATTTAAAGAGTCATTTTGACTCGGCACGAATTTTAAGAAATTATTTGATTTTGTGAAAAAAAGTAAGCAGAGAAAGTGAATGGAGTGTGAAACCCATTTAAAATATTAGTTTTATATTAAATTGTGAGTGTAAAAAGTTAGTGGGATGTAGCATCCACATACTAAAAATGGAATAAAGTAAATGGTTTCATAAATCGTAGACAAACCTAAATGACAAAAGGATTCTTTAAATCGCGGACGAATGGAGTAAATTGATTTGGCATGTAAAACACAACAAAATCAAATCTTACTTGTGTTGTTGATTTGCTCAATTGGTTGAATCATACAAGTTGAATACAACGCGTATTCCAATCCATTGCAGGAACTATTCCCGGTACAATTGCTCTGCAGCAGAAAACTAGGAAATCTGCTTGCAGAGATTTTATATATTATCCTTTTAAGTTTTCTTTTATATGTTATTTAGGTTCTCAGTCTCCACGATTAAGAACATAAATAAAGAGTTGGTAGTTGAATAGCCAAGCAATTGAAAAGCCACTTGAACTCTAAGATTGTTGGGCTCATAAAATTAATATAATTATTATCCAATTATAATTGTTTAATCTATCTTAATCTAATTCTAATTCTAATTCTAGTTCTAGTTCATTTTCTTTAAAAAAGTACTAGTATACTTTAGAAGAATAACAATTAGCTTTTGCTGTCCGAAAATCATACTCCACGAGCTATTCGTTTCAGTAACTTATAATAGCAATGAATTAAAGAGAAAAAAATGATGAATACAACTTAGTTATTGATAAGTTTTTCCATTAAATATAGTAAGTGTTTGACTTATCTAGGTGTGTATGCAAATCAGAAAAAAGAGAAGAGATAATAGCGGAATTGGAATTACATGCCGGTATTGGAGTATTAAACAATGTCAACGGCGCATAATCAGTTTTAGTAAAACAAATGAAATCGCACAATTACCCAATCATTACTTTATCCATATGAAATTTGATCAACTTATTTGATTAACATAAGAAATTGTGTCCTGGATAGTTTCAACCAGCGAGATGTTATTTGGAAATTAGAGTGTTTAATTTCTGATCCTTTAAAATATACTCTAATATTTAAGAGAATTAAATCCTACTCTTTTTCCATTTACTTTTCTACCCCTCATGTTCTCTTACGTGACCATTCTCGCACTGATTTATAGACACTTCAACGGATGGAACAATTGACTCAAGGATTTAAAGTTGAATTGATCTCTTGATCATTTTGTTAAGGTTGGACGAGTCTCATGCCATTCGATTTTATCTAATAAGTTCATAGTCCTCGTAGTTGCGTTATATTTATACAACCAATTTATTAGGGTTGTTTATAGTTTATACAGTAATATTTTATGATTTTTCCCTTATAAAGATATTCTGCTACAAATTCTAATAACGGTATATTCTTCAACTCCAACTAATTAACATGATTGAAAATTTTATCTGTGAAATGTCCAATTCAAAATTTCAAATGTGTAATTGATAAAGTGGGATTAGTGGAGATGAGTTATTAGTCCTTTTCACAATTTCCAAATTAAAAATAGCATGAGGATTTTTTGGATAAAGTTTCCATTTAATTGGCATCGCTAAAACTAAAATGGAAACCACGCCCAATATAATAATTCAACACCACATGTATTAGTTGACTATTTTCTTGAAATTAGTAGGATTACCAATTTCGAGAACTTGTGTTTGGCTTAGTTCGTGATAGTGTAGATTGAAATGGAAAAACACTATTGAGAAATGATAAATCATGGCATTATTGTGGATGGAGGTGGGAACACCCACCCGGCCGAATGTTAGACATTAAAATTTTTAAATGTATAGACACCAAGACTCAAGAGGTAGAACATCATTAGTATTGTTTTTCACAATTTACAAGCATATATTTTCCAATAAATAGGGAGTACTAAAATATAATTTTTCTTTCATTCAATCAGAGTTGCCGTTTTTAAAATAATCATATTCTAATCATGCAGATTTATTTTGACAAAATTTGGTTTGCGTGGAGTAATTTCCCTAATCCCTTCAACATACTAGCTATTGACAGCTGCTCATCATCTTTATTCAATAGGAGTACTAATAATTATCGGATACAAATGGCCCATGTCTTTAATTATTTAAACCCAAAGCCCAGACTAGCTACCTAACCTACCAAATACTTCCCTCATTTGGACCCAGCTTAATTTTTACTTGTAAGAACGAAAAAAAGTAAGTATACTATACTACATACAGAAGGAAGATCATCAAATCCCACTATTCTCACCACTCATTTTATGAAGACCATCTCATGCCACTATTCTCAAACTCACGTATAATATCTAATTTCTCTATTCTTCTTTTCTTTATTACACTTGCAATGCAAATTCAGTAAAAATTTCATATATTTTTATTCTTAATTGTTTGCAGATATAGAACATACTGTATATACTGATAGCAATTTTGGAATGAGTTTTCAAATTTTTTTACTAATTTACCACAATTGTTAATAATTCGCCATGAGACATTATAAAAGTTTAAGATATTAGTATAACTTCATAAGTTATACTCCCATGTCTACTACAGATAATCTTAATAGTGGACGACAAGAATTTTTAAGTAAAAATAGAGAGATAAAGAGAAAAAAATGGTTAAAGTAATTTTAGTAAAGATACACCTCGTTAGTGAAGTAGACTAATTTTTGGAGTAGGAACCAAAATAGAAAATAAAACTACTTTAACTTGACAGAGTTTTTAAGAAAGTGTTTATAACTTTGTAAATTTAGTGGAATATGAATCTCATTTTTACTACTTCATTAGTTTTATAATGAATTATGAGTAAAATAGTTAGCGAAATGTAGAATTCACGTAAAAAAGGTTTGAAAAGTTAATAGTTGCCGATGTCCCAAAATAGCAAATTACGATGAATCTTTAAAATCGTGGACGCAGAAAATATATACCAAGTTAAGTGCAAGGAAATTACTTTGATATGGAGAATACAATACATACACCAATTAACCTCTCCGGTCACGGTCGCTAATTCAGAATCGGTGGCATCACTATCTAAACACAAACTATATTGTATTACCCAGTAAATGCGAGACGTGATACAATATATACTACTTTATTGTATAACAGGTAGTTGTAGAAACATTCTATCCATAGCTTTATTCTAATGTATATTTATTTAAGCAAAAATATGAGGCGTCACAAAATACATTGACTTTAGTACTTTGCTGTTATTTAAAATTTTCTTGTTTCTTTTAAATCACTGGCAAATCTAAAACTTCTTTTTTGCATGAGATAATTGTTGAAGTGGTCATACATTGGAACATCACTACCCAATAAATAATACTTCCCTCTGTCTGCCAACAATGATTTAATTTCATTTTTAATATATTAGTAACTAGACCATACGTTCCACTAACTTTTTCTACACATTTTACTTTATAAGATCAAACAATTTTTAAAAACTCGTGCTGGTTAGATATGTGAGACATTTAATCATGGACGAAGGAAGTAACAAAATCAACAACAATAATAATAATATTGACAATAAATAATAATTAAATATAAAGTTAGGTTCTGTACAGCCACATCAAATAATCTATTGACTATAGAGTTAATAAAGTGCGATAATTTGAGAGTTTTTTTTCTAATTACGACGAAATTGCTTCTTCAGATATATGGGCTTAATTATGCAATATTAGGGGTTTGAAGATTGAAAGATGAGAAAAACTGATTCTTTGGATATCATCTCCAACTCAAACCCATGAGGAAAGGAATCAACCATGGTCGAATTAAAGAATTAAACCAAATTCGATCGGAGTATCATTCTTTGGGTCAACGCTTGGTTTTAACTCCATATATACATAATTGTGACCATTAAAATTATTTGAATCATAGTAGTATTAGTATTTTATTTGCGTTGTAGTGCATTATCATGCCATCACATCCATGATTACATAGTACCTTTGTATTGGATGCTGCCATATTTGTCTTATAATATGACTAATAGAAACGAACCCTTCAACGTTGATTTTGAGAGAATTACACTTTGAGCCAGGAGGAGGGGATGCACTTCTCAAACGTGTGAAAAACTGGACATGTTCTATGTTGACTTTGAAAAACTTAATATCACCACTTGCAATTGACTTCATGCAAAAAATTAACATTGACTAATGTACAAATTGTGCGTTATTTATTGAACAAAAAACTTGGACAATTATAGATTATAGGCTAGTTGATTTTTGAGACAGTTGTCCCTTTCGATTATAATACAGAAATAATTTCAGCTTTCTATTATAAGTTCCCCTCAAAACTGTGAAGATAAGTGCAATCCAAGCATGGCTAATCTGCCCTTGATCACCTGTGTGCTCTTAGCTCTATGCAGCCTATCTTTAGCAGCAAATGGTAATTTCTTTTCATTTTTATTTCATTCACTCCTTTAGTTCATCGTACCAAGCACACGAGTAGAATTGAATCATTTCGTTCCATCATACCAAGATGTGTTTTACTCTATAACTCATTTTTTTAATCATGCAGTTTTCATCAGCATCGACTGCGGGTCATCTGCGACATACAAAGACGAGAACGGGATTGTGTGGACGGGGGACGATGATTACATAAACACAGGCGAATCCCGTTCTGTGCAGCCTTCGAATTCCTACAACCGAGTGATGGACACGATGAGAGTGTTCAGGAACCAGAGCAAGCACTGCTACACCATCAACAACGTCAAGCAGGGGCGCATCCTCCTACGCGCCTCGTTCCTCTACGGGAACTATGACGGCAAAAACTCCCCTCCGGCCTTTGATCTGACGTTCGACAGCTACTACTGGGCTTACGTGAATAACAGCGTGCCCACGCCATCCCGTTACGAGGTGATCTACACGACGACCAAGGAGTCCATCAGCGTCTGCGTTTCCCAGTACGCAGCAGACCAGTTTCCCTACATATCTGCTCTCGAAGTCAGGAGTCTCGACTCCGACATGTATCAAGGTCTGGGTGCTTACAAGGACATTTACCCCTTGTTCACAAGGAGAAGGATTGCTTTTGGTACTAATGAAACCATAAGGTAATATTGTTTATTCTGATTTTTTTATAAATGAGTAGATGAGTGACTCATTTGTAACAGTGCAGGTTTCCAGCAGATCCGTATGACAGACAATGGCCAGTTGATGGGTTGCCTATGAACGGAAGTATCCGAGTTTCGGGCAACGCCAATCTAGAAAGCGGGCTAACGACCGATAACCCCCCGCCTGCAGTGCTGCGGAGTGCGGTTACTGCACCCACCCGCAATTCAACCATACAATTTAACCTCGCATTATCTACCAAGTTTAATTCTTCCGTCTACATAAACTGGTACTTCTCGGAGGTTGCTCGCCTCGGACCCAACGAAACTCGAATGTTCTCATTCTACAAGGACAACGTGCCCTTAACCGATCCCTTTTCCCCGCCTTATGAGAACTGCACGCAGAAGTATACCAGCAACATGACACTTTCGGCAAACAACACCATTACTCTTGTCCCCACCGAAAACTCTACGCTCCCGCCCCTCGTCAATGCAATGGAAGTCTTTATCCTCGGGGATTTCCCGCTCGACAACGGCACTCGGACCCAAGATGGTCTGAATTAATCTGCCTTCATGAATTCACTTTCTTCTTTTATACTTAGAAATAGTAATATTTGTTTCTCCTTGTAATTCAGTTCAAGGGTTAGCTTCGCTGCAAGAAGCGTTCCGTTTGTTGAAAAACTGGAGCGGCGATCCATGTCTTCCTAAACTTTATAACTGGGATTGGGTCAAATGCGACGGTGATAGAGTCACAACACTGTAAGTAATTTACAGGAGTTGATAATGAATGGAGTACTATAAATATGCGATTTCTTTGGCAGGCTTCTAAGTGGCTATGGACTTTCGGGGCCGCTACCGGATTTTAGTTCCATGACTTCTCTTCATACAATGTCAGACAACCTTTTTATTGCTTCCATTTTTCTATATTTTTTTTATAAAAAAATCGCTTTCGACTCATTCCTAATATTGTTTGATTTGCAGAAATCTTTCAAATAACAGCTTGAGTGGGGAAATTCCTGAATTTCTTGGGCGGTTGCCGAATCTCCAAATATTGTGAGTTGCAACACAAAATAATGGAACAAATTATCGTCGTTTACAAATTAAAAGGGCAGATTTTTACCTTATTTTTGTTTTATGTGTTTTCTTGCAGGAATCTCGAAAATAACCGTTTCAATGGTACCATTCCAACCTCATTATCAAATAAAAAGGACCTAATTTTACGGTAAGCTCACTAACTAGTCATGTATATTCTCAGTCCACTTTAACTTTTTTTCCCTTATAAATGGATTTTCATAATGCTCTAGGTTTTAATTTGTTTGTAGTAAATAAAAACAACAGTTTTGAATAACAAGTTAACAAAAAACGCGATTTTAGTTATTTAACTTAAAAGAAAATTAGAAATATGAAGACACAAGCTCTTATTTTTCTCTATCACCAACTTAATGTTGTGGTGCTAATAAAATGCACAGGGTGAGCGGAAATCCACAGCTGTGTACATCAAATTCATCGTGCAAAACTTCGGTGGCAAGTCCAAAGCCAAACTCTGCCTTCACGACGAGGAAGAATATTCTGGAAATGGTGTTCACCACCATAGTTTCATCCATCATCGTATTGCACTTGAGTTAGTACAAAAAGAGAACATTAATTTTATTTCTGTTATATAATTAAGTACAGTACTTTGTTTTGTTTTGGATGAATGTGGTAAAGCATGTTTGTCTTGAGCTGATTCAAATAAGACATACTGCTTAATTGTCTGTAATTCAGTACATTTATTTTTACCACTTTAAAATATTTTGATTGTGTGGCCTGATTTGTATAATCTTTTTTTTTTATGATATGATTTTTTTTTTACGTACATTGAAAGTCAAGACATGGAGTATTAATTAGCATGGATGATCGAGATTTCATTATGTTAATCGGATAAATTATCCAATTTCAAAGTGGGGCTAAATGCTTAGACATATTCATAACCACCATTAATTAAGTCCATGATTAGACATCCAAATTAAATGGTACGCTCCTATCACGTCTATATTATGTCGACAATCACATTTGCACGTTGGCATAGACTTTCTGTTCATAATATATTTCAAATAAATACTGTTGACCAAAGGCTTAAATTAGGTACTGCGTCAGGAAAAAGACAAACTAAATCACAACAAATTAAGACTGATAGATCACAATATTAGTCGAGTTGATGGTACGTGTGCATATACTCTCTCCGTCAACCAATTCAGGGCCAATTTTTACCGGACACGAGAGTTTTAAGAATATAGTAGAAAGTGATTGGAAAATGTTAATGTGGATCATACTTTTTTTATATATAAGTTTTATGTCAAAATGTAAGTGAAATAAAATTAGGCTAATGTTAATATCCATTGTAAAAATAATAAAAAAATAAGTGAGACACTTACTAGTGGACGGATGAATTATTTAACATTGATTCCTAGCAGACATAAAAACTTAGCTTACCAATTAAAAAAAAATAAAGACAGCACTTCATCCTATGAACATCTTTTTAAATTTTCTTTTATTAAAGATAATAATGGTATCCCAATTATCAAAGATGACTCATGTCATGTATGCGTCTTACTCCCTCCGTCCCAAATAATTTGGGACACTTTGACCCAGCACGAGTTTTAAAAAATCTAATAGGAAGTTAGTTGAAAAAGTTGGTGGGACGTAAGTCCTACTTTTAAAGCATTAGTTTTATAATAAAATATGAGTAGGAGTAAGAATATGAGATCCATTACCAAAAATGATAAAAGTGATATGAGACAAATTATTTGGGACGGTCCAAAATGAAATAATGGGTTGAATTATCTGGGACGGAGGGAGTATCAATTGATCGATTGTTGCCCACCACACTTTTCTTTCCCTCTATTTTCTCCCTCACTCCACTCTCTCACCTCTTGACTCTCTCTCACTTCTGCATAACCGCCACCATCCTCATTGTTATCAAGTTTTGTTACCGGATAACCACCCTCAGCCCCGCCTCTCAAATTTTGATTATGGGCTTGGCCTCCTCCAGTAGCAGCCATAACTCGGCTAGTGAGCCCATCTCACTCTCTATCCACAGCCCAGCAAGCTCGTGCCAGGCCCAAACGGAAGACATCCAACCCAACAAACAATATATTTACATAAATGGTGTATATTCTAATTATAATAAATATTAAAATACTTTTACATGTTTTCAAAATGGTTGTGGGCTCATGGCTCCCATGCTCCATACCCCAAGGTGGCTCCACTGGTTGCAGATATGAGATACATAATGGGCTAAATTTGGATATCCTCAAACCAAGATTTTCCGAAATCCCAATTTACCACTTCAATTACGAGCATCCTTCATCACCAAGAAACATACTTACTGCGTGCGTTACGTTAAATTAATTCATCACAATTTAGTAGTAACATTTAATTATTCTGGTGACTCATCGATCGCATTCGCATGATTAACGGATAAGACAGAACCAGTTGCCTCCTAATCAGAGATCAAATTGGAATCAATATATACTTTTTAATAACTAATTAAAAGAGTCAATCAACGTTAATATGGCATTGATCGATGCTACAATAATTTGATGTCAAGAGAAGTGCCCTCTAAAATAGAACCGCTAATGATTTGTTAATCTGTAATATTTTAATTTGGGAATGGGACGCACATGCCTGCTTTGCTTTATAACTGATAATATAACGTTGTTTGGTTTTGCTAGATTTAAGAATCAAAGAATCTCTAGATTTGCTAAATTGCTTAACTTATCATCAAAATATAATAAAAGTTCGGCTGGTTTCAAAATGAAAAATTCGTCTTAACTATTGGAGTAGTAAAAATAAATTAAATTGTCGATGCACATGCTTCGATGACAAATAAATGCCAACTTATAAAATAAAATAAAATAAATGCCAACTTATAAAATAAAATAAAATAAATACCAACTTACAAACATTTTGGATTAACAAAATGTTCAAGATTTGGATTTTTTATTGTATGTTCACTACGATGGTAATTAATGATCGTGATGCAATTAGCGGTGTCGGTCTTGTTGCACTTTAATTTTGCTGCCATTTTTCAGTTTTCTCATTGTCGTACTACAATATTGGCACCAAGCATTTATTTTAATGATTGCCTTAGATGTTGTTTATATTTGTAGTAGTAAAAAAATTCCCCCTTTTTGGAGGGTAGACAAGTCAATATTTTGTGAGTGGTAACCAATTGAAAGTGTGCAGAAGTGGACATGAAATTTCCGTTTTATGCTGCAATATCGAATTTGGGATTTTACATAGGTATATGTTGTAAAAACATAAGTACTACACCAAACTCTATACTATAATTACATTACATTTCCCAAAACAAAATACACCCAAATGCAGTGATTGGTAAAACATCCAGCACGTGCGTTCTGTTATTACCGTTTATCGGTTTCCTTATCACTCCATTAGAGAAGGAATGAATATTAACTATTCTTTTATTCTGATCATTCATTAATTAGAATATTACTTAGAACTATATCATATTTCTCACGACAACAAACATTATTGAAATGATATAGAAATAAAATAACTGTAATAATAACAATATTAATCTAAGACATTCACCTCCTCATTATCACCATTACAATGGCCATCCTTTTTAGAATTCACCCTTCTTCATTAAGAGCTCTGAATCTGATTCAGAGCATCACACACAAACATATATATATATATATATATATATATATATATATATATATATAATTTATATGTTATATAAAGTTTTTGTTGCATACATGTGCCTTTTGTGGCCCCATTCCCTTAACTTCTAGCAAATTGTTTCCTTTCCCTCAAAGATTTCTGTGTTTTTCTTTCTTAAACATTAGAAGAAGAAAAAACAAGAAAAATTGCACCCAAATCTTGATCTTTCCCCAACAAAACTAGGGTTTGTTTTTGTTTTTTTAATCAAAAACATATCTCTAGTATCCCTTTTGCGGTGTTGAAAGAAGGCAGGGCAGAAAAGGTGGCTCTTTCTTCACAACCAAGGTAAAATGCTTTTAAGCTTTCTTTTTCGTTACATGAATATAGTATATATCTGATCCTACAAGGAAAAAAAGAAATGTGATGTTGTTGATTGAATTAAAAAAGGAAAGTGAACAAGTTTGAAAAAAGCTAATTTGATTTATGTTGGACAGGTCCAAGAATTGGTGTATTTTGGTAAAAACAGACAGCTTTCCATATTGTTGTTGAAATGAGAGTTGTTGATTGAATGTAGGTGAAAGATGTTATTTCTGATTTGGGTGTTTGAGGGGAGGAAGAAAAGGATATTTTGACAATAGATAAGGGAAGGGGGTTGAAGATTGTTTAAGAGTAAACATGGAGGCTCCTGCCAACCCCCGGAAGAAGATGGTGAAGCAACTGACCGGGAAACGGGAAGACACAGCGCTGCATTCTGCGGCTAGAGCAGGGCAGATTGTGGCTATTAGGAGCATCATCAATGGTGCTGAGGGAGAGGAGGAGCTCGGTGATCTGCTGTCGAAGCAGAACTCAGCTGGTGAGACGCCGTTGTTTGTGGCTGCAGAGTATGGCTACTTTGAGGTGGTGCGGGAGATGATCAGCCACTACTCTTTAGCCGATGCAGGAATCAAAGCCAAGAATGGATTTGATGCCCTCCACATTGCTGCCAAGCAAGGCGATTTGGGTAATACATTTATTTTGTTTTGACCCCTTTTTGGGGTAATTAAGTAGTGGTACTAAGAGTTTTGTGTGTTGCAGGAGTGGTGAAGGTGTTGATGGAGTCGCATCCGGAGCTATCTATGACGGTTGATTCATCGAACACGACAGCTCTGCATACAGCTGCGACGCAAGGGCACATGGAAATAGTGGAGTACTTGTTGGGTTGGGAGAGAAATCTGGCTACTATAGCCAAAAGCAATGGCAAAACAGCACTCCACTCTGCAGCCAGGAACGGGCATTTAGGCGTTGTCGACGTCCTTCTGGAGAAGGAGCCCCGGATCACTACACGAACCGATAACAAGGGCCAGACCGCACTCCACATGGCCGTTAAAGGCCACAATACTCATGTGGTTGAAAAGCTTATCACGGCCGATCCCTCCACCATCAATATGCTCGACACTAAAGGAAACACTGCATTGCACATCGCCACTCGCAAAGGCAGAGCTCAGGTAAGGCATCTGATAGAAGGAGAGGCCCATTAGACTTATACAGTCGTTTCAGTTATCTCTTTATGTGTGAATTCTAAGAAACTGTATGCAGATTGTGAAGATGCTGCTCGACCGGAAAGAAACCGACACGAAGCTAGTGAACAAGTCGAACGAAACAGCCATGGACACTGCAGAGAAGCTCGGGCAGGGAGAGGCAGCGGGCATCCTGCAGGAGTACGGCGTGGTGAGCGTGAAGAAAATCAAGCCCGAGCCAGCAACGCGGGCGCGCGAGCTGAAGCAGACGGTGAGCGACATCAAGCACGAGGTCCACGACCAGCTGGAGCACACGCGGCAGACGAGGAGGCGAGTGCAGGGGATCGCGAAGCGGCTGGACAAGATGCACGCGGAAGGGCTGAACAACGCCATCAACTCGACCACGGTGGTGGCGGTGCTCATTGCCACGGTGGCGTTCGCGGCCATCTTCACTGTCCCGGGGCAGTACGCGGACGACCCGCGGGAGCTGGCCCCGGGGGTGTCTCTGGGCGAGGCAAACGTGGCGCCGCAGCTGCCGTTCCTCATCTTCTTCCTGTTCGACTCGTTCGCGCTCTTCATATCGCTGGCGGTGGTGGTGGTGCAGACGTCGGTGGTGGTGATCGAGTGCAAGGCGAAGAAGCAGATGATGGCGATCATCAACAAGCTCATGTGGCTGGCGTGCGTGCTCATCTCGGTCGCGTATATGGCGCTGGCGTTTATAGTGGTGGGGAGGAAGGAGCGGTGGCTGGCGATTGGGGTGGCGGTCATCGGAACCACAATACTGGCGACGACGTTAGGCACCATGAGTTATTGGGTGGTTGTGCATCGGATTGAGGCCAAGAACAAGAAGAGTTTGAGAAGGAAGAGCTCTCGAGGCTCCAGATCCTGGTCGATTTCCGCGCTCTCTGATTCTGATGTTGATTTCAAGAAAATGTATGCAATTTGAACAATCCATGCACAGAGATAATCCCAACAATGGAATTTGAAAGTTGTTTTGATACTAAAAGTAAAATTAAGAAAGACAAAATCTAGTGTTTATAGTCAAAGTAAAAACAGAACTCACCGTTCGCGCGGGAAATCTCTCAAATTTATTTAACAGCCTGTCAAATAATTACTCTCTTTTGATGATTTGGTAATGCAATGGAACAAACATGTATTCTCATTTTACCATAAATAGTAAATAGATAACGGACTATATATGGGGGAGACGGGAGAGAGTACGTGCGGCTGATGAGTCAGGAGTATCCAGTTGGTTTGATACTTTGATCTACAGCGGTATACCGTTGTTGGTTGAAACGGTTGGTTTGAATGATGAATTAAGTTTGGGCATTTAATTTTGGAAGGATACAAAATAACTTCATCACAAAGTGTACCTACAACTTGTTCGCATTTGTGGTGTCAATTTATTGTCATATGTGTGTGTGTGTTTACAGCACGTGCACCTTATAAACTTTGATTAAAGACCTGGATATCTTTTAACTCAAAGATATAGTACTTCATTCCATGCCCTAGAGTTGCCATGGAGTACTACATACTACTTTCGTTTCAAAAAAATAGTTTCATCACGGCCTATGCTTGCTTATTCCAAAGTGCTAAAGTATAAAAGAGACAAAGAAAAGTGATTGAAATATTATTAGTTAAAAATAAAATTTATATCATAAAATAAATTATCATAAATAAATACTAGTAGTACTAATTTTGGAAAGTTGACCAAATGAAAATGCAAGTGTTTTTTTGGACAGATGTAAATAGATATTGGCTGAATATTACGTGCAGCTTTTGCAAATGTACACAACCTATTGATTGCCTAAATCAGAAAGTCGAAGGGTCATAAATCTAAGTGCATATTTAAAGGGAGACTATAACTTTCCCTTTAATAAATCCATCAATTTGACTAAAGCATCTATCACACAAAATGAGATATTCATATCATGAATTCATGATCAGCTACTAAAAACACTCAAATAGAGACATAGGGGCCCCAAAATTAAGTTTTGGGTAAGAGTGTCCACGATGGGAGGGCAGCGGCCCTTGGCCCGGAGTCAGCCCAGGCGCGGCCCCCCACTACCGAGGCGAGAGATGGAGTTGGCCCAGGGGGGTGGACGAGAGAGAGCCGAGCTCTCAGCCAGGCCGAGGCCCTTGGGCGCGAGGCGCTGCTCACCACTGCACGGGCCGAGAGCCGCGGCCTGGGCCATGATTTCAATTTTTTTTTCTTCAGTTTTTGTGTTAATTTTAGCATTTTGGAGAAGATGAAGTGAAAAAGATGAAGTGGAGAAAAAGAGAGAGTGTGCGACGGAGATGCAGTTTTCAAAAAAACTAATTTAGCATTAATCTAGCCTTAATGTAGGAAACAAATCATCTTTTAAATCTAAATCCCTATTAAATTGGTCAACTTTTAAATTAAAGATTGTGATTTCAATTCACACACTAATTATGGAAATAATTAAAATTCGAATTTTCAATAAATATATCACTTGTAATTGTCAAATCGTTTAAAATTAATTTAGGCTATTATTATTTATTGTACTCCAATAATTTTTATTCTAGCTAAAATTAAAATATAACAAAAAATGTTATGAAAATAATTTTAATTAGTGGCCTAGAAGGCCACCATTGTGGTGACTAAGTTTTTATGGACAGGGCCAAGTGTTGGGCATGCCCAAGAAATGATGGCTTGGGTATGCCCAAGAGGGCCACTACTGTGGACACTCTAAAGATATCCCTTTCGATCAACTTTTCCAATAAACATATATGCCCCGTAGGCACGCTAAGATAAAAATAAATATAAACAAATCATATAGCTATAACAGTTACTCTCTCTATGCATAATTAAATTATTTGACCAGTACAAGTTTTAAGAATTATAAGACTTTATAAAATAAAGTGGATATAAAAAGTTAGTGGATATATATTAATTTTATAATAAAATATGAGTGAAATAAGTTAGTAGAATGTAATATCCATTTACTAAATAATAAAGGTAAAATGATGGATGGAAAAAAAAATGAGACACTTAATCGCAGACAAAGAAGACAAAGAGATAAATATTTTTAAATAAGCGTTATATTATAGGGTACAAATTCCAATTCCAAAAGTGGTTAGTATCCTCCACTTCATCCATCAAACCACCCCTCCAAAAACAATTCCAGCGGAAGGGATCAGAAAAATAAAATAAAAACAAAACACACGTATACTAGAGACCAATAATACAAAAAAACAAAAAGTAGTCATATTACTCCGGAATCTGATAATCATCTGGAATGCTGAAGTTATCATCCGCATCCTGAACCCATCCAAATTTATCAAAGAAGGGATTGGTCAAATTCTTCTTTGGGTAGCAATCAATGAAACTCTTCCACACATTATCACCATTCAAATCCCTGACAACCTCCCAAACACAGCTGTTGCACTTGAACCCTGCCCCAAAACTTATCATAAACACCTTGTCTCCCTTCTTCAGCCTCTTCTTCGCCTCCATGTACGCCAGCACGTACCATAGGCTACTCGCCGACGTGTTCCCGAACCGGTGCAGCGTCATCCTCGCCGGCTCCACGTCATACTCACTCAGCCCCAAGTTCTGCCCTATCGCATCGATCACCGCCTTCCCACCCGTGTGCAGGCAGAAGTGATCCACCCCGCTCTTGAAGTTGATCGTCGCCACCTTCCCCGCCGCCGCCTTGTTCCATCTCCGCCGCACCTTCCGGAGATTCTTCGCCGTCAGGAACCGGATCAGCTCCCGTATGGGGAGGATCTTCGGCGCTATCTCTTTCAAATTGTCGATGAACGCCCGCGTGGCCGCCTTAGGGAGATTCTTCCCGAGGTGGACGCCCACGAACCCGAGGTCGTCCTCCTTCTGCTCGCAGCACCCGTACGCCTCGTCGCTGGCTCCGTGGTGGGTCCGGACGAGGGTTTTTAGCTTGAACATGGCCTTTTCCTTTAACGATGGCTTGTTCGTTAGGATGAGAGCGCAGCCGCCCGTCCGGAATAGGCAGTTTGCGAGCATCTTTGACCGGTCTTTGCCCATGTACCTGTTATAACAATATCTCACATCAGTGTAAAAAGAGAACTGAAACCATTATATAAAAGTCCGTCCCTGTGTATTTTTGTTACCAGTTGGGGCTAAGGGATTCGGATGTGACCACCATGGCTACTGAGTTCTTCCGAGTTTTGAAGACGTTCTCGACGACGTTGATGGCGACGACGCTGGCGCTGCAGCCCATTCCGGTGAGGTTGTAGACCTTGACGTCGTCCCTCATCTTGTAGAGGTTGATGATGCGCGCTGAGAGGGACGGGGCAGTGGAGAGCATGGAGATGTTGACAACGAGGAGGTCGATGTCGGAGGCGGTGATGGCGGTGCGCTTGAGCAGGGCGGCGATGCTGTCGAGGAAGAACTCGTCCATCTCGAGGAGGCCGTCGTCCAGCGTGGCGGAGGCCTCGCGGCCGTCGAAGACCATCTGCGGGGCGTAGGTCTCCTCGCCGATGCCGGAGCTGACGATGGTCTTGAGGAGGAATTTGTACTCGTAGACGCCAAGTTGTTTGTTGCGTTGGATGACCTCGCCGGAGAATTTGGTGCTGAGCTTCCTCTCGTCGCCGGGCTTGTAGCACTCGTAGTCGAGGATGTAGCAGCTGCGGCAGCGGCGGCGGTCGTAGGCGGTCCACAGGAAGTAGGAGAGTGGGAGGAGGAAGAGGAGAGAGGAAAACAAGTCTTTAACATCCATGTTTTCTGAGTTGAAAATGGAGGGAGATAGGGTGGAGACTTATATTAATGGTTGATGACAAACATTACTTCAAACTTTTATTGCATTTGGGAACAAGTTGGGCATGTGAAACATTATGTATATAGAGACTTTAACATTGCACAACTTCCACCTACTGATATTGGTGAGTAGTAATGTAGTAAGTTTAATACAATGAATCATAGGCCGCCACAACAGTGATCTATCTACATACATTCATACTATCCCAAAGTAAAATATGACTATCAACAAAATATGTGAAACTGAAAGATAATAAGCCTTTTCTTAAGGAAGTACCACTACAATTTGTGTACCAACATTTATGTTTCTTAATTATTGTATTTCTGCTTGTCCCTAGATCATTAATTTCCCAAATTGAAAAATCATACATCTCCCAAATATATGATGCAGTTTCAGGTCTCAGCATATGACACTGAAAATGTTGACGATGTCACGTGACTTGAAATTTGAATTAACGATGTTTGCGAAACGGGCTGATAAATCAAAATCATAGTTACGCCATGTTTTACAATGGATTTTGGTCTTCCGACATCGTCTAGAGGAATATAATTGTGGCCATCTATATATCAATTTTTATAAAATATCATCACGTTAAATATAATAGTGGCCATCTATATATCAACTTTTCTAAAATATCATCATAAACGTATATATATCAACTTTTCTAAAATATCATCATTCAAATCAACAAGCGCCATCCACATAAACATGTAAAGGAAAATAACTGCTTTTATTAGATATATACAGAGTACTACTAGTACTAGTACTAGTATATTTTGCAAATTATAAAGGCCATTAGAAATTTGTATGTAAAGAGTACAGTAGATATATACCTATATCTTGCCTAACTTAATTAATGTTGAAACTACTTGTCCTTTTTTCTTCTAATGTAAATAAATATGAAAGAAGTTTAAAAATAATTATTTTTATCGTAAGAACGTAGAACTATTTTTAGCCCTTCGATTGTTATTGTCTACTATGGTCAAATCTCGTTTGTTGGACCGTGGACGAGTGTAGTATCAAGATTTAAACGTTAACCTTATGACAGGAATTTTTTTCCGAAACATTGGTTACTGTCAGCGTTAATACAGTGATTTATAAATGCGATGTTTCCATAGGAGTACTTAATTTTTAGGATAAAAAAAAGTACTCCCTCCGTTTCATACTAGTGCAGTCATTTTGTTATTTCGGTACATTCTATATTAGTGGAGTCATTTCCCTATTTAGTACAAGTAAATACATTTATTCTTACTTATTTTTCTATCTCTTACTTTATCTTCTCTTTATCTCTCTATATTTTTCATTTCCTACTTTATTCTTCCTTTAGCCCATCCACTTAACACAATTTTTCTTAATTTTATCTTCACTAGTATGAAACGGAGGGAATTGTAATTTTTCCATAGTCCTATCATATCAAAATATAAAATTCATATGAACAGGTCACATTAAAATGCATATAGTATATCAATACATAATTAAGATCGATTTTTACATCATTAGTTGTTAAAATAAGTGGATGAAATTAAATCTCACCGATTTCAATAAATAGTAGTACACAAAATATCAACAAAAGAGTAAGATAGTCAATCTGTTATAATGTGTAATTTTGGTGATTTTTCTTAAATGAACATAGTGTATTAAAAATATCAATACAATAACATAAGTATTCCAACATAGTATACGAAAATAACAACACAGTTTTATTGATATTATACATATAATGTATTGAAAACTTTTGTTGCATTTGTTGATATAAAACTGTTTTATCAACATATATACAAACATTGAAATAAAAATCATAAAATTTCATTCTCTGATCATCGTCCGAACATATGCAAGTGAAATCTCGTTGGATTCCTTACTTTAATTTGATACAACCTCGATCCCTTAAAAATAGCAATTATTTTTCATTTTGGATCGTATCTTTAAAAATAGAAATTTTCTAAACTATTTCTTATAGTTACTATTCTTACAAATGATTGAAAATCATATTAAATATTAGATTTTCTTATGAATAAAAATTAAATAGTATAATGATCCTTCTCAACATTTAATTAAGAGGTCAGATTAGTTGACATGCAATGTAAGGAACGCTAAGTTTACACCACGTACATAACATATGATCGTGTATGTTATGCGAATCATCGATTATTCATGATTTTACAGTGTCAACAAAAATTATAGATATAAAAACAGATTATTCATGATTTTACAGTGACAATAAAAATTATAGATATAAAAACATAATCATACAGTAAACTGTCCATGGATGTTGACATAAAAACCAACTCTCATGTACTCAGATCTCGTTTTTAATATACGAAGAGACTGAATATTGCCTAGCTAGATAGCTACGATGTCCCTTGTGTGCTAAATCTTGTGTATTTTATGATTATGTCTCCATGTATACAAGAGTCCTTAATTTTAGATATTTCTTTACGTATGAAAAGTTGTACTCGATCCCTTCATCCGCCATTAATAATTCAATAATTATCGCATTTGTATTTTACTAATTTTGGTAATAGATTTCATATTCCATTAATTTTATTTAATTCATATTTTATTATTACTATAAAATTAAAACTTCATCTGTTCACTAATTAGTCTCATTGATAGATGAAATAAGTTTTAATACTATAAAATTTGTATCGTATGAAAGAGGAAAGATAAAGTGAGTAAGTAGAAAATAGAAAGAGAAAATGTGGATTAAGTTGGAGAGTAAATAATATCCCTCCGTCCAAGATAAGTGAAGCATTTTTTTAGAAATGAGATTTAAGAAATTGATATTTAATGAGTTAAAGTTGAGAGAGTATAAACTATGAGGGAGAGAAAAGTAGAGAAGTAAAAAAGTAAAGAGATAATAAAGTAGGTAAGAGCATCTCCAACTAGGAAAGGTAAATGAAAGAGGTATATCATCTATTTACTGTAACAACCCGGCATTTCTAGGGTATAATAAATACGGCAACTGTTAACTAGGCGAACTTAAGGCGACAAGAATGTGGACTAGGGTTTCCTTTAAAGAGATTTGACCAAGTGTTTAATGAAGATCAAGGCAATAAGTCAACGACTTTAAATACGAAAACAAGATTTAATAGCTAACATAGGCTAAGCTCAAAAATCAAAGGTTTATTGTAGCTCCAACAAAACGCAATATTTCACAATATTCCAAATCAAAGAAATAAGTTCAAACCAACCAAAGATAATAAGTTTCAAAATATTCAGCGGAAGCAATCCAAGAGAAAGCGAAGCCATGTATGAAGACACGACTACACTCAAAGTTCCAAACATCCATTTTATTCGATTCACTGTCTCAACACCACCGACCGCCCATCGCTGCTCAACCTGCACATAGGGAAAACACATGCAGGGCTAAGTATTTTAAGCATACTCAGTGGACTCATGCCAAAACATTTTATAGTTATGCCACCCTTACCATAGTGAACTCGAGGTTTAGCATTTAATTGAAAAGATAGCATCGAGTATCACAAAATATTTCATGGACTGGCCAGTCAAATAATACCTCCCATTTTCTCATCAATCAACATTTCATATGGTGCGACGAAGTGTGGCCACACTTTCGCCCACGAGACCGGCCGACTAGCAAGGACGACTCCCGATCTCCCGTGTACACTAGCCTGATAGGGTTTGCGGCCCTACTCAGACCCGAATTCGTTTATATAGCCCTATAGCCTAATGGAGCGCACTCGCAAACTAGGCATCAGACACACACAATATCCAAAATAATCATAGGCATGGCATAACAGTTTAATCCACCCTTATTGCTCCACTTTCATAAATTTGCAACATTAGAGAGAGTTTAAGAATAAAGCCCACCTCGATTTCCTTCGATTTCAAATGCGTACTTCTTCTTGTTATCACACCGAGAATGCGAACTATCACCTTTAGTTCATGTATTTCAAATAAGTCTCAATCATGGATCAAAATCATGCATGTTCTCACGTTTCCCTTTTCCATCGATTATTTTCAATATTCCCATTCAAAATCAAAGTACGATTATCATATCGTTTTTATTCACACAACAACTCTAGATTTATAATCAAAACGTGCCACGCATGAGTGTTTCCCACACACAACACACGCACACACACACACTACACACGTACACGCCTACCGAGGCATGCACACACACACACACGGTCACACACACATACACATGCATTCCAAAATCACCGATTAATTTCCCCCTTCACTCGATCTAAATGCGTGTGGACTCAAGAACACCGATTGATCGGTAGAAGAAGAGAAGATCAAAATAAAAATACCTTTTCAATAGAACAATCGGTAGGAAACAAGTAGGATCTTGATTCTTCAACAAATTCTCGAATTGCAGCTTCAATCCTTCTCCAAAAGATGAAGAATTAATGGAGAAAGTAGAAGAAAAACTTGAGAGAGAGTGGGGAGAGTGGGATCGAAAATTTGGGAGTGGGGGGGGGGGGGGCGTGATTTGTGATCTAGGGTTTATGTCTTCTCTCTTATTTATAGAGTGCAAGATATAATATCTTTAATTAAATAAATTAAAGATTTGGAAGAGATATGGAAGAGAAGTGGCGTTAATTTGGTTGAGAAAATAGGGGATTTCGAATTTCTAGGCTATTTAATTAGCCTATGATTAAATTTGAATATTTTACGGAGTAGAATAAAATATCACGGAGCAAGAAAATAATAAATATTCTCCCCAATTAAATATAAAAGTGGCGTGTAGTTTAGCTTCTTCAAAAGGGATTTAATTAAAATCCTATTTAAATTAGGATATGATAAGATCTCCTTAGATTTGGCAAGATATGCTAGGATATTTGAATTTATTTATGGAAGAGAGTAAACAAGGGATCAAATAATATAATACAAATAATCCCTTCTCCCATAATAAGAGATTTTCGAAAATCTCCAAGAAATAATAGGGGTTTCGAATTCTTAATGGAATAAATAAGGAATAATCGGACTTTGGATAATAATCCCAAGCAATAATTAAATCCAGAAAATATAGGATTTCTTTCCAATAAATAGGAGGGGTCGAAAATTCCACATAATTAAATAATGCTCCTATTAAATTCTCACTCATCCCTTAGGAAGATAATTCTCACAAAGAATATTGCAATAATCACTCATCATTTAATTTCACATAATCATAGCATTAAAAGCATTTAATGCAAAAATTTCCACGTCACAAAAATTAGGGTTCGAAAAATCAGGATGTTACATCCTACCACTCTTAAAAATATTTCGTCCCGAAATTTGGTACTTCATGGAAAGAGTTCCGGGTACAGTTCCATCATCTTATCCTCGAGCTCCCACGTGGCTTCCTCGTATTCGTGGTTTCTCCAAAGTACTTTCACGCTAGCTATAGATTTGTTCCTCAAGATTTGAACTTTACGGTCCAAAATCATCTGAGGTCGCTCCTCGTAAGTAAAATCCGGATTCAAAGCAACTTCTTCGTAGTGAATCACGTGTTTCGGGTCGAACACGTACTTCCGCAACAGTGACACATGGAAGACGTTGTGTACGTTCCCAAGGTTTGGCGGTAGCGCTAATCGATAGGCTACGGGCCTACTCCTATAAAATGCGGTTTCAACTTTCCTTTGACACCAAAACGCGTTATCCCTTTCGACGGGGATACCTTGAGAAACACTTTATCACCGACTTGAAATTGTAAGTCGGTCCGTCGGACGTCAACGTAAGACTTTTGCCTGTCTTGAGCTTCCTTCATTCTCACACGGATTTGTCGAACAATTTCAATCATCTCCTCGACTGCGTCGGGTCCGAGTACCCTTCGTTCGCCAACTTCATCCCAGTAGAGTGGTGATCTACACTTTCTTCCGTATAATGCTTCATACGGCGCCATGTTAATCGTTGCTTGGAAACTGTTGTTGTAAGCGAATTCAATCAACGGTAGGGCGGTCTCCCAACTTCCGCCTCGGTCGAGCACTACGGCTCTTAGCATATCCTCGAGAGTTTGTATCGTCCTCTCGGATTGCCCATCGGACTGCGGGTGAAACGCCGTGCTAAAGTTTAATCGTGTTCCAAGCTCGCGCTGTAGACAAATCCAAAATTTTAATGTGAACTTCGGGTCACGATCAGAAGTAATCGTCACTGGGACTCCATGCAATCGCACGATTTCTCTTATGTAGATACGAGCTAGTCTGTCCGATCCATGAGTTATATGAATCGGTATGAAATGCGCATATTTGGTGAGTCGGTCTACAATCACCCAAATGACGGTGTTTCCTTTCAGGGTTTTTGGCAAGGCCGTCACGAAATCCATGGTGATGTGCTCCCACTTCCACTATGGTATTTCCAACGGTTGTAATTTTCCATACGGTCGTTGATGTAAAGCCTTCACCTGTTGGCAGGCTAAGCAACGCTCCACAAATGTCGCGATATCCTTCTTCATGCCATTCCACCAAAATGACTTCTTCAAGTCTTGGTACATTTTCGTGCTTCCAGGGTGAGCAGTGTATGGAGTCTCATGAGCTTCGCTCATGATCTCGTTCTTGAGTTCCTCGTTGTCGGGCACGCATAGTCTTCCTTCAAAGATGAGAGCATTATCGGATTCCTCACTAAAATTTCCCAATTTACCCGTTCTCACTTCCACTCGAATCTCTTCGAGTTTCGCATCCATTCGTTGCGCTGCAACGATTCTCGTTTTCAAATCAGGTTCCACCACTAAGGTGGCGATTCTTCCTTCCACCGTTTCAGGTGCCCTTATTACTTCCAATCGCAATTTACTAAACTCTCGTATCAAACTTTCCTCTTCCGTCAGGAAAGCTAGTTGCGAATGGTCCTTTCGGCTCAAAGCATCTGCCACCACATTTGCTTTGCCGGGGTGGTAATTGATACCACAATCGTAGTCCTTCACTAGTTCGAGCCATCTTCGTTGTCTCATGTTCAAGTCCTTCTGCTCGAATAAATATTTCAAGCTCTTGTGGTCCGTAAAGATTTCGCATCGAACTCCGTAGAGATGATGCCTCCAAATCTTTAGGGCGTGTACCACTACTGCTAACTCGAAATCGTGTGTTGGGTATTTCAACTCGTGTGTTCTCAACTGTCGTGACGCGTAGGCGATCACCTTGTTGTTTTGCATCAACACGCATCCTAGTCCAACCTTTGAAGCATCGGTGTAGACTATGTAGTTCACTCCAGACTCTGGCACAACTAACACTGGCACGGTTGTCAACTTCTCCTTCAAGAGTTGAAAGCTTGCTTCACACTCTGGGGTCCAATTCACCTTGACTCCCTTCTTAAGTTGTTGCGTCATTGGTCTCACTATTTTGGAGAACCATTCTATAAACCTTCGGTAGTATCCTGCCAAGCCTAGGAAACTCCGAATCTCGTTTGGGGTTGATGGTGACTTCCATTGTTGTACTGCCTCAACTTTGGCGGGGTCTACTCTGATTCCTTCCGCCGATACAATGTGTCCAAGAAAGTTTACTTCTTTCAGCCAAAATTCACACTTGCTGAATTTGGCGTATAGCTTCTCGGTGCTCAATGTCTCCAAAGCGATTCGCAGATGCTCCTTGTGCTCCTTCTCGTTCCTCGAGTAGACTAAAACGTCATCGATAAATACTAGGATGAATTTATCCAAGTACGGGTGGAATATTCGATTCCTCAAATCCATGAATACTGCTGGGGCATTCGTTAGGCCGAACGGCATCACAACAAACTCGTAGTGTCCATATCTTGTGCGAAATGCAGTCTTCGGTATGTCCTCCCTTCGAACTCTTAGTTGATGATATCCGGACCTCAAGTCCATCTTTGAAAACACTCCGGTTCCTCGAAGTTGATCGAACAGGTCATCGATCCTCGGCAGTGGATACTTGTTCTTAAGGGTCAATTTGTTCAATTCTCTATAGTCGATGCACATTCTCATCGACCCATCCTTCTTCTTCACGAAAAGTACTGGTGCGCCCCACGGCGAGACACTAGGCCTAACAAATCCTAGGTCCATGAGCTCCTGGAGTTGTATCTTGAGTTCCTCCAACTCCTTAGGCGCCAATCGATATGGTGCTTTGGATACGGGTGCAGCTCCCGGCAGCGGTGCAGGTAACACTTCGGGAAAAACGTCTGGAAATTCCCGCACAACAGCGACGTCTTCCACTTCGAGATCGGTGGTGAACTCCAATTGTCGATCCGGCGGCGGTCCAGGTAAAACTTCGGGAAAAACGTCTGGAAATTCCCGCACAACAGCGACGTCTTCCACTTTTCTTTCATCACTCTCATTGCCGTGAAGATAGACGAGATAGGCAGGTCGCCCCTTTCTCATCATCGCGGTTCGCCGGTTCATCGAGATATCATAATACACGATGGGTTCCCTTCCCGGAACTTGTAGGGATATTTGCCTCTCTTTACAACGAATTGTTGCGAAATTCGAGGTCTACCAGTCCATTCCTAGGATTACGTCGGTATCTCTCATCGCCATAATTTGCAGGTCGTGAGCGACTAACTTAAGTTCTCCTAGTACAATTTCTACATTTGAGCACGTTCGAGAGATTTCTACTGTCCCACCCACTGGAGAAGACACCATCATCTTATCGATAACCAATTATCACATTAATAGTCATGCCTTGATCATCAGCTATTCGCACACATATTTCCTTTCTCAAGAGATTATTGTTTAAGTTCGATCTTCTAGCAGCTTGTGACAGGTAGTTCATTGTTGCAGAATATCTAACGTCTCGTTTATTGGTTATGTCGACGCTTTTAGTTGGTGTAAAAATTTCCGCACGTGATTGGCCATAGGAAATTATTCCTTGTGTGTATCCGAAAGCACAACTCTAACATTTCCTTGAGTCTAGTATCAATAATTCAAAAATTGATCAAACAATCTTACTTGGATAGAAACTGATTTCAACTCAAGAAAGCACCACAAAATGTCTTTCATCGGAAGGCTCCAAACTTAATCAAGGAAACAAGAATAATATTTCTAGCTCGACACTTTCAAATCTCATCATTGACAATTGGTTTGAAACAAAGCAAGGACTAAGTTCCATTGAACTTAACTCGTCCATTCCGAGAATTTAAATGGTTTTAGAGGGATCAAGTAAAACACATAGAGCTTGAGAATTTACTTCTGACGAGAGTTCGAAAGAACATGAGGTAGGTCATGGAAACAGGATGAAACTGCAATAAATCTCAAATTCCATAGCAGACTGCCCGATCAAAATTTGCAAAAATTCCGGACAGCAATGAATGATATCGTTCAAACATGTCAAAGCCTAAACAATCAGTCGCGGCAGAATTTAGAAACATAGACAAATGTCATGAAGTAGCACTAACAATGGTTCAACGACATCATGTTATTGAAAAATGAAATCACATCAATGGATTCACGGGTTTGTTGAGGGCAACTCAAAGTGATTGGAACTTTCAGAAAATTAACACGATCAAACCTGTTAACGAAGAAGAGAACATCATAGCCTCAACTTGGTGTTGCCGAAAGAAAATCACTGAGCTACAAAGAATTTCACTTCTGCAAGAACGAACTGATGAAATGAAGAGGTGAACAAAATTCCAAGAAGAATATTCCATCATTTGAATAAAACAAGTCTGGAGATGTGATCATACTAAAGGTCATAATTGCAAACAACTTTAGGAAATGAAGTTCAATGACGGAGGCTCATAAAATCAAATATCGTCCTTATGAATGACGAATTAAAGAAGACTACTCAATCAAGATGTCCAAAGTTACAAGGGCAAACACCAAATTTTCAAGCCAAGTGAGTCATGACTCGTTATAGGAAAAGAAATAATGGACATCACTTGCAAATTGTGAATCAACCAAGGCGTTTAAATAGACAAGGGCTCACGGGTATTCAAAACGTCCCGAAAAGAACTTAGGATCCAAGTAAGTACTGTTGATTTAAAAATCGGTCATTCTAGCTACGAAGGTCGCACTCTCTCGCACATTTTTTGCGAGCATGAACATGGTAACATCGTTCTATGAAACCGTGGATTCCAAATTGAGATTCATCTTGTCGTCGAAATTAATAACTATGTTTGATGGCCGCATCTTCAAAGTCTCCTCGCCATGTCACATGATCATTTTCGAAAAACATTGCCATTATACACGTGGTCTTAATGTGTCATAAACGTCGTCGTATTTGTGTCGCGTCGCCACTTTGGCATGGTATACAAGACTGCATAGTTTTATTAGATCTTAGGTATGATCTCACCATTGTAAGGATACACCAAGTTTAGCATATATATATATATATATATATATATATATATATATATATATATATTTTTCGTTGGTTCCATCACTCAGGAAAGTGATATTGCGGTTGTCCTCTTATAACTAAGTTCTAGCCTACTTCTTAGGCACTTGATAACGTCAAGCATAGCTATAAAATTTTTCCATAGTCCTATCATATCAAAATATAAAATTCATATGAACAGGTCACATTAAAATGCATATAGTATATCAATACATAATTAAGATCGATTTTTACATCATTAGTTGTTAAAATAAGTGGATGAAATTAAATATCACCGATTTCAATAAATAGTAGTACACAAAATATCAACAAAAGAGTAAGATAGTCAATCTGTTATAATGTGTAATTTTGGTGATTTTTCTTAAATGAACATAGTGTATTAAAAATATCAATACAATAACATAAGTATTCCAACATAGTATACGAAAATAACAACACAGTTTTATTGATATTATACATGTAATGTATTGAAAACTTTTGTTGCATTTGTTGATATAAAACTGTTTTATCAACATATATACAAACATTGAAATAAAAATCATAAAATTTCATTCTCTGATCATCGTCCGAACATATGCAAGTGAAATCTCGTTGGATTCCTTACTTTAATTTGATACAACCTCGATCCCTTAAAAATAGCAATTATTTTTCATTTTGGATCGTACCTTTAAAAATAGAAATTTTCTAAACTATTTCTTATAGTTACTATTCTTACAAATGATTGAAAATCATATTAAATATTAGATTTTCTTATGAATAAAAATTAAATAGTATAATGATCCTTCTCAACATTTAATTAAGAGGTCAGATTAGTTGACATGCAATGTAAGGAACGCTAAGTTTACACCACGTACATAACAGATGATCGTGTATGTTATGCGAATCATCGATTATTCATGATTTTACAGTGTCAACAAAAATTATAGATATAAAAACAGATTATTCATGATTTTACAGTGACAATAAAAATTATAGATATAAAAACATAATCATACAGTAAACTGTCCATGGATGTTGACATAAAAACCAACTCTCATGTACTCAGATCTCGTTTTTAATATACGAAGAGACTGAATATTGCCTAGCTAGATAGCTACGATGTCCCTTGTGTGCTAAATCTTGTGTATTTTATGATTATGTCTCCATGTATACAAGAGTCCTTAATTTTAGATATTTCTTTACGTATGAAAAGTTGTACTCGATCCCTTCATCCGCCATTAATAATTCAATAATTATCGCATTTGTATTTTACTAATTTTGGTAATAGATTTCATATTCCTTTAATTTTATTTAATTCATATTTTATTATTACTATAAAATTAAAACTTCATCTGTCCACTAATTAGTCTCATTGATAGATGAAATAAGTTTTAATACTATAAAATTTGTATCGTATGAAAGAGGAAAGATAAAGTGAGTAAGTAGAAAATAGAAAGAGAAAATGTGGATTAAGTTGGAGAGTAAATAATATCCCTCCGTCCAAGATAAGTGAAGCATTTTTTTAGAAATGAGATTTAAGAAATTGATATTTAATGAGTTAAAGTTGAGAGAGTATAAACTATGAGGGAGAGAAAAGTAGAGAAGTAAAAAAGTAAAGAGATAACAAAGTAGGTAAGAGCATCTCCAACTAGGAAAGGTAAATGAAAGAGGTATATCATCTATTTACTGTAACAGCCCGGCATTTCTAGGGTATAATAAATACGGCGACTATTAACTAGGCGAACTTAAGGCGACAAGAATGTGGACTAGGGTTTCCTTTAAAGAGATTTGACCAAGTGTTTAATGAAGATCAAGGCAATAAGTCAACGACTTTAAATACGAAAACAAGATTTAATAGCTAACATAGGCTAAGCTCAAAAATCAAAGGTTTATTGTAGCTCCAACAAAACGCAATATTTCCCAATATTCCAAATCAAAGAAATAAGTTCAAACCAACCAAAGATAATAAGTTTCAAAATATTCAGCGGAAGCAATCCAAGAGAAAGCGAAGCCATGTATGAAGACACGACTACACTCAAAGTTCCAAACATCCATTTTATTCGATTCACTGTCTCAACACCACCGACCGCCCATCGCTGCTCAACCTGCACATAGGGAAAACACATGCAGGGCTGAGTATTTTAAGCATACTCAGTGGACTCATGCCAAAACATTTTATAGTTATGCCACCCTTACCATAGTGAACTCGAGGTTTAGCATTTAATTGAAAAGATAGCATCGAGTATCACAAAATATTTCATGGACTGGCCAGTCAAATAATACCTCCCATTTTCTCATCAATCAACATTTCATATGGTGCGACGAAGTGTGGCCACACTTTCGCCCACGAGACCGGCCGACTAGCAAGGACGACTCCCGATCTCCCGTGTACACTAGCCTGATAGGGTTTGCGGCCCTACTCAGACCCGAATTCGTTTATATAGCCCTATAGCCTAATGGAGCGCACTCGCAAACTAGGCATCAGACACACACAATATCCAAAATAATCATAGGCATGGCATAACAGTTTAATCCACCCTTATTGCTCCACTTTCATAAATTTGCAACATTAGAGAGAGTTTAAGAATAAAGCCCACCTCGATTTCCTTCGATTTCAAATGCGTACTTCTTCTTGTTATCACACCGAGAATGCGAGCTATCACCTTTAGTTCATGTATTTCAAATAAGTCTCAATCATGGATCAAAATCATGCATGTTCTCACGTTTCCCTTTCCTATCGATTATTTTCAATATTCCCATTCAAAATCAAAGTATGATTATCATATCGTTTTTATTCACACAACAACTCTAGATTTATAATCAAAACGTGCCACGCATGAGTGTTTCCCACACACAACACACGCACACACACACACAACACGTACACGCCTACCGAGGCGTGCACACACACACACACGGTCACACACACATACACATGCATTCCAAAATCACCGATTAATTTCTCCCTTCACTCGATCTAAATGCGTGTGGACTCAAGAACACCGATTGATCGGTAGAAGAAGAGAAGATCAAAATAAAAATACCTTTTCAATAGAACAATCGGTAGGAAACAAGTAGGATCTTGATTCTTCAACAAATTCTCGAATTGCAGCTTCAATCCTTCTCCAAAAGATGAAGAATTAATGGAGAAAGTAGAAGAAAAACTTGAGAGAGAGTGGGGAGAGTGGGATCGAAAATTTGGGAGTGGGGGAGGCGTGATTTGTGATCTAGGGTTTATGTCTTCTCTCTTATTTATAGAGTGCAAGATATAATATCTTTAATTAAATAAATTAAAGATTTGGAAGAGATATGGAAGAGAAGTGGCATTAATTTGGTTGAGAAAATAGGGGATTTCGAATTTCTAGGCTATTTAATTAGCCTATGATTAAATTTGAATATTTTACGGAGTAGAATAAAATATCACAGAGCAAGAAAATAATAAATATTCTCCTCAATTAAATATAAAAGTGGCGTGTAGTTTAGCTTCTTCAAAAGGGATTTAATTAAAATCCTATTTAAATTAGGATATGGTAAGATCTCCTTAGATTTGGCAAGATATGCTAGGATATTTGAATTTATTTATGGAAGAGAGTAAATAAGAGATCAAATAATATAATAAAAATAATCCATTCTCCCATAATAAGAGATTTTCGAAAATCTCCAAGAAATAATAGGGGTTTCGAATTCTTCATGGAATAAATAAGGAATAATCGGACTTTGGATAATAATCCCAAGCAATAATTAAATCCAGAAAAAATAGGATTTCTTTCCAATAAATAGGAGGGGTCGAAAATTCCACATAATTAAATAATGCTCCTATTAAATTCTCACTCTGCTCTTAGGAAGATAATTCACTGATAGCGACCCCGATTTAGTGAATCTCGTCAAAGATCATCTCCAGTATCTTTTATTTGATTTGATTTATAGTATCTTTTATTTTAGTTGGTTATCCTTAATTATTGTAATCTTTTTATTTAATTATCTTGCTTGATTAGCAAGATACTTTTTAGGTTTAGAATTCTATAAATAATAGAATTCTATAGCATTTTCATTCATTGAGAAATATGAATTAACTTCTATTCTCATTCTTGGTTCCGAAACCCTAGCACTTCAACTAGGTTTATCCTCTTTTTTTCCGTTCAATCTTCGCGTGCTCTACAAACCTCTCGATAGGGAACCTAAATCCTATCAATTGGTGCCTTCATTGATTACTCTTCCTCCATCGAAATTGGTCTTTCAAAATCCTCAAACTCACGCCGCAATCTATCCCAAAAATCTATCAAAAAACTTTCTCTATAGTCTTCCATTTTTCTACACATCACAAATTCACTCTCATATTCTCGCCGAACTATGGAATCACAACAACACGCTCTCGAGATTCTCATGGACTTACGCCGTCTAGTGGCTGCTCACGGTGAATTTCTAGCCAAGTTCGGACAGCATACCGAGGAGGCTCCGGAAAGCCTTGACGAGCGTTCACCTCCGCAGCGTTGGTCTCCCCCTCCGTCGGTCACGCAGGAACCGATGGGTTTCAAGTCTTATTCCATGCCACGCCTCGAACCACCACGTTTTGACGGAGAGCATGCCCTGGATTGGATCGGTAAGATCCAAAGGTACTATAACCACCACTACACTCCGCTCGATGATCGCCTTTATCTCACAAAGTACTTGTTCGATCACCCGGCGTCAAAATGGATGGCATACTGGACGGTTAATAATACCGGAAAAAGTTGGGATGATTTTCTATTGGCAGTCAAGGAGCGATTTCACCCCGATCCATATGAAGGGCGACTAGCAACCCTGCGAAAAACCTCTTTAGATGTCATTGATGGTGCTGATCTCTCTATTGCCTTGAACCAACAACCAAAAGTAAGTGAGGAAGTAGACATTGAAGGGAAACTAGTTGCTCCTGGTAGGGAAGATGTTGTAGTTATTGGTAATGATACTTGCACATTTTCGGTGCGGGATGAGCTCCCTTGCGATGTCTGCCCACTCGGGAACTTGGATGAGACGATGGACGACGCTAACGCAATCCGAAGCTCGGATTTTTTGGTGGCTGTCGATCCTCATTTGGCTCCGGAATTGACGGAGGAGGCTTCACTAGTGGCGGATGTAAAGCAATTGAGGGTAAATTCATTGTGCGACGGTGTTCCTAATGCCATGGCTGCCCACCATGTGATTCCAAATATCGAGCAACTAAAGCTCGAGAGTTTGGGCTTAGATGTTGCTGAGGAGGACAAGGTAGCCTATTTTGGGGAAGTCAAGGTTCCTAGTTTAGAGGATCTATCCCTTCGTGCAAAATTTGGTGTTGTTGGATTGTGGACTTCAGACTTCATACCAGCTTTGGCAGAGGCAATCAAAGAAGGTTGTGTGACATCTCAGCAATTCAATGCATCAGCTGGACAAGGAAATCAGAAATATTTGGATGGAGTGGAAAATTCAGGGACTGGACCACCACTCACTGGATTGATCAGAAGTCACTCATCCAACGAGCCCAAAGGGTGGCATGCCGATTTCGACATAAGTAATAGACAATTGCAATTGTCTACACTTGTGATATTTGATGAGATAAATGAAATTTCACTTGGTCTTTGGACCAACAAATGGGGAATCTCGATGGAACTTATTCCCAATGATGATTACTCAATACAAAATGAGAATTTTGATACCAATGGATGGCTAGGGAACGAGACCAAGTTATCAATATTTCTCCACATGCAAGCAGCCGCTGAGGATTTCTGCAATATCCTTGAGCTAAGCAAATATAGATTCTTCTCTGGGGTTTGCATATTTGATCCAGGAATTTTCGAGTTGAATGATATTGAAGCTCTTAGTAGAGATGCTGATTGGAGTCTATCGAGACTTAGGCAGCAGCTTAGTAATTTCTATGCACACAATATTGCAATTTGGATGTTCCACCTTGAGGGCAAGGTGGTTTTCAACGGTGGGAGAGTTGATAGGGACCCCGATTTAGTGAATCTCGTCAAAGATCATCTCCAGTATCTTTTATTTGATTTGATTTATAGTATCTTTTATTTTAGTTGGTTATCCTTAATTATTGTAATCTTTTTATTTAATTATCTTGCTTGATTAGCAAGATACTTTTTAGGTTTAGAATTCTATAAATAATAGAATTCTATAGCATTTTCATTCATTGAGAAATATGAATTAACTTCTATTCTCATTCTTGGTTCCGAAACCCTAGCACTTCAACTAGGTTTATCCTCTTTTGTTCCGTTCAATCTTCGCGTGCTCTACAAACCTCTCGATAGGGAACCTAAATCCTATCATTCACCACAATTATTATTTCTCCCCGCATTAAAATATCCACATATTCGAATTTCACCTCCACTTTACATTTTCCAACGACTTTGACCATTCCACGGCCACGTCATATTTTCCACAATATTGACTATTCAATAGCCACGTCACATATTGAACAAGTTTGACTATTCAACTCAAACTCAACTCAATATCGCAATTAAGTCACAAAGAATATTGCAATAATCACTCATCATTTAATTCCACATAATCATAGCATTAAAAGCATTTAATGCAAAAATTTCCACGTCACAAAAATTAGGGTTCGAAAAATCGGGATGTTACATCCTTCTCCAAAAGTGAAATATACTCATTTGAAATGTAACACATTCCAAAGGAAAAAGGTATATAGAAAGGTAAATGATTTTTTAAAAATAAAATAATACTATAAAATGCATTAAAAAATATAAAGTGTAATATCTTCTCTCTTGAAAAATATTTTTCATGAAAAGAAGGCAAATATGGTAGTTATAAGATTTTACCTCTCTATTGATGGAGAGATAAAGATACCTCCTCAAAATGGAAAAAAGTATAATACCTTCTCATTTACCTCTCCTCTTGGAGAATGATTTTTCATGCAAAATAGGTAAATTTGGTAGTTATCATACTTTACACTCTCATTTACCTCTCCCCTTGGAGATGCGCTAAGAGAGATGATTTTTTGCTAAAAAGGTAAATAGCTCACTTATAATTGGACTGATATATCCAAAAAAAAATATGACTCGCTTATCTTGAGATGGAGAGAGTATAAAAATAAATGTATATTAGAAGTAACTTTTCATTTTTATTACAAGACTAATATTGGTGGACGGACGAAAATGAACAATCGAGATTATATATATATTTTTTGCAGACGAAAGGAGTACATAAAAATAAGAATATCATTCATTTTATACTATTATATTTTCTTAAAACAAGAGTGAAGTTGCTTTTTATTGGTGGAGCGGCTTCTTATTGGCTGGCGGCGGGAGTTATGATCTAAATTGAATCAGTTGGCCATACTTGTCTTATCCAAAAGGATCATCCTTTACCAATCCACAGCATCAAAATTAATTATACGTGCTGAAATGATTCGAAGCCTAATCGAGCTTTCAGAGATCTATCTAAGAGCTGCGAGAGGAAGGATTGATCGAGAGAATGGAGCGAAATCTTATTGATTAAAATCTGAGAGAGAAACTGTACAACTCTGTTTTTTAATATGAAAACCGAAAGAGTAAAGGAAACAAAACAAAATAACAACTCTCTAACGGCTATCTAATCTGACGGCTCAGATACAAGCTCACTAACTAACGCAATCCAACGGTTGCTGAAACACTTGAGCTTGAGATTAGCTCAAGGCTGATTCCTCTCTTTGAATGTGCTGATATTGAGCCATCACAAGTCTAACAAACTCCACATTGATTGCTCAATCATTAACCTTCTCCAGCTTGCACAAATTCATCATTCTCATGCACAACTGGAACTTTTCTTTTGATAAAGGCTTTGTAAGCATATCCGCAGGGTTCTCTGAAGTATGCACTTTAAACACCTTGACCTTCCCTTTCCCTATTTCTTCTCTGATGAAGTGCAAACGAACATCTATATGTTTACTCTTCTCATGATATACCTGATGCTTAGCCAAACTTAAAGCACTCTGGTTATCACACCCAATACTAACTGCCTCTTGCACCAGACCAAGATCTGCCAACATCCCTTTCAGCCAAAAGCTCGCCTTTACAGCAGAGGTGAGTGAGATATACTCAGCCTCCGTTGTAGATAAAGCCACCACGCTCTGAAGGTTGGACTTCCAACTCACAGCAGATCCAAACATAGTGAAGATATAGCCTGACTGAGACTTTCTGGTGTCTATGCTGCCAGCAAAATCTGAGTCACAGAACCCCATCAAAATATCTCCCTTGTAGCCATCTGCTTTGAATAGAATACCATAATCTGATGCTCCCTTAAGATATCTCAGCAGCCATTTCAAAGCTGCCCAATGCTCCTTCCCATGATCTGACATAAACCTAGATGTCACACTAATGGCTTGTGATATGTCTGGCCTAGTACTTATCATGGCATACATTATGCTACCAACAACATTAGCATAAGGTATCTTCTGCATTTCTCTAACTTCAGCTTCAGTTTGTGGCCTTTGAGTAACAGAGAGTTTAAAATGAATGGCCATGGGGGTTGACACTTCTCTCATGTTCTCCACCTTAAATCTTTTCAACATCCTGGATATGTAATCACTTTGAGTTAGCCACAGTTTTCTCTTCTGTCTTTCCCTCAAAATATTCATACCCAGAATTTTTCTTGCTGGCCCCAAATCTTTCATCTCAAAGGCTGATCTTAGATTATCCTTCACATCCTGCACATCACACATCCTTTCCCCAGCCACTAACATATCATCAACATACAATAATAGGTAGGCAATGGGAACACCTTTTCTTTTTCTGATGTACACACAACCATCATATTTAGATCTGACAAAGCCATTCTTTAACACATAGGCATCAAAAGTCTTATGCCATTGCCTACTAGCCTGCTTCAAACCATAGATACTCTTTTTAAGCAGGCAGACCTTGCTCTCATCCCCTGGCCTTATAAAGCCCTCTGGTTGTGACATGTAGATTGTTTCCTCCAGATTTCCATGAAGGAATGCAGTCTTAACATCAAGCTGCTCTAATTCCCAATCTTTCTTAGCTACAAGAGCCAGCAGCATTCGAATTGAAGCATGCTTCACAACAGGTGAAAAAACCTCAGTAAAGTCAATGCCCTCTTCTTGTGTAAATCCTCTTGCCACTAATCTGGCCTTGAACCTTATATGATCAGCCTCATTAGGTGAAGACTCAATCTTCTTTTTGAAGATCCACTTGCAGCTCACTACCTTTCTACCATCAGGTTTCTCAACAAGTACCCAAGTCCCATTTTTCAATAAAGACTCAATCTCATCTATCATGGCCTTCATCCAGCTTTCCCATTCCTTGATGTGCATAGCATCTTTGTAAGTAGCTGGTTCAGAATACTCCACCTCCTCAGCTATACAAAGCGCATAAAAGAGCATTTCAGAATCAGAATACTTAGCAGCTTGCTTTGGGACTCTCCTGGCTCTGTCTCTGGTGAGCATATAGTTTCTCAGATCAACTGGGCTACCTTGAGATGGTGCTTCATATTGTATTGGTTCAGTATCATCATCTGACTCCCCTGACTCCACCTCAGGCTTATTATTATCCATATTAACAGCTTCACTTTCCACTGCCACTTGTTGCCCTTTAAAGAATGTCATCTCAGTCTCTGTGAAAACTACATCTCTACTAACTATAATCTTGTGGTTTCCAGGCTCCACACACCACAGCCTGTACCCTTTAACTCCTGATTGATAGCCCAGCATTACACATCTTAATGCTCTAGCATCAAGCTTCCCTTGCTTCAGGTGGGCAAAAGCCTTGCAGCCAAAAATTCTCAAATGACTATACTCAGGATTTCTCCCATACCATCTCATATCAGGGGTGTCTCCATTGATGCTAGATGAAGGACACATATTTAATAGTTTTACTGCAGTGGAGGCTGCCTCAGCCCAGAACCTTTTTTCCAATCCAGAGGCCAACAACATGCATCGAACCCTCTCAAGAATTGTTCTATTGTACCTCTCTGCCACTCCATTTTGTTGTGGGTTGAGGGGTACAGTCCTATGTCTCTTGATTCCTCTATCTTTACAATAGTTTTCAAATTCTTTAGACAAAAATTCCAGCCCATTGTCTGTTCTAAGGCATTTAAGCTTAACACCTTTCTCCCTTTCCACCTCAACACACCAGTGATCAAAGCACTTAAAAGCCTCTGATTTCTCCTTTAATATGTAAATCCAACACTTTCTAAAGAAATCATCTATTATACTCATGTAATATCAACCTCCCCCTACAGAATTTACAGAGGATGGCCCCCAAAGATCACTATGAGCATAATCTAAAGGTGAGGTGGATGTATGCTTACCTGCTGGATAAGGCAGCTTCTTAGATTTCCCAAGGATACATTCATCACATGGAGTGCTGTGTGAATCATCAACTCCATGAATTATCCCTTTCTTTATCAGTTGCTTTACACTCCCTTCTGCTGGATGCCCAAGCCTCCTATGCCACAAGCTCACAGACTCTGACTTCACAATGTGAACTTCATCCATAGATGTCTTCATCACAGTAGCATTTAGGTAGTATAAAGTTCCTCTTCTTTCACCAGTCAAGACCACCTTCTTATCCTTCATGACAGTCATGCTTCCATTTGCAGAGGAGAATGTGCAGCCCTTTCTTTCAAGAGATCCAAGGGACACTAAATTTCTTTTCACCTCTGGGATATATCTTACATCACGTAGTTTCTTGATTGACCCATCCTGCATCTTCAGCCTCACGGATCCAATCCCTTTAACATGACACACCACATTATTTCCCAGAATCACAGTGCCTGTTCCCTCTTGAATTTCCTCAAACCAATCCAAATGAGGACACATATGGAAGCTGCAGCCAGAATCCATAATCCATGAGCTTCCATCCTTGACCTCCATTATGTTGAGAGCATCTGGAGAATCATTCTCCTCAACACAATCAGTGGAGTTGGCAGTGTTTCCACCACCATTTGCTTGCCTTTTCTTCCATGCATAGCAATCTTTCTTTAGGTGCCCTGGTTTTTTACACCAATGACATGATCTGGTTTCCTTTTGATCATTTGATGAAGATTTTGAGCTTTCTTGATTCTTTTTGGCAAACTTCTTCCCTTTGAACTTCTTGACATTGAGACTCTCTGAAGTAGGATCCTGCACTTTCTCATTTGACTTGTGCAAATCTTTAGCTCTCAAGGCAGACTGCACCTCAAGAAGTGTGATTGTCTTTTCACGTCCATACATGATTGCGTCGCGAAGCTGATCATAGGCCTTTGGTAGCGCATTGAGAAGCAAGATTGCTTTGTCTTCATCACCAATTGAGACATCAATATTTTCTAGATCATCCACTGCTTTGTTGAAGTCTTCCAATTGCTCAAGAACACTCCTCTCCTCCAAGAAGCGATAGGAGTAGAGCCGCTGTTTCATATAGAGCCTATTGGCGAGCGACTTTGTCATATAGAGATCTTCCAATTTCTTAAGAATACCAGCCGCGGTGGTCTCCTTCGACACTTCCCGGAGCACCTTATCTCCCAGACTCAGCACAACAGCGCTATGCGCCTTCGCCTCAATTTCCGCCTTCTTCGCAGTCGCTTTCTCATCAAGAACGACCTTCGGTGTATCCTCGCTCTCAATTTCCAGAGCCGATGAAAGCCCCTGCTGAATTAACAACGCCTTCATCTTCACGCGCCATAAACCGAAGTCGTTCTTCCCTGTAAATTTTTCAGCTTCAAATCTAGAAGCCATTTTTGATTCTTCGCGAAAAATCAAAATTCAGATCCCTAACCAAGATTCAATCGAATTCCCACAGACGGCGCCAATTGAAATGATTCGAAGCCTAATCGAGCTTTCAGAGATCTATCTAAGAGCTGCGAGAGGAAGGATTGATCGAGAGAATGGAGCGAAATCTTATTGATCAAAATCTGAGAGAGAAACTGTACAACTCTGTTTTTTAATATGAAAACCGAAAGAGTAAAGGAAACAAAACAAAATAACAACTCTCTAACGGCTATCTAATCTGACGGCTCAGATACAAGCTCACTAACTAACGCAATCCAACGGTTGCTGAAACACTTGAGCTTGAGATTAGCTCAAGGCTGATTCCTCTCTTTGAATGTACTGATATTGAGCCATCACAAGTCTAACACGTGCGATTTGGGGCAGAAAGATTTGGAAAATAGAAGTAGAGTGATATCAAGTCTTCTAGCATGTGACATTTTTTGACTTTGGAGAAAACGAGAGAATAATACTTAATAAATTAAGCAAGTTGAACTGAGAAAAGAGAGATAGAAGCGGAGAATTCATTAAATTCATCAGACTTTGGTTTCAGATAAATTATTTGAGGAGTTTGTTAACTACTTCTGCGATTACAACTTGAGGCAGTATTTATTGGGATATTTCCAAATATTATTCGTTACAATTTTTATGTCACACTATACATTGTAGTATAGTACTATAGTGGGCCGTCAAATTCATACGATATCGAGTAGGTATTGACTTCTTTTTTAACTATAATGAAATTTGTTTATGAAAATTAATTTGAAAATCTTTTCTATGGATGCATAAAATAAATCATAAATATGTGAATTTTCATGATCAGATTGGGTGTTTAAAGGTGCAATAAAGTATCCAGCTTGCATAAAATTTGTTTGCTTATATAGTTCAAAATGGTTTCTTATTTACTGTAATATAAAATAAAATTCCTTAAAAAATACTCCCTCTATTTTCTAAAAATAGAACCTTTTTTTCTTTTTGGTGTTACCTATAAATAGAAACTTCAATCAACTAACACTAATTTAACACTAATTTGACTGTTTTATTCTTTTTATCTTTCTTTTTTTATCCATTTTTTCTCTTCTTTTTTTTATTTTACCAATTTTGTATTAAAATTTATGTCGTTTTCAAAGTTACTATTTTAAGATACGGAGGGAGTATTATATTTGTAGTTAGAAAATAACAACTTTTTTAAATAGATTAAAACCCATCTATACTTTTACGAGTTCACTTTTCTAACTCGGTTTCATTGTGTATTTTTCCCATGAGCTATCATACATGACACCAAAATCAAATTTCGTTATTGGATCCATACAATTCTAGGTTCCTAGCAATCGGCATATTTGCATTGGGAGTGTGAATTTAATTAATTGCAGCAGTATTATAATTAATAAATGGAGCACTTAAGAATAAATCAAGTACTTACAAAGTTTGCACTGAAAAAAAGAAAAAGAAAAAGAAAAACATGCTAATTAATGGGAATTAGTGACGGCGGTCAATCCCTCAGTAACTAATAACGGAAAAGTGACGAAAAAACATAAGACACTAATTAGTGAGAGATTAGTCCGTCACTAATACAAACTTACAATAGCAGCTATCCTATGTTTTCCGTCAGTTAATTTGGCGAAGGACTAATTTGTCATTAAATTTTTAGTGACATGCTTTTTCATTACTGTTCTATCCAACACTAATCTGTCATCAACTCTGTGTAGTGACGGAAATTCATTGATCAGTGATGGAATAATTCGTCACTAAATGGCGAGATTTTTGTAGTAGTTTGTGTGTTGGTCTAGTGATAAAGTAGTTAATATTCGAGGATAAGGTCTCGAGTTCAAATCCATTGTGACGCACGCGGCCTTACAATTTCCATTCATTTGTCTATATGAAAATGTAATAAACCTAGTTTAGTGTGTGTTGATATAGATTATGGAGTAGACATGGCCAAACCAAACCGGCCTACCGGTTAACCGCCGGTTTTGAACCGGCGGTTCGGAACCGGAACCGGACGACGGTTTCGGTTCGAAATCCAGTTACGGTTCGACATACGGTCAGTTACGGTTCAACAAAATTCGAAATCGTAACCGGCGGTTAACCGCCGGTTCGCCGGAAATAAATGGTCATCGCCGGTAGGTTCGTAGGGTTGCAGGGGTAGGGTCGGAAAAGGACGGTAAACCGCCAATTTTTGGTCAGAAACCGGTGGTTCGTGTCGGAAAACCGGCGGTTTCTGACACAAAACCGCCGGTTGGGGGGTAGGGTTGCAGCGTAGGCCTGAAAAGGGGTCGGAAAACCGCCGGTTTCTGACCAAAAACCGGCGGTTCCGACCGTTTTCAAAATTTGAATTTCAAAATTTAAATTTAAGTTGAGCTCAAGTCCTTTTCCTTTTTTTTCTTTTTTTTTCTAATTGTTTCAACTTTACTTTTAATATTTTTTTTTAAAATTGTAATTTTGTATCTATATTTTAAATTCAAGTGTATAGTTGTATACTTGTATTGTTGTATTTTGTAACTTGTAAGTTGTAACTTGTAATTGTATTGTAGAAATTTACATTCAAAGTTTCAAATCAATAAAATTTCAATTCTTTATCGTTATCAATTTCTCTTTGGATTGTACTATAGAATTTAGAAGTAATAACTATAAGATTTAAAAAAAAAAAAACAAAAAAAAAACAAACCGGAACTGGCCCGGATGAACCGGAACCGGCGAAAAACCGGCGGTTATTAACCGGAACCGGAACCGCCGGTTAAACCGGAACCGGAACCGTCATAGCCGGGCCGGTTACGGTTCAAGCATGTCATGAACCCTAAACCGGAACCGCCGGTTTTACGAACCGTGGCCACGTCTATTATGGAGTGACAATGTCTAGGGGCAAAGATTCTAGATGAATGTACTCCATCTATGTTGGTATAGACTGGTTAACGTCTAGGCTACTGGTTTCAATCTAAAATAATATTTTAATATTTTAGTTATAACGGAGTACTAGTATTTTTGGGATGAGATCCCCTACTGTGCAATAATACATAGCAAATGCAGTTGCGCAAGAAACGCACAAATAATAAAATTTATTTACAAATAATAAAACAATATTATAAAAGTTATTTACATTAATAAATATGACATATTTTAAAATTTATTTACATTTTTAATTATGATAATTCGAATATACGAATATGTTAATTTATGAATGTAAAAGATTTTATTAATACTTTATTGCTTAAATAGGAAAACAGTTCACACTAGAAATGAAAAGAGTATGAGCATTTCATTCATTGAGTTGTACGTTTCTTGCACAATAGCATTCCCTGTTTATTACTCCATCCTTCCCCCACAAATAGACTAGTTTTGCCATTTTAGAATGTTAACAAAAAAAGTCTTACTTCTAAAAATGGAAAACTTATCTTTCATACTTTAGAGCATTCACAGTGGTGTGAGCCCTCCCACAGCCTTCCCAATAGCCCTCCAATTTAATTTATTTTAATTGTTGTTGTTTATCAAATATTAAATGAAATGAACTGCAATGAATTGTATATATATATAGTATAAATAAAATAAATTTAAAAATTATAAATTAGGAGGGCTCGGCGGTACGCACGCATAGCCGCCGTCCCACTACCATCCCGGCTCGGCCACTGCCGTGCTATCAGCATTTTGTCTCTCCTCGGGAGGGCTCGACTGATGGGAGTCTTCCCAACCGTCTTCGCGGAAGGCTGTAGGAAGGTGGTCTGAAGGGCTCCCATAGTGAATGCTCTTATCCATTTTTGTTATCAATTTTCTTATTAAAACTCGTGAGTCCATGACTCATAATTGGAATTTTTTTTTGTGAAAGAAGTATAAAAGTACAATTAATCCCTCTTTTAGAAACCATACACTCCTACCTCAGTTACTTTCAACAACATTGCCACCAAACATACTACTATCAGTTAAGAGTATATTGGGAACTATGGTAAAAAAATCCCAACTTCATCACTATCTTTGCTACTACAAAATTAATATTTAGTAGCATATTACTACCTTTTAATGATTACTACAAGTAATACATAATTATAATAATTGTTTTCTACTTAATTTAAAACCATCAGAGAATTAATGTAATTTTATAGTTGAAGTTAAATCCAAGCTAACCAAATGATTCTTCGATGCCATTAGAACCCACCAAAAGAAAACAATTGAATAGCTGATACAATTACAACCAGGTCCCCAATCCAATAACAAAAGGGGAAAAAAACGATTATGACAACCAAGTGTGACGACCAATTTGTAAAAAAGAATGGACAAGGCATTTTCCACAACAATGAAACAGATAAACGAAGCAAGTTAACATAATCAATCAGAGTTAATTAGGTATCAGACTATCATGACCTTTCTTGTATGAAAGATGATAATGCAAATGCAAAAATTGGGATTACATGTCTCAACAACACCATTGAACAAAATGCAAATAGCAGCAAACTTCATTGTAACAAAATATTGTCATTCCTTAAGATTGGGAAACAGAAACAAAATGAGTTGAATTAAAATACTAACTTAAACTTTGATAGCATACTTTCTTAGAGGGAAATACATCTCTTTCTTCTTCTGCTTTTCTGTCTTCAAATATGCCTGAAACAAGGACCAAAATCAAGTCAGAAATATTGAAAATCGAGTAGATAATTCGACCAGGTACAAAGAAACTAGAACCCCCGAAACAACTGACACACCCATGAGTTATTGGCTGGTTAACAACTAAGTCGTGCTTCGTCATCACAACAGCCACAAATATGTTTAAAAAACAGTTACTTATTCGTTAAACATGCAAACAATGGAAGGGTTCAGACTGAGTATGGTATCAAGAATTGCCATACTCTTAATTTACAGTCTCTACTGAGACAAGTATAGATAATATTGACAAAAACAGTTGAAGATATAAATCATGATTAACACAATTTACAAGTCTATCGTTTATGGAGTAATAGTTTAGTCACTATTGAAATGCGCCAAAACAAAGTCAAGTGAAATAATTATGAGCTAAGGAGAATCAATAGCTGAAAATAAAAAAGGAGTGCAACTCAAATGGAAAATATCAGTCTGAAAGCATTAACAAAAAATGAACAGTGATGATTCTAATTGCATTACACAAAAGTAGTCTTAAGAAATTGCATTATAGCATCCGATTTGAACATATATTATAACAAATATTCAAATAAAGAAGAAAAACATTCTCAATAAAGTACGATTGAAATGAATGATACCTGGTGCTTGGTGAGGCGGCGGCGGATAGCGCGAGTCTTCTTAGGGCGGAGATCAAGCGGCAAGTATTTCTTGTTCTTGTAGGCTTCTCGCAGCGCGGACTTCTGCTTCTGAGAAATCACGGTCAGCACCTGCGCAATCGACAGCCTAACCACCTTGATCTTCGACAGCTTGTTCGGAGCGCCTCCGGTCACCTTCGCTACGCGCAGCAGCGCAAGTTCCGCCTTCAGATCCTTGAGCTGCGCCAGCAGCTCTACCTTGTTCTTTAGCCTCAGCTCGTGAACCTTAATCCTCGCTAGACATTACAAATTGAAACAGAAAACTATCAATGGATGAAAAATTAAATACGACAAACATTCATCATTTTTGAAATTAGATGGAATTATTGTTCTTACCCATCCCTTTCTTTGTGATGGAACGGAGGGTTGTGGCCTGTGGGAGATGAGCAGAGTGAAATGGCGCTCCTCAAAAAACCCTAATGTATTTATCTGTGATGGGCTTGGGCTTCGTTTCTTTTGAAATGAGGCTTTGAATATATAACAAATTGTGCCCTTAAATTGAGAAAAGCCCAAATAATATTTGAGTGGTGGGCCCATATCAACTGCATCTGTGACTCAATAATAATGTATTTTCGCTATGAATCTCAAATCATCTGATTTTCACACTAAAAATATTATTACTTTCAGATTATATGATTAGACTAGAATCTCCGATTTCTATAAATTGGAAATAATTACCCTTTTTTTTAGATTATTCTTTGGGATCAATAAAACCATATTGAGGGCGTGCACAAATATGAATAATATAGCGGACAATATGTAATTGATTCTGGAAGAAAATAATATAGCGGACAATATGAATAATGGTGAGTATTGACATTAATTAGTTAAATGATATAGTAGTAATTAGTTAAATCTTAATGATTAATTAATTAATAGTGATTTGAGTGGTAAAATCAAATAATTTTTTAATAAAATCAAATAATTTTTTAAAACTCAAACTGGTAATAAATGGGACGTTCAAAGACATTCAAATGGAGTAGTAAAATTTTATGGGCAACTGTTAATAGTTACATGCACATCCATACAATTGATGACAAGAAATTAATACACGTTATAACTCACCCGACGTAGAATATAGATATAGAGCTAATAGTCATTTAAATTATGAAGTTTAATCAAATTATAATTTATCCTATAAATTTTAAAATTGGAATATTAATTCATGACGTTTCAATTTCTCTTAATTGTTTCATTCATGCGCAAATATCGTCTTTTAACAATATTCAACATGACAAGTTTTATAAAATAAATATTTTTTTATTTTCTTATTTATCTTCTTATCTATTGAAATATTATTATTTTTAATATTATTACCAAAAGACATTGATCACGAGAAAATAAGGCTAATGTACACCGTGAGACTCCGATAAATAAAATAAAGTAAGTGGTGTTTTGGGAGTTTGAATTTTGTAGACGAATAAGAAGATCCAACAACTCACAACAATCAAAGAAAGAAAAATCCAGAAAGTAATCAATAAGCAAGATAAACAGTGATCTGCAGCAGCGTCTCCATCCCATCGGTCTCGTGCTGGCCGCCGGGAAAGGTCTTGACGGTAGCGAAACCCTTTGCGTTGACATGCTTCCCAGTGCCGCCCATGATTGCAAGATGCGACTCCGCCACAGCTGTCCGGTGGACCCCGAAGAAGGTGATGCTGTCAGCGTATCCTCCAGCGGCGAACATCACCGTGAAGGCCATGGTCTGGCTGTTGCCGTCGACGGAGCTGTAGATGTAGAATCCCTGCGCCTTCCCGACCAGCCCCGACCCGAGCTCGTGGCCCTCCGTCACCTCGTCGTCGAACACGGTCATCGTGCCGAACATCAGCTTCTGCAGCGTGCTGCCCGACGGGAACTGCGCGCTGTTCAGCACGGGGAACCCGGGTATTCCCCCGATGATGCCGTTGTTGTTGTTGCCGACGTTGGAGGTGAAGCCGCTGAGGCCGGTGAGGAAAGGGACGTTGTTGTTGTTGACGACGCCGCCGTTGGCGTTGTTGGTGGGGACGCCGTTGTTCACGGGGAGGACGGCGCCGTTAGGCTTCGCGAAGGGGACCTGCCCGCCCACGGCCGGGTTCGCTACGATGCCGGTCACCGCGATGGCCGAGGGTCGGCTGCCGCCGAGTATGTCATGCATGAAGAAGGTCAGGGGGTGCTCGTCTGGCCCTATGCCGGCGCCGGCTGCTGCAGCCTCCTCGTCGAGGATACGGGCGGAGGTGGCGGAGGATATTGCGAGGGCGAGAATGAGAATGGAGATGGTGGTTATGAGTTGAAATGCCATGAAGAAACTTTGTTGATGTTTTTTGTGTTGTTGTGATGAGTTGTAGGAAAAGAATTTAGGTTGGGAATATATAGAGGTTAATATTGGGGATTAAGTAGCAATGATAGTCCTAAAGTGTGCGATTATGGAGTTGATGGAGATGGATTAGGTGTGTGTATCTCTTCATTTAAGGTGGTTGGGTACTGGCGATGGCTATGGTGGTGCGGGTATAATGTACAACTAAGATTTTTAATTTTTCATATTAAAAATGAAAAAAGATTTCTTTTTTTTTTTATAGTACAAAAGAGAGCAAAAATTTGTGATCATTTTCTCTTTGTTAAAGAAGTAATTAGTTGCCTGGATTCTTTAATTTTCAAGGAAACTAAATAGGGAAAATATTTTAAGATCCAAAATCGATTATTAAGATTCCAAGAGAAGTAGATGGTTCAGGTTTTGAATCAGTATCTGGTGGCTTTAATTTCAGTTTAAAATTGGTGGTTTTCCATTTGCTTTCTTCGAATTTTCGATTTTGAACCAAAAAGCAGAAAAAAGATCTTTGGGAGAAATTGGATTTTAATTGTAAATCCTAAACAAATGAAAATAGTGTTGTTTGATGAATTAATCAACCTTCCTTCATCAGACTAACACACCACTTATAAATAATCAAAGTGAAGCAATAACATGAGATAAACACTCAACTGCAAATTTATCATCCTTGCATAAATCAGCAGCTAAAACCTCCCACAAATCATGCCCTAAGTTCATCTTCCTCTTCTGCATCTCCTCCAAAACAAACCGGCCTTCATCCGTTTTCCCACACCTCAACAAGCCACTACACAAACAACGAAAAGTTTCAACTCGTGGAGAATGATCGCTATGAAGCATCGCATTCAACACCTTCAAACCGCCTGCAAAATCCTCAACTCTAACGAAACCATCAACCACCATTCTATAAGTGGCAGCATTTGGTTTCAATCCCTTCACCTGCATCTCAACCAAGAGCTTATACCCCTCTGAGACCTCACCTTCTTTGCACAAACAACCAATCAATATGTTATACATCACCACGTCCGGCTTAATCCTCCTCTTCTTGATCTCAAGAAGCAACCCTTTTGCTTCATCAATCAATCCTCTTTTGCAAAGATCAGTCATCAAAACGCCGTAGTTCACAAGCTCGGCTTTGCATCCATGGTACTCCATATCGAACATCAATTTCTTCGCGTCGTTGAACCTACCTAAAGAGCACAAACCTTCCATCAATACAGCGTATGTAACTGCATTTCCTCGCCTTCCCTTCGCCCTCATATCCTCATACAACGTTTTCGCCTCATCCACATCACCCCTTTTGCACAAGAACCCAATTTGAGAATTGTAAGTCACAACTGTAGGCTCCACTTCTCTCTCAAGCATTTCATCGAACACCTTCATCGCCTTCTCCCAGTCATCATTCCCCAACCACATTTTAATCATTACATTATAAGAAACCGAATTCAACCTGAATCCCATCTTCGGCCCCTTCGCGAACAACTCGGTCGCATCAGAAATCCGCCCGCCGTTGACCAAAACATTCAAAATCGTGTTGAACGACTGCGTCGTGCGCGCGCAGTTATACGACTTTCCCATCTCGCGGAAAACCTCGACTGCTTTGTCGATCAAATCGACCTTCCCGTAATGCCTAATCAATCCGATAAACATAGGCTCGCCGCATCTAATGTCGTGAGTCCGTATAAAATTGAGGACGGCGTCGACATCGTCGAATCTTCTGGCGCGAGCGAGCTTGTAGACGAGAGAAGCGTAAGAAGGGTAATCGTGTTTGTAACCCATTTCGTTGAAATCGTGGAAAATGGAGAGGAATTCGTCGGGGTTTTTGCATTGTTTGAGATTGTCGAGAAACGGGATGGGTGGTCGGAGCTGATTTTTTGTGAACTTGTGAGGGCGTGGTTTTTTTGTGGGTTTGCTACGGGCGTTGCCATGGATGTGATTAGACTGTATAAATTTGTGCAGCTGGTTTTGCAGCTTGAGAGGGGTGAGCTTCAACATGGTTTTCGTGGAATTTGATGCCAACTGAATCTATATTTATACACTGTCATTTGTAGAGCTTAATTATTCATTTTTTTAAAATCTTAGTATTTCTGTATTATAATTCATCAACAGATTAAATAAAATAAACTAGAAAATAAAAAAATTTAAATAATATCCTAATTAATTTTTATTAATAAAAATTTAAGTATATTACTTTAAATAAATGTTTAATTCAATTCTAGCTACGAAATTATACTGTTATGGATTAGTTTTGAAGAGTGTTAATTCGATTTATAAGTATTGCTTGGAAAGTTGTTATGGATAGTTTGCAATGCCTCCTCGGAAACCAGATTAGATGAGTATTAGTACGATAAAGAATACCATTGATTTTAGATTTCCAATGATCTTTGGATACTACTCCCTTCGTCCACGAAAATTCGTCCCGGTTTGACTGGGTACGGGTTTTAAGAAATGTAATGGAAAGTGAATTAAAAAAGTTAGTGGGTTATGGATCCAACTTTTAAAGTATTAGTTTTATAATAAAATGTGAGTAGGAATGAGTAAGTGGAATATGAGGTCCACTACCAAAAATGATAAAAGTGAAATGGGACAAATTTTGGGGGACGGACGGAAATGAAAAACTGAGACAAATTTTCATGGACGGAGGGAGTATTAGTTATTCGATGCTACAAAGATTTTAGACTTTGTTTGGTACATAGAATTGGAGTTATGAAATTAATTAGAGCCTTTAATTCCAAATCAAATATTTAGTATCACAAAAATATTCGAATTTAATATTGAATTACATTTCCAAATCTATTAATTCTTAAATTTGAATTTCACATTTTAAAGTAGTAAATAATTAAAATTCCTAATAATTATAAGTTAGATACATATATTATATGCAAAATACACACAATTTATACAAAATACACACAGAACAAACGTGTTTAGTTATGCATTATGACATTTCACACTTGTTTACTTTGGTTACACATTCTAAAAATGTGTAATACCCTTTTACATAATTTTTAAAAAAAATGTCCCGTTTAGGAACACATGTTCCAAACACGACTACTTCAAGAATTTTGCCCTCTTTACATGCCAAATATGCACACAAATTTAGTGAGCTTGATATGTACTACTGACTAATAAGCTCATACCTCGGCGTTTTTAAGTCCATGTCTAATTATTTATATTTGGTTTTATGGAGAAATAAAAAAGGTCAACTTCAGATTTGTAAAGTTTAAAGAGTAAAGGTCAAAATTAGTCCTAAACATATGGTCATTTTATCTTTTTGGTCCTAAACATTATCTTTTGGATTTTTTTGTCCTGAACATATGGAAATTTGATCATTTTAGTCCTCCGTCAACATTTCCGTTAAAAACTAACGATCAACAAGTTTAATACTGATTTTGACCAAATTAAACTTTTAATTCTATTTTTTACTCCCTAATTAATTCCATAATTATTTTAATAAATATCCGTTTAAAATCCTAAAACCCCCCAAAAAAATTAGTGCATTGGAAATTAAACCCGTTGTTATATGGGGATATTTTAACTGTTTTGGATCTATTTCTGCAAAAGAATTTTCAATTCTCATCCAGACAAAAATCTCTGGTTTCCAATTTTCAATTCTTTTCTTCTTCATTTTGTGGAGTGCCTCAATCCAGATTCTCGGTTTACAACTAATTTGTGAGAAAAAGTTAAATGAAGGAGCAAGGAAGAAATGATGAAGACGATTCAGTGTGTTGAAGCAGAGTGAAATGAATCCGCGGGTAGCCAATTTCAACGATTGCAAAGCTGATTTGATTGATTTTCGGTTCCACCGAATCGGAGTGCAGCAACAATTGAAATCCCTAATTTGAGGTCCGACGCCATGAAACTTTCAGGTGTAGACTTGAATTCGGTAGGTCTTAGGAGAAATTGGAAAGACGAAAGGGTAAGTGAACAGAGGATGGAGCAGCAGTCATTGGTTAGCAACGAATACCGATGATGAACATGATAGGACTGAGGTTGGGGAAGGCGTTGAGGGTTGTGTTGATGGTGGATTTGAAGCAGTAGAAACTGGAGAAAGAGGTTGTGTGGGAGGGAGTTCGCAAAGTAGAGATGAAGGAAAATCTGCTACTGAATTCTAAATAGAAAGTGTTGAAAACCAAATAAATATTAATTAAAATAATTAGAAAATTAATTAGGGAGTAAAAAATTAGAATTAAAAGTTTAATTTGGTCAAAATCGGGATTAAACTCATTGACCAACGGAAATATTGACGGAGGACTAAAATGATCAAATTTCCATACGTTCAGGATCAAAAAATTCAAAAGATAATGTTCGGGTCCAAAAACATAAAATGGTTATGTTTACTCAAGTTTAAATAATGTTTTTCCTTCGACATCTTAATAAAGCTACCAATTGAAATGATTTATAGTATAAATATCCCGGCAAATATTGCAGCCAACATATTGTGGCTCCACTTTTATTTATTGTGATAAATGTTACAAAAGCTGATGAGTTACACAAAAGATTCAACTTCATCCTTTCATAGTACTACTAGATATAGCCATATAGCTAGGAATTACGTGTATTAAAACTATAAGTAACTAGAATTGCACGGGCTCAACTAGGACCATTTTAACCATCTCTGTGGTCTTAGCCTTGGGGTTACCATATGAATCTTCTCCAACATACAATAAATTTATGACTCGAGCAAGATGGAGAATGCGCACTAGTATAGCCATTGATACTGCCCTTGGCTCTAGACACTCCTCATTTATATCCTTCCATGCTTTTTTCACCCTCTTCCAAAATTCATCAAAAGCTTCCATCTTTGAGCACCCATTTTCTTTCATGTAACAATCCACGCTTGTAGTTTTTGCCTCAATCTATACATAGATGCATGTTATTTAATTACTTTATCAACAAATATATATATATATATATATATATATAGGGATGTGATCAGGTCCATAAGTGAAATTCTGTCAAAAATCAAAGCAAATCTCAGCCATTGGATCCTGTAATGTAACCGTTAGATTAATGCCGCGTGTCACCTAATAATGTAGATTGTGTAGTCTAATAATGTAGCTCAGCTAATAATGTAACACGTTGTAGTCTAATAATGTAGATTGTGCAGTCTAATAATGTAGCCTAGTTAATAATGTAACGCTTTTAGTGTAATAATGTATTTCGGGTATTATGATCACAACCATCTAATCTGAGGATCCAAGGGCTGAGATTTGCTTTGATTTTTGACAGAATTTGCCTTATGGACCATAGTGCGCATAGGGATGTGATCAGGTCCATAAGTGAAATTCTGTCAAAAATCAAAGCAAATCTCAGCCATTGGATCCTGTGATGTAACCGTTAGATTAATGCCACGTGTCATCTAATAATGTAGATTGCGTAGTCTAATAATGTAGCTCGGCTAATAATGTAACATGCTTTAGTCTAATAATGTAGATTATGCAGTCTAATAATGTAGCCTAGTTAATAATGTAACGCTTTTACTGTAACAATGTAGTTCGGGTAACATGATCACAACCATCCAATCTCAGGATCCAAGGGCTGAGATTTGCTTTGATTTTTGACAGAATTTGCCTTATGGACCATAGTGCGCCCCTATATATATATACTCCATTCTATTATATCTTTTAACCTAGCTTACCCCGTGTCCAACCATGTCGTCCATTAATCTACAAATAACCGAGGCGGCTCGTACAATTAGTGGCTCGTTCGTAACCCAATCAAAATCATCTTGGGTAATAGGGTCTCCCATTCCAACCAAAGAAGTTGTTGATAGCATCATGTAAGCACCCGATACGAGTGCAAATTTCATATACTCGTCCATTGTCGGAACATGCTTGCTATAACACCATTCCGCCTCTTCCATATACACCCCCGCTAGCTTTATCATCTGCCAATTTCATTTATTAATTTTGTAACATATAGCTTTGTGTTACAAACCAAACAAGGAGAACTTATCAAAAGTCTAGCATGTTATTGGTCTATAAACATCATACCAGTTGCACTCTCAATTGAACGGGACATTGCGTCCATAACACTTTATGAGTCGAGTTAATACCTCTTTTCTCGCATATTGCAGGCGATATGACTGGCCTCGTTTTCCCATTTCATCTTCCATCTCCGAATAAATGCCTAGAAGAGCTTCGTAACATATCCTCATGTACGGCGGCAATTCCGCAACAGCACTAATATCCCATCTGAACAAGGGATGTGATCAAATGAAAACTCTAAATATTTTGTACAAACTCAAAACTATGATCTGGACCATTGAAAAATGTCAACAGATCACAAAAAAGCATCAACAGAAAAATGTGAATTTCAACGGCAGTCAATGATTGATGTTGTGTTGATATTATGTTGACATTAAAATCTTGAAATTTTACACTGTTGATATTGTATTGAAACTGTGTTGAAGTTGTGTTGAAGAGTTTTGAGTTTGTACAGTATATAAGTTTGCATTTTATCACTACCCATCTTTACAATATATATTAGAAAAAAAAAATGATTGGATATAGTAATAATTAGAGGAAGTATACACCCACCCTCGGATAGCGTGGGTGAAAAGTCGGAGTTCATCTAACGTTCCATAAACATCATAGATGTCATCAATGATGGAAGTTAGAGCTATGACTTTGGTCATAAATACTCTTGCAGTGTCGTATTGTGGCTCAAAATAGACTCCCACAATCCAAAAATAGCACTCCGCCACTCTATCCCTTGCAAATGGTAGTTTTTTTCCAAACTCCAAATCCTCCCACCACCTGCAGCTTTTGTTTAATTTATAAAAAGTTAGTAGTAGTTAAGTAAGGTAGTATGTCAATGATGTCATGAGTTGGTGTGGTGGTGACCTTGTAATGTGGTGTAGCTCCCTCTGATGTATTTTCTGCACAATATTGAAGTCTAATTTGGCAAAATTCAATAATGTCTGATTGTGCGACTCATCTTGTTGGTACATAGATATAAATTTCTTGGCCCCGAGTCTGATCAGACTCTTGCTAATCGGCATCTCCAGAGCTTCTTTCACTCGATTCGATAGAGAAGTGCTCATAATTTTTTGTAGAGAATTCCGGAGATGTGAAGAAGTAAAATCTAAGGCTTTGTCAAGAATATCTTCTCCGTTTATTCCGTAGTTGGAAGCCTCGTACAAGCTTAGCATCCCTTCAACGTCGTCTATCAACGACTCCTTCAGATTCCCTTCCTTGTCTACCAATCCGTTGAACACGTCTGCACGCAGTAATTAAATATAGAGTATGGTGTCAATTTTAACTTTAAGATCCGTTTTGTAGGAAATATAGATAAGACAAAACATGATAAGAGCACACTTTAAATCATTTGAGGTCATATAACTCGAAGATAGAAGAGTTAGATATCTACGTACCCTAGCAAACAGACCCTAAGTTTTTAATTGAAATTTGAAAGTGATTAGGGTTTATAACTCACCGCATGAGACGCGGTAACCATGCTGTCTGAGCAGACGAAAACGAAGAGCAAGAACTCCAATATTGTCCTTGTCTTTGCTACTCTGTGTATCATAATTCTGGTGAATTTTGCTTAATGAGTCGTCAATTTCTTCTGAAAAATGATAGGCAACACCTAGACGTTGGATTGCATTAATGAGCTCCATCTTGAGCGCTGAATCATCCGGGGTTTGAGCTAGCAACTTCTTCACCTCTACCTTTTGCTTTTCGAGCATTTCCTTGTCTGTGGCACTGATTTCCTGCAGTTACAACATTAATATCATGCAGTTACAAATTTTGGAGTATTGGTTTTGTTTTTTATTGCCAAATAAGGGTAAATTTAAAGGCCTCGTCGTGGTGGAGACTTGAGCCTTAAACCTTTGGCCTCAAGCATCAACCACTTTACCACTAGGCTAACTCACGCACACAACAAAATCAGTAAATAATAGTATACCGTAACGTGGTTAGTATATGCAAGAAAATGATCTTTCCAAACGCTAGGAACATATGTTACAGATCGACGACTAACATCTACATTTGTATTATTTGTGGAGATGGGAACAGCGGATGCATAGATATTGGCCATTTGTTTTTCACAAAGCTCTATACTTGAATAAGTTTAGTGTATATTTTCTTGTATTTATAGATGATCAAATCAGCCCAGTTTTTTCTTCAATTTCTCCGCGCTGTTTTAATTTAGCAGACCCCAGCTAGTTATATTATGATTAATGGTAGTAATGCATACTAACCACACTCTAGTTAGCTTACTTATTAATTATTATATTACCCTTAAATAGTAATATTATACGACTTGAAACTTGGGTGTTGGCACACGTTTGGCACATTACTATAGTTCAAGATCCCTCCAGCCAATAAATTATAAGCATCTGGTTTTTCACAAATTAGAATGGATTGGTGATCAAGATATGAGAGTGAAACGACTCCTTCAAACACATCTATAGTCAAACTTAGCACACCAATTTTAAATTTTGCTTTGTAGCTAGCTATTGACTAGACGCTTAATTAGTACTATTAAGGTCTAAGGATATGTAATTAACACAAGATAAATTGATAGGCGTCACAACTGAAATTAGCTAATTGATCAACGTTCACGGAACACGTGATATCATTGTTTTTATTAATCTTGTTACTTGTATGGTAGAATGATTCTAAATAATAAATATGAATGAAAACTGGACTAAGTTACTCCCTCCGTCCACGAATAAGAGTCTCGTTCACTTTTTCGCATTTTTTTTATAAAAATGATAATAAATAGTTAAAGTGGACAAATGATAAAATAAGAGTCTCGTTCACTTTTTCGCATTTTTTTTTATAAAAATGATATAAATAGTTAAAGTGGACAAATGATAAAATAAGAGTCCCGTTCACTTTTTCGCACTTGTCCTTGTCTATATTATTCTCTCTCTTACTTTATCATTTGTCCACTTTAACTATTTATTATCATTTTTATAAAACAAGTGTGAAAAAGAACGAGACTCTTATTCGTGGACGGAGGGAATAATGTTACCGAGGGACATTTGAACCTTCAAGAAAACGATCACAGTCACGGGCCCTCTTGACTATGAAAAAGCAATCACCCATTCCAATCCATCCAACTCAATCTCGTAGTCCAGAGTTAGAGATAGGATTATAAAACGTGTATTAAAATTGACCAAAAATCTTTAAAACGTTTATTTTAAAAAAACAACATAATTTTAATACGATAACAATAACTTTAAAATTGGCCAAACAAGTTATAATGTGTATTAAATAATAAATAAAATTTGAATACAATATTAATAATTTTAAAATTGACCAAATAATTTTAAAACGTGTAGTAAAATCCTAGGTTAGAATTAGGATTTTTAAACTGACCAAACAATTTTAAAATGTGCATTCAAAAACAAAATATATAATCATCATAATAATAATCCAATCGTTCATAAAAAATAATCTCATTTGTTGACAACACGGGTTTATTGAGAAATTGGTATAGTAAAAGAGAATAGAGAGAAAAATTAGATTAAGTAGAATAGAGAAAGAGATAAAGTAAGAGAGATAAGTAAAAGTAGATCAAATGTAAGAGAAAGTTTGTTTTTTTGAAATGAGACTATTTTTTGTAGATACTCTAAAATGACAAAATCAGACTATTTTTCGTTAACAGGAGGAATAATAATAATGATAATAATAATAATAATAATAATAATAATAAAATAATAATAATAACGTAACAATAGAATTTTATTATATTAAAAATATTATGCTTATTAGAGTAGGTATTCTTGTAACCAAATATCGTTATCTTCAATTCCTGCCAACAATTTTAATATCGTTCCGAATTTTCCTAATTTAAGCACTTACCTCTATTATACTCCACGTGGTTAACTTTATAAAGGTTACAAAATAAATACATTAGATAAAATTGGTTACTAAATAGTACTGTATTCATTTAGAGTGACAATCGTTTGTTTGAAGATATGAGATAAAATTTGATGTATAAACTTACTCCCTCCGTCCCAACTTAAGATTCCTAATTAGTTATGACACGAATTTTGAGAAATGTAAAAAAAAAGTGAGTTGAATAAGTTAGTGGAATATAGGTTTTACTGATATATATTACTTTTATAATAGAATGAACTACATAAATGGTACCTGATCTTTCACTTTCGCACATAAATGGTACATGATCTTTATTTTATATCGTTTTTGGTACCCTGTGACAAAAATAACCTCAGGTACCAAGCATGTGATATTTTTTGTTATGGAGGATATTTTTGAAAATTTTAATTAAATAGTACCAAATATGTGATTATTTTTTCCTCCTTTCTTATTTCTTTTTAGTTTCTTCTTCATTCTTTTTTCTTCCTTTCTTATTTCTTTTTTAGTTTCTTCTTCATTCTTTTTTCTTCATTTTCTTCTTTTTTTAGTATTTTATCTTTCTTTCTTCTCTCTTTTTTTCTCCTTAGTTTATATTTTTTCTTCTTTCTTTTTTTCTTTTATCTTCTTTCTATTCTTTCCTTTTAGTTTTTTATACATACATCAATTGCATTCATAATATAAACCAAGAACAAAATGTCTAATTAAATTAATTATTTAATATAATTAAATCAATTGAATATTTTTTTTTATTAAATTACTTTATACTCATTTTAAGATTGAAACGCCTAACTAAAAATATTCTACTCTTCATATCATTATGAATACAATTCACAATTATTATTACATAATATTATATGATTCATAATTTATATAATTATTTATTAATTACTACTAGTTTTTAGTATTATAACAATAATATTTTTATAATAATTAAATATACTTATAACTATCTATATTTGAATAATATTAAAAATAAATTAATTATTAATTTATAACATCAAAATAAGAATATTAATATTGATTAATAATAATAGTATAAAGAGTGAGGAGAATGAGAGAAGATATTACAATATCACTTTTGGTTCTAGTTTTATGTATACCTAAAATATCCTTTATGACATAAATGAGAAAATGTATTTGTTTAGAGGGCATTTTGGGAATAAAATTGCATCAGGTATCAAAAATGTGATTTATAGGTACCAAACGCGATATAAATTAAAGATCATGTATCATTTACATGCAAAGTGAAAGATCAGGTACCATTTATGTAGTTCACTCTTTATAATAAAATGTGAGTGGAATAAGTTAGTGGAATGTGAGAGCTACTTACCACTTATGGTACAAGTAAAATAGGACTCTTAAGTTGGGACGGATGGAGATGGCAAAATATGACTCTTAATTGGGACGAATGGAGCATTTTACTTCAGAATTCAAAGCCTCGTAAAAACTTAGCATCTCTTCAAATTCAATATTCTCTCCGTCTCCAAAGAATATGCATTTTGGTTCGGCATAAGTTTTAATGTAAAATTGGTAACGTAAAAGAGTGTACAGATAAAAAGTAATTAAAGTAGTGTTAGTGGAGAATGGATTCCGCCTTATTAGAAAAAAAAATCAAAATTAGAAAGCGCATATTGTTGTGGAACGGACTAAAAAGGAAAGAGAGTATATTTTTATGGATGGAGAGAGTATTGTTTACGATAATAGATAGTGTCTCCAATGGCGGACGTTGCCGACGTCCGACCGGACGTCCGCCGTAGTGAACGGGAAGGGCGCCCACGCCCGTCGGATGGGCTCGCCCCTCACCCCCACGTCCGACCGGACGTCCGCGTTTTTTTTTTTTTTTTTTTTTTAAAAAAACTCTATAAATAGGGCTCGGTGAACTTCATTTCATTCACACCACTTGTGTTGACATGTTTTTCTCTCTCTCTAATCTCTTTTTATCTAGAATGACGAGTAGTCGTGCGGGTGGTAGTGGCGGAGGCGCTAGTGATAGTGATGGTGATAGTGATGATGAATTGGATCTCGTTGTGCAAGAGGCGATTGATCGATTGCTCCGGCAGCGGCGGCAGCGGTACCTCGGCCGATCCATCACCGACGTCATGTACCCCGGGACCACATTGCTGCACATATTCGGTTGTATGAGGACTACTTTGCTCCGCAGCCGCGTTTTGGGGATGCCTTATTCCAGCGACGTTTTAGGATGCATCGTCCTCTGTTTATGCATATCGTGGGTGCGTTAGAGAGAAGATACGAGTTTTTCAGGATCAGGGAGGATGCGGCTGGAAAACCCGGACACACGGCAATACAGAAGTGCACTGCCGCAATCAGGCAACTGGCGTACGGAGGTCCGCCCGACATGTTCGACGAGTACCTCCACATTGGCGAGTCTTCAGCCGTTGAGTGTTAGCTGAATTTTTGCGCGGGCGTTAGATCGATATTCGGGGATCAGTATCTTCGGCGTACGAGCCTCGAAGACTGCCAGCGGCTGATAAATATGCACGGGTCAGTGCACGGGTTCCCTGGGATGTTGGGCAACATAGATTGTTTGCATTGGGAGTGGAGGAACTGCCCCGTCGCCTAGAAGGGGATACACACTTCCGGCTTCAAAGCCAAGCATCCCACGATGATCCTTGAAGCTGTAGCTGACTACCGGCTGTGGATATGGCATGCTTATTTTGGAGTCGCCGGATCGAACAACGACCTCAACGTCCTCCAGTCGTCGCCCCTGTTCAACGATCAGTGCAATGGCGTTGGTCCCGCCATCAGTTTCGTCGCCGACGACAACCAGCACAATATGGTATACTATTTGGCGGATGGGATATACCCAAACTGGCCCGTCTTTGTGAAGACGATCAAGCATGCGGTCGGATCAAAGAAGTCCTACTTTGAGAGCCGTCAGGAGGCAGCGCGCAAGGATGTTGAGCGCGCATTTGGTGTGCTCCAGAGTCGATGGGGGATGGTGAGGGGTCCGGCACGGCAGTGGTATATTCCCAACATCGGCGACATCATGTACGCATGTATCATTTTGCACAACATGATTGTCGAAAGTGAAGGGGACGAACTGACTCAGTGGGCCAACGAAGATGATACGGGTGCCGGTCCAAGGCACGACGTGGCCAGCGCGAATGTGAACATGGGGGTACCTCATGGAGAGGTTGAGCGGTTGCGTGCATTTGCCGACATGCGGCAAAGAGATGCTCATATTCGACTTCAGGAGGATATCATCGAAGAGGTTTGGATGCGGAGGGGTTGACGTTGATGTGGGTGCTTTTTTTTCTATCTACTATGTAATTTTTTCTTTCGAATGATGTATGTTTTCTTTTTAATGAAATATTCGCATTTCCCCATTCGTATTTGTGTCGAATTTTAATTCCGTAAATTTTAATTTTAATTGTGAATTAATTTTATTGTAGGAAGTCCTAGTGGGAAGTCCTAATGCAGTGGAAAGTCCTAGTAAAATAAGAAGTGCTAGTGATGACGTGGCAGAAAGTTTTTATGGGAAGTCCTAGTGGAAAGGGCGCCACCGGAGATTACTTCAATTTTCATTACTCGTCTACCAATTTGCTGCATGCACGAAACTCAATGAGCTACAAAAAAAGGTTATTTTCGCTGAATTCGTGATGCTGAATCATCAGATAATACAATGGGATTTTTAAATTATACACTAAAGCATATAGTATTGCATTACGACTATAAATCTTTGCCGTGAAGTGTAATATTTCTGCTAAGTATATTGAAATTAGCATTGAAACAGGTCGTTGGCATATTTCAAATAAACCTTAGCCTAAGGGATTAAGCCTGTGGTCTTAGTAAAACAAAACTACACTTCAAAATCTTAGTAAAGCCGCCAAAAAAATTATCTTCATTCTATAATCAGACATCAGATGCAGGGTTACTTGAGAGAATTCTGGGAAAATTACTCCAAGCCAAGCCTAAGCTTTAGAGTTAGCAGCCAGTCGCCCCGCCTTTTCACGGAAAGTTAGAATTAGTCGGAGATCTTCTTACATCCCTAGTTGTGCACCCAATATTTCATGCGTTATTCCTTGGTGGACTAACAGCTCTATTCTCTGCTTCTTCAGAGGGCAATGGCTTCGGTTTACTTCTAAAATAGCTTTTCGAGTATATGGAACCAAACACTATAACCTGGCAGATGAAAATCAATAACCAATAGAGGTTAACGAGACTCAGAATTTACAGGAACGTAGATATAAGGATCGGGAGAACTGCTTACTGCTCCAATCAATTGTTCTGCGGTGAGTGGGTGAGCAAACCACACACAAGATAGTAGAATGCTGACCAGCTGTATTAAATATATATATCAGCTCAATTACGAGAGCGAACAACTGGAAATGTAATAAATTTGAGTACACTTTGGCATAACCACGGATAATATTAACAGTTGATGTACCTGTCTTGTGGTCATTATGGTGGCAAAGGTCAGAGCTCCAAAATTGCGGATGGTGTACGAAATGAAGAACTGGCTAATTGTGGCCACCTGCAATACATTTAAGCTCAAGTCAGGTGGAAAAGTTTAGAGACGATTCAAGGGATGATAAATGTGAGGGAAAGAAATCGAAAAGGAATGGGAAATTGGTCTCTAAAACCATGAACTTTGCCTAAAATTTGGTATTTCCCATGAACTTTGAAATTGGTATATAATATCACAAACTTTGCATTTTGTTTGGTATTTCCCACGGCATGTTTATTACTATATTTGACTAACTTACGAGGCTTTTTATCATACTTGACACAATTAAATCAACGTGGTTTTCAACGTGACTTTTTATGCTACATGTTATGAACTTAAAAAGTGGTTTCAAATATTATAAAACATATCACGGTTGCCTATGTTAAATAAGATTTTGATGAAAATATCTTATTTGAGTGAGTTCGGGAAATACCAAACAAAATGCAAAGTTCGTGATATTATATACCAATTTCAAAGTTCATGGGAAATACCAAATTTTAGGCAAAGTTCATGGTTTTAGAGACCAATTTCCCAAAAGGAATTGGCAGGGTGACAAAATGATAGAAATACAATGACTTACAGTTGAAAGTATAATAATGTCAATGAAACAATCATTATGCCGAGAGACAAAGTCTATTGCCAAGAAAAGATTTCCTTGTAAGATTAAACCTACATCAGAATCAAACATCGCAATTTAATGAGTATCGGCACCTAAAAGTTAAACATTGTTAAAAGGTAAATATTACACATGCAAAGAATCAATTTTTAAGGAGAACGCTAAATCTGCCAATGAAACAAAAGATGCAGTTCTATTCTATTATCAGAGGAAATAGTCAAGCTATGCGATCCTGTGTTACTTCATGTTTAGTTACTGAAGCTGTATAAGATGCTCATGATTCCGCAACTAAACCAGGTGGTTTATAAGTAAATGGTTGGGAGAAGCAAGTCAAACATAGTTAGCAAAAAAAGAACTTTCTAGAACCCTTATGCATAGCAATAACCAGCAGACGTAGTAATCCTTCATTATTGATTACTTTCACTATATAGGCAAGCTTCTCCATTGATTGTTTGTATGGCTAGTAATATAAATAATAATCTGTTCCAGTTTCAAAAATAACCATATAAAAAACATAAGCAGATGGAGTTGCCACTCAGCGACTTTGAAAACAATAAAGAAGAAATGATAATACTTATCCAAGACTGGACTCTGGAGTTCAAAACGTACTAAATTGCAAGTGAAAAGAATCTTCCCTGATATTAAAGCAAAGATCTACCTTTAACAACAGCACTAATAGTTCTTTTAAAAGTTATTTGATTACAATTTAATCTATAGCCCACCTATATGTGATAAATGATGTATCTTACCAGTGAAACTTATCATGCAAGAACAGAGAGTCGTGTAAAATATCTGGTTGTGTATGTCCATATCATAGCCTTTAAAAAGTTTGTCCTGAAATGTGCTAGTGAAGCCATCACACCTGTTAACAAAGACAATAATTAGAGTTCATGCTTAGACCAAGCCATCACACCTGTTAACAAAGACAATAACAATTAGAGTACATGCTTGGACCAAAAACATAAAATTTAAAGTCCATTCTTTTATGCAGAAGCATGGCAGCTAATAGGTTGCAAGTTCTATAACCAGAATACAAGTCATGTCTCGGAGTGGGACAGTAAAGCAAAATAGATTTAAAGTGGAAACAGCTAGAGTGCTGAAATATCTAGAATGATCGAGATAGGTCAGGAGGAAATCCCAATGCAAGCATGATAAATGCAACTACAGTGAAGTGTTTTCACGAGAGGAACCAGAAAGAAAGACATATGGAATATAAATAGAACTTATGTGGAGGATGATTTAGCATTTCAGTAGAATGAAGAAAGCTAATCGGTGCACTCAAAGGGAGTAGACCAAGAGCTTCACCTAATAACCAATTTCAAAATAGAACCTTCAGACCAGACAATCTAAAGCTAAGCATACTACAGAGAGTGTGTTTCGAATTCCCCTTTATTAGACTCTTTTTCAATTCATAAAGTAAATTATCACTTTAACAAAGCTGATATAGTTTAACAGCAAATGGTCAGAAAAGTCGTGGCAGTTTATGACAAGACCAACCCACCCACCCAAAAGAAAGCGATGGAAAAGAAGTAAGCAATGAAGGGATATGTGTGAAGACCGAAGTAGCTTTAGTTTAGAAGTTAGGAAAACAGAAGAGCGGTAATATTTCAATCTTCAACTGTCCTCTGGACACAGGAATATGAATGAAACTTTAAAACAGCAAATAAGCATTTCCTTAAAACTTCTTTTCACTTCAAATGTTAAGACAGTACCACTAGCACGGGGAGCAAAATTTCTAGTCATTTATCAAAATGCGATCTTCTCTAAACAATTATCAGTATTTGCACTCAAGATCAGCCATGTAAAAATCAATTTGCTTTTTCAGGATCATTAATGTCACCTGTTGTTTTCAACTCTATTTAGTTGCTTGTTTTGAAAATTAACTGCATAATATATAACCAAATATGTTATAACTTTGTTCTGGGCGCTTATTTCAATGGCCCAAATAAGATTTGGATTCTAAGAAAACTTAGATAAAAATCAAAGAAAAAATAGGTGTGTGAAACGTCAACCTCAAAAGGTTACATATTAGTATGAAGTAAGATGAAGCATATTGTCAGAATCAAACCAATTGATCAAGTATAAAATAATGAAAAAATGAGTTACTTGACATTACCCAAGATAACCAATCATCAAAGAAACACCCCAAACAGTGCTTTCTCTTCCTCTACTGTATGGACTAATATCACCTGCGGCCTACATTTGAAATATTTGAATTGCAATTAAGTAGTACATCATTAATTAACAAGATAAAGCACATGAATCATGTGATATTTTCAAGCTAAGCATCATAGTTTCCAAACAAGAGAAGCACCATATTAAGATGTTATCAGGTTCTTCATGACACAATTATTTCAGATTTTTTAGTCAAAATCAAAATTCAAAACCATGTTATCCATATTTTGCTTACTCTGATCTTGAACTAAGTTTAATTTTTACCAGGATTTCAAAATAACAGTAAATGTTTTGTTCATTTACTTTTCCAACCGCTTTTTAGCCAGGATACCTGAAGTACGAATTATAATTTCAAAGTCTCAAGCACTTGAAGCACAAAATAATTTTGGACTAGAAAATGTTTGAGCACAGCTCTTTAAGTATAAATATGGAATTACGGATGCAGTACAATGTATTGTTCTTGATTTAGAATAAAAAGGTATGTCATCAGAAGTTTGAATGTGGAAAATGTATATAATTTCTTCTCATATAAAGAGTATTATTATTGTGGAATCAGTATGGGAGTTAATTGACATGCAGAATAATAGTGAGCATTCTTAAGAAATTTTTTAGAATGTTTACCGGAAATAATATAAATATTGAGCATCCAATAGTGACTAAAATGGCAAACAAATAATCTTTTCCAGTGTACTTCTTTTGCATGATGGCAGTGCCCCAAATCTGCACCAAATGAGAATAACTATGAGACAGTAGAGAGGGGTGCAGGCCGTGCAGCTACAAAAATCCAAAAGATTTAGCTAAAGCTTTAGCATTGACTAATTAGACTTTTAAGTTTCACCTAAGGTAATGAATCATGGTACAAAAGTTCAAGCCCATTCCAGACTGTCAACTGTGCTTTGTTATCAAAAGCAACATGTTTTAATAGCAATTTTCAAAAATCCACAAATGAACTGCAATAGTGACACAATGGAATTTGGTTTAAGTTAAAATTGTAAACGCCACTTTCTTGGAACTGTTGTCACTTATCATTGAACTTTTAGAAATATGCCCAGAGATTAGATTTCTAATGGGGGTCAAATAACATATGGACATGAAGATGTTACAAAAAGATATCAGTCGAAATTCACTATCCAAAAGGTTATGTCATGGCTATCAATGAGTTTAACTTAAATGGGGCAGACCATGGAGGTTCTGATTAAAAAATGACGAGTTGCACATACTGGTGATCTACATGGTCTTCAGTTCAAAATTCACGGAATGTATATTTTTAATTTGTATCTATAACAGCTACTTTGGCTCTAATGAATGTAGTCCAGATAGAGAGAATATTTGAAGCCCTGAAGCATGATCAATTCTCAGGGTACTCAGTCAGAGCAAACTATCATTTGGATTGAAGTTGTAATAGATTCCAATTCATCTTTTGGGTTACCTCATAAAAGTATTGTGTAGATTTCATCCCTATCAGTATTTCAAGGGTTTCAAGCTTTGAAACAGAACCTATATGAGAAACTAGGCAAACTCACCATCACAGGTATCATTTTGGCACACTTTGCCAGTGTCTGGACTGGAAAACTGACATATTTAAGGGCCTGAAATGTATTAAAAAACTTTTCATGTTAAGCACTTCTCCTTACAACTGAACATAGCAAAAAATTTCCTGTGCGGCAAGGTCAGAATAGATATTTGAATATTTTTACTAGAGTTCCTCTCAGGGTAAAGTTCAAAGAGAGTTCCTTTCAACCAGCCAAAGAATACAGCTCACCTCATACTGACAAGTCGTAGTGAGTATATTAGACACCGATATAGCACAATACTTGTAAATTGGAGCAACAGGATCAAGGACCTTTTTACTTCCCTGAAGAGCCAAAGGAGCAGGTAAAATAACATCAAAATATGAGATCTGAATTAAAACATATCTAGATAATAATAAGCCAAGTTCCATCATATGCCGCAGTACCATATTATGTAATGCCAAATAGAATATGAAGTCAAACCAAATCATTTCAAGACTTTAAAATAACAACCATCTACAATGATGTGCTTCAAAATAGAAGTGAACTTTCAAAGATGGTTTCCAGTTATACGACACAAAACTAGCCACTCAATATTCAATCACAATTACCAGTAGAATTGCAGCTGACACAGCAGAGGTTGAAATGCGGTTGCAGAAGACAAGAAACAATGAATACTTAAAAAATTCTTTGTTTGGACCATATGGGACTCTCATAATCTTTTCCTGCAACAAACAATTTCCTGTCAGTTTCTTAAGAAATGAAGATTCTGATCCAATATAAGAGGTACAAATGGGCATACTGAACATAATTACATCAAGACCATCTCTAGTTCTAATGTTCAAATATATTCTCATACTTCATAAAGATTCAAAAAAGAATATATCTTTTTTTTGCTTAGCATTCAGAAGGTGGGGTTATGAGTAAAAACTAAGAAATACTTGACTGAATAAGCATATTGATACTAGAATAAATTGCTTTTAATTGAGAATGGACCTACGCTTTTCAAATTGGAATCTCAGTAAAACTTCACTAAAACCTTAAGCAATCCAAAAATAAATAAAATAAAATAAAGACTAAAATTTCATATAACTATGTAAGATCTTGTTTTTATAACGCCCAATCCCAAAACATGTTTGCCTCGCCATAGGTATCTGAGGCAATCAACAAATTCGTATACTCGATAATGATAAATCCAATCCGCTCGCAATTAATACGATTGAAAAAGAGAGAGAGAAGAAAATAAATTGGCACCTGTAATACTCCATAGATAAGAAGAGTGGACATGATTCCAGTCACGGCGAACGATAATTTGAATAGCTTGTTCTCTTTCAATTTCTGAATGAGCTGCGATGGAGGCTCCGCCATCTCTAAATCCAATCATCCGCGTCGCCGCCACCACCACTCTACACAAAAACCACAGAGGAACATCTTATTCCACCAAATAAATAAATCATCAATTGCACAGAAATTACACATTATTCTGGCAGAATAGAATACATACATGTAGCAAGACAAATTAGGCGATAAAGCGATGGTGCGGCGCAGTTCCACCGCAAGAAAATAGTTTGCAGTGATCTGGAATTTGTTTTGATCGACTACTTAAAAATATGTAGGGGTTTTCGCCGGCGGAATCACGTTTCTTTCCCTCGCACTCTTTATTGCTGTATCACACTCATTTTTCTTTTAAAACAAATCAAAATTATTTTTTATTTCCTAAAATGACAATTACTACAGGAGTCACTTCCTAGGAAAAAGTAACCGTATATGTTACGCAAAATATTGGAAAATGGAGTGCAAATGATGGGAATAATTCTTTAAAATGTATAACACCAATGTAAACTAACGTTTATAATTGAGTGAAAAAAAAATTCTTTTAGTGCGTATACATTATGTGTGCTTTGAGTGTATTGGTGTTCACGTCGGACATAATCGGCCCTTGGTATTTGAGAAATTTTGAAATATCAACTAGGATTGCGAGAAAATACCTAAGTACTAGTACTATACTATATACTGGACTTATTGTAATAAACAAATATTTAAAATATTGAATTTTTTATTATAATACAGTAACTTTCTTTTCCAATACCTGTATGAATTTGTATATAACGTGGTATACCGCGATATACCAAAATTTTGGTATAAGTCAGAAAATTATGGCATATTATATCCTTTCCATGCATGGAAATAAGCCATATTTTCTTCTCTGTCCGTCTCATATAAATAATTTATATTCATTTATGTTAATCTTTTTCTCATTCTCTTTTACTTTTATCATTTATGTGCCTCATCATTTCAACTACTTTTTCTCATCTTCTCTTACTTTACCAATTACTCCATTCGTCCATCATTAGGAGTCTCATTTCTTGGCGGCATGGATTTTAAATGAAATGTGAGTGGAATGAGTTTGTGGAAGGTGGGACCCTATTACCATTTATGGTAAAAGTGAATCGGGACTCCTATTCGCGGACGGACTAAAATAGAAAATGGGACTCCTATTCGCGGACGAATGGAGTCTACATTAAAACTCGTATCAAACCCAAATGACCAAATTCTATAGGACGAAGGGAGTATTCGGATTTTGTATATGTCGTGTATATATTGACGTCAATATGACAATATACATCTAAAAATGGTATATGGCGCCGTAAATATAGAATATATTTAATTTATTTATTTATAGATAGAGAGAGAGAGAGAGTTGCTATTCGATCGCTCTAAATGAGCTACACTTTGAACGCCTATTCCATATAACCATTCCTTTTAGTTTTTTTTGTCAATGAAATTCATTCTCCTTAATTCTACTCTTTCCTCATCTTCAATTCTTAATTTCAGTCTTTCAGATGCTATATACATTCTCTGTATCCAACTGTCGATCTACAGAAGCATAGAAATATCCAATTCAATTACCACTGTCGCTAATTGGGAGGCACAATTTGTTGGGGATACTTAGCACAATTGCTCTGTTTGTATTGAGAAGAACAAGTCCAAAGAGAGATGTAGACGAAAGAGATCAAATGAAGTTGTCTACATATGCCACTTCTCTCTTATCAAAATTTGAACTCCCATGCATAGGCTATGTGAAAACAACATTGAACTTGACAAAAGCCCGGTTAACCATTGGCTCGGAATGTCGTAGAGTGACTCGATGCTTTCTTGGCTTCAGATACATAGAAACTCGAAGCAAGTTCAACAACTCTATTGCCAACAATGGGTCCCTCTCAAAGGAAATGAGCTAAAATTAGATTAATATGGATTAATTAATTATAGTTGGGCTACAATTATATTAGTCCATAAGTCCAACAATCGTGGAACTTTAGTAACTCTTCCTCTATATAATGGTTATTTATTCTCCATTGCGAAAAAATGAGAAATAGCATAACATTAGAGAGAAAATACGTAAAGTTTTGTAGAGAGAATTCCTAGCATTCTTCTACGGAGCAATTATATTGGGATAGTTCCTGCATCAGATTGGATTGCACGTGGACCTCGATAGTAGTGGATTCAACTTGCAGGATTCAATCGAAGAAGAAAACAACACAACAAGTAAGATTTAATTCCATTGTGTTTTACATGCTCAACTTGCAATATGATTATGTATCTAGATCTGTATTCTTGTATGCAATTTCCGCTGCGCTCATTAGATGAATACAAGAAAACCCAACAGTGGTATCAGAGCCCAGGGCTCGATTCTTAATCAATTTTGTAATCTAATTAATCGTGGAATAATTTTAGAAATCCGAATTATGTGATTGGTCTGTTTTGAAATTTGATTTCAAAATTTCAAGAAACTGGGTCCGTAATTGTTTGGAAATTGAAATTAGATTTCAATTCCTTCAAAAGTATTTGGTGAAAATAACCGAAGATTGCAAACTGATTTTGGAGTTTGATTTCAAATTTTTCGAATTTTTGGAAAAGAAAAACTAAATAGATTTCAATGTTAAATCCTTTCAAACCATGATTTGTCAATGTTTTTCAAAACCATAAATTTGTTGGGAGTTTTAGATACCGAAATCTCTTCTCAGTGTTCTCTCGAAAAATTTATGTTTAAAAATCCAAAATTCAAACTTCATCTTCCTCTACACGTCTTATCGGCGCTCAATGGCTGGGCGTTGGGTTATTCTCATTCGCTGCGCGATGCGCCGACACTAAGTTTTGCTTGGCATAACACCGTGACGGCGTGAGGGAAAAACCCTCTGGCACGCTGCTGCTAGGCAGTAACGACGATGGTGAGACAGTGTAGGGAGGCTCTGGAAGTTACGGGGTAACGTGTGGAAGAAGATAACGCGTTATGTACTGTTATCATTTCAGTTTTTCTAATAACCTAATTTTAAATATTGTGCCTATTTCGATGGGCTGTAAGTTTTAATATTTTATTAGTTTAGAACTAATAGTAATAAAATCCCAATTACAAAAATGAGCTTATTAATTTGATTAGTAAGTCGTACTGCGTTTATCATCTTGGTAATGATAACAGTACATAAGCACTTAATATTAATTTTGAATTACTACTAAATATATATTATATTAATTTAGAATCAGTATAATTTATTAAATCCACATTTAATTACAAAATAAAATTTGATTTTATTTATTGAGCATTATTTGAAATCCTATGTGATAAGCATGCTATTTGATTTATGCTTATTTATTTTAATTGTAGTAGTTAGAGACTGTTTTATTGTCTGTGTAGGTGGCGCTCAGTATGTGTAGTCCGTGTTATACTATGTTTGGGTAGGCGGCGCCCAATATGTGTAGTCCGTGTTATACTATGTCTGGGTAGGCGGCGCCCAGTATTTGTAGTCCGTGTTATACTATGTCTGGGTAGGCGGCGCCCAGTAATTGTTTGAAATTTAATATTGGATATTATATTCACATAACTAGTATCACACTTTTTCCCCATAAAATATAAGCCTTGTTGTTTGAAACAAACGCACGTCCATCATAATTGTTTGATGTTTCTAGCCTTTTCGACCACGAGTTTTACGCCAAAGCGTTTGCTCTAAATCCACAAGGTCTAGGCTCATTCATAGATGCATGGTTGACATCGTGTGATGGGGTTGACTTGCTTAAATTGTTTAGTGAAGCCAAAGCGACCTAAATAGTTTATGAATGCATATTAATTGGATTAATAAACAAGAGTTGCAAAATAGTTGTTGCAATTGGCTTGGAGGCCTACCTTGTGATATTATTGTAGTGATCAGCCAAAGCAGGGGCTGCATTAATATGGACTTGGATCTTGGACCACTAAAATTTATATTTGATATAAATTCGTATTTTATGTTTGGGGGACATAACATATGTTAAAATTAATGGGAGCTAATCAATACAATAAGTGGGAGAGTTTTTGGCAGTGGGTATACTCGAAAGCATGTTTTGAGTATAAGTGGGAGATTGTTAGGTTTGGTATACTGAAAAGCATGTTTCGAGCAAGTTTCGGTCGAATAGAATCTTGCTTGTATACGTAAAACTCTACAATCCACTTTTAACCCGATTAAGTATTATTCGAGCAGTCTCGCACGAATAGAATCACTATTATTATTACATTGTGTTTGCTTGTGCATTTATAAGATGTTTTACAAACATTTAAATGCATAAGAAGTAAACAAAGTCTAAGTCTTTTGCTTAGTAGACCAGTTGTGGGCGTCGTCCACTTTAAGGTAACACGGTTAGATCTATGCAATGCTTTGCAAAAGAAAAAGAAGAATTTCACAACCTAGATAGGCTTTGGCTACCTATCGTGAAAGGTTGCAATGTCAGTCCGCATATTTCTAAGCCTTACTGAAATAAGATGACATTAGTGTGGTATAGCACTGAACGGATCTAACAGCAAGACGTGTCTTTATGCTATCTATTGAAAGACTTGGTCTTGATAAAATACTATTTCTTAATCTACATATGTTAGCATTGAGCATACGGTATTGATTATGCACTACTTTGACTTATCAAATGGTGCGGGTTTTTCGCAACCCAATATATATTGGGTAGTGGTGATTAATATCTAGCGGTGCTAGGATTGCTATTATGTTGAATCGTGCGCGAGGTGAGTCTCGTTTGATAATGTCCTCAAGAGGAGCTCGAACAAGGTTTTATTATTCGGAAAACTGGTCAGTTGGAGTTTTATTACTCTATGAATAATAAATAAATGATTCTTGCTAAGTCCACTCTTGGAATTAATAAGATATTAATTAATTAAGTCCATAGCAGACATTAATTAATTAATGGACATTTATATCTTAAGCGCGGGAAATAAATAATAAACAAAGTGGAAACCCGGATTACTTGTAATTTCGGATTTGGATGCGGAGAGTTCAATATTACTTCTGTAGTGACTGCTCGTAATATTCCAATATAAGCTTGTATTAAATTGTGGTTCAATTTAATTAGTAAAAAGCTAATTGGGGGAGCCCATATCCAAAACCTTCCATAGATCTCTGTCTGGGCCCAAAAGGAACTTAATATAAATAGGAGAATAAAGGAAACAGAAATCATTTTATTATTATTACTCATAATTTTCGTTCCCCTCTACCTAGAGGAGTTCGAATTTCTCTCCTAATTAGAGAAGGATTTCTTCTGTCTTCTTTATTCGAGTCCTAGTGTTTTGATAAGATCAGCCCACCCTGATATCGAGATACAGTTCGGGAACCAAAGAGAAGATCCGTGGTCTAGTATCGAAGATCATCACGTGGAGAAGGCGCAAGCAATCGTCGATTCTTTGGAGAATCAAATCGGTAACTCTAAATCGTAGAATTCATGTTTTAGGATTTACTTTCTTTGAGCATGAATTATTTGCGTTCTAGCATGCAATTATCTGTTTAACATGTGAATTGATTAATCGCATAATCGGTCAAATAGATCCTACGTCTGATTTATTTGTTTTGTACAAGTCTTCCGCTGTGCAAGGGGCTCCAAACCCCATCAATTGGTATCAGAGCCAATTTTTTGCTCTGATTATGTGGATTAATTTCATGTTATGTGAATTGTTTGAATGCATGATTTTCTTCGTTGCGTGGTTGTTATTTTTCAAATTTATAACCTAACGTATGTACGAAGAAATCGAGGGCTGCGTGAAATCAAGAACTGCCCAAATGCAATGGTTTGGGAGAATTAATTCTCACCATCCAAATTTGTGATCATTACGTGACTAATAGAGTAATATTCATTCTCATTGGTTGTAATACATGTTCCTGATTGTGGATTTGTAATAATTGCGTGGACACAATTTGGAGAATTAATTCGTGATTTGCTTCACCAAGTCATGGGGAATTAATTGGCGAAATATTTGCAATGTGTATTGATCACGATGGCGTCGTGGAGTTTACTCTGTCGAGGCGTCGGAGTTTTGGGAAACAATGGCGCAGCAGTCCCTGCACGTCGCAGCAGCGGAGCGACGTCGACTCATCAGCGGCGGAGGCGACAGCTTTTCGAGTGGGAGTCCTTCTCGGGCAGTGTCTGGGCTCGGAGGAAGCTTTTGTCGCAGCAACAGCAGCTGCGCCGGCGGGTGGCACGGGCTGCCAGAGACGAGGTGGCGGCTGCAGTTCAGTGGGAGTATGGCGACGCAGGATTAGGGTTACCCTATGCGTGAAGTCGTTTTGTCTCGTTGCGTGACTACGCTTTCCAAATTTAAATTAGGGTTTCCTAACCCTTAGAATTATTTTTGGAAAATATTCAAGATTAATTTGGAAATATGATTTGAATATATCTTTTTTGTGGATTTTATATATTATATAAGATTTAATTTTTTATTAAATCATGGATTAATTATAGATTTTAACCTTATTTTATGGATTTGTAGGGATTTAATTCCTAGATGAATCCTAGTTAAATTTGGATAATGACAATCTAATTTTTATTTATATCCAATGGATTAATGTGGATTTATCCCTAGACAACTCTTAGTTTGATTTAGATAAATATAATATTATTTTATTCTTATCCTATTAGTTTATATGAATTTATTCATAGATAAATTCCAGATGGATTTGAATAGTGATAATATAATATTTTATTCTTATCTTATAGATTTATATGGATTTGTTACTATATAAATCTTGGATAGATTTGAATGATTATAATATAATATAATCTTATTCTATGGATTTGTATGGATTTATTCTAAGATAAATCCTAGATGAATTAGGATAAACATTTATATTAATTTATTTTACCCTATAGATTTGAATAGATTTAATTCTATTAAGACAAATCTTAGATGGATTAAAATAAGTATTAATCCAATTTATCCTTATCTTTTGGATTTGTATCCTAGATAGATTAGGATAAAGATGATATATAAGAAATCCTTATTTAATTGAATTTAGATAAATTTATTTATCTAAGAAATCCTAAGAAATGTTTGATATATTCTGGATGTCTATTCTAAATAGAATTAAAATTTGTATAAATCTTGGTTGATAGGATTTTATTTTTATCTTATGGATAATGGTGGAATTGTTTCTATCTAGTAATATCTTAGTACGATTTAAATAATGATAATCATAGATCAACGTTATCTTGAACTGTAGGATTTGATTTTATGGAAATAAAATCTGGAATAATCCTAAGTGGATTTAGATAGTTGACTCTATCTTGATAAATCCTAAATGAATTTGGATAAAGATTATCCAAGATAAAACTGAATTATTTAATTGATTCTCCCATGACTAGATTAAATAATTTTCGATAATTATCCTATGTGTTTAAATGCCATGGATTAAATGGATTTATCTGTTTATTTGGTGTTTATCTATTTTAAGTGGATTATCAACTTTATCTACTTATGTGATAATTATGCAAACACCATACAAAATATCTAAGTGATGATTACAACAAGTGCGTTGTATATGGTCTCCATCGGTTGGATTGCCAAATTTTGTGAAACTGATTTTCTAATATTATCGCCACCTACAGAGTAGGGACAATAATCCTACGAAAAACAGCAAGTTCATAAGGGCGGACTTCTCACATAATAAATAGAATGAACTAGAAAGTGATTCCCAATATTATTGCCACCTGCAGAGTGGGGACAATAATCCTAAGGAACTGCGAGTTTCAGGGTTCAATAAGAATTTATGAGATAGCTTGGTTTTGTTGTCAGCACATGAACATTGTTATGGGAGTGTGTTGTAGAAATAAAATTATGTAATGCTAAATCTGATGGTCGTGCTTAGGTAACATTAGGCGTATCAACCTCCAGAGGAGGAAGCAATTGATGCGTCGGTGTTGTGACCAGTAAAATTGTCAAAATTTTAATGCGTATTAACCTCCAGAGGAGGATACAATTTATTAATTTTGTTGTTGTAAGATACACAATTATTTTGTGGTTATTTGTGATTATGTATTGAGCATGAGTATGTGATAATAAGTTTATTTGCCAAATCTTCATTATGTCATTTAATATTTGTCTGCGATCCTTAAAGAAAGTAAACTCGAATGCCTAAATTATGTAGACCGGAAACGAAAATGGATATGATTCTCATCGCTGAAAGCTTGGAGTTTATACTCAATGATTCATGTCCTCCATTTCCTCGACATAATTCCACCAAGAATGTTCGAGAATGCATTATGCATGTACTTGACAAGCTCTTTGAGGAATAAGGTCAAGCTATTTTACTTTTAAGTAGCTCGACAAGTCTTGGTTAATGACGATGAAAGATGGATATCAATAGAATCTGTCAAGATGATTCGATTGGAATATCCTAGAGTGACAGAATATTTTGAGGATCTTTTGATCACTCAAATAGTTTCTGACACAAGTCATCGCCTAAAGTAACAAGAAATGACTATAAGAAGGTTTAACTGAAAAGTAGAAAATCTTCATAATAATAGTCGTTGTGTTACTATTAGAGGAAAGTAACATGATAGATGACGAATTCATAAAGGTTGCATTTTTCTTAAGTCCTAGTTCATTTGAACAAAAGACTATATATGGAAATGGGAGAGCCTAGATTGACATCGAAGTTTGTTTAAAGCGAGAAAAGATGCGTTGTGAGTTGGATTGGCCTATTTTATAGAAGTACAATGACTTACATGACAATGCAACTACTAAGTAAGAGATCTTGATCCAGTTAGGTTTTTGTTGCAGTGGGAGCTATTAATGCTCAACTATTGTTTTATGGTTGATGCTTAAGGCATCATAGTATTAAAATAATATAAGTGCGACAAGGTTGAGTGTTCAAAAACACATCAACTTCTTAATCATTGAATGATAAAGTATTTATGGCTCTTAGCCTTAAGGCCAAGAAAATACTTAGAAATTGTTCAAACTGATCTAGACTATCAAGATTTTAACATTTCGTTAAATAGCTTGAGAGTTGAGAAAGTCTATTTGATGCACTATGAGTAAGAATCATTTGATTTTTCAAGAGATTCGGAATACTTATAGAAGTGCAACATAGAAAGACTAGCAAGTCTCAATGGTTTACACCATAAGGAGACGAGCAAAGGGTTATGATCAGTAGTGGGAGTCTAATCTCCATTAACGAATCCAAGCATTCATCTAATGAATGTGATAGTTATGTAAGAAGGAATCAAAGTCTTTCTAAGACAAGTTTGATTAAGAGATGAGTTGTACTCATTAAAATCTTATCATTGATGGGATAAACATTAAAGAAACTACCAACATCAGTACCTTCTACAAAACACGATTTGTGGATTAGAGCGTCTCTAGTCTAGCACATCTCAAGGTGTAATGTTGTTCAAACACATGTTGGAAAAGTGTCCAAGAAATTGGAGTTGAGTACTGAGGCATGTTTTAAGGTTTTTCCCAAATGATGTAAGGTTATAAGTTCTGTAATCTTCAAAGATATAATTCTTGTATGAAGATCAAGAGATGAACTACAAGCCTAACAGCGTGATAACTCTCAAAATAAAGAGAGAGATATCGGATTTTCCACATTACCAAGAAGTCACACCATTAGAAACTTATGCACTAATAAAATCAACTTCAGTACCTAAGATTGTAAGAACCATATCATAGTGGGAGCGTTCCACTGGAACACAACAAGTTCATGGGTCTAAGAGTGTCGTAAGACTCAGTCTTAGATTAACTTGAACATAATCCCTTTAACTACAATGTAGTATTGGTTAATTTGGATAATCATCCTTGAAAAGGTGATAGATTCCATATTACAATCTAAGATAGACAACATGTTTTACAAGACTTGCAATACTACCTACAGGTTGTGTCAGTCAGTGGGAGCAAGTATCTTTGCAAGTGTAAATATGGATCTCAAATGGCTAGACAATGACAATGGGTTATGCCCAAAGAGAATTATCTTCTCGCTATCGCTGTGCCAGGATTTATTCGATCATATTGTCTATTAGAACTTACATAAATTAGAATGTATGTATTATGATTGTCAAGACAGCCTTCTATAAATAGAAGTCTTAAGGAAATCATCTACTAGAACATTCTAATGGGATATGTAATTAAGGGCAAGAAACGCATGATTGGAAGCTTATAAAGACCTTCGTGGTCTTAGGCAAGCATCTAAATCAGAGTATATGTGTTTTATCAAAATTGTCAAATATTTGGAATTTGACTTGTGTCCTTAAAAGTGTTGTAAGCACAAGGAAGTTGAAAGTGCATTAAATATGGTATTATTGGTACTCTACGATGATGAAATCTACAAAGTTGCAAACAACTAAGATTGGCATCTGGCGTAGGAAACTGTTGTCTACCCAGTTTAAGATAAATGATCTAAGAGAAACTAATTACATTCTTAGCATCTAAGTCCTTTTAAGATGCTAGAAAGAATGTTGACATTCTCTTAGGAATCCTATATCTACACATTGCTTGGAACATTTAAGCATTAGAAATTCCATGAAAAGGTTTATACCTCTCAAGATGGAATTGTCTTGTCTCTAGTCAAGTGTCGTTTGACGCTTAGTGAGATTAAGAATAATGAGACTAGTGTTGGAGATAGATGTCTCATATATGCTATAATGTGTACTAATTTTGATATTAGTTGTGCTTATGCATTGCAAGTATATATCATATTAACCATGGCAAAGGATTTTGATTGAGGTAATGAATATACCCTAGTGCTTGAGAAAGACTAGTAACTATATTCTAGTTTACTAGTCATTCATGTAATGTCCTTGGGGTTACACTGTCTTAGTTTTATGACTAATCAGTGATCAAGTAAGTCATCTTCTGAATATGTGTTTACCTTAGGAATATCTTCCTAATAGCTTTAATCGTAAGTTTGGGTACGCCTACGAGTATTATTTTTGGATTACTCTAGTAAAGGCTAACTCAAGGGACACACGAGTTTATTAAGCTAAGCAATCACATATGGGGATGAAATTAATTAAAGATCAAGTACGCAGCAAAGACATTACGGTGAAAAAGATATTATCAGAGAACAACCAAGCAGATTTTTCTTTCACCTTGTGAAATGAATGGTAGTTCGATATATCTAGTATCAATACCTACTTTGTGTATAAGTGGGAGAGTTTTTGGCAGTGGGTATACTCGAAAGCATGTTTTGAGTATAAGTGGGAGATTGTTAGGTTTGGTATACTGAAAAGCATGTTTCGAGCAAGTTTCGGTCGAATAGAATCTTGCTTGTATACGTAAAACTCTACAATCCACTTTTAACCCGATTAAGTATTATTCGAGCAGTCTCGCACGAATAGAATCACTATTATTATTACATTGTGTTTGCTTGTGCATTTATAAGATGTTTTACAAACATTTAAATGCATAAGAAGTAAACAAAGTCTAAGTCTTTTGCTTAGTAGACCGGTTGTGGGCGTCGTCCACTTTAAGGTAACACGGTTAGATCTATGCAATGCTTTGCAAAAGAAAAAGAAGAATTTCACAACCTAGATAGGCTTTGGCTACCTATCGTGAAAGGTTGCAATGTCAGTCCGCATATTTCTAAGCCTTACTGAAATAAGATGACATTAGTGTGGTATAGCACTGAACGGATCTAACAGCAAGACGTGTCTTTATGCTATCTATTGAAAGACTTGGTCTTGATAAAATACTATTTCTTAATCTACATATGTTAGCATTGAGCATACGGTATTGATTATGCACTACTTTGACTTATCAAATGGTGCGAGTTTTTCGCAACCCAATAATCCTGATATATTGGGTAGTGGTGATTAATATCTAGCGGTGCTAGGATTGCTATTATGTTGAATCGTGCGCGAGGTGAGTCTCGTTTGATAATGTCCTCAAGAGGAGCTCGAACAAGGTTTTATTATTCAGAAAACTGGCCAGTTGGAGTTTTATTGCTCTATGAATAATAAATAAATGATTCTTGCTAAGTCCACTCTTGGAATTAATAAGATATTAATTAATCAAGTCCATAGCAGACATTAATTAATTAATGGACATTTATATCTTAAGCGCGGGAAATAAATAATAAACAAAGTGGAAACCCGGATTACTTGTAATTTCAGATTTGGATGGGGAGAGTTCAATATTACTTCTGTAGTGGCTGCTCGTAATATTCCAATATAAGCTTGTATTAAATTGTGGGTTCAATTTAATTAGTAAAAAGCTAATTGGGGGAGCCCATATCCAAAACCTTCCATAGATCCCTGTCTGGGCCCAAAAGGAACTTAATATAAATAGGAGAATAAAGGAGACAGAAATCATTTTATTATTATTACTCATAATTTTCGTTCCCCTCTACCTAGAGGAGTTCGAATTTCTCTCCTAATTAGAGAAGGATTTCTTCTGTCTTCTTTATTCGAGTCCTAGTATTTTGATAAGATCAGCCCACCCTGATATCGAGATACAGTTCGAGAACCAGAGAGAAGATCCGTGGTCTAGTATCGAAGATCATCACGTGGAGAAGGCGCAAGCAATTGTCGATTCTTTGGAGAATCAAATCGGTAACTCTAAACCGTAGAATTCATGTTTTAGGATTTACTTTCTTTGAGCATGAATTATTTGCGTTCTAGCATGCAATCATCTGTTTAACATGTGAATTGATTAATCGCATAATCGGTCAAATAGATCCTACGTCTGATTTATTTGTTTTGTACAAGTCTTCCGCTGTGCAAGGGGCTCCAAACCCCATCACTTGGTGCTAAGGCATGACAAAATTAATTATGTCTTGGACAAACCAATTGGTGTCGTTCCCAGTAAGGAATCCTCTGAGTTTGCTACGTTTGACGCTGCTGCTCATGAGAAACATGTTGAAATTGCAAATGATGCTCAGTGCATCATGCTGTCATCCATGAGTTTGGAACTTCAAAGACAACATGAGCACATGCTTCCATATGAGATGCCTAAACACTTGGAGAGTTTGTATGCTTCGCAAGTGATAAGGCTCGTTTCATGCATTAGTTTTGGGTTAAAATTATATGCTTTTGGGGGAGATAATGCACAAATTTTGAGCTTAAGTGTGCAGAAATCTGTTGGATCCAGGAGTTTGTGCTAATTGACCTGGCAGATGCAAAATAGCTGATTTAGAAGTAAAATACCAGAAGTCGTCGCTCGGAACTAGGAGAATCAGGAAGTTGACGACAGGAGTAGAAATGGAGCAAAAGCGCAGAAAAAGTCATCTACCTGGTCAAGGAGACAGAATGGCGGAATGGAGCTGAAGCACAGAAAAAGTCATCTACCTGGTCAAGGAGACAGAATGGCGGAATGGAGCTGAAGCGCAGGAAAAGTCATCTACCTGGTCAAGGAGACAGAATGGCATGCTGACATGAAGATCCTCAATTATTGCAAGGGTAAGATGGTCAAATACCGACAAGAAGTTGCCTTAGGGTTGAAGTTAAAGCCACTCTATAAATAGAAGTTTTCCACAATGAAGAGGTAGCGCTTAACGCTATCGTAGTTTAGGTAGAAAGCTCTCGTAGGCGCTTAACGCCACCGCTCTCTTAGTTTAGTTAGATAGTTTGTTGCTTTCTTGGCTTAAATATGTAGTTTCATCGGAGGAATTGACGATTTCACCTTTGGATCTCAACTTATTTTCAGTTTTATGAAGCTTCGGTGTTTATTTTCATGTTGATGATGCTATTTACTTATGTTTCTTGGATGCTTTTCGCAGTTGGTGGTTTAGATGTTTAGATCCATGTTGTTTACATGATTTCCAGTAGTTTAGAGGTTGATATTTAATTGTTCACGTGCTCAAGTTCTGAGATCCGATAGTTTAGGTGATGCATGCAAGGTAATCTGTGTTCATTTCGTTTTCTGCTTGACCCGGTAGCGTAGATCTGGTAGTTCTAGCTTGAATTTTGCATTTACATCTCGTTTTGAAGCATGATCAGTTTTATTTCATCAATGGTGTTGAAGCTCTGTTCTATGCTCTGTTTTTACTTGGTTTTTTTTGGAGAAGATGGAGTAGGAGTTAGTTAGAGAATCAGATCTGCTTTTTGCTTTTGCTTTTTGCTTTTAACAGCTTTCTGCCAGCCCCAGCCTGTTTAGGAAAAATGGTCCCCACTTTACTTTTACACTTTGTCTGCCTATTTTGGGAAAGTTTAAGCATGTTCCTTCAGTTACCGGTGTTCTAGTAATTTTCACTCCAGTTTACAAGTTGCAAGTGTCCGTACTTTACCCATCCCCTAGGTCAGGTAGATAGAGTCGAGTTTAATTCCGCCAGGTCAAGTAGATTTAATTTAACTCAATGAATGTGTGGCAGCAGCCGACCCCCTTTCCGCTTGTGTCTTAAAAACGATCTCGAGTAGGTCCATGGTCTCTGTGGTTCGACCCCGCTCTTGCCGCTTATACTTAGTAATATTTGTTGCATTAGTGGGAAAATTATAAATCTTGTTGAAAGGAGGGACACATGCACACGACACACGTGCAAAAACCCGACCCTTCAACAAGCTCAAACTATGGAATATGAGATACTTCGTGATCTCTTCAAGTGCAAGCTTCATGATGGAGGCAAGGTTTCTGAGCATGTGCTGAAAATGATTGGTTTGATTGAGAGGTTAGCATCAATTGGAACGGTGCTCCCCGCAAATGTCTCAACAAATCTAATTCTTCAGTCTCTTCCTAGTAGTTTTGAGAATTTCATTGTGAATTTCAACATGAACAACACGAAGGTTGGGCTGCCAGAGTTGCACAACATGCTTAAGACTTATGAGTCTTCCACTACTAAGGTCAAATCCGTGCTCATGGTGAGCTCTTCTGCGAAGTCTTCCAAATGGAAGAATAAGCAGCAACAGAAGAAGAAAACAACTAAGGATGTTGTTCTAAAGCCTAAGAGTGGAGGGGCTAAGAAGAAGTCGAAATCATCAAAGGATGAGTATCTTTTCTGTCATGAGAAGGGACATTGGAAGAGAGACTGCCCAAAATTCAAGGCACTTGGTGCAGAAAGTGGGAGCTCAGGTATGTTTGTTGAAAGTACGTATTTTTTGTGTTCACGGTGCGCACATAAGGAAATAAACAGGTTCCCTTGGTCCAGCAAATCCACTAGATCACGCGGTCTAGGAACTCGTTGGTTGTAGGAAATCTTGGTCGTCGGACAGACAGAGCACTCTTTCAAAAACCCTCAACCACTTTACTAAACCTATTATAGGGAAGTAAGGATCGATCCCACAGAGAAGGATGCGTAATAATCATGTTCAAGGATTTGGACTTGTTTTTGGTGTTGGCTGCTGCCACGCATTTTTCTTGGGTTGAGGAAAACAAATTAAACTTGACTTGGGAATTTTAAAACTACTACGCTAATAGCTAGACTTAGGCGAAATAACAAGAGAACGCTGCAAAGAAAATTAACTGCTCAATTACCAGATCTAAGAAAACTACTCTAATTACCTAGACCTAGGAAACAAACTGACTGTGGGGACCATGACTGAAAAAGCAGGGTACGGACGAAAAGCTGGCAGAATAACTAACTCGGGTACTAACTAACAGCGACATCATCTTCTTCAACCAAATTGCGTAAAAACTCATAAGAAAAACAACATGAACGAAATCAGAGCAGAGCAAACTAAATCTAAATCAAATTGATGCATAACAACGAAGAACTAAACGGATCTACAGATGCTAGACGAAGTAAAACAGGAAACAAGCAGAATCCAACAACTTCCTTTTCTCACTTCGGATCCAACCTCAGACGCTAAATCCACTCCGGATCCAAGCGTCTGGCACAAACTCCACCAAACAGAAACACTTCATCACTTCAGATTTAAACAACAACCTCCAATCAGTCAACAAACCACAGATCTATCACCAAATTTCCAGATCGAGTACCAAAACATCAAAATAAAACAGAGATCGACATAAAACTTGTTAAAATAAACTCTCAGCAGCAAGATCTACATAAATCAACTTGAAATATCACAACTAAACGCAAACCAACAGAAGCGAAAAGATAACAAGTAACATCAACAGCCAAGTCGACTCCCGAAAGTGAAGTTCGACCGCAAAGTGCAAAACAACTGAAATTAAAAGAGATTGTATCTTCGTCCACACGCGGACGGTGTTGCAACTGAGACTTTCTAAAGAAATGAACCCCTTGTAACCCGAACTACCCCAGATCTCTCATTCCCAAGTGTGTGTTATGTGTGTGAGCTAAAAGAGAGTGAAAAGTAATGATTTGTGCGTTGCATGATCTTCTATATATAGGCGTTGGAGTGGGGCCCAGCGAGGTATAGATAGACTTTGTTGCCCTCAGCTACTGACTCCCTCCGTCACGCCTTCTTTTCCTTTGAATTCTGCTCACTTCACTTCATTCCTTTACTAGACCGTTTCCTTCAGCATTCCCTCGATCTAGCGATTTTATCACGCACCTGGCTTAGGAAACATGTTAGACCCAGCAAATTGTAACGCTTTTCACCATATAACCGATGCATGAAATTAGCCTTATCATTTGTCATTGAGATAAATATGTCTATGAATAATTCACAATCTTGGGTATTAGATACCGCTTGTGGCTCACACATTTGTAATAATGTGCAGGGTCAAAGTGACTGCAGGAAAGTGAGGCCTGGGGAAGTTGATTTGCGTGTTGGGAATGGAGCAAGAGTTGTTGTCGAATGCGTGGGGACTTACAGATTGGATCTTCCCTCAGGACATAAACTAGAATAGCAAGATTGAGAAAGTTAGACTATCTCACTTCATTTGATTTAGAATCATACGGAGCTTGTGAATTCTGTCTCAAAGGAAAAATGACAAGTAAACCATTTTCTGGGAAAGGGGTGCGTGCTAAAGATTTGCTAGAGTTAATTCATACAGATGTGTGTGGACCGTTTCCAACTCAAGCAAGAGGTGGTTATTCGTACTTCATAACTTTTACTGATGATTTGTCAAGGTATGAATATGTGTATCTTATGAAACATAAATCCGAGGCCTTCGAGAAATTTAAAGAGTTTAAGTGTGAAGTTGAGAAACAAATTGGGAAAAGTATCAAGATTGTTCGATCAGATCGAGGAGGGGAATACTTGAGCCGAGAATTTTTTGATTACTTGAAGTCACATGGAATCCAGTCAGACTGGACACCTCCTGGTACACCTCAAATGAATGGAGTATCTGAAAGGAGAAATAGAACATTATTAGATATGGTTCGATCCATGATGAGCTTCGCCAGTCTCCCTTTATTCCTATGGGGTCATGCCTTACTAACGACTATTTACATTCTAAATAGGGCCTCTAAATCAGTGGAGAAAACACCATATGAGTTATGGTGTGGCAAGAAAGCAAGTCTTAACCATATCCGGACCTGGGGTTGTCCAGCTTTTGTTAAGAAAATGTTGACTGATAAATTGGAAACTAAAAGTGAGAAATGTTATTTCGTGGGATATCCTAAAGAAACTAAAGGATATGAATTCTACTGCCCTGGAGATCACAAGGTGATAATCTCTAGGAACGTGACGTTTCTTGAAGACAGTTATGTCTCCAAGGAACAAGGTCAAGATATAGTAGATCTTGAAGAAATTCACGAACCACGAGATAACAATGAGGATGAGGTATTATCCACTGGATTGGACAATAACTTAGTGGAAGTTTCTGATGATCTATTGGGAGGGTGAAAGGCCTCTGGTGTGGTTTTCCCTCGGTCATCGTATGTAATTTGGAATGTATCCAACTGAGCAGGAAGAGATTCCCGACCCAGCTGAGTCGTTGGAACGACAACCGGGACCTGGCTTCAAACAAGTTTCCTAAACCCACTTCTACTGGTTAGTATAGTGGAGGTAAGGGTCGAATCCCACAAGGATGGACACGTTCGGATAACTGCGGTAACTTTCCTGGGTGTTTTTGGTTAGCTACCACGCTTGGGTTGAGATTTTACCTAGGCAAGAAATAAAGGCGGTACTCTACTGACTAGTAGGCGTGAAAATAACAGGCATGTGGTGGTGTTCGTGAAAATAGGGGACAAGGTGTCTCAGAGGCATATGAAAAGTAGACAGTTACTAAAAGAGGAAATTTAGACAACAAGGTATACCTGGTGGCTGGGTGGCTCTCTGACAGGTCTGGACAGTACAACTGAAAAGTAGGGAACAAAAGCAAAAGTAACTTAAAAGTAAAGTGATCCAAACTAAAGTTGATTTTGACGTTTTCTTCTTCACCAAGTATTAACAGAAATCATATGAACACAAACACCATAACTAAACTCAGATTCATAACTTCAAACTCAAGATCCATTGATTAAAATGCTCAAACTTAAAATGAACGGTGAAACTGTAGTTTTACTTCTACTGACTGACATGCAAGGTGGTGATCACAGCGCAGAACAGAAAACTCATGCACGAAAATGAGGATGGAAACATGACTTACAACTTCAGATCAACAATTCCAGACAATGAAACACTTAGAAATTAAAAGCGACGACTAGATCTAACTTTCCTAGGCAAAATGAAGCAAACTCAAACCAAAGGGACATTCGGAATAGAAATTTCATAGCTAAAACGTTTGGATCTTCACCAAGTACTTCAAAAAGCAACAAAGATAAATGTTTGCGACGAATCCAACGATAAAAACAGGTAATGATTAAACTAGAAAGTAAAATAACGATTGTTTTGCCACTCCGGGCGATGATACTGCTATACTACTACGGCAAACTGGCTGGAACGGTAGATCGATGACTTCTCCAGCAGACTCTTAGACGTCAAGTGACCATAGTTGTGGCGAGGAACGAGAGATTGGACAATGCTGAAGGACTGATCTTCTAGAGAGAATTCTACTAAGTGTGTTTGAGAAACGAGAACTTAGAACTCCTAACCGAACTCTAAGGAACCAACTCTTTCTCTCTCTCCAAGTGGCTTCTTTTATAGGGAGGCTTGCACTTACTTTTAGGGTAGACTTCCTTCACGTTTTGGCTTTTCTGCCCTTGTTAATGATCATCCCAGCTATCCTTCTTCTCCATCTCGAGCCTTTTCTCTGGCGTGCATCCTGGTCAGTATTGCACCCTTCTGGCGCCCTTTTCACTTACGTCACCTGAATCATCTCCTACTGACTTGGATCCTTTAATCCTGCACACTTGAGCAACTGTTTTGCAGATAATACATGCATTTCACGACATACTGACCAGTAACCAAGGCTTAGAATACGACTTATCAGAGGGGAAATTACTCTTAGAGAGGACCTTAGAGAGACTCTCGAAGGACCACCTCAAGACAATGAGATGCATCAAAGACAAGATGATGCAATAGTTGCATCACCTCCACCTCAAGAAGATCATAGTGATATTCCTGAACCTTCTCACATACAGAATGAACAGCCTGAACCAGAGCAAAACCAACTCAATAGGCCTAGAAGGATTCGTCGTCCACCTGAGAGACTGAATCTAATGGTTGAGAACCAAGATGATGAAGTTGATTTAGACGATGATGAGCCTAAAACCTATACCGAGGCGGTGTCAGACACCGATCGAGAGAAGTGGCTTGAAGCCTTGATATCTGAAATGGACTCGATGTACTTCAACTTAGTCTGGGAACTAGTTGACTTGCCAGATAGGGTTTACCCCATAGGCTGCAAATTGATCAAAGAAGAGAGATGCAGATGGCAAAGTACAAACCTACAAGGCTAGGTTAGTGGCAAAGGGTTATAGTCAGCGCGAAGGCATTGACTATGATGAAACCTTTTCGCCAGTTGCTAAGATCAAGTCCATTATGATATTACTTGCAATATCTGCATACTACAACTATGATATTTGGCAAATGGATGTCAAAACCGCATCTCTCAATGGAGAATTAGAAGGCGATGTCTATATGACACAACCTGAAGGTTTTGTATCGAATGAAAGGCCGAATGCAGTGTGCAAGCTAAAGAAGTCCATTTATGGGCTTAAGCAAGCTTCGAGGATTTGGAATATTTGTTTTGACAGAACAATCAAATCGTTTGGTTTTGTCAGAAGCAAAGAGGATCCATGTGTTTATAGTAAACGCGAAAATGGAAACGTCGTATACCTTATCATATATGTTGATGACATCTTGATTATGGGAAGCGATCGTTCCATGATGTAATCCGTGAAAGAGTGGTTTTCTAGATCCTTTATGATGAAGGATCTGGGTGATGCTTCCTATATCCTTGGAATTAAGATCTATCGAGATAGACCAAATAGGATGTTAGGATTATCACAATCCACTTACATAGGCAAGTTGCTAAGGCGCTTCTCAATGGAGAATTCTAAGAAAGGTTTTCTTCCTATGGGACATGACATTGTATTGTCAAAGAAGGATTGTCCTTCTAATGACAAAGAAAGAGACAACATGAAAAAGATCACATATGCTTCGGCTATAGGATCTATTATGTATGCCATGATATCTACTAGGCCAGATGTGGCCTATGCGCTTAGCATGATAGGCAGATTTCAGCAAAATCCCGGTGAGGAACATTGAAAAACTGTTAAGACTATTCTTAAGTACCTTAGAAGGACTAAAGAATATTTCTTAGTCTATGGTGGACAACCAGAGTTATCAGTTACTGGGTATACTGATGCTAGTTTCCAAACAGACCATGACGACTATAAGTCTCAGTCTGGATATGTTTTTATCCTCAATGGTAGAGCAGTGAGTTGGAATAGTTCCAAACAAGGTACAACTGCCGATTCCACCACCGAAGCCGAGTATATTGCTGCATCTGAAGCTGCCAAAGAAGCTGTTGCTTTGTTAGAGTTCGTTAAGGAACTGGGTTCGTTCCGAGTGCCAGTAGTGCAATACCTTTGTACTGTGAGAATATTGGTGTTGTTGCGCAAGCAAAAGAACCCAGAGCTACGAACAGGAACAAGCATGTTCCCAGAAGATATCATCTGATCAGAGAAATAATTGAAAGAGGCGACATAAAATTAGAAAGAGTACCCACTGATGATAATTTGGCTGATCCTTTCACCAAACCGTTATGTATAGCAAAACACAACAAGCACTTTGAGAGCTTAGGTGTTAAGCATGTTGGTAGATGGCTTTGAATCAGTGGGAGTTAAAGTTTTATATGTCTTAGAAACATTTTGTGTTGAGACAATATTACTTGATCGCATTCAATGAAAATTTTATTTTCTATGGGTTTTGTGCACTTATTGGAATAACTGTTTAAATGTTTGTCTTTATTCTAAATATTTGTTCCCTTGAATTATGGTTGTCGTTAATGGTGTGAGACATTAAAGATATAGTATAATTCTAAAATAGCCCTAACCAATGATCATCAAAAATGGGATATTGATGATATGTTATAGGTTAGCATGGGGTTTGCATCACATTCTTCGAGAATGTAGTTGTTCTCACAACTATGAGATATCAGATATTCGTGATGGACTCATGGTATACTTTGGAGAGTATTGGTATACCCTACTATTAAATTGTTTTGTCAAGTGTCTACAGTTTATTAGTGTATGAAGTATGTAATAGTCCTTGGATCTGAGGTCATTACACATTTTTTTTGTTGAGTGGTGTGCTTTGATCTTGTCCAACGCTTTGCCTCCCAAAGGAGGATTGAGACACGGACCTGTATTGGGTATATCATAAGATAAATGAAAATGGTAGTTGAGCCAAGAATGAGATTCATTCCTCGATTAGAATTTCGAGAGAACACTCAAATTCTCTATATTACTTGACCATTAAGTCATTAGCCAATGCAAAGATGTATTCGATTAAAGTAATTGAATATGATCGAATGGGTCATTTAATAAATATGAGATAAAGTGATTGATTTATTTGGATGACACATAGCAAATCTTAGGCTCAATTGGGTGGTTCTTGAATGAAAGGATATTACTATAAACTTTATGTAAAGGTTTGTTTACCGAATTCACGTAAACGTCCTTCATATATCGAGCTACGCTGCCAACGCAGTGTAGGAGTTTTGTGCAGACTTCGATTAGATCGTTGTCGATAATGGGGGCCTAAAGGGTCACACTATATGTGTATTTTGATCCGCTCAAGGGTACAAAGTTGGAACTGCGTATTATATCTAATGCTAGTCCAAGTGGGAGATTGAAAGGAAATGGGCTAGAATTAGATTAATATGGATTAATTAATTATAGTTGGGTTACAATTATATTAGTCCATAAGCCCAACAATCGTGGAACCCTAGTGACTCTTCCTCTATATAATGGTTATTTATTCTCCATTGTGAAAAAATGAGAAATAGCGTAACATTAGAGAGAAAATACGTAAAGCTTTGTAGAGAGAATTCCTAGCATTCTTCTACGGAGCAATTGTACTGGGATAGTTCCTGCACCGGATTGGATTGCACGTGGACCTCGATAGTAGTGGATTCAACTTGCTGAAGGAACTGGCAGCGGAAGCGGTGTTGTCATGGATTAACATAATTTAACAATTATTAATCACACCAATAAATCACATAATAATCAGATCTATTTAGCATATTATTTAGACAAAATCTATTCGGGTAATTCTTACATGTATCATGCTCATAACTTGAATTAATCATGCTTTAAGAATATTGAAACCTAAAACATGCTTTTCTACGGAGCAGAAAAATACCTTATTAATTATCCAAAGAATTGAAGATGGCTAGCTGCTTCTCCACGTGACGCTTTAAATACTAGACCACAAATCTTCTCTCTGGTTCCCGAACTGTACCCGATATCAGTGTGGGCTGATCTCACCAGAATACTAGGACTTAAATAAAGAAGACAGAAGAAATCCTTTTGGGAATAGGAGTAGAATTCGAAATTCTCTTCAGCTAGAGGAGTCGAAATTTTCGAAAATTTCAAGTATAAAATTGTGTTTTTTTTTTGTCTCTTTTATTCTCCTATTTATATTAAGTTCCTTTTGGGCTCAGACAGGGATCTATGGAAGGTTTTTTATATGGGTTCATCCAATTTACTTTTTACTAATTAAATTGAACCCACAATTTAATATAAGTTATAATTGGAATATTACGAGCAGCCACTACAGAAGTAATATTGAACTCTCCCCATCCAAATCCGAAATTATAAGTAATTCGGGTTTCCGTTTAACTTTCATTTCCCACGCTTAAGATAAAAATGTCCATTAATTAATTAATATCTGCTATGGACTTAATTAATTAACTTCTTATTAATTCCAAGAGTGGACTTAGCATGAAACGCTTATTTATTATTCATAGAGTAATCAAACTCCAACTAGCTAGGTTCCGAATAATAAAATTTTGTTTCGCGCTCCTCTTGAGGACATTATCAAACGAGACTCAGCTCGCGCACGATTCAATATAATAGCAATCCTAGCACCGCTAGATATTGATCACCACTACCCAATATATCAGGATCATTGGGTTACGAAAAACCCGCACCATTTGATAAGTCAAAGTAATGCATAATCAATACTGTATGCTCAATGCTAACCTACATTGATTAAGAAACAAATATTTATCAAGACCTCGCCTTTCAATAGATAGCATAAGGACAAGTCTTGCTGTTAGATCCGTTCAGTGCTATACCACACCAATGTCATCTTATTTCAGTAAGGCTTAGAAATATGCGGACTGACATTGCAACCTTTCTCGATGGATAGTCAATTTCCAACTAGGTTGTGAAATTCATCTTTTTCTTTGTTTAGAACTGACCGTGTTACCTTAAAGTGGACGCCGCCCACAACCGGTCTACTAAAACAAAGACTTAGACTTTGTTAAGTTAACTTATACATTTAAACATGCATTAACATCCATTAAATGTAAAACATAACAACATTATGACAAAAATAATCTTTTTTATTCATTGGAAAATAAAATAAGAGTTTTACAGTATTCAATCACTCGAAACGTGATTTCTAGTATACAAACTCTAACACTTGCAGGATTCAATCGAAGAAGAAAACAACACAACAAATAAGATTTAATTCTGTTGTGTTTTACATGCTCAACTTGCAATATGATTATAAATCTAGATCTGTATTTTTGTATGCAATTTCCGTTGCGCTAATTAAATGAATACAAGAAAACCCAACACTTTCTTTATTTGATTTGAAGCAAATGAGAAAGAGGATCTGGGGCAAAGAAAATAGGCAAACCACATATTCGTTCATATATAGAGGATTCGGAAGAATATTGTTCAAGTTTCGAGTAAGAGAAGGATAAGGTCGTTGACAAGTCTCAAGGTGATTGATGAGAGTAGTGGCCTAGCTAGATAGAATTCACCGACCTAATTGTTCCCATTATTTATTTAAGACAGACATTTTGAGGAGCTGCTTATTATTGAGTTGATGGTTCATCTATGGTTGTGGTTTGCCTTTGTGAGAGTTCGAATCCAGTTAGAATTTATCATATCGATTCTATTAATTTAATTTACTACAGTAACTCCTCGATAATATTACACGCACTGTCTCTTGCTTTCTTTATGTGGTTAAAAAAATGAAAGCCAGAGATAAATTTAAATATATCTTGCAAATTAAATTTAATAATTACTGTATAAATGGATTTAAGATTACAAAATATGAGAGAAGTCAGAGAACCTAAAAGATTTTGGAAAGTATTTTGATAAATGTAAAAAAAAATCGTAATATAATTTCAAAATGATAGGTATACTAAACAGAACCTAATATTTACGCCATTATATGTAGAAAATTATTACGAAATAAAATGTAGTAGTTGCACAAAATATATATAACATGACCAAATACACTTGGGAAATAAATTCAATCGTGCAAAACGATAAAGAAAGTCAAGTATAGCTTTTTTGGAAAGCCAAAGCAAGTGGATCCATATACAACTATATATCACAAAATAAATATCACTAGTATAAGCAGGATATTAGCGTGTGTAAATCTATCGTGAAACTTGTAAAAACATAATACTTCCTCAGTTTCATTATGAGTCACTTTTTTTAGACCTATTTTTAAAAAATAACAATAAATAATTAAAATAAATAAAGTGTAAAATGAACATAATAACAATGCTACTGTGAAAAAAAATTACCACATCCCCTCAAAAAAGAAAAGATATATATTCCGAAATATAATCCTTAGTAGTAAATGATTGGGCTTCTTTATTTTAACAATCAAGTAGAATAACATGCCATCCTAAATTTCAAAAACTTTATTCGGATGCAGAGTCAATTTCATTACACAATAGTACATTGAAGCATACTTAAAAATTTACTGATATTTTAATAGTCGAACTCGTGGTATAACGATATGGATAACATCAAGACTCTTATGAAACCTCATTAATTTCTCAAATGTTTATGCTGCAGTATGAGTAAAACAAAGCACATAGCATTTCATAAATTTCAACCAAAATAATCATATAATTCCATTTACACGAGGCGCCCTCCATCACCTAATTGTACAAAAAAATTGTGCCGTCCAACTATATAAATAAATTCAACAGAACCTCTGGCGTTTGGGGAAGCGGAAGCAGCCGCCGCCGCCGCTACTAATCACGGCCGCAGACGGTATCAAAGAAGCATTGGTCTCGTAATCCAAATTACCAAAACCACTCACCGCCTGCTGCCGTTTGATAGCCACCGGCGGTATCTGAAACGGCTGCATCTGCGGCGGGTTGCGCCACCGCGGCAGCGGCCCCGCCACCATCAGCGTCTGCAGCAGCGGCTCTGCCTGGAGAACCGCCTGCAGCAGCATCCCCTTCCGCGGCAGCACTCTCCCCCTCGACAGGTTATCGATGATCATCGACCCCCGATCCACCACGGGATCTACTTGGACGATCGCCGGCGATGAAACGGCGGCGGGAGAGTGATAGTTGTGCGTGTCGGTGAAGCTGTTGGATTCGGTTATGCTCGAATTCGCCTTGGCCGCCGGCTTCAGCAGAGAAGGGGAAGAGATTGCGGTGGCGCTGAGGAATTTGTCGAGCTGCCTCCTAGCTTCGTCTCGCTCTTCGATGGCGCATTTCAACAGCTGGATCAGTTGATTCACGTATTCTTTGTTTTTCTGCATTTCTTCCATCGCTTCAGATTTCAGCTTCTCCAGTTCCAGGCTCGTGTACAGCAGCTTCTGCCCCAATTCATCGATTTCTCCATGCTGATTTTACAATTTACATTATTTACAGTGGAAATTGATTCTTTTTTATTAAATAAAGCCGACTGTTATTGCATAACTGAATGATAAATCATCATACATTTATAGAGTAGTACGTTTTTGGATAAAAATGAAGAGATAAGAGTAGAAATGAAAGATCCATACCTCTGCATAACTCCAAAGAGAAGCCATCTCTCCCATTCTCCACAATTGTGAATTTGTATATATCTTACGAAATGAAATTGTTGCACAAGAAAACAACCTTTATAGGAGGGATGAGAGACAAATAATTTGATGGTTATATATAATGGAAGGAGCAATAAAAGACAAGAAATCAGCAAGAAACTATACTGAATAAAAACAGCCTATTCAATTCACATTCAAAATCATAATTGTGAACCAGAAAAAAAATAGGAAATGGGTATTATTTATGGAATCCATAGACCTTCCAAAAGAAAAAAAGTCTTCCCTTTCCTTAATAAAACATACCCCTCCCATTATTAAATGTGTCTATTTTGTTAGGATGTTCAAATAGTATATTCTCTTAAAATAAAGGAGCATGTAGCCTTCCTGGACAAAAAAGGTTCCTTTAATTAGCATTTCAAAATTTTATTTTGAGAAGTTATACAGGGGAACATGGTCAGTAATTACTTATAGTTGAGTATTAAAAGTAACAAATTCTGTATGAATATTAAATTTGTAGTATTATTATATTTCTATGATCTAGATATGCTTTAATAATTCGCCCTTGACAAATAGCTCTTCTTTTATTTGGAGCCTCTCAATGGTAATTGTAAAAGCAAGTTGATAATTACGCGGTTTTGTTAGTTAAGAAAAGTAGAGTATCATTGAACTTATTTTTTTATATACTCCCTCCGTCTCAAGATAAGTGACTTATATTTCTTTTTGGAATGTCCCACTATAAGTGACCTATTTCAATTTTTAGCAAAAAGTCATCTCTCTTACTTCATTCTCCATCTACTTTATTCTCTATTCTCTCCTCTACTTTTCCCTATTTCATACTTTACTCTCTCCACTTTAACTTATTTAAATACCATTCCTTAAATCCCGTGCCCAAAAGAAGTAGGTCACTTATCTTGGAACGGAGGGAGTACTATTTTACTGTTTCTTAATTAGACTATAGCCTTTTGAACTTTTTACTGTTCGTTTTTCCCTCTCTTGTCCGGTGGTTAAAATTAGGGTTTCATCATTGACGGCATTTTCAAGACCTTCATCACTTTGAAATTTTCTACTCCTATTTTTAAAAAAAACTCTACTACATTGTCACTTGCATTTATAAAAATAGTTTTAAAAAGTATATTAAAATTCAATAGGATTGTTCGTTTTATTAAGACTATATCTTATGATTAAATATGTACGAAGTATTATGTTAATTTGATTCATGAAATTGAATCTCACAACTTAATTTTAAATAGATAATCATGTGATAATTAATAATAATCATCTCTCTACAACCAAAAATATCATAATTTAATTCTAAATGGATTATCATATGATAATTAATTATGTCAAGCCTACGCCACCAATATATAGGGTGATAATTATATCTAGCCAGATCTCCTAGATAGAACTTTTCTAACGCATCCATGACTAATTAGTAAGTAATATGGTGGACAATGTTGTTTGAGTAACTTCTAGAATTATATTTAAATTGTTCATGATTATAGTATTATTTTATTATTAGTTGACAATATAAATAGCTTCTCTAAGTTTATCTTTTGGCGAATTCTCCATGTAACTGATTCGAATTTTATTAATGACAATGTTTTGGCAGCTCTGCTGTCATAATGTACAATATATATAGCGACATTTTATGACTTTGGCAAGCTCATAATATACTTTCCATTTAATACAAATATGTAATTAAGGCTAATTAATCATTTATAAAACTTAGCGGATATAAATTTGGTTATTCGCCCATAGGACAGATAACACGGTTTTAGTTTACAGCTCGATCATTATAATTTTGATTTTAATATACAAATGCGATAAGAAGGTGTGCATTGACTTCGACGGTAAACACATTAAAAACAATATAGTATAATCATTTTTTTATAAAAAATAATACATCAATCTTTTTTATATTTTATTTTATAAATATTTGCGAGAGTTGTACCATTTTTCATACGCTAGTTTGCAATAAGAAATCAAACTCATATAATTTATATAAGTGCAATACGATTCGTTGGTCGTGATTCAGAATTTCAGATTGTTTACTTTATAGTAATACAATAGATTTGGTAAATGAAGGAAAATATGTATTGCCACTTTCATAGATGAGCAAGTTTAACAACTTCATCCACCAAAGTGTGAATTTTGTATTTGATTCAGAAAAACTAAACTACTCAAAATTTTGGCCGACAGCAGTCAATATTTATTTTTTGGCTTTTAAAAAAATATTTTCGATTTTTTCTTTATAACACTGTCGAAATTTTAGTGATTTTTTTATAAAAAGTCCCAAAGAGAAATAACTTTCAATTTTGTGTAAGAGAGAGTGTTGATGTCTTAAAAGTTCCACGAACTTATTTACGTGTATGCATAAAAGTATCATAATTTTTCTTTAAAAATCGTAAAGGTATCATAAACATTATTGAAAACACACATCAAATAAAAAGATCGTCCCAAAAACTTCGAAGGTAATTTATTGATAGAAACACCTAAAACTTTGAAGTAAAGTGGCTAAAAGAGAAGGATGAGGTTGCAATTCGTGTTTATTGAACTTCAAAATTGTATGAATTTAAATCATTGAAATTTCAATTTTGTAATTGTTCTTGAGCCTACGATGTATTCCCATAATACTGTCCCACTGTGCAAGTGTTTGTTATCTGTCCACAAAAAATAATCTCATTTTGCCATTTTAGAATATTAAAAAAAATAGTCTATTTCTGTAAATGGAAAGTTTCTCTAATTTTCTCTCAACACCGCCATTTTTTTCCTCTCTTCCGTACTTTACTTACTTTTTCATCATATCTCTCTTACTTTACCTACTTTTATATTTCAAGTTTTAACTTAGAAATGCTTTTAATTTTTTTTTAAAAATTATTTTTGACACATTTCTTCATCATTTAATTGATCAATTTCTTTGTGGATTTATCTAATTAAATATGTCTAAACAATTATTGAAATTATATACTCTTTCCTATGTCCTAAGAAAGTTAAGACGTTTCTTTTTGCACTCATTTTGAAAAAAAAATGTACTATAGTAATAAAGAGCTAAAATGGATAAATTGTAAAATAAAAATGAGAATAACGTAGAGAAGAGTCTTCTCTATATTATTCTCTTGTTTACTGTACAATTTATCCATTTTAATTATTTATTCATTTTTTTTAATGCCAAAATAAATTATCCAACTTACTTGGGAAAGCAGGAATTTATAGGAGTAAGATTTTGAAGCATTAATAACAATTATGGATAAGTGAAAAAAAAGTATTATATATGGACACCTACAAAGAAAGGCTAAGGATATTTTATTATTAAATTAAAAATACAACACCTACGCTTTAAAAAATTATCTTCATTTATGGTGACCCAGCTAAAACTAAATGCCGTAAATAAAAGTGTCTAAAAAAACAAAAGATTACGGGTGTAGTGGATAATTGTATTTTTATCATCTTTTACGATTTTCCAACACGAGTAAATTTGACTCTAATTTTGTATCCTTGTAAGATGAGTTTTTTGCAATGGGAGTAGTTTTTTTTTTGTGTTGTGATGCTTAGTCGGAAAAAATAGCAATTATATGATGGTTCGTATGTCGTTTTCCCGATATTGGCGGCTCTTTCAACATCGACACTACTTGTAATAATAACCGCTGACAATTCTTTTATTTTTATCACTCATCCTTTACTTCTCTCTCCCTTTCGCATTATCTATCACAGTCTTATATCGCTCATGTTGCAACTACTTGTCGCTATTGATCTTAAATTTGAAAACTCAATATTAAAATCTTGGGTTTGTCACTATTGTCTATTGACACGTGTTGGGTCTCATGTTGAAGGAATATGATTGATGAACTAGTACTGTATTTCCAAATGAGATTCATTATAATATAATGTTTCATTAGGTTTATATTTTAGGCATATATATCCAAAAAATGAAAGAAAAATAAGTCGAGTCCGACAAAGAGCGTGAACATGGATGACATATTTCAGTGGATAAACTATAGTACATTATTTGTTTATTTAATTTAATTTAATTATTAGTACTTTATCCCGACAAGCCGTTTCCATTAGATTTTTAGGGTCATTTAATAAAATTCTCTAATTACAAGATAACGTGATATGTAACGTGAGTCTCTTTATACGTACATATATACTTTTAAAATACGGGTAGTTGTGAAACTTAAAATTTGTGTTATGCATGGCAAATGTACAATGTATCTAGCGGCTTTCTCTCTCTTCATCCAATTCCAACTGTTTGAGCAGCACGAATGCGTCTGTCTATACACACATGCATTCCACACATCACCTATTAGTATTCAACATTTCATCCTAGGTATCTAGATCTTCACTTCACGTATATATTTAGTCCTCATTAAATATGAAAAATGCAACATCCATCCTTTATAAATAAAAAAAATATGTATATCGAGGAAATGGTATATATAGATCAAATAATTTATAACTTTAATTAGGAGTATATTTTATTAATTACTGAAAAACTGTTTTTAAGATGTTAATTATTTGCGCCAGAATCTTTTGAATTAAATTTGTGCTTATAAGCCTTTGGACTGAGAATTTAATTTAATGCCCTAACTTAGCTCACGAGGGTCGTAATATAGGTGATAATAATTTGTATTGACGTATAAGTACTAGTAATTAACTTGAGATGCCACACTAAAAAAAAAAAGTCAATATTACTGACGGATTTATTCCTTGGCGAAGACAGCCAAATATAAACAAATTTCTTCTATAATCTCCATAAATGCGACTCCAAGGATAGAATTTTTCCGTAAAATTCAATCCAAAAGTATAATACATACATTAGTATACAATCTCGACTAAGATAGATTTTCTCATTGAAATATAGCCTCGATTGTCACAAATCGGCACATAGTCACATTTTAAGCAGAAAAAAATGCATGCTATATAACCAATCTAGAAAATTAATTATGACTTTACACTCCCTAAATACATTATTAATACTTGTATTTATTACATTTTCATTGACCCAAGATACGTGTAAGTGTGTAACGTACTCTATCGCAAGCAAAAACAAACAAACTACTCCTACTATCGAAGATTCTTGAGAGAGAAGGGTTTATTTTCAATCTATATATACGATCTTAATCCACATTTAGTAGGTTTATAGCATAGAGGCGTAGGCTAATTTCATCACATTTCCTTCGCACCGAAACAACGGTCGTTAAAAGAAGAGACCGCTTATCTTATTCCCATCCTTGTAGTAGCTAACGACTTTACCGGTCGACCTAAATAAAGCGCTTTTTTAATACACTTTCATTATTACCATACCCGTGTTTTGACTTATTCTATATCATTTGCCTCGCTAAATATTCACTTTTCCTGTTTTCTTTGGTTCTTTTTTTTGGTGAGATAGGGAAGAAGTGGATCTGATCTTGGTATGAATGTTTCCATTTCAAATTTTTATGATGCATCATTCTCAAATGAAAAAATTATGATATAATAATGTCAACTTTTCAAAACTACCTCTCATTAATAATTTCAGTTTAGATATATTCTTGTATGATTAATTCAAATATAAGCTTAAATCCTCAAATTTTATGTTGTACAAATAAAAATTAATGAGAAACTTTTTAGGTGAGTGCTCTCAATCCATTAGAAGAACATTATACTCCTTCTCTCTCACTAGAAATGAAACATTTTTTTTTGTCCCATTTGAAATAAAACTTTTGTTAAAGTAGAAATGACATCTCTATTCTCTTTTTATTAACTCATAAAACAACACCATATAAAATCTCGTATCGAAAATTAAATTTTTCATATTTATTAGGATAGAGGGGATATTAAATGTGCTCTTTATAGCACGATCCTTATTTACTAGGAGTAATACTACTTCACTCACATGATATGTCATAGGGGGGTAGAGGGGTAGCTATGTAGTAATTAGAAATCCTATATCGTAAATCAATAATTTGACTCATAATTAAGAAAATAGTGCGCGGCCTACAATATCATCGTCGAATAAAACAGGAATTAAGAATGTAGTAGTGCTAGATTATTGAATGAAGGTATAAACATTGTTGTCGTGTTGCGCGGCGGCACATGGTAAGAAATAGTCGGTCATGTGGGAGTTACTGCTGGAGCGACACGTGTACCAATAACAATGTTTTGAAGATTGAACTTTGGCGGTCTACTCTACTGAATCGCTGACTGCGCGCGTACGTCTCATGGCGTAGGCCGTGTCGAATGGCACATGCGGCAGTGGACAGTTACCCATACTAGAGAGCACGTGCCTCAAGCTCACCTCAACAAATTTAGAGTGTCCACGATGGAGGGGGATCCTCTGCCGTTCGGCCTGTGCACAAATTCACACTAGAGGATCCCCTCCTGTCCACGATGGACCAGCACAGTCTCAAAAACTTATCCAATCTAAGAGCATGCGCAATGGTGTTTAGGCTAGTCATAGGCCAGCAATAGGCCAGCCATTCTTACCCCTGCCACGTCAGCAACACTAAAAAATCCACCTGCCATATCAGATTTAGGCCAGCCATAGGCCAGCCACAATAAAAATAATTCAAAATATACTACATTTACGGAATTAAAATTACGATTAAATTACGGAATTAAATTTGCGACACATATACGGGAAAATTCATTAATTTTATTTAAATAAAAAAAAGTACATTAACTAAAAATCATAAAAATAACATAATAAAAAAAAATCCGGGCTTCCACACACGAGCCACCTTGAATCTGTTATAGTTTGCCGCTAGCCGAACGGGGGTCTCGCTGTTTTAGGTCTTAATTTTGTATTGGGCTAGTGTTGTTGTCCATCGCTAGATGTTGCTCTTGTACAGAAATTTAGAGATAGAGAAAATCGCGTTTATATAGTTTTTCAAAAATTATAAAAAAAAATTGAATTTTTTTTTTTGAAAGAATTAAAAAAAATAAAAAAAAAAAGAATTAAAAAAAAACAAAATTCGGCGCTGGCCGATCGGGCCGCCACAATGGTGGCCAGCGCATCGGCTAGCGCATCGGCCAGCGCCGAGCGATCGGCCAGCCCACGCCGATCAGCTCGCCGATTTCGCTCTCGCCGACTGCAATGGTTCGGCTAGCCGATCGGCCAGCGCGACGAATCGGCTAGCCGGTCGCTAGCCGACCATTGCGGATGCTCTAATGACAATCATGCCACAGTCACAAATTACATTATTTTATCAATTTTTTTATATTTTTAATTAGATTAAAATTACCGTACGAAAATAATTAAAATATGGTTACGGAATTGTAGCGTGGATGTGTGAAGTAAAAAATGAGAGGAATATGTTGTATTTATATAAATAAAGATGAAGAAAAAAAATCACCGGCTCGCCACGGCGGTCGGCGGTCAGCAATAGACCGTTGCAGCGGCCACCGTGTCACCGCTCCTTCCACGCCGCGTATGCGGCTCCGCCCCCCTCGTCGCGGTGCCCCTCGTCCATCACGCGCGACGGTCCTATTGCGAACGCTCTTATGTTTGAGTTTTTTTTCTTTTTCACTATTAAATGAGTATAAATTATTTTGTTAGGCTATCCATTTTTATACCAGTACTCCCTCCGTCTCACAATAGTAAAATCATTTTTTCATATTGGGCGTATTATAGCAATAGAGTTATTTCCATTTCTAGTAGGGAGTAAAAATTAACACATTTTCTCATTCTTACTTTTACATCTCTCTTATTTTATTCTCTCTATTTTTTCTCCTCTCCTATTTTAGTATCGTTTCATTTAACATATTACACACGTTTTCTTAATATCTGTGCCAAAAAATAAATGTCTCTACTATTATGTAACGAATGGAGTATTGGATTGGTGCAGTGTATCATTCCTAAACTGTTACTCCATCTTCTAACAAACATTCAATATGAGTAATACTCCATATTTTCGTAATAATAGAAATTCTTTTCGTTTTGGTTCGTACCACAATAATTTACTTCTATTTTAATAATCTCTTTTTTTAGTGCATGGGCTAAGGGATCTCATTCTCCACTAACATACTCAACTTTTTCTATCACTCTCATAATTATCAATTAAGCATTAAACCTCGTGTCATATCTATATTTTTAAAGAATGGTGGGAGTATATTTTTCCTATCAAATTTTTTTATGATCAATTTCAACACATATACCGTACCACCTTTCTCTCTTACATGTTGCAGCAAAATTCGGTATACTAGAATTTAACGGAACACTACAAATCATAGGACCATTACTATATTATAAAGAATTTAACGGCACACTGCAAATCATAGGACCATTATATAGTACTCCCTCTGTCCCAAGGAAGATGACCCCTTTCTTGGATGGCACGGGATTTTATGCAATTTTATTTTGTGTGTTAAGTGGAGAGAGTAAAGTAAGAGAGAGGGGAATAAAGTAGAGATGAAGGGGTTTCCATTTTAAGCAACGGATCATCTTGATTGGGACAAACCAAAAAAGAAAGTGGGTCATATTCAATGAGACAGAGGGAGTATTATATTATAAATACATTTAGCATAGATAAAAATATTCAGTAGTCATTGTATATATCAATATATACGATTACGCAATATCCTGGTACATGAAAACTTTTATAATTACCATACTAAGATTTTCAAGATAAGTACAATAAATAAGTATACGAACACTCTTATTCATCTCGATATATGTTAGGGAGATTCAATATATAGAACAGAAAAATGGATATCTGAAAGTCGTGATAATCACTTTCAGATCAAATCAATTTCGGTGGTTCTACTAAATTTATTTGATCGGATAAAATTAAGAGAATTCAGAAAATTCATATGTGTATTCGAGGTCTATGAACCAGAAGAATTGATCAGATTTTGAAGAAGACGAACCGGTGCAGCTGTTGACGAAACAGTGCATCCGTTGGGAATATTAACCGAAGATAACTGATTTTCAAAAGGTTTCCGAAATTGCAAATTAGTCCTTTGACTTTCAGAAATTATATTATCGGATGAAATTCTAATACAGCTCGACCCCAGCCAGGAGCTCTGCCCCTTGGACCCCGCTACCTGGGGGCGCTGCCCCCGGACCCCCGTTCGTCTATTAAGGAGCTTCGCCCCTAACATCATAATGAATTCAAATAAGTGTGCACTCCGCACCTCCATACTTAAATGATGTATCATTATAACAATAACCGATCAATCAAGTTAATCCAATTACACTAAAATATCCAACAATCCTCCCCTATTTTAGTGCAATCCTTGATTAACTAAAACAAGTCATCTCAAACATTCAAACTTTTGCATAAATGAAATATCGTAACGATTGAATTCCATATTAGTACATTACACATTCCAAATATTCGAATACCCCGGGTGTCTCTAAGGATTGAACCCTGAGAACTCACATTGAATACACGAAGATAATGTACACAAAAGTTTACATACGAATATGTTCTATCTTGACACTATATTTTACTAGCCTATGTCCTTATCCTTCATAAACATTTCGAAACCAAGTCCCAGCTTCTTGAAGCGGCTAAACTTCATACTTATATAGGTAGCTCATTTATTCTTGCACCTACATTTGCAATTTTTCAAAAGAACTATTAAGAATATATTCAACCTCCTTAACTTGTAGGTCCGAACACATACCTTGGGACAATTTTAAAATGTGTTCCAATCTCCAAAGATTAAGTTTTCCACATTGAATTTTGCATCTAGTGTCATACTAAATGGGAATTGGGTATCTTAATATCAGAGATTTGTAGTGGACTTTTATCCCATTCCTATAGCCGATTTGTGCACAAGATCTCTACTTAACCATTTGGTTAAATAATCGGCTAAGTTATCATGAGTTCTTACAAACTCCACAGATATCACACCATCCATAATAAGTTCACGAATCATGCTATGTCTAACACCTAAGTGTCTTGACTTTCCATTATACACTTGACTATATGCCTTAGCCAAGGTAGCTGCACTATCACATCTGATAGATATAGGTGATATCGGTTTAGGCCACAATGGAATTTCATATATTAGATTTCTTAGCCATTCAGCCTCTTTACCAGCTGCTGCTAATGCCACAAACTCCGATTCCATTATTGAATTCGTGATACAAGTTTGTTTCTTTGATGCCCAACATATAGCACCACCTCCAAGACGGGATACCCAACCACTTGTGGAAGAATGATCTTTCATATTGGTGATCCAACTTGCATCCGAATATCCTTCAAGAACAGAAGGAAATCCAAAATAAGTCAACCTATAATCCATGGTTCCTTTTAAGTATTTAAATACTCGATTCATTGCTTGCCAATGGATTAAACTTGGATTATGAGTATATCGACTCAATTTTCCAACTGCAAAGGCTATATCGGGTCTAGTATTAATCATAGCATACATTAGTGATCCAATAGCCTTTGAATATTCAAGCTGATTCACAACAACTCCTCTATTAGGCACGAGTTTTGCACTAGGATCAAAAGGAGTCTTAACTGAAGAACAATCTTTGAAGTTGAACTTTTCCAACACTTTCTCAATATAATGTGATTGAGAAATGGAAATTCCTTGTTCTCCATGTGTGATCTTAATTCCAAGAATCACATCAGCCTTCCCCATGTCTTTCATTTCAAACTTAGATGACAAAAATTCTTTTGTTTTATCAACTTGATCTTGGTCAGTACCAAAGATCAACATGTCATCCACATATAGGCAAATGATAACCCCTTTACCGGTAGCATCAAATTTGCTATATACACACTTGTCTGCTTGGTTTAATACAAAACCATTCGACAACACCACGTCATCAAACGTTTGATGCCATTTCTTGGGGGCTTGCTTTAGTCCATAAAAAGATTTTACCAACTTACAAACCTTATGTTCAGTACCAGGCATGACAAAGCCTTCTGATTGTTTGATATAAATCTCTTCATTTAATTCACCATTCAAGAAGACAGTCTTAACATCCATTTGGCGAATTACAAGATTATGTATAGCAGCAAGTGCTAACAATAATCTAATTGTGGAAATCCTAGCAACAGGAGCATAGGTATCAAAGTAGTCAATGCCTTCCTTTTGTCTAAAGCCTTGGATAACCAATCTGGCTTTATATTTGTCTATGCTTCCATCCACCTTCATCTTCGTTTTGAAGATCCATTTGCTATTTAAAGCTTCACAACCAGGTGGTAAATCAGTCAATATCCAAGTACCATTTTGGATTATAGAATCCATCTCCTCTTGGATTGCCTCTTTCCAAAATACAGAATCTCTTGAAGCCATAGCTTCTTTGTAGGTCCTTGGATAATCACCAATAGTAAAGCAATATTGATATTGAAAATTAATTTCATTTCTTGATCCTTCAAGTAAGTACAATTGGAAATCATTTTCAAAAGACTTAGCTTTTCTTGTATCCATCACTTTTCCAGTTACATCATCAGAGTTTCTAGACCTTGCAATCATGCCTCCAGGTTTAGGTATAGACGTGAATCTATCCTCATTGCCAAATTCAGCATCCCTTGACTCAATAATAGAGTGCACAGATACATAGTCATTGGGTTCTAAGATATAGAACCTATAACAAACAGAATTTTCTGAATACCGCAGAAACACACAATCTATACCTCTTTGACCTATAATTTTCATTTTAGGGTCAGTTAGTCTTACCACTGCTCGACAACCCCAAACTCTGAGATAACTCAATTTTGGTGGTTTCTTATGCCAAAGTTCATAATGGGTTATCTTGTTCCTTTTATTAGGAACTCTATTCAACAAATAACAGGCTGTTAACATAGCCTCACCCCAAAATCCTTCACTTAGGCCAGAATAACAAAACATTGAATTAATCATTTCTTTCAACGTTCTATTCTTTCTTTCAGCTACACCATTTTGTTGTGGTGTATATGGAGCAGTCGTTTGATGTACTATACTAGTCGATTCAAAATAGGCTGGATCATAATACTCACCTCCCCTATCAGTGCGAAGAGTTTTAATCTTCACACCATGATAAAACTCTACACTTTCTTTAAAGATTTTAAATTTATCAAGAGCTTCATCTTTTGAATGACAGAGATAGACATGGCAAAATCTAGTATCATCATCAATAAAAGTAACTACATATTTTTTATTACCAAGTGATGGAGTTGAATGAAAATCACACAAATCACTATGCATAAGTTCTAAAACCTTAGTAACTTTATTGACATTCTTATTGAAAGGTTGTCTAGTTATTTTAGTTAACATGCAAGTTTTACACTTTTCATTGTTCAACTTGAATGCTGGTATCAAACTCATTTTCGACATATCTTTCAATCTCTTATAATGTACATGTCCAAGTCTAGCTTGCCACAATTCTGATTTACTAACATGATTACTAATACTTGTAGAGGTCATGCAAACAGAATTATTAACAAAAGAGACATCTAGATTCAACTTAAACATGCCACATAGATAACCAAATCCAATAAAATTACCATGCCTTGACAGAATGTATTTGTCACTTTCTAACACTTGTTTATATCCACAATTATTTAGTACAATGCAAGAAACTAGATTCTTACGAATACCAGGTACATACACAACATTTTCTAATACTAAGGAATTTCCAGAAGTAAATACTAGGCTAACAGATCCTATTCCCTTGATTGGTTCAGTTGCAACGTTGCCCATCTTCAACGAAGATCCATCTTCAATTGGTTTAAAATCCTTGAACCATTGACGATCCTTGCACACATGACATGTTGCACCCGAATCAATCCACCATGACAGATCATCATCCCGATTGCTTCTCGGGATCCTTGGATCCACTTGAATCAGCCTCGTTTTTTCCTTTTCCTCCACCCTTTCCAGACTTACAATCCTTCTTGAAGTGCCCAAATTTGCCACACTTCCAGCAAGTCAGTTTAGGCTTCTTATTTCCATCCTTACTGTTATATCCTTGAAACTTCCGTTTCCCTTGAAACTTACGTTTCTCTTTACCAGCCTTTGAGGATTCACCCTCTTCAACCATGTTCACAGAAGAACCAACCATGTTTTTAGTATTACCAACATAACTCTTTTCCATATCTCGTATGGACTGTTCAATCTGGAAATCACTTCCAAGTTCGACCAAGTTCAGTTCCTCCTTGTGTTTCAGATTATTTTTAAAATCCTTCCAAGAAGGTGGCAGTTTATCAATAATACTAGAGACAGAAATGGATTCATCCATTTTCATATCATATTGGGAAAACTGTCCTAATATCCTCAACAATTCGTTGTATTGTTCCATGACAGGCCTCGAATCAACCATTTTATAGTTAATAAAGTTACCAACAAGAAATTTCTTGCTAGAGGCATCTTCTGCCATATATTTGGCTTCGAGGGAATCCCACAATTCCTTAGCAGACTCAACATTTTGATACACATCAAATAGAGAATCAGACATACTGTTTAAGATGTGACCACGACATATGTAGTCATCGTTCTCCCACTTCATCCGCCTCCTCGTCTGTTCCAGAGTTTCATTTTGAACAGCCTCGGGCATGGGAGTACTCAGAACGTACACCACCTTGAGATTTGTCAGCATGAAATGCATCTTCTTTTGCCAGCGTCTAAAGTCCTGGCCAGCAAACTTATCCAACTTCGCGAAACCTTTCGCTCCTTCCTTCATCGTTTCTTTGTTCGACATTATTGATTTGATCTTTGTTAGGGAGATTCAATATATAGAACAGAAAAACGGATATCTGAAAGTCGTGATAATCACTTTCAGATCAAATCAATTTCGGTGGTTCTACCAAACTTATTTGATCGGATAAATTCAGAGAATTCAGAAAATTCATATGTGTATTCGAGATCTATGAACCAGAAGAATTGATCAGATTTTGAAGAAGACGAACCGGTGCAGCTGTTGACGAAACAGTGCATCCGTTGGGAATATTAACCGAAAATAACTGATTTTCAAAAGGTTTCCGAAATTTCAAATTAATCCTTTGACTTTCAGAAATTATATTTTCGGATGAAATTCTAATACAGCTCGACCCCAGCCAGGGGCTCTGCCCCTTGGACCCCGCCAGGGGCTGCCGCCCCTTGGACCCCGCTACCCGGGGGCGCTGCCCCCGAACCCCCGTTCATCTATTAAGGAGCTTCGCCCCTAACATCATAATGAATTCAAATAATCGTGCACTCCGCACCTCCATACTTAAATGATGTATCATTGTAACAATAACCGATCAATCAAGTTAATCCAATTACACTAAGATATCCAACAATATATACAAAATTGATTGTATCAACATCCATGCTCATTGAGTGTTGGTCCGAAGACAGAGAGCTTTGCTCTCTTCGGACCAAATGAGGTAACGTAGGAAAACTTCATATGGCTTTGAACAATTGAACAATTGTGTACGCATATATTCATGTACTTGAATTGCTTTTTTCATACTTATAAAAGGCTATGAAAATATATTGATGAATATTATGTCAGCTTACTAGTAATGCTGGCTGTTGGATAATAATCCACAATGCTTGAATAATCTCAATCTTTTGTATTACTTGTGTCTCCAAGCAAAATAAGGTACATAACGGAGTATTTCATTTCTATTTTTCATTTTATTCCAATTTTATTTCATTCTGTTATATCAAGAATGATCTAATTAAGTATAAATACATGTACCATTTATTTAGATTTTTTATTATTGATTAATTCAGCTGAGCTACCAAACTGTACATTATTGTACGTCATTATTATATAACAAAGTGCGAATTTGACTTCATCAAGATGATTAGATATGATTAAAGTAGAATTGTGATTTTTTATTTCAATTTTATATAACAACATTTCATGTTAATTTATTTGAAAGATTAAAGTTTTTTTCTATCTCGTTATTTTTAACAAGACAACATTAATTTGTCTTCTTTTCTAGTGCGTATTAATTGAGCAAATTTTATTTACCTAAAATTTGTAAATTTGATGCGTAACTGCAAAATTTCAATGGTGAATATGGTTTAACGAAAGTTGGAGAGATCTTTCAAGTGTGAACAAAATCGAAGTGTCTAAAATCTTAATCATACGGTGAATTTGAATCTGATTAACGAGACACAATGAAAATGACAATTAATGATTGCCTTTTAGGTGCACCAGATCCATATTGATCGATTTTACCCATAGGATTCTTTAATTATTTACTTTTGGTCATCATCAATAAATATTAGGATTAGACATTTAATTATTAAAGATTTGTTACTCCTATTTAGTCTCAAAAGAGTAAAGTGTACAACCTTCGCCAATAAGAAATTTCAGTATACACTTTATAAACAAACCAAAACGTAACCTTTCATGCGAATATTTTTCTTTCTTTAAGGAAGAAATAAAAACCGTATTGTCAGTTAATGTTGAAATTTGAATGGCGTATTAACCAAATTTTCTTGCCCATGCCGTGTTGTATATGAAATTAATTAGTAGTAATTTAAAAAAGAATAACATGAAAAAACTAAAGTATTGCATATAATCGTCATGGTTTTGCATTGGTGAGCACATAATTATTATCTTTATGATAGTTTAGTAGAGTTAATGATTAATAAGCTTGTTCTTTTGAAAAAAATAATTATTGGATAGGATTGTCACATAAGTATGTCATATACTCACTCGTGTATTCACTCCAAACGTGAAACGGCATCATTTTTTCTGTGTAAGCATATCCACTGTACACATGTTACCAATGGCCAATAGTATTGTTCTACACCGGAAATTATTACTTCCCGGATAAATTTTACACAAATTTAATTTAAGTCTCCTGTGATAAATGTGGACCACGCTCAACTATTATTTGTTCATTTAATTAGGATTTTACACAAAATTAATTGGACGTGTTATTTGTTCATTTAATTAGGATTTTACACAAAATTAATTGGACGTGAATCCCATGCGTCCTCACAAAATCAAATTAATTATCAAATTAAACAAGTACAAAATCTTGTGCTTAAAACATACTAGTATTTCACAAAAATATGGTACATATATATGATATCCACAACTTGAATAAAAGTAATTTAAAACTAGCACTCAATGGAAATAGAAACCACAGACAATGTCAAACAGTCATGATTTTATTTACTCATATGAGAATAAGAACATCATTTGTTTGATGTGTTGCTCATAATTAGGAATTTTGACTATATATATTTGGTTTGTGATGTACATTGGCGGCAAAGTTGAAAGAAATGCAAAAATGTGGTCAAACAACAATTTTATTTCTTCTGTACGAAAACAACTTTATTACTCTCTTTTTGTTTATGCAATTTAAATTGCCACCTTTGCAGAACAGTAGAATTTTAAGATTTTTTGTTATTTTTGAGGTATTGTATTTATCTGGTAAGTGGTAACTATGACATTAGATAGATATTTACTACTGCTTTACAAAATTGCCATATCAGTTTTTTATTCTAATTAGTTCAATTTGTATCTTTGTAGTTTGTAGTGTTGTGAAACAAGATTTCGGGAGTTCATAAACTTAATTTAATTAAATTTTATTTTCACAATCCCACAACATCGAAGCTAAATAAATAAAATAATATAAAATCTACATTCAACGAATGCAATATGAATAAGGACTATAATGAAATGTGAATCTTGTTAAAGATCTGTGGGTCTTTAAATATCTTTCGGAAGTAAATATATTTACTGAATCTTGGCCTTGGGACTCACTAAATCATTTTTGATGCTCAATATCTGAAAATGGAATAGTGTGGCCCCATACATTGAGTAAATTTTCAAAAAAAATTTTTTAATAAAATTGAATATCGTAAAATAAAAAGAATCCGATGAGAGGTGATGAAAGTCGAGTACGATTAGTTCGTCCCGACAAAAGATTGGATTCAGATTGGGGATATGATTGGTTTGGTGTGAGACAAGAGTTGCTATATCCCCCCCCCCCCCCACCCGCATTGCTATCTCGATGCGGGCTGAGACGAGACCGCATCGAGACAGCGATGCAGGTCTCCCGTCCCGTCGCGTCCCGTGGCCCTTTGCGGAGATGAAGTTGGCGAGCTCTGGCGCGACGCATGATGCCCACTCGCTGGCCCGCGAGTGGGCGTCGTCATTCTGACTCAATAAATAAATTTTTTAAAAAAATTGATTTTCCAGAAAAAAAATTAAAATTAAAATTTTTAAACGGTAATATTATCGTTTGTAACAGTAAATTTTTCTTTTCTTTTCTTTTTTTATTCTATAAATCATTTTACACACAAACCCACATTTCTCATCTTTTTTTCTTCGCATCACTATCATATCATCTATCCTTCCTCTCCAATTTCTGCAAAAATGTTTGGCGACGGAAACTCCGGCGACGAGGGCGGCTTCGACTTGAACGCGTTTGTCGGCTGGGGGGGCATGTACAATGTTTTGGGTGCTTCCGGTTTCGGTTCGTCGCCGGGCACCCAAGGCTCGTCGACGTCAGCGTACCAAACACCATCTTTTCCAGTTGATGCATACTATCGTGCACTGGCGGACCTACACTTAATGAATTCATTTTTTTAATTATTTTCTACTATAAAGTTCTAAAATTCATGCATATTCTATACACATTATTATATAAAAGCCCCTATTGATAATCTAAGTTACCTACAAATTTATTTTTAAGGTAAAATTTGAGAATTTAGCCCCTACTCCCGTTCATTTTTGCGTCCGTCACTGCTATCGTGCCTCCGCCCCGAGGTATGGGCAAACGCAGGGACTATCTCAAATTAGGGAGAATAATCTGGAGGAACACACTCTGAAAAACCTTCCGACCGGACCTAGAAGAGGAGGAAACGAGGAGGAAGAGGAGGAGGACCTAGGTCGTCATCTATACAGCTCCGCGGAGACGATGGCTCTGTTCGACGCTTGGATCAACACGTCGTACGATCCCATCGTCGGGAATCAACAAACCCGCAAGTGTTTTTGGGATAAGGTCACCGACGTATACAACAAGGAAAAGTCGAAGGGGGCCTGCCGCCGCAACTTGAAGATGCTTCGCAGTCATTTTGAGCGAGCCGACAGAGATATCAAAAAAATTTGTAGGATCTACAAGAATGAAACTGAGAATTACCAAAGTGGGCCGGTGGAGCCAACATTCTGAGAGCGGCTTTGCTAGTCTTTAAAGCCGACACCAAAAAAGATTTCAAACATGCCGATGTTTGGCAGTCGGTCAAAGAGGGTGATAGGTGGGCTGGCGGTGTCCAGTCCAACACGTGCTCGAGCTTGAAGCGCACGAAGCACAAGGCGGGTGGCCAATACTCGTCTATTGAGGGCGGGGAAGGCAACGCCTCACAAGAAGTTGAGTTCCCGACATCCGATGCAGGGGACTCCTCCGGTATACGACGTCAGCCGTAAGGGATCAAGGCGTCGAAGACGGCTGGAGCTCGCGCAGGGAGGGGCCGAGGCGAATCAAGCCAGGCGGGCTCCCAAGGGCCGTTGTCCATGTACTTCACCACCATGATAGCTGACACTTCCCGCATGACGCCTGCCCAATATCAAGCCCATCTTGTCGGGATTGAGTATCTGGCAAGTCAACTTGGTATTCCGCCTCCATCTAGCTTGGGTGCACCGCCACCGCCTTCGGGGGATGATTCGCCGGCGGAGTAGTTTTAAGTGTGCAATTCTTAATTTCTAGTATTTTAAATTATGTCTTTTTTATTTTTTTAAAATATTTTAATTATGTGTTTTTTTTTGTTTTTTTAGGATTTTAAATTGTAATTTTTTTTATTTAATGAAGTGTGTTTTTATTAATTGAATTTGTTGGAAATAAAAATAAAAAATGAAATTGAATGAATAGTTAATGGATGAGATGGTTAAGAGATGGAGGGATGCATGTGCTATCTCTTAGTTAAGAGATGAGGTAAAAAGTGCAGTGAGACCTATGAATAGTGAATGAATGAGACGATATTGAGCCATGGATATGGATGACCTCATTGCTTATATAACTCAAGAATTCCTGCATTCTGTATAAATGAGTAATCAGGATTAACTCATCTACCAACTAAATTAAAATGTAGAAAAAAAAAAGAATTCTTTATCTTCTCAAGTAGGATGTGATCAAATACAATATCTAAAGATTATACAAACTCCAAACTATGATTTGAATTGTTAGAAAATGTCAATAGATTACAAAATTACAACAGCAAAAAAATGACAACACAATGTCAATAGTTGACTTTGTGTTGTCAAGATCTTAAAATTTTAAAATGTGTTGACACTGTGTTGAGAAGTTTGGAGTTTGTACCATGTATTGAGTTTGTGCATTCTATCATTATCCTTTATATTTACTAAATAGTTTAGGTTATTATTTGTTTTAATTCTCTAAGGACCTGAGATAATTTGTCTATTTGTAACTAAACATGTTGTTACAGAAGCTAACATTAATTAAGCTAATTCCACACTATTATATTTTCATTTCCAATTATCTAATCACACGTGAATACGTGATCAGGCAAGAGAATATCAGAAATCGAAATAATTTATTTTCTCAAAAAAAAAAACAAAATTTCTTTCCAGATCTATGCATTATTAAATTGGCCAAGTAAAATATAACGATGCTAGCAGATATTACAATAATATATAATTGTAAAGGTAATTCTATATATTGGCCGATAGATTAGTAATAAAACGAAAACTACATATATTGTACAAATTTCAAATTATTCAATACAGTATTAACACAATTTCAATACAATGTCAACACAGTGTAAAATATAAAGATTTTAATATCAACATAATGTCAACACAACATTAACTGTTGACACTGTGTTAGCATTTTTTGCTGCTATTATTTTATCATTTGTTGAAATTACTACCAGTACAGATCATAATTTGGAGTTTCTAAAATATATAGAGTTCACAAATATCCGGAAAACCTTTTGTAAAACCAAAATAGAATTAACATACTAGGTTTTAACTTTTGCTACCATTTAGCACATGATTAAAATTTAAAACTCAAGGCCATAGTCAATAGATATATGGTACAAAATCCACCTTTCGGCCAAGTCCAATATTTTCATGTTTCCAAAGTTTAGATCCAAAACCAAATTGTCCTATATCCATCCTATCAAATGGGTTTCCGATCCAAACCCAATTCGTAATCTTAAATAAACAACTTGTTATTGGGCCACTAATTGTTTAGGGGCAAATTGTTTAAGAGACGGAAGAAGTATTATGTTTAGATTACTTTCTTTGTTATCTTACCACTAATTAAATTGACTGTATCTCCTTTATTTGTCTTTATCCCTCTTAAATATGCTCATGCTTGGTTTCCCTGTGATGGATAATTGATTGAGGAACTAAACCACCACATTCCTTTACCGTGTTTAATTTTTCTTTGTAATTTTGCTTTTTTCGTTATGTTTTTCACCTATTTAAAATTTTTCTTTGTAATTTTTTGCTTTTTTCGTTATATTTTCCTTTGATGGATAATTGAATGAGGAAATGACCCACTACATTATCTTTGCATTCCTTTTATTTTAAAATTTTATTTTTAATTATAGCAGTCAAAATTAAAATAATAACTATGCTACGACAACAAAGCTATGTTCCAAATATCAACATCTTTTAACTAAAATTCAGAATATAATATAATAACAATGTTTTGTCAACAGAAATGTCGTGTTTTAGTTTGTAATATTTAGTTTTAATTTTGATTGCAGAATTGAGAAAAATTGATTACCTTTATCCGTAAATAAACAAATCTAATTTCTCATGGGCTGAATGATTTGAGCCCATTATAATTAGAGTACATAAACCTCAAAACCCTAAACAATTTACTCCTCCACTGCCGAATCCGAACCGAACCCCTAGCTCTTCCGGCAGCAGCAACCACTGCGTCATAATTTTCAGGTAAATAGGCTGATCGCTTGTTTCGTTCACTTCGATGCTATATGAATTGACTGCTCTGGATCCATTTATCGAGTTGCTACATTCTGGTTTGCAGTTATTTGCGTTTGTGTTTGTGTTTGGTATTAAGCGTGATCCAAATTGTGGAAATATTCTGCCGATTTTTTTGACATACTCGTAGACATTGAAACAGTTAAGGTCAAGGATTCAGTAACGATGTACTCTGTGTTTGTTTTGATTCATGGAGTTAATAGTATTTTGGAGTGCATTTTGAGGCACAACAACATGATGTCGCTGATATCAAATAATGTACTATATTTTGTTTGTATTGTTTCCTAGTAGTATTTATTTTGAGATGTTTGCTAGATGTTGATGCAAGTTTTTAGATAGTTTTGAATGTTATTACTACTATTTTGTTTGCATTGTTTCTTCAAAATCCTAGTTTATTGTTTGTGTGCAACTTGTGGATGTATTGATGACTAAATCTTATCATACATTTAAGAATGTTTTAATCTTATGGAACTTTGATGTTTATCACTTAACTGATCCTCGCACTTATTTAATCAGAATCCACTAGAACAAGATGGTGAGAGTGAGTGTTCTTAATGATGCTCTGAAGAGCATGTATAATGCTGAAAAGAGAGGGAAGCGTCAGGTCATGATCAGGCCTTCATCCAAAGTCATTATCAAGTTTCTTATTGTCATGCAAAAGCATGGTATGCCCCTTCAGAACATCTTATTCACTAGGTTCTTTGCTTTTTATGTAAAGTAATTCATTTTTCAATTTGGTGTTATAGGATACATTGGAGAGTTTGAGTATGTTGATGACCACAGATCTGGAAAGATTGTGGTGGAACTGAATGGTAGGTTAAACAAATGTGGTGTTATCAGCCCCCGCTTTGATGTTGGTGTGAAAGAAATTGAGCCCTGGACTGCAAGGTTGCTCCCATCAAGACAGGTATAATTTGGAATTGAAATGGCTTACTAGATAAACAAACACACCCGAGTAAATCTTTCAGTAGAATGTTTTCCAATACATATCGTTACTTGTTGAAAACTAGTAGTACTAATAGATATTATTCCATGAAGTCTCATTGCTTGGTGAAGACTAATGGACACAACTTTCTTGATTTTATTTTGTGATTCTAAATAGTGGAAATATATAAATATCATTTACCCATCCTGATTGCAGTTTGGCTACATTGTGCTAACAACGTCTGCTGGAATCATGGATCACGAAGAAGCTCGCAGAAAGAATGTTGGCGGTAAAGTTCTTGGATTTTTTTACTGAATATGATTTTGGATGTGAGCAACGAGCTGTATTTTGGCCCTTTTTTTGTCTTCTCATCAATTAGAGTTTGAATATCCAAAGTAACATCATGGGGAGTCTCATGTAGCAGAGTTGTTTCTATTTTTAAATTATTTTTACCATCGGATATTTGAATTTTACTTTTTTTTTAAATGTCAGTAACTCTTTTTATTTTGCTGAACTATATGAAACACTTGTTGAACAGTTTTGAAATGGCAGTAGTTCTTTTCATTGGAGTATCTTGTTATTTCACATGATTATAATATTTATATTTCTTGTGCAAAGTTTTCCCTTGTATTTTAAACTCTAATTGTATAGCACACCGTTTTCTACTGAGGCTTGAGATAATTTGTAAATCACCTCCCCCATGTGTGGTGTTATTATGAGTATTGTACATAATCTCATTTTAATGAAGTTGTTATCATTAGAGATATACTCTCCATAAGACAACATCTGTCAGTAATATAAGTTGTAGCGACGTGGTTCAATGATGTGCGTTGATGAAAATAAAAATAAGCAGTAGTAGTATTTTAGTAAATGCTCCCGTCCATCTATATCTTTTGTATAATCTGGAAAGGATTTGGAAGAATATTTTAGCAAATGTATATCTTTTGTATAACTGGAAAGGATTTGGATGAATACGTATCCCCACTTTATTAAAGTAACCACAAAACACTCCAATTTATGAAAAAAGTTATCCCATTACAGCATTACTGGTACATTCCCACACTGGACAATAACAGAATTAAGATTTAGAATATGATTTTGATGTAAAGTTGTATTCGTGCAGATCATATTTAATTTTGGAATGCTATTTTTGTTTGTGCTTTATTTGGTTTTACATTGATAAACTAAAGAATATTCGCGTTTATTCTGGAATGCTATTTTTGTTTGTGCTGTGTTTGAAATTTGATTACATCTGTGTGGAACTCTTTATTTTGTTAGGAGTATCTTATATTTGTGGTAACCTATTGCAAAGTAGACTTCAGATGCCGATTTTTTCTTCACAAAGCTTCTGTTACCAAGCTCAATCCAAAAGAAATACACAGATTTTGTGATTCGAACAAATAAAATCGATTTATATAAAGGCAAAGCCACCTCTATTGAGCATGAAATTAACTTCTTTATAGTATTCACACGCTAAGATGCATGATTTAATTACATTGACTTGAAACAGAAATGCCAACAATACACATTAGAAAAGAACCCTAAATCCAAATATACAAGGAGAGCTAATTACAACCCCCATTCCCTTATGAGAAAATACTCCTCTCTTCTTTTTTCATGTAAAAATTTAACTTCTTTTCTAGTTAGCCAATCATATAATTATAAAAAGGGAAAGGCTGCTGCTGCTGCATCATCAACATCTTGCTTTCTTCTTCACTCATACACCACAAAGAGTCAGTTGGGCAGTAATCCCATATGGGAGAAGCCACTGTTTGTGAGGTTAGTGGGCAGTTCTCCGAAAATTCGAATTCTTTCCATAGATCATCCATGGAGTATACCTTGTTCCCTACTTCCACCTCCAAACCACCAGTCTTGTTCTTCTCTCCAAGAGTAGGTAGTTCCACCCCACCAGTGTCGTAGAAACTCCTCTCCCCCTCTATCCCTGTGGCAGGGGCAGAGGCAGAGTCCCCCGGCCTAGGGCTGTTGGGGGTGGAGGAGGAGTTGGAAAATGAAGATGACGATGAAGAAGAAGTTGAAGACGAGGATGGAGAAGATGACACTTTCTTATTCTTCTTCGTCTTCTTCCTCTCTTGAGCCTTCTTCCTCATATGGGTCCTCCAGTAGTTCTTGATCTCATTATCTGTGCGCCCAGGCAGTTTTTGGGCAATTTTCGACCACCTAAATATGATCAAATCAAACTGTAAGAAACACCAAAACCAAAAAATAAAATAAAATTAGGGAAAATAAAAAAAAGTATTAACCTATTTCCCCATTTGGACTGAAGCTCGACAACGAGACGCTCTTCATTGGGAGTCATCTTGCCTCGTTTGAGGTCGGGGTGAAGGTAGTTAACCCACCGCAGCCTGCAGCTCTTGCCACTTCGTTTCAAACCTGTAACAAGAAAACAATTTCAAACTTTTATGTTAATACTTCTTTTTTGGTTTTTTTGATTTGGGGGTACGATGGCCGTTGCCCTAAACAGGCCTACCTATATATTGTGTCTCCCGCCAACCTTCAAACCTGAAACTTTAGCAACGAAATCCCATCGGCGATCACCAAACAAGTTCACGTAGAATACAAGCTGTACATCTTCTTGCTCAATCCATGGCCCTTTTCTCACTTCTTCTTTCTCCATTTTCATTTTGTCTCAACTCTTTGTGGTTTGAGAGGCTGTTAATGAAGGACGTGTGTGTATATATAGTGGCATTTCAGCGGGGAATATACTATTTGTAGTGCGTTTGAATTGAGTAAATAAATATGAGAGATTTGAATGCGATGGAAGAAGCGATCAGCACCATACATGTGGTTTGCAATTAAATTTTTATGATTGATAGGACAATGTGGCTATATGATGCAACCCCATTATCAAGTGCGGTTTCCTTTTCATACATACCTTTTAACTATTTTTGATTTTTTTTTGGTGGTTGATATGTTGGTGTAACTTTGATACATAGCCCTCCATTTTGTTTTGTAATTTCACCCTAATTTCTTTCAAAAGTAGTAAGTCATGTAGCTCTACCCAGGCCTAGTGGTAAATATTATGACAATGTTATTATATTTATGATAGTAGTGTTTATGATGGACAGATAGTGTGGTGACTCGTGATGCTGCTTGTGATTGTGGACTTGATTTAATTAGCTAAGAAGAATCTAAAAAGGGTAGATCTTCCATTTGCTTGGAGAGCAAGTTGAATATTCTGGCAGGAAAATAAGATAAAGTAATTATTTACAACTTTCCCCCAAAAAGGAGAACATTAATATTCCACTTATAGGGCCCAAGAATTAATAGTAATATGACATAAAAGGAGGCAAGGGGAAAGAATGTTTGTTTCTGCGACATTTATGTAAATATTGTGATTGATAAATGTAGGGGTGGGAATACGCGACTCGAAAAAATCGGATATCCAAACCCGAAAATCATTTAAATATCTATCCAAAATCCGACCCGATATATTTTTGTATACTCCAATACCCGCCCCAAGTATCCATACCCGACGTATAGGGTACCCAAATACCCGACTCTTTACGCGCGTTAATAACTAATTAAAATTTAATATAGAAATATTTAAATTAACTAATATGTTTAATGTTGCATTTATTTGGTAGTATAAAATTAGAAAAAAATTGGTCACTTTTATTTTAAAGTATACGATTATATTTATGAAAATTGGTTATGCAATATGCAAATAAAATAATAAAAGTTACGCATTTAATTAAACTGTAGAAGCAATTGATAATATAATTCAAAAGTCAAAATAATTATTCCAAAGGATGAATGCGAGGTGAGTGTTTGGAGAAGCCGTGACCTAGCGTAAGAGAAATTGACTTATTTATATAAGTTTAAAGAAAGTTAACCTAGTAAGTTGTAATTAGTAAATAAATTAGCCCAGCTGTTAAAGCCGAAAATGGCTAAACCTAATTTAAAAAATTCTTTAAATAATAAATTGGATATTCGAGTAATACCCAATACCCATTCGGGTTATCCAATATCCGATTTATCTTAAATTTCAATATCCAATCCCATACCCAATCCCATAAAATTGGATATTGGGTATCCAATACCCGGTGGGTATCGGATTGAGTACGGATAAACCCAATACCCGATATCCGTATTCCCACCCCTAGATAAATGACCCAAGGTGGTCGCAATAATTTCTTTCTTCTGATAATTATTAATGGGGAAATTCAATTTCCTACAATTTAATTGTTTTCACTTTAGCCTGCAAAAGATATATACACGTAGTAGCTTACATCGAAAGCTGCATCATGCAATTTCATTATCATTTAAAATGTGTGTAATACCTATAAAATATTTATATGTTTTGAACATTATTTAAAACTTACAATAACTTTACATTATTGTCAACCAATAATACATACATTTCGGTAAATATTCAAGCTTCACTACAATTAAAAAAAATCATTAAGAATATTTTTTAATACAAATGATGCTAATTAGTGTTTCTAAATATAAAATCAACGCTTCAAAAAACATTCTTATTGTTGGTGTCCCGATTAAAATTATAGGACGCAAATGGAAGCATTCTTAAAAAATAAAACATTAACTTAATTTGTCATTAATTTAGAGACGCTTTTCTTTTTATCCTAAATTGTTGTTATTTTTTAAAATTTTTCAATGCAAGTGATTGCGTCATTTTTTTTGTTCCTAAAAGATAAGTTTTTTTAGTATGTCGATTTAAAAACCATATGTAGGACCCGCAAATTTTATTGACATACTATCAAATATGACACATTCGGACTTAATATGAATATTTATAAAATTCAAACCTAAGCGCTTATTTAAAAATATTTATTCTAAGTTTTCTACTCTATATAAATTGCCATCATTAATTATGAATTCATAACATCAATTTAAAATAATACGGAGTAGATATATATAGATTTGCTTATGTGGAGTATACAAGAAGAATATCGATAAAAATCAGAATCCTAAAAATGAAATAAATAATTCACCCGTAGCCATTGAATTTGTAGATAATATGAGTAATCGAAGTATCAAACGATAACAGAGTTACTAAGTACTATAGTATTTTGTGCTGAATATTCTTATTTATTAAGCAATTTATTTTACAACTAGTATTTATTAACTGTGGAATATTGTTTAAATATATAATATGGCAATAACTCAGCCATCGAATGAGGCGTTGAAACCAAGTAGTGATAGAATGTGGTGAATGGTGATACATTATGAGCTGCCTCTCAAATGTTTTTGTATATTATTGGTTGATAATGATACCACTATCAATCTAATAAAAATAGTGGCATATTGCATCATCTTGTTAGTTTTCCCCTCTATGACTTCACATCATTAGGTTTTATCTAAAATTAAGTGAACGTATTTGAGATTTTGTTTTCTTAAATGTGCACTCAAACACTGTACACATATAGATCTGAAGGAAATACCTCCTAGCCCAAGATATTTATTTAGCACACTCTAGAGAAGATAAAACTAATTATATAACCTTTAGTGGTTGTGGTGAAAGTGGGATTTAATTGAAAGGGTCCCCGAAAAGATGGACAAAAATGAGGTGGATGCCACCACTTCATCCCCACTCCCACTTACAAATTATTATATTCCTACATTAAATTTTATTGAAATAATTCTAAGACGACACATATCTGGGGTATATATTAGTATATCATTATATGATCTGTTGTTTTTTTTAAATGCTTTCTGGAAAATCTATGCGCGCCAGTGTAGTAGTAATACTTTGGTAGGGTTAACAAATTAAATCGTTAGCAAGAAAAGTGAAGCCATTAATTATATTAATATTATAGTATTAAGTAGCGTTTTGTACCTCGTTGAAATTAATTAATTTGTCCACTTACTACAATACACACATGCCACCACATTTTTTAAATGGTATATTCTATTTCGGGCATCAATTTCCACTAATGACTAAAAGACAGTCATATTTTTAATTAACAAATAAGTACTTTCTAGTAATAATAATGTGTAAAAGATTTAAATGATTAATTGTATCCAGGAAAATTGATCAACTTGTTGGGGCGCACAAGGGACAGATCACCCGACCCGACTCGATTAAACCAAATTAACCAATACATTTTGCATCACTTTATTCATTAATACAACAACTTACATGCATGCACAAAACCAATAATTTTCAATAGCAACATTTATCAGGATAAAAATATTATACAATAATTATTTTTATTAAAATGAACGAGTTCGGGCCGACACAAGTGTGGCCGTGTGATTGAGTGTTTGTTATTTTGCTCATATGACTTTGCATATTTCTTTTTGGAGACATTCATCCTAACTCAATTACGGTAAAAGGATTAATAAATTTTAATTACGAATTGATAAACTCGACGTAACTACAAGTTAGTAACAAACCGAATATTTAAAATTGAATAATTAGGAATTGTTGAATATTAACTAACCTCATATTAATTAATTCACTAATTAATTAAAATTTAAAACATAAATATCCAATAACTTATGTAATTTCTCCAATGCATCATAGCAAAATGAAATTCCAAACTTCCACAATCGACGATCCCACTAATTCAACTGTTATTCATTCCTGATATAAATAATCTTTGGGCTTTGGTGTTATTTTCCACTCCTTGTGGCATCAACTATTCAAAACGCAAATTGGGAAGGAAGAAATCTGTATATGAATAAAAGTTATAAAAAGAAATTATAGAATAAGATGATAGAAGCGCATTTCAGTTGTTAACATTTCTCGAGAGTTTTAGTTATTAATTATGACGATACACTTAATTAGTTAAATACATTTTAATATTAATCTTTATTCTTTAGCGGGAATTGAATGATTTATTTATCCAAACCATTCAAACACTAACTGGAATTTGGAACAAGAGAAAAAAAAAAATTGTTTTATTCTTACAATCAATTTAAAAAACTGGTGGAAGTCAGAGTTGTCGTTCTCAAAATCATTTGAGGCTCTATTTGGGATCATTTTTCTGTCGACTTGCATGCTTTTTATGGAGTGCCAAGTGCAACACATTTAATTTATTTGAGTTAACTTAAAAAATGGTCCATAAACTATGAGTTTATCTCGTTCATAGTCTCTGGACTTTAAAAATATCGTCAGTAGTCCCTGGACTAAGGGTTTATCTCAAAATTGGTCCTTTTGGCTTTTTTTTGGTATGAAAATGCCCTTTTGGGGGTTTTTGAGGGTTTTGGACAATTTGATCTTTTTACATTTTTAACATTTTAAATCTGATATTATTGTTATGTACTAAATTTGATATTATTTCAAAATTATCATTCTTCTTCCATTTTGTCATCCTTCACTTTGTTTTTTATTTCAATATTATATTTAATTTTATAAAATTAAATTTTAAATTTTGATTTTTAAATATCAATAAAATTTTTAATTAAACTATTAATTCATGGACACTATAAATATTGATTAAAACTATTAATTTTTGTTATTTAATATAATATTCAGCTGAATTGAAGAAGTACACACAAATAATATTAATCATGATGGAAAAATAAGAGTTATTCTATTTAGCCTTCGTTCGGTTGTTATAATTGCTTGTGATTGAATATTATGAAGTTGACTAAAAATTTGATCCTACTAAAACTTTTATATAGGAGTATTTTTGTTGAAAATTACTAGTAAATTTTGATTGTTTTCAAATTAATAAACAAAAATTATATTAGTCTTACATTAGATGCATATTTATTTCAGAATAAATCGTGTTATATGATATATTTATGATTAAAGCTATTAAATATTGATTAAAACTAAGTCATTGTCATATTGATTAAATATTATACACTTTCAAATATTGATTATGACTATTAATTTTTTTATTTAATAATTTTTGTAATTAAAAAAATTTATTGATATTTAAAAGTTAAAATTTAAAATTTTGTAAAATTAAATTTAATATTGAATTAAAGAAACAAAGTGAAGGATGACAAAAGGGAAGACGAATGATAATTTTGAAATAATATCAAATTTAGTACATAACTGAAATAATATCATATTTAAAATGTTAAAAGTGTAAAAAGATCAAATTGCCCAAACCCCCCAAAACCCCTCAAAAGGACATTTTCGTACAAAAAAAAGCCAAAAGGATCAATTTCGAGATAAACCCTTAGTCCAGGGACTACTAGCGATATTTTTAAAGTCCAGGGACTATGAGCGAGATAAACCCATAATCCAGAGACCATTTTTGTAGTTCACTCAATTTATTTATAACACTGAAAAGTTACTTACTGTAAAGTAATTAATTCATTCTTTAAGATAAATTACTTTCTCTTGTAAAAACTTTTTTTATTTTTAGACAAGTATATATACACCCATAATGCATGCATCTTTAATTTAAAATTTTAAATAAAAATAAAATAATTTGCATCCATCTATTTTGAAAAATAAAGAGCATATATTACCACTCCTTGATTTTTTTTAAATGAAGTTTTATTATAATTTTTAGATGATATAAATGTTTATTAATTAAATAATGAAGCAAAGTAATATTTTAGAAAAAAAACACGTAGTATTATAGTTTAGCAAAAATTGCGTAATATTTAAGTTATGTTTAACTAGTGATTTAGTGTGTCAGCTTGCTTATCCAATCATCAATTTGTGTGCGTGTGGACCGACTGTGTAATAAAAGAAAACATGTTTATTGGATCAGATGAGATCGCACAAGACTATGGTTTCATGACATTCCACTGATGATTTTACTATTTTAATAATATATGTTCAAACTTAAAATTTTACTTAAGAGCACATCACGATTAAATTTATAATAAAACATTTCAATTTCTGAAAAACCATAAGCTATAATTTTAGGATATTTTGATTAAAAATGATAGATTTTTCTGAAAATATGGTATATGAATTTTAAAATTTTTACTTTCTGTTTTAATCAAGATATATAATATACTATTAATATTATATTTTAAAATAAATATTATTAAAATAATAAAACTATTAATAAGACATAATGGGGTTCGGGTAATTGTAGAATACAAAATTTATTCTGAAATCCTAGTGACGAAGTAATCAATCCTCTATTAATTCTTTATCCCAATTGAGTGTAATCACTATATCAGTAACTATTATTTGCTCTTATATATAGAGAGAATGCACACTATGTGAGCATCATAAATGTTCAATTGAAAAATAAAAAGAAAAATGAAGAAGAGTTTATTAAACATATGGTGACATAGAGTATATATTGAGCCTTTTGAGATCAGTATATAGGCCTTCGTTGGATAAAATATCTTAAACATGGAAAATGGATTAGTTATAAAGAAGCATGAATTATTATGTGGAGTAGTAATTTGAATCTGATGGTAAATCACTAAATCAGTAGTGTTAATCACAATATTGGCACTGTAAAACACATTATTTAAACTGAGAAAATTAAATTAAGAAGAAGTCTATTAGAAGAAGATATATTCAAACTCGTGAATATTTATATGTTTCGCCTGGGATTCTGGTTGAGAGGACTCTCAATTTCTTTGCGCATTTATATAACAAATGAAAGGAAAGCAGAAAAGAAAGCTATACCATGGCAGAAATCCAGTGTATTAAATTCTTTCAGATACAATTCATTTATAGGCGAGCTGCTTAACAAATTTCTAAAAACTCTCTAGCACTATCTGCCACTAACAAAATAGAATAACGTAATTAAATTGACTACTAAATCACTCTACATGATAAATGACTCCTAAACTCTAGAACAAAAATAACCGAACAAACTAAATAGAATCAGCCACTAAACATATTTATTAGTGGACCTTTTGGTTTTCAAATCAGCCACTAAACAGAACAAAATCAATTGCTCATACTTAAAGTTAAACCTTTTGATTTTCAAAATAGAGTCTTGTTAGGTTGAGATTTATCAACCTAATTGAGAATTGAGATGCAATCTCAGCCACTCATCCAGAATATTTGTGAAATGTCAACGGCATGTAGTTTATGTCAACAGAGGGGCATAATCGTAATTTTATTATTATTTATTTTATTTTATTTTATTTTTATATTTTTATATTTTGTAATTTTTATATTTTTTTTTAATTTTTATTAAATTTTTTTTAAAAAAAAAATTCATTTTTTTTATTTTTTATTTATTTTATTTTTTTTTTCAACTACATATACAATTCATGTCAACTACACATCAAATGTCAACAACTTTATTCAATAAATACTATTTGACATGAATTTACATGTAGTTGACATTATATTGTGTAGTTAACATGAATTGTATATGTAGTTGACATGGATTGTACACATAGTTGACATTATATGTGTGTAGTTGACATGAATTTTGTGTTTGGTTAACATGGATTGTACACATAGTTGACATTATATGTGTGTAGTTGACATGAATTGTATATGTAGTTGAAAAATAAAAATTAAAAAAATTAAAAATAAATAAAAAAAATAAAAAATAAATAAAAAAAAAATAAAAAAAATTTTAAAATTGTTTAAAAAAAATTAATAAAAAATTAAAATTAAAAATTAAAAAAAATATTTATTGAATAAAATTAACCATGATATTACCATTCTGTCCTTTCATAATTAATTAATCTAAAGATATTTTCCATGTGGAAAAATCTGGACCACTCATTTAATAAAAATGAGTGGCTGATATTGCATCTCATTTCTCAATTAGCATAAAAAATCTCAATTGATCACATAATTAAATTGACTACTAAATCACTCTACATGATAAATGACTCCTAAACTCTAGAACAAAAATAACAGAACAAACTAAATAGAATCAGCCACTAAACATATTTATTAGTGGACCTTTTGGTTTTCAAATCAGCCACTAAACAAAACAAAATCATTGCTCATACTTAAAGTTAAACCTTTTGATTTTCAAAATATCAATACTTAAATTGAAAGAGAGTGTATTGGATTATTCTCTTTTATAGTTACACATTCTTGGATGTGTTACTCTTTCTTTCAATGTGGGATAAAAGTAATTATTTATAACTATATGATAAATCTCACATCATTCTTTGTCTATATTACTCCTATTACTCTATCTTCTATTATTATATTTTAACAACAAATATTATTACATCAACTATTATTCATTAGTTGTTTATCATTATCGATTGCTTATGTTTATAAGTTTATGTATATGTTAACTAATAAATACTATGCGAAGTGATCAATTGCTAACTCATCCCTTAGTTGCTAACTACAACTAATTTAAGACTATAAGATTTTAGAAATCTTGTGGTCTACAATTTGCCATGTTAATTTCGTTTTTCATTTTTTAATATTAAAAAAATAACAGCAACTATCAAATTTAGGGTTTAGAAATACAATGTCAATACAGTGTATGAAATACATCAACACGAAGACATAATAATGTCAACACAATTTCATATTGACATTTTACAAGCATAATATTAACATATTATGTAAGGTGTATTGACATAAATCTGTTCGTCAAAAATACGAAAATTCAAAAAAAAAATTAATTTTTTTTCAAATTTTGACGTCGGAACATATGCATGTAGTATATCGTTGGAATCCTTATAAAATTATCTTTAATTTGATATATGTTATATGAATTTAAAGTTTTGGGATTTCTTTTAAAAGTTAGGTATAACTAACTTGACATTAATACCCCTATTGTTTTTATTGGAATTAATCATATAGCCTTATTGACGTTTTTTGTTGATCGTATTGACATTTCGTGGTTGATGATATAGGCCTTTAATTTGGATATCTAATGCCTATTATTGAGTTGTAGTTAGCAATTAAGCATTGAGTTAGCAATATAACACTCCCCTAAATACTAATATTATACACATTAAAAGAATAATTATTATACAAATTGTATAAACCTAATGATAACTATTATACAAATAGATATTTTTCTATATACAAATCATAGTTCTCAATAATTATTTATATTTATTTTTATCTATCAAGAATATATTCAAATAATAATTTTGTTTATATATATATATAAGGTCATATTCTAATGCTTATAGCACCCTAATCCAAAATCAAGACCAAATCTCCACCCTTAGATTTTAAAATGAGTGGATGAGATTAAATCTTACGAATCTCAATAAATAGTAGATAAAATATCAATAAAAGGGTAATATCGTCATTATGTTATCATATGATAATTTTCGTGAATATTTTTTTATATCAACATAGTGTATTACAAATATCAACACTAGTACAAGAAAATATCAACACATAATTATTGAGATTTTTACATGATTTTATTGAGATTTTTACATGGTTTTGTTAATAAAAATCTGGTTATCAACATTTACGAAAACTAAAATAAAAAATATCAAATTTCATCACCCGAATGTCGTCGGAACATATGCAATTGAGATCTCATTGGAATCCTTATGAAATTATCTTTAATTTGATATATTTTTTGCGAAAAAATAATTTAAATCAAGAGAGTTACGTAAATTTAAAGTTTTAAGATGATTTTAATGAGAGGGAATTGACATTAATACCCTCTAATTTTATTTATTAATTTTCTTAATTAAAAATATAATCCATTTGACATTATTTCAACCACTAGATCTTCTAATCTAATGGTTAAGATTTAGTCTTATGGGGAGTGATCAATTGCTAACTAATTAGCAATTCCAAAATAAGACTAAATCTTAGCCATTAGATTTGAAGATCTAGTGGTTGAAATAATGCCACATGGATTATATTTTTAATTAAGAAAATTAATAAATAAAATTAGAGGGTATTAGTGTCAATTCCCTCTCATTAAAATCATCTTAAAACTTTAAATTTACGTAACTCTCTCGATTTAAATTATTTTTTCGCAAAAAATATATCAAATTAAAGATAATTTTATAAGGATTCCAACGAGATTTGCATATGTTCCGATGACGTTCGGATGATGAAATTTGATATTTTTTATTTTTATTTTCGTAAATGTTGATAACCAGATTTTTATCAACAAAACCATGTAAAAATCTCAATAAATATGTGTTGATATTTTCTTGTACTAGTGTTGATATTCTTATGTCATATTGTTGATATTTGTAATACACTATGTTGATATAAAAAAACATTCACGAAAATTATCATATGATAACATAATGATGATATTACTCTTTTGTTGATATTTTGTCCACTATTTATTGAGATTCGTAAGATTTAATCTCATCCACTCATTTTTAAAATCTAAGGATGAAGATTTGGTCTTGATTTTGGATTAGGGTGCTATAAGCATTAGAATATGACCTTATATATATAGAGTTGTGATCAATATCGAACCCTTCTTAAAGACCGAACTAGAGACCAAATTTGGGCCACTCATTTTTCTTTATCTTATGATTATGATTAATTTAGAATTAATTTAATATTTTATTAAATAAAAACGTTTTTAATTTATTTAGTTTTTAATTTTTTTAAAAAAAAAATTCTTAATTTTTTTTAATTTTTTTAAAAAAAAATTTAGAATTTTTTTAAAATATTTTTTATTCGATAAAAACTTGCTGGAGTAAATAATGAACTATATTCACTACATAATGAACTAAATGAATGTATGTTATGAAATAATTTTTCGCATTCATTATATACTGAATTTATTTCAACTGAAAGATAATTATGTCATAACACATTATGAAGTAATAAAATAATAAAATGAAGTAATAAACTAATGAAATGAAGTAGTAAACTAATGAAATGAAGTAATAACATAACTGAATGAAGTAATAAACTAACGGAATGAAGTAATAGCATGACTGAATGAAGTAATAAACTAACAGAATGAAGTAATAACCCTAAACCCAATTGAAAGATAATTATGTCATAACACATTATGAAGTAATAAACTAATGAAATGAAATAATAGCATGACTGAATGAAGTAATAAACTATCGGAATGAAGTAATAAACTAATAGAAAGAAGTAATAGCATGAATAAATGAAGTAATAAACTAACGGAATGAAGTAATAGCACGACTGAATGAAGTAATAAGTTCATAACATACATTCATTTAGTTCATTATGTAGTGAATATAGTTCATTATTTACTCCAGCAAGTTTTTATCGAATAAAAAAAAATAAAAAAAAGTAAAAAAAAATAAAAAAAATTTAATTTTTTTTATAAAAAATAAAAAAAATCTAAAAAATAAAAAAAAATACGTTTTTATTTAATAAAATATTAAATTAATTGTTAATTAATCATAACCATAAGATTAAGAAAAATGAGTGGCCCTAATTTGGTCTCTAGTTCGGTCTTTAAGGGTGGATTTGTGATTAATAGGACTCTCTTTCTCTCTCTCTCTCTATATATATAGGGGAGCATTAAGCTACTTTCACCCCTTAAGATACTATCTCCTTTTTAATATCATCCATTGGATATTGGCAGTGGACGGTCAAGATTAAAAAATCGAATTTAATCCCGTCTTGCATTATTAGTTTAATTTCGTGCATTACCAGGGTATAATAGTAAACGTAAAATGTCTGGATCCCGTTCGAAAATGGAAGGTCCGATAATTAAGCGGGAATTTGATAGACCTTCCAACTTCTCACTCCCTCTCATTCAATCCCATCAAACCACAACCAAATAACTTCTCATCATCTTCAAAATCCGTCAAACCCTAGCCGCCGCCCCTGAAAACCCTAGCCGTACCGCGACTTCGATTCTCACCGCGAAAAGCTGCGTCTGTCCACGATTCCGAGTCCCGAAGTTCCGGTTTGAGTATTAGATATTGGGCTATCCAATTTTGGAATGTTATTGTTGGTTTCTTAGTGGTATGTGTTCTGACGTTAACTATTGGCGATGAATTCGACCTAAAATTGGTCATTTTGTTTTTAGTACGCGACTCCGGAACTTAGATGTTGATTTTGTTGGTTCTGTAGACTAATTTGGTGCGGTATCTGTTGTTGTTGTATCAGTTAGATTTGCGATGTCGAAGAGAGGCCGCCCATTCAAAAGTCAGTCGACGCAGACCGAAGGTGAGACCGCTGCGCCATTTTTATGAAACTGATTGTGTGCTTTTCCTTATTTTGGTACATTATTGAATGTTTTCTATACATTTGTTGGCTTGATTTTTTGCATTACAAGTCTATTGTCTCTCTGTATTATGCTTGACTAAGCGGCGTCCGGTTTTGTTACATTATTCAGTTAGTTTTCTGCATCATTTGGTTGGAATTGACCATTATTAATGTATGTGTTTATTAGAAGGGGTCATGTGGTTGGAGGTGTCCACTGATAAGTCGTGAGTTTTAAGAACCAGTGGGCTTCTTATAGTCCATTTTGATGCATTATTTATCAGTATTTGTACATTGTTAGCCTTTATTTGTGCATTACAAGTCTAGTTCAACTCTGTTATATTATTGCTTAAAGTGGTTTCCATTTTTGTTACATTAGTCATTTCATTGGCTGCATTATTTGGTTGGTCTGCACCATTACAGATATCTGTGTTTAGTGCAGTTTGATGCATTATTTAACAGTATTTGTACATTTTTAGCCTTTATTTGTGCATTTAATTTCTATTGCATCTGTTATGTTCATTAAATTATCCAGTTATTTGTGTATTTTGTGCATTATTCAGTTATTTTATCTGCATTATTCGGTTAGATATCAACATTATTGTTGTTGGACACAAATTATTAAACATTATTCATTAAAATTTCATGAATTATTTGTTTGGATTTCATCATTATTGTTCTACAGTGCGGCCAGAGAAAAGTTTCATGAATAGTGTAATATTTTTTGGTGCATTTTGGTCATGTTTTTTTGCATTACAACTGTATTCCATAGCTAATTTAATGTTTGCAGAAGTTGTATACGTTTTGGTTAAATTTTTAAGTACATTTTCTGCATTGTTCATTAACATTAGTCAGTTATTATTATGCATTAATGGTAATTGTGTACTTATTCTGTTTTGCAGCTTCCAAACATCCAAGGTTGGATATAGATCAGGCTGTGGATGATGTACTACCTTTATCAATAGCACAAAAGTTTAGGGAGAGACTTAAGTAACAACAGAGGGCAGAGGCTAGTACCTCAACTGACTCAACTGAAGAAGCGGATAAGAGGAAGACTCGAGGGAAAAAGGTTGACCATTTACACCAGGAGCACCACAAAATTTGTAAATTGTTTGAAAGGTCTGACCCCACGACAAAAGGAAGCAGTGGAAGAACTTGGATTTGGGGCCATGCTACACTACAACATCAGCGAGATCCCCGGGTACATCGCCTACTGGGTTCTCAACTCATTGGATCTTGCACGCTGCCAGATACCTTTGTGTGGGGGTGGAGGCTTGACGATCGATGAGGACGATGTCCATCTGACGCTAGGTTTTCCAAAAGGGCCAACACCAATCTCAAGGCCAGTTGATAAGCAAATCGAATTCCAGTTCAACGACTACGTTGCATAACGTTGTGGAAAGAGTCGTTACAAAATGACAGCGGGTGATGTTGCGAAAGTGATTAAGCAGGAGGTGAACGGTGGTCCTGATTTCAGACGGATGTTCATGTTCATGCTCGAAAATGCAGTAATTGAGACGCCGGCAGACGGTAATTTGAAGCCGAAGATTCTATATTTCATCGACGACGTTGATGAGATTAGGAATCTCAACTGGTGCGGCTACGTCTTATCAGTATTGGAGGCCACCTATCCTACATGGAAGAGAGGTGAAATTGTATATTTCACCGGGCCTATGCACTTTTTATTGGTAAGTGAAACTCTTTCTGCATTAAAAGTGAATTTTGGTCATATTGAAGCATATTTCATATTTTGTTTTACTTATGCATTACTGTCCCTCATTTCTTGCATTAAAAATAATGTATTCATGCATTAAGCGTACAAAAAAATGGATTATTGACCTTCAGTAACTCTGTGTTTATCAGTTGGCGTATGTGGACCACGTGGTTCACACCCGGAGGCGAGTCAGCCGGGCCTTGCCAACAGTAAAAGGCTGGACGATGGAAAACTTAAAACAAAGAGAGGAGGCTGAGCGCGACCAGTTCGGTACTGGGAGATTGGAGGACCGGATAGACAAAGATAAGTATTTGGTGGAAGAGGAAGCAAGTAGATTGGAAGATGTGAACAGAGGAGGTGGTGCAGGACCCAGCAGGAATAGAGCTAACCGTATAAGAGATAAGTTTATCAAGTCAAGCACTCTCTTGGGCTACGCGATTTCGACGTGGGTAGATGATTTCAAAATGATTCCTATTGAAATGATGGAGGATGACTGAGTAAGAGTCGGCAGTCAAATTGGGAAGATGTTGTTGGGGTTGGAGGATGAACATGTGGTTGAGCAAGAAGAGATCGTTACACGTTTGACTCAAGCGAGGGAGGATGAAGAGGATTACAGTCATTTCAAACTAAATAATGTAAGCCAAGTGGCCTTTAATGTACATGTATAATACTAAATGATGTACTGATAAGGCTAATTTCATGCATCGGTTATATGGTGAAAAGCGTTACATTTTGCTGGGTCTAACACGGTTTCTAAGCCAGGTGTGTGACAAAATCGCTAGATCAAGGAGATGCTGAAGGAAACAGTCTAGCGAAGGAATGAAGTAAAAATGAGCAGAATCTAAGGGAAAAGAAGGCTTGAAGAAGGGAGTCAGTAGCTGAGGGCAACAAAGTCCATCTATACCTCGCTGGGCCCCACTCCAACGCCTATAAATAGAAGAGCATGCAACACACAAGGGGACTCTTTTTTTCGCTCACTCTTAGCTCACACACAACACACACTTGGGAATGGAAGATCTGGGGTAGTTTCGGTTCCGAAGGGGTTTTATTCTTCAGAAATTTCAGTCGTAACACCGTCCACGTGAGGGCAAAGATACAATCTCTTTATTTTCAGTTTGTTTTTGCACTTTTACGGTCGAACTTCACTTTTGGGAGTCGATTTAGTTGTTGATGTTACTGATTGTCTATTCACTTCTGTTAGTTTGCGATTATCTGTGATATTTCAAGTTGATTCACGTAGCTCCTGCTGTTGAGAGTTTATTCTAACGAGTTATATGTCGATCTCTGTTTTTGCTGCTATGGTGCTCGATCTGGGAATTTTGTGATAGATCTGTGGTTTGTTGATTGATTGGAGGTTGTTGTTTAAATCTGAAGTTATGAAATGTTTCTTTTGGCTGGAGTTTGTGTCGGATGCTTGGATCCGGAGTGGATTTAGCGTCTGAGGTTGGATCTGAAGGGAGGAGGTCGAGTTGTGCATGGATTTTGAGTTTTCCGCTTGCTTTCTGTTTTACTTCGTCTAGCATCTGTAGATCTGTTTAGTTCTTTATTGTTACTCATCAAAATGGTTTAGATTCAGTCTGCTCTGTTCCGATTTCGCTCATGCTGTTTTTCTTCTGAGTTTTTACGCAAATTGGTAGAAGAAGACGATGTCACTGTTAGTTAGTACCAGAGTTAGTTGTTTTTCCAGCTTTTCGTCCGTACTCTGCCTTTTCAGTTATGGTCCCCATAGTCAGTTTGTTACCCAGATCTAGGTGATTAGAGTAGTTTCTTAGATCTAGTGATTGTTCGGTTTAATTTTCGTGAATGCTTTTGCTGTTTTGCCTAGGTCTAGCTGTTAGCGTAGCATTTTAAATTCCCAAGTTAAGTTTATTTTCCTCAACCCGAAAAATGCGTGGCAGCAGCCAACCCCAAAAACAAGTCCAAATCCTTGAACATGATTGTTACGCATCCATCTCCGTGGGATCGATCCATACTTCCCTATGCTAGGTTTAGTAAAGTGGTTGAGGGTTTTTGAAAGAGTGCTCTGTGTGTCCGACGACTAGGATTTTATCGACGACCAACGAGTTCCTAGACCGCGTGATCTAGTGGATTTGCTGGACCAAGGAACCCTGTTATATTCTTTCTGTGCACACAGCGTGTTAACCAACATACCGGTCATTTCAATGAACATGTGGTTGAGCAAGAAGAGATCGTTACACGTTTGACTCAAGCGAGGGAGGATGAAGAGGAGTACAGTCAAGAGTGGATTGATGAGATGGAAAAAATGATGGCGGCATACGACAAGAAGAAGACGATTGCAAGAGGCTTCGATAGGCCATCTTTTGTGCTGGACGGATTTGAATGTCCTGACCCGTTTGCTACACAGCAAACCCAGACGACAGACGGGGCTGGTGGTTCAGGGACAAAAACCACTGATGATACTGCACAAGATGAGCCGGGTGGCGCTGCTGACCAGGGTGGGGACACAGCAGGAAAAGATGGTGGTGGCCAGCATGAGAAAACTTCTAGTGTAGCAGCGACTGAGGTATGTTCTAAGAAACTAAATGATTAAGTGTTATTAATTAGTACAATATTACAGCTTTCCATTTGTGTTCGTTTGTTTGTAGGTGCCTAGAAGTAGTGGTGACAATGATGTGAAGGATAGGGTGGATGCAGCGGCAAAGAGTAAAGCCGAGAAAAATAAAGACAAAACAAAGAGTGCAGCCGTAGGGGACACCGTCAAGGTAAAAATAATCATAACTTGCATTGTGTAATAATATAATCTCAAGCATAACTTGCATTATTTACAGTACTTCTGTACATTATATGTATATATGTATGCATTATTCAGTGCATTTTGATTAATTATTTTTGAAAAAAACCCAGACAACTAAAGGGAAACGCGCTGAGGTTCCGGCAGCAAAGAGAAAACAGCCAGCTAGGGATGGACCTTCAAAGGCAGCAATGGGCAAACAGATGGACATTCGGCAGGAGGTTGAGTATATAAAGGAAGCCTTCATTTTCTGCATTATTAGTTTGATGGCATGCATTATTGAATTGTTATATTATTTCTTGTTTAACGATACAGGCTGCTGCACCCCGTAAGGGCGTAGTGATTGGTGTTGTGCGAACAAGTGAGCCACCGCAACTTGTAGATCCAAAACATGGAGGTGGAAAGGTTGGTGATCAAAAAAAAGGCAAGAGTGAAACAGATCACACAGGAGTCGGATGCGGATGAGGTATCGAATAGTGAAGTTAATACAAGGACTAAAGTAATAGATCTACTAAATGATTGTTATGTGTCTTTAATTTTTTGCAGAAAGCAACCGGACGAATGAAGAAGCCAAGTCTGGCTACCCGGTCTCCATTCCACAAGAGAGCAGTTAGACTGACCGCAAAGCCACACACAGTGGACAAGCAGCTCTATTACTGGGTTCTATGCACGGCGGAAAAGAACAGGTAAAATTTATACTTTAGATATTCTTACTTTTGGGACAACTGGAAGAGTACTGTGCAGATCGAGATGCAGTCATTAGCGCCATTCAAGCCTGTGAGCCCCGATGTTATCGACACATGGAGCTCTTACCTGAATACAATGGAAAAGAACAAGGCGCCGGAGACAGTTTCCAGACTTTTCTTCTCAACAAGACCATGCGTGAGTGAACACCATTCTCTCCATGTTTCTGTCTCGTTACTATAATTATCTAAAGTTTGTAACGGCTAACACAAACAAACTACAGATTCAGTCAATGGTGGACGCACAACCCAAATGGACGGAAGAATTCCAGTTCGATACATTCTGGACCAGGGTGTTGGAGGAAACAATTGGAACGGGCAGCTATCAGTGGGACAAGTATGAAATGGTGAGTTGTAGTTAAATAATGTACTCCCTCCGTCCGCGAATAGAAGTCCCGGTTGGCCATTTTCAACCGTCCGCCATTAGGAGTCCCGGTTAGACATTTTATCTTGGGAGTATAAAAAATGACCTCATTGTTCCCTTAATTTAGAAGCTGCAATAATTTTAATCCACTTTGATTGCATTTCTCACTCTCTCTCTTAATGTTAGATTTCATTATTCCAAAGAATAAAGCAAATAATAATATAAATGGGTCTCACATTCCACTATCACACACTTTAATTATTACACTCAAACTTTTCTTAAAACCCGCACCCAACTCAACTGGGACTCCTATTCGCGGACGGAGGGAGTAGTCGTTTCTTAGATGTACTGGAGAGAATAGTGTGTGGTAATGCTGCTTCCGTTGTGCAGTTTTTCTTCCCAGTTTGGGGGACGTCCCATCAGTATGTGGTCTGTTTTGATCTTGGTGATTCCAAGATGAACATCATTGATCACACATTGGCTGAGACACACGGGACATTTGGAGAGAAAACTGGGGACACGCCCTCTGTTCTGGTAATATACATTACACTACATATTTTGTGCATTATACATCACAAATTGTACATTATGTTCAATTGGTTTTGGTGTGTAGAAAAAATTCTTTGCAGCAGCACTTACGAAGTCCAAGGTTTCAAAAATGGCGGCACAAGTAAAAAAATGTAGTGCGCATGTCGTGACAATGCTGTGGAGGAACAACAGTGGCACCGTGGACACGAGGGTGTATGTGATGAGGCATATGGAGACGTACTTTGGAGAGTAGGAGAAGGATTGAGACTGCGGTCTAACTGCAAAAGGAACGAAGAGCCTGGAATTGTTGCGCATGAAGTTTGCGACGGCGCTGCTAACTTCTCCACACCACTCGAAGACTGAGACCAACCAAACACAGGCCACGAAGCATTGGATGGATAGGCCGCCTAAATTCAACTTTGAAAAGTGGGTCGAGAATTATGGGCTCGAGTGAACTAGATGGTTTTTTATTTGGATATGAACTAGATGTTTTTTTTATGATGGGAAGGGTGAACATCGAATTTGTGGGTTCGAATGCTTTGGATATCTTGAAATGTTTTCGATTTCTTGGTACTAAATGTTTTGGATACTCCTGAACTAGGTGATTTAGAATGTTTTGGATATGTAGGTACTAAATGTTTGCTCCACAAAACTGGTAATTGCTTCAGATAACTTAATAATTACAAAATATTGCCTAATAATGTACAATATACAGGGAATAATGTATAACATAACTATCGAACATATTAATGTTATACATTGTGCAAACTACAATGCATATAACTATACAAATAATGTAAATAAATTGATTTATAATGCAATTTTCCGTGATGTTAATGAAGTGACATACCAGTGCATATAACAAATAATGTAACACTTATACATGCATAATGTATGTAAATATGCATGTAATGCAAGGTTATTCAAATTATAGAAAATACTGTTTCTCCAAACGACCGGCTCCTGTAATAATTCTGAAAACGAAACAAGTACTCAATTCAATTAATGTAACAAATAGATAACAATAATGCTCAAAAAAACTTTTATAATGAATAATCATTTAAACAATCTAGTTCAAAGTGGGAAGAAATAGACTTAAACACTGAGCATAAAACGCAAAACAAAGAACAATAATGTTGTTATAATGAAAATTAATCAAGATTTCCTCTTTCCCTTAGGCAGCTCATTCTCCGTTTCAAGCTCTTTAAGCATATGACAATTTCTAGAGTCGTGATGGCACAACTCATCGCACGCGTTACACCGTCTAAGGGGCCTAGTAGCATCCTTGATAGCCTTTTCTCTCTTCGAAATCAGACGACTAGCGGAGCTGCTCGCGTGCCCCTTCGTCTTTACCACATTCGGAGGGTGGACCTTGACGACTTCCGGCCTTTCCATTCCATAAAACTGTTCGATCATTCGCCTCTTCTCAGAAGCGGATGGCAAAGGAGTTCCAGCTTGAAGTGAATTACCAAGTTCCTCCAATCCACCTACGAAGAAAACCATAGAACAGTGAGATCCCTTGCTTTGAAACGTTTTTTCTTTCATCAACAACGGACTGTGTAGGTAAATTCTCATCAACATGTCCATGGACAGCCTTAACCAACGGAGTCTTCATCCATCTACTTGCACAGTAGTTATCCAGAATCTTTTTTACTTCATTGTTCTGGAACAAAAAGAAGACATGGTTGCACAGATAGCCCTGCCTACTGAATAGTTTGCAATCACAAGAATATGAGTCGTCAGTCCTATCATGTCTCACAAAGTAGGAATGGCGAAGGCTGTCTCCAAGTTTGTAGGTGTCAACAGAGTCTGCAGATGAGAACCCCAAAACGCGACACCTGTCATTTCCCTCAACAATCTCCTCTTGTATTTTCTTGAACATACTATCTGTGTACAGAGTAGAAGCATGTTTCTCGAAAGGCAGAGTAGTGGCCAATATAGGCAGGGCAGTCGCGTCTTGGTAGTCCAGCTTTGTTCCACTATTCCGCTGAAAATCCACAGCTTGATTGAAATTCAAGTAGAATTCGGCAATGTTGTTGCGTGGCTTGAGAAATTTTTTATAGAAGTTGTTCTCTGACTCATAAATAGAGGTGGTCCTAATCATCGAGCCCATCGGGAAATCTCTAAAGTATGCAGGTATCCATAATTGCCTGTAGTCGTACAATGTCTTCAACCAACCATGGTCTTCCAGGTCGTAACGTTCAAGTACTCCATTCCACTCTTCTTCGAACTTGTCGGGTTCAAGCAGATTCGACCAGACGCAGGCATTGAACTCTTTCTTGAAATCTTCGTCCCGCAACAACCGACCAGGAACTTTATTGGCCAACTTATGCATGATATGCCACATACACCATCTGTGGCGAGTCCCGACAAGAATCTCTTCAATAGCCGATCTCATCCCCAAATCTTGATCTGTAACAATCATCTTCGGAGCAACCCCCATACATTGGACAAAATGTCTAAACAGCCATGCAAAAGCGCCTGTCTTCTTGTTGCTTACCAAACCAGCAGCGAAAGTCACTGGTCGTCCATGATTGTCCTTTCCTGTGAATGGCGCGAAGATCATACAATACCTGCGTAACATAAGCCAACATAATTCAAGAAAAGTACATATGTAATGCATGCAAAATACATTGTAATGCATACAATAATATACATATTCAAATGTTATAATGCACGACAGGTATACCTATTGGTGTTGTAGGTGGTGTCAAAAGCCACAATATCACCGAACATGTGGTAATTCATCTTCATCAAACCATCACACCAGAACAAAGCAACAAGCTGGTTGCTAGCATTAACCTCGTACTCATATGTGAATGCTTCGTACATCTCCTTCTTCCTAGCCATATCATCCAAAACCATTTGTACGTCAAAACCATGAGCGTATACTTTGATGTCTCGTGAAGCATTCCTTATATCCCCAACATTGCAGCCAACGAGCTGAAAACCACCCAGAATTTCCTTCAGCACATTAAACGTGAGCGTGGGACCTATGTTAGCCTTTGAACAATCAAGGATAAATTGGTGATGTACGTCGTCCAACTTTCGATTGATTGACATAAACTACTGATGCTCTGTCCCAACCATGTAATGGTTATGAACTTCGTTAAACTCCTCGACAGTATAACCTGAAACTCCTCCATCGGAGAAGAACTTGAATGAGATACTGGCTTTACAACCACAACGCTTGGATAAACGTCGACGTTTTAACGAAAAACCAGACCGTACATTTGCTTGGTCATCCTCGCTCGACTTCTTGATGCCTTCCCTGTTGCATACCACGTTATACCAAGTAATTATACCATCAGTTTTCCTCATTTGTGATTTGTGAGTATCAAAACCAACAGCCCGGGCATACACATCGTAGAACGCGAAACAAAAATCCAGTGATTTGAACTTCTGGCCAACCACAGGCTTCAACTCTTTCGAACACTCGGGTACAACAACCACTGCACACAATCACAAAAAACAAAACTCAGCTAACATAAACATTATGAACCATAAAACTTGCATTATCTATCTAATAATTTACATTATCCAGAACTAAATCTACATTATATGTATCTAATAACACAACACCCTAGTTTAATTAACGTGTCTAAACCATAACAAAGGCAACATAAAACGTGCATTATCTATCTAATAATGTACATTATATAGTATTAAATCTACATTATTTGTAGCTAGTAACACAACACCCTAGATTAATCAACGTTTCTAAACCATAAACAAGACAAACTAATACTTGGATTATTTATTCACAATTTTACATTATCCAGTAATGAATGAACATTAAGATTAACAAATAATACAACATCCAAGCCGCCCGTCCCTAAACCCTAGCCCATGCAAACTCAATTCTAAACCCTAGGCGACCCCCTTAAGCAAACTCATGCTCCTTGTTAGCGTCAGTTATGGAACTAGATTTAATTAACAGATACAGAATGTCGAAGAAGTTTGCGTTAATATGTGTGATTTGGAAATTAATGAAACGTGGATACAAAAAAATATGACTTCTCGAAAAAAATCACCTTCGTCCATGTTTGAATCATAAGCTTCGTCCATTGTTGAAGAACCACCTTCTTCCATTGTATTAACGATAATGTTCCAGGAACACTCCCAAAAATAACGCATAAATGCACAAACTGCATACGATAATTACAACCAAGGCAAGTTTCGCACAAACGCATGATTTGATTTTTAACAAAGAACTAACGTTGAAAGATGAAAGAGAAGAAAGGTTAATTTCACGATGAAAGAGAAGAAAAAATTCTGGGAGAAGAAGAAAAAAACCGACGCAATATTCTGTGAGGAGAAAATCATGGACTTTCCATAACCACCAACACTGTCATTCCCTTAAAAGCCCTTTTCCATTTTTTTAATTAATAAAAAATGCATGATCAGGCCTTAATTTCGACCATTAGATGATAAGAATGAATGGTTGGGATTAAAAAGGAAAAAAGCATATAATATAGGGGTGCATTAGGGTGCCACCATGTTTAGAGTGACAACATACCACTAATACTAGCCCTTAGATCAATAAGACGGACGTCTAAGATTGAATATATATGAAATAGAGTTCGGATTGCAGTCTTATGTATTGGATATTGCAGTCGTGGGTATTTTAGTCATTTCATAATATTTTGAAATCAAAATTGGGGATATCCCCCAAAAATAGCATCACTCTCCAAATCCTTCTCTCTCTCTCTCTCTCCGACTCTTCTCTGTCTCTCTACCTGACTCTCCGATAGCGATTACTCTCATTCCGCCGCCTCTGTCTCTAAATCCCGCCGTCTCTGCCTCCGCCTCTGAATCCATCTCTCTCTCTTCCCCCCTCTCTCTACCGCCGATTTACTACGAGAAACCCTAAATTCACAAGTTCACGCCGCCTCCGCCGCCGCCTCTACACCGTGAGTCGGCGAGTAACCCTCACTTCGACGGTGATTAAGACTCGCTTCGACGGTGAACTGAAGCAACGTTTCCGGCGGCAAACTCGATTTCCGATGGCGGTATGGTTTTTTTATTTCTGGATATCGATTTTGAGAGATGCAGTGGTGATATGAAAGTTTTTTATAGTCGTGAGTTCAGTTTTAATCGGCGTTTTTGGTGATTTTCGCAATTATATAGCTATTTGCTCCATCTATTGGTGATTTTTGCAATTATATATTGTCACCGAAAGACCTCATCAGCTATCACCACTATACCGAGCCTCTTCACCACTATGTGATTCGGTATTCCTTTATTTCACCCAAGTGAACCTTGAGTGATCATCCACCAACACCATAACATAGCGATGACTGCTGCAGCTTGGTGTTCTAGTCGGTCCCATCAAATCTGTGTGAACTAACTCGAACAACGTGGATCTACAATTCAAAGACTTTTTAAAAGGGAGTCTATGTGATTTACCATATTGACAACCTTGACAAATCACATCTTCGCACACATTCACCAGAGTAGGCATACCAGCGACCAGCTTTTTAGACGACATTTGCTGCAGTAGCTGATGGCCTACATGCCCTAACCGAGCATGCCAGATCGATGTATTGTCGGTTTGACTAGTTTTCTTGACATAAGCTTCACCTGCTGACATAACAAACAAAGAACCATTCTTCTCTCCAATATACGTTACATCAGCAGAAATATTCTTCACATTATCAAGCACCTTCAAATCATTAGGACCAAACAATACATACTTTCCAGATTCTGTAATTTGAGTGACCGAAACTAGATTTCGTTTCAAACCTGGAACATGGTAAACATCATGCAGCTTGACACTTTTGGCTGATCGATTTCCGACAACATCAATGGTCACGTCACCTTCTTTGGCTACTGGATGAGTTGAGTTGTCTGCAATGACAACAACTTTCTCTCCATGGTGATCACGCATCTCCGAGAACAAAGTGTCATTTTCGGTTGCATGATGAGAGCAACCTGAATCGGTGATCTATTCCTCCATGTCGTTGATGTAGTTGACATGGACATCACCTGCCTTTCCTTTGCTTGCTTCAACAGTGAAGCACTGGTCCCATTCAATTTTATCATCTCCATCATTTGTGCAAGCAACGTTAGCTTTAGTAAGCTTAACACAACAATTCTTCTTAATATGCCCAAGTTTCCACACCTGAAACACGTGATAGGTTTCTTACTTGGAGATTTGCCTTTGTCTACACTCGTGTCTTCATCCTTGCCCTTGTTCGAAGTCAAAGCATTCTTCTTGTTTGATTTCCCCTTTGAGAAAAGAACAGCATCTGAATCAAGATTTTTCGCCATTTGTTTCGCCAAGGCTTCTTGATTACAAAGAAGATTCTCTAGCTCCTCTACTGAAGGCTGATTTGACCACCCTTGGATCGAGGTGACGAAGGGCCCATACTCCTTCCTCAGACCACGAATAAGATAGCGACGCAGACGTGCTTCACTGATCTTTTCGTTCGTGTCTATCTCTGATATTTCAGCACAACAACTTTTAATCCGTAAAAAGTATTCGGAAACTGACATACCTCCTTGAGTTAACATTGTTAACTCATTCTCCAAAAGTTGCAGCCTTGCGGTGTTTTTCTTGGTACAAACACTTTCAAGTGTTTGCCAAACTACTTTTGGAGAGCTCACGTCACAAACATGATCAATGAAATTCTTGCTGATTGATGTCCTCAACGCAAAGAGCGCTTTACCACACTTGATCTTCCACTTTCTTCGTGATTTGGCATTTTCAGGGACATCTCTAGGAACCTTCGTTTCAACACCAGCGATCAGCTCCCATAGATCCTGACCTTGAAGATATACCTCCATACATATCCTCCAGAACTTGTAGTTGTTATGGCCAACAAGTTTCTCCATCCCGAACTGATTATTTCCACCATTTGAGGCTTCCATTATAGTGACGACAAGAGCTTTCCCTAGAGTACAACTTGACTCTGGTACCATATAACAAATGAAAGGAAAGCAGAAAAAAAAGCTATACGATGACAGAAAATCAGTGTATTAAATTCCTCCAGATACAACTCATTTATAGGCAAGCTGCTCAACAAATTCCTAAAAACTCTCTAGCACTATCTGCCACTAACAAAACAGAATAACTTAATTAAATTGACTACTAAATCACTCTACATGATGAGTGAGTCCTAAAACAAACTAAATAGAATCAGCCACTTAACAAATCTATTAGTGGTTCCTAAAGTTTAGCACTAATTTTAACAATTTATCTGTAGTAATTTTCTGACTACCTATGTATTAGTGTTTCCTTAATGGAATTATGCAATGTAAATACATTCAAAACTCAATTAGGAGCCAAAATATCGTCCAATTAAAAGCAAAACTACTCATGTTGGATGATTGGCCCTAATCACCTTTTGACGAACTCCATCAAGAGTTAGTCTCTTAATCTAATTTTGATGGTGCATATTGACATATTCATCAAATTACAACATACTTTATGTAAGAGGCTAAATATGATGGGAACAAAAACATTCATTCATATTATTCAACGAAGGATCTCAGCCTCATAAAAAGAGCATCAAAATAAGGCAAATTCATGTTTATAAAGGAAAGAGGGGAAGGAAGAACTGCTCATCTTAACGTTCAATTTTTTGTTACTTCTTATGAGTTAATTTTTACCTTGTTTATGAATACTAGCAAAATATATGAAAATGTTATTTTATCAATAAATTTTGTGTACTGTAAGTTGTATTCTGCTCCATTTTATGTATATAGTATCATATTTCAGTATTTCAAGTAATGATAAAGTAGGTGTGTAAATTTAACCCGAAACTCGTGGATTGCCCCGAATAACCCAATACAATTAGTAGGTTAGAGCTCTAATTTTACAACCCGAATACAAAACATGTTAAACGGGTTAGCCCATTAGGTTTGGCGGGTTGCGGGTTGGTCCGGCAGGTTGTAATTTCCGATTAAAATACTAAAATTTTAGAGTATTTCTTATATTTTTGGATTTCATGTGCTACATTTCACTAGTCTTCTCAATCTTCACGCAACACCTTTCTAAATGGTTCCACACTACTGAAAACTCATCTCTCCTCACTGCTCAGTTCACAAGTAAATTCAAAATACGCAAGCACACAACCTGATCAAGTTAGACTGGGACCTGTTCAAGTTGGGCGACTACTACGATCGTTGTGTGTGAACAAAGACGAAGAGAATGTTTAAAACCTAAACTCCATTACACTATTAAGCTAGCACAGGGAAGTAAGGGTCGAATCCCTCAGAGATGGATGCGGTTGGAGTTGAGAATGAGACATTTGGAAGGGTGAACAGATCAACTAACTAGAGTGAACTGATCAACTAAATGGACTCGACTGGATCAGCTAAACTAAAAGCGGCAATAATAAAAAGTACGCGGGACCACTGACACATATGCGCGTACTCGAAAAAGTTGACAATAAAGAAAAAGGTGACGACGACGGTGGTTTCTAACTAACTACCTTCTACTTCTAATCTTAGGTACCAAAAGGAAAGTATAAACGTAGATTAAAACAGAGCATCAACATAAAACAAGAGAACAAAGCATAATGAAACAGATCCATGAAATTACACTTAAATGAAGGCGAATCTAAGCTAAAGAAAGTAAATTATGCAAGTTGAAGAACGGAAATGTAAATCTACCTACGGGAAAGCAGTAAGAGAGTAGATCCAAAGCAAACAAAAGCAATCCAACACTGAAAACACTAGATCGAACCAGCTTGCATCAAAAACTCCATTTCATTCAAGATCTTCGGTAAAAACAAAAGGAATATAATTCTTGCGCAATTTTAAAAGTGATATGAAATAAACTAAGTAGCGACTACGAGAAAAACATGTTTAAACTTTAGAACTAAGAAAGCGAAGAAAATAACATAAGGTAAATTGTTCAAAATCCTCAAAAGGCTACACAGATGATGAGCTACTAGGTGAGTGATGAGCTAAAACTAAGCTACTAAATTACTCCATAATTAAGCTAAAACTTGAGTTAGTGAAGTTGGTGAGTGATGAGCGATAATGGAATTCATGCAATCTCTCCATATTTATAGAGCGCATGTTGGGCTCAAATCCCTAGGTTAAGCCCATTTTGCTTTTGACATTTCTGCCCCTTCTAAAATGGTCTTTGCTATTTCTCTCTCTTGTGACTCATCATTGCAAATGCATGATTCCACTGGATCAGTTCAGCAACTTCAGTGGTTCAACTCGGCACTTCTTCATGTTGTTTTCACTCCTTTCTTGAGTTGATCCGGCTGACCATGCATTTTCTATTTCTTCATTTTCTGACATCTGCACACTCAAATTTACCACTCTTTTTTGCACATTATTAACCATGTTAGTACAATAAACCCAATAAAATCATGCATGTATTGAGCCGATCAACTACCTACTTCTAAGTTCCACCACTACCCATTCTTCTGTCATCCCGTCATTCGTCATCACTGGCTTACCATCTCCAAAGCCAATTAAGACAAAATTGAGAATTAACTCATCAAAATTCTAATATATTTATCGTTATAATTAATTATTATGAACAAAGCCAAATAATGACACGATTGCTCTAATTTTAATTTATCTTTGTTTATATCATCTCCAACTATTATTGATGAAAGTCATAAGAATTTGAAGGTATTATATGATTCTAAACCTAAGAATTGAAAAATATCAGAGGAAATTTTTGATTACATAAGTTTGTCTTTGAAAGCTTTTTGGCCCGAATAACTTGATGGGTTAGTCCGAAATCCGGTGGATTAGGGCTACGGTTTAAAATTTATAACCCGAATAGCCCACGCTCAAATAGCCTGACAACCGAGTGGGTTGGCCCGAATCCGAACGGGCTAGCCCGATTGACATTCTTATGACAAAGTAGGTTTAAATCGAATGTCTTTTAACTGAAATTTATTTTTATGTTAGGGGTAAATTTGAAATTCTACTTTTTTTTTTTTTTTTTTTTTCTTTCATGCATACAGATTATTTAACTAAACAGTAAACACACTATAGCCCACTTTCAATTGCCCAAGACTGTGACAAAAAAATGAAAAAAACTCTACCCATTATCTCTAAATTCATGAAACACCTATTATCATATAAACTAAGTTTTGGGCTACCAAAACAACCAAACACATCCTAGGGGTAAAATGTGCCTCTAAAATATGCGTTATATAGATTTTTTGTATTCAACTCTATATCCGTTATAGACAAATTTTAATTATATATTTGTGATTTGACATTTAGATAGAATCATATAAATTTGAAACCAAACTGTTGAAACGAAATAAACAATTTTTAGGCGTTTGAACGATTACAACTAAAATTAATAAGTTCAACATTGGCTCAATTTTTCATCTTAATTATTTAAATTGGAAATCGTGTATTGATAAATAAAAAATTTAAGAAAATCAATACCAATAACTAGGCCTGCTTATTCGGCTGGTTCCGGTTCTAACCGGACCGGTTGACCGGTTAACCGGTTTTAAATTTTCATAAATCCTAGAACCGGAACCGGAACCGGAACCGATCCGGCCGGTTAAGAACCGGTCGATTCCGGTTCCGAACCGGAACCGATGTGTAAGTTTAATTCGAATTTATTTATAATTTTAAATAGTTCAATACTAAAAAAATAATAAGCCAACATCTAGAAATATAACAAATAATACCTAAAAAATCAAGTAAATACACAAAAGTACAAACCAACAATACAATAATATTCATATATGGATAAGAGTGATGTCAAGTGTAGTAGGTCGGACTAGTTTATGTTAGCAATTTTTTAATAAAAAAATAGGAGTTCTAAACTTTAGCAATTTTTTAAAAAAATAAGTTTTAAAATTGAATTTCAATTCCCCTTTTTGGCTAAACAAATATTCAATGGAATTTCTAATATTACTAATTGATCTTGTTGTGACTTTTTGGTTTATAATGCAACTGTTAATAAATTATTCACAGACATGTTAAAAGTGTATGTTAAATGAATTGTTACATATATTTGTTATAAAGTTAAATTTCTATCATATGAAATGATATTGTAATTGACTAATTGTATAAGTTCTTTTGGAAATTAAAAACAAACTTATGATGTCCTACTCATTGTAGTTAGTTCATCAAAAATTGATTGGGGAAATAATTGTAGATTCAAAGTATCACGGTTTAAACATTTTAAATACTTCAGAAACAGAGCTCGCAAATCTAACACTTTTTAAATCTAAAAATCACTCGATGTTTCAAATTATTTTATTTTAATTCAAAATTAATTCAATTAAATTAGATTTATTAGTATATTAAATTATAAAAAAATAAAATTGAATTATAATCCGGTTCCCGGTTAGGAACCGGAACCGACCGGTTCCGAACCGAAACCGGTTTTATTTAAAAAGTTGGAACCGGTACCGGAACCGGAATCGGAAAATTCGGTTCCGGTTCCTTAATTAACCGGTCGGTTCCGGTTCCAATTCCGGTTAACCGAGAACTGGAGAACCGTTTAAGCACCCCTACCAATAACTAGAAATCATGTACCGATTACCAACAAAATGTAACACTAAAATTTGATTAAAATTTGACTCAGCAATGGTGCGCCATGTGCATCGCGAAGGGAATTTTGCGGCGGACTTCTTATCGCACCATGCCTATAGCTTTGCTCGTGGGGTGCATGTTTTGGATCAACCACCATCAGGTCTTAATATTTGGCTCCTTCATGATAGGTTAGACATTTCTTATTGTCGTTAGTTTCCTTTCTCCTCAAGCTTAGCCTGCTTTCTTTACCAAAAAAAAATTGATTAAAAATGATTTACTATTAAGTTCTCCTCCTCCTATCTTAAAATGTTAAGTTCCCTCACATAAGAGACGCCATTTGATTTGACCTAACTAGTCAAATATAGAAAGTTGACCATCCAGATTGATCTAACGGCAAAACCTGCACCCTTACCGTAGTCCCGGTCATAGCTGAATATTACCGTAAGAGAGCAAAAATAAGTGTGCTTCGGAATAATATCGCATTCTTCCACCACAGACAAATGAAATACGTATAAAACCCTAAAAAAAATTTACTTAAAATTAATTATAATCGTCGCCGGAAAAGTTCACCCGAGTCCTTCAAAACAGACTGTAATTTCAGGTTCACTCTGTCGCTTTTTAATTTTTTTGAATTTTGTATTTGACGATCCTAGGATTTTGAGTTGAATCTGAAAATTCCGATTCCATGACAGAATTCCAGTTTTGTTTTTATCATTTGATACATTATTGATACTTTGAATTCAATTTTTCCAGTTGCAGTGACTTAACGATTAGCCAAGTTGAAGCGATCAAATGGTAGGGTTTCCTTCTTTTTTGTTTAGGAGTTTTTGGTGATGATTGAACTTTCTAGATATATCTGACTAATGGGCGTTCTTTTTCATAGTATTAATTATTGTTTGTTGCTGAGAGTTTGGAGGTATTGGGAGTTGGATTGCTGCATAGTATGCTTACATGATACACACTTAAGTGAAAATGTTAAAACAATTAATACATTAAGATTAGCCATTAAAAAAAAAATGATCTTAACCCATTACTGAGTTCAACATTGTGAAGCTTTATTGTTGAGAGATGATATGGTGCCCTTCTTAGTGAACATGTCTGTTTTCAACTAGAAGGCATGTCCACCCTCCTACCAATTCAATAGTAGGTTTAATGTCATCAGATTCTCTATGGTTGTAAGTGCAAGCTTCAGTTGAAGTTTTAAAAATGGAAAACATTGAATGATTAGTTGATTACAACATTTCACCGTATTTACATGATGAGGATGTTTGCCTCCCTGAGCTTGATTCATGGTATCCTAGTGTGGTGTAATCGTCTGATGTGAATGTGATGATTAAGATGTACTTCTCAACAATGTTTGTTGTCTATCCAGGACAAAGGTTTTTGGATGCCCAAGGGGGGTGCTCATGTAACAAATGGAGATGCAGTTTTTGATAACTCGTCTAGACTGGAGTCTAAGCGTGCCCGCCAATGGTTCTTGGATTTTGCTGAGCCGGATTTATTTCCTAGTAAAAAGCAGGCTGTTGAAGGTTCAAGTGGCAAGTTGGAATCTTCAATTCCGAGCTCTCTTGCATGGGAAGGTTCATCTGGATTTCAGTCGGTGCCGTCAGTGCCAAGCCAATTTATGGATCGACTATTTGGATCTGAAACACCCACGCCCGAAAATCTTGGTGACAGAAACATGCCCATTTCTGGGATAGATGACTCAAATGTAAGGAAAAAGATCGATGGTGAACAGTTTGAGGATGATCCATCAGTTGGCTTATCGATGTCTTATGCTATGGAGGATCCAGAAACGGGAATAAGTTATGGTGGACTTAGAAAAGTCAAAGTTAATCAGGTTAAGGATCCTGATAATGGGTTGCATACGTCTATTGAACATGGCATAGGGATGATGGAGCAAACGTACCACAGTGGAAATGAAAACACCTTCATGTCCATGGGACAACCTTATGGTAAGGAGGGTGGAAGTGTCACATTGATGGGCCATTCGTATGATATTGGGGAAGCAAATGATAGATCTATGGAATTGGCTTTTGGGAAAGGTCTTGATAGTACTATTTCGATGACTCACACATACAATAAAGCAGAAAATAACAGTATATCCTTTGGCGGCTTTCAAGATGAACATGTCATGGAAGCTTCTACTAGGCCGCTCAGCAACTATAGCTTATTGTACGAACAATCTTCAGCTCAAATTCCTGAGCCTCCTAGCAAAAAGGAGGTGGATGTGCTAAATGGCAATGTCGATCTTAGAACCACTCAAACACCTAAAACCAAGGTTGATTCTGCACCTAAGAGTAAATCGGAGTCGAAACCTGCTAGGAAAGAGGCTCCAAACAGCTTCCCGTCCAATGTGAGGAGTTTGATAGCAACTGGCATGCTTGATGGGGTGCCAGTGAGATACGTTTCGGTCTCAAGAGAGGTACTTTCTTTCCAATTCACTAATACCCGTTGGCTCTTTTTAGTGGCTTATCAGAAGTATTCTGCATGTAAATAAGGAGCTTCGTGGAATCATCAAAGGCTCTGGCTATCTTTGTGGCTGTCAGTCCTGCAACTACTCTAAGGTGTGTGTGTGTGTGTGTGTGTGTGGTTCTGTCATTGCAATGTCAAAATGATTATTAATTTTAATCCTCACAAGGCACTTAATGCATATGAGTTTGAGCGGCACGCTGAATGCAAGACGAAGCACCCAAACAACCACATATACTTCGAGAATGGCAAGACCATCTATCAGATAGTTCAGGAGTTGAGAAGCACCCCTGAGAGTATGCTATTCGATGCAATCCAGACTGTGACTGGCTCTCCTATAAATCAGAAGGCCTTCCGCACTTGGAAAGGTATTGAACCTATCACATCTATTGAAAGTTTTGTGGCTGCTCATTGGCTTTGTGTTTTCATTGTAATAGAATCATTCCAAGCAGCAACCCGCGAGCTTCAGCGTATATATGGGAAAGAAGAGCTAAACCTCTGACTATGAGAGTACTTTTGAGAGGCAGCCTGGTCTTGAAAGTATCCTGGTATAGCGATTTATTTTATGTGGAGGAGGGCGAGTACTATATTCGGGTAAGCTGCAATATTGTATTTGTACATGCATTTCCAAAGTTGAGATTTATATATATTCAAGCCACAGATATTGGAGAGGCCCAGATTGCTGAATTTTAGTTCATACTCGATATGTTTTTGTTATCAAAACTCAATAATGCGCTCCCAAATTTGATATTGTATACAGGAAATAAAACAATGGTTCAAAGCACAACACATTTCGGGTGGATTCTGTACCACAATGATGCAACTTGAGCACCAACATAATATTCTTCAAAATGAAAATTGAAAATGTTTTGTAAGAACATTTTGTTCGGCTTGGAGACAGATTGAACTAAAATTGATGCAACTCTGGTTCATTTACTTGGCCTTTGAGTTGTAGAAATCATGCCAGCTTTATATGTTTGAACAAATCCTATTAGTAAAATTGTGAAGGATGTAAGAATATATTATTATGGAGATGCAAATAGGTGGATAAATTAAACGATTATTACCCGTTACAAGTCACAAACACCAAATTTTGAACAAGTACTTTCAGTAAAAAAAGTCTGCACATCGCACATAAAAATATGCATGGACATTTGAATGTAGAGTACGTGCATTAATCTTAGTGAGGAACACTCAAACTCCTATGTCTCAAATAAACAAGAACCTATATCATTACCACACTAGAGACCCATTTCTGGTGGCGAAAATTCCACAAGTATTCACCACAATAGCCTTTCATTTTTTCACCCTTTTTTATCTTCCCGGCGTGACACTTGTAAGTGCCCATTGCACTTGACTTTTCTGCTCATTCAAGAGCCACAGCACGCCGACTTCTGTGCAAGTTGCCCGCCTCCAGCAGATCCATCGGGTTGATTGATTTTGATGGTAGTAGGCTACAATCAATAAAATGATGTGAAAAAACACGACCCACTCAGGTTGACAAAGACACAGACGATGAGATGTGCTTACCTCTGCTTTTGTGTCAGTATCGGATAACCTTTGCTTTATATCCCTGGCTATTGAGAAGAAGACTTCTTCCACATTGAGATTCGTTTTTGCACTCTGCAGCAAATGGTATTTCCTTAAGATGAGATCGAAGTTTGTTTCTCTCTCCTTGTAGAAAATAGACAGGTACTTACGGTTTCGAAGAATTTGATTCCATACTCATCAGCAAGTGCTTGGCCCTTGGAGGTTGGAACAGCCTAATACATTGGACTGCAGAAAGTCAATTACTAGGAAATAAAAAAATCATATCTACAGTCACATAGAAAACAAACCAGTCGATTTAATAATGCATGAATTATTTTAAAATTCAAGTTCTAGAGTCAAATCTCTTCTCTACCAATCCACACTTCTCTTTTTCCAAATACTCCTAGGCTCGAATGGTCTAGCAGTAACACAAAAAATAATTTGCGTGAAGGAAAATTACCCTTTTGCTTTCATCCATATCAGCTTTGTTTCCTACCAATATCTTGTTGACATTGTCAGAAGCATGTTGTTCAATGTTTCTAATCCAGTTCCTAATATCTGTAAGACAAGCCAGATCTTAATAGCAGTACAGAAATTATGAAAAGGGAATGATGGAAAGAAAGAAACCTTACTGTTAAAAGAAGATTCATCTGTAACATCATAAACCAGCAATATTCCCATGGCACCACGATAATAAGCTGGGAAGTGGGGAGCAGAAAAAATCTGAGCATGATGATTATAAATATGCAAATACATATGTGATTGATGAAGAGATCACTATACAATTGTAGATCGAGAGGTCCCATACAAAAGTACACATCTTGTTTGGATCCTAAATATTACCCCAACCCAAACTCTCGTACATTATGCAAAGTACAAAGTATCCGTTCCCACTGGTTCATGTTAAAGTGTAAAAGAGGAATGCAAGCAAACAGAAGTACATCTGTTAGCTCAACTTGTCTTTCATATCTTAATATCAAGAATATTGAGATATAAATTGTGGAGCATACTCATAAAAGAAAACATGAAATTGACAATAAATTTAGATAGGGAGGCCAATCATTTTTCATAGCCTCCACAGTTTCTCATGATATCACCTCAAATACTAGACCACTGTAAACCCCTCCAATGTTATAAGGAAATATATAAATATATTAAACTGTTCTTTGAGGAGAATAAAAAAGAAATGAGCTAGCTTGAGGTGAATATAATCCGATTGCACCTGTGGTGATAGTGCGGAATCGCTCTTGTCCGGCTGTATCCCAAATTTGAAGCTTGATCCGCTTCCCATCAAGCTCAACAGTTCTTATCTTAAAATCAATTCTACAAAATATGGCCACGCATTTGGTCAAGAGGAAAATTCATTCATCCATACCTATGTTTCATTAAAAAATCTTACCCAATGGTGGTGATGAAACTAGTTGTGAAGGAACCATCAGAGAATCGCAAAAGTAGACAACTCTTACCCACACCTGCGGTTCAGCAAACAGAAAGGTAATTTGCAAAAAAACAAGGAAACAGAAGGTTAGAATGAAAACTAGTATAATTTCATTAGTAATATTATAACATGTTTCATATACTTTTCCTGTTTCAGAGTAAACAACACCAGAAGTATAATTTATTTCTGAAACAACTGAAGTTACAAGTTCTGTTTAGCAGTTATGAATAAGCCAATCAGGCAGAGAACCAACCATTTTACACCAAACTCAAACCTATTTTTCATTATATATCTCACCAAAAAGTAGTTATACTCCAACCATTGACACCAATTCAAATTTTACACCATTTTTGAGTATGTCCCACAAAATTTTTGCATTATCACCATATTTGGTGTTGTTCCATAGAAAAACCCAAAAATGGGTTTGGGTTTGGGTTTGGTGTATGGTTGGAGAATTTTTCTACACCAAAACTCATTTTTGGTGTATGGTTGGAGATGGCAACACATGCCTAGAGGAAACATGCAAGACCATCTCCAACCATACTCCAAAAATGAGTTTTGGTGTAGAAATCTTCTCCAATCATACACCAAACTCAAACTCATTTTTGGTGTTTTTGGTGAAACAACACCAAATATGGTGTTACTGCAAAAATTTTGTGAGACAAAAACTCAAAAATGGTGTAAATTTTGAATTTGGTGTAAATGGTTGGAGTAAAACTATTTTTTTGCGTGACGTATACTCAAAATGGGTTTGAGTTTAGTGTAAATGGTTGGAGATGGTCTACCATCTCCAACCATACACCAAAACTCATTTTTGGTGTAGACAAATTCTTCAACCATACACCAAAACTCATTTTTGGCGTTTTCAATGGAATATCACCAAATATGGTGTTTACTGCAAAATTTTGATAGACACATACTCAAAAATGGTGTAAACTTAAATATGGTGTAAATGGTTGGAGATAAACTACTTTTTGGTGTGACATATTCTCAAAAATGGGTTTGAGTTTGGTGTAAATGGTTGGAGATGGCCTAAAGTAAGATTAATTAGTACTCCTACTACATTTTTTAGGATGATTGAAAATAACAGAGCATGCAACCATCTAATACTAACTGCTTTAAAGAGAGCCACCGATCAAAATTCCACACTTTTTTCCGATTTCCATACAGTGGCATAGGCAGACTTCTTATGAAGTTGTACTGTACAAAGGCAACACACCTACATAGTACATACGGAACATTGCATCATATTTTACCTGTAAGAACGATCATACTACCTATCGGCTCACATGCATAGGATTGGGCAAAGAAATAATAGTGCCCCAAACAAAACTGGTTTACTTCTTAGACAAAATTTAGTGAATGAAAAATTCAAAGTTTCATTTAGCAACTTATCTCAACATTAGCCAGAACAAAGCTGTATTTAACACTCTGTTTAAACAGTTACTACTCTTTGAGAAGGCAAAAATGAAACAATGTCCCCACAAAAGCACCTTCAGTTAATTCCATCTAAACCAAATATGGTAGCACCAAAAACAGTTCGAAGGCCACCAGCATCGAATCACAGTGTTAAACTCAAAATGGCATGTACATATTTAACAATTATAGAAAGTTTTAAGGCCTCGGCATACAAACAATTTATTCAGGAAAATACTTATAAAACGAAAAAAACTTTCAACAGCGTAACTTAGAAATCAAGAGGCCAAAAGTCAAAATTCATTTCAAAGAAAAACATCATCCATCCCAGATCCGCACCAAAAGAGGACGAATTTTCCAAAACAAACATTTTAATCAAAGCACTAATACTCAAAAGTATAAAAAACTCCAAAAATCAAAGACGAGCAAACTCACCGCTGTCGCCGATGAGGAGAAGCTTGATGAGGTAATCATAATCCGCCCTTGCCCTCGCCGGTGGTGCGGCCATTGACTAATCGGTTGGAAAGCTCAGGAGTGGCGCAAAATCAGGTTCTCTGTGGTCCGTCTCAGGTCTGAAGTAGGTTGTGATCACAAATGAGTGGCAGATCTGGATGAAATTAGATCTTGAGACGGAGAGAGAGAGAAACGAAGGAGATAGAGAGGGGAAGAAGAATACTTGCGAATACGTATTGTATACAAAACCAAAATGAATACAATAGGTCAATATTGTAGAGACGGGACAGATCGACAGCTTTTGTGATTAATAATTCGCAGATGGGATACAGTAGTTGACAGCTTCACCATCCGATGGTTGCTAACTCTCCCTTCTATTTAGTTTTATTACTAAGTAAAATTAGTTAAGGAAATTTGAATTTATTATTCAAAATAATTAAACTAAAATAAATTAAATTTGAGAGCATTTCAAAATAGATAAATAAAACTCATTCGGGATGGAGTTAACAATATCTATATTAATTATAATTATATTTTCCATCTAAAATTTGGTACGAGATGTGATTAAATGAAAACTCTAAATATTGTACAAACTCAAAACTATGACCTGAACCATTGAAAAATGTCAACAGATCGCAAAAAACATCAACAAAAAAATGTCAACAGAATTTTAACGATAGTCAATGATTGATGTTGTGTTGATATTGTGTTGATACTGTATTGACATTAAATCTTGAAATTTCACAATGTGTTGATATTGTATTGAAACTGTGTTGAAGCTGTGTTGAGGAGTTTTGAGTTTGTACTATAAATTTGCATTTTATCACTACCCAATTTGGTACTCCATACATATAAATAAATACTTCCTTCGTCCCACAAAAGATGTTACATTTGTTGAATGACACGAGATTATGTCACACTAACACGAGATTTTATAAGATTTTGTTTTTTTTATTAACTGAAGAGAAAAAATATAATTTTTATATTCACGTGACAAATATTTTTTTTACTAAAATGAAACGTGATATTTTTAGATGATAAAGTAAAAAAAGAATGTGATAAATTTTATGTTGAACAGAAAGAATATCTTTAATTATTCTACCTCTTTATTTTATTAAGATGGAAAGATTAGAAATCAAATTTATATCAAAATTTTAATTACTCCGTCTATTAAGTAACAATAGAGATTTTAATGATTGACAAAAATTTTAATGTGAAAACAATAAAGTTTAACAAAGATAGAGAAAAAAAGTTAGTATTCTCTCCGTACGCGGCAGGAGTCCCGTTTTTTCATTTTATCCGTTGACAAATAGGGTCCCAGATCATTTTACTATAAATGATAATAGGGTCTCACATTCTACAAACTCATTTTACTCATATCTTATTTAAAATTAATATATCCAAGTGAGACCCATATTATACTAACTTTTTTCACTCACTTTTCTTAACATTTCTTAAAATCCATGCCGCCAAGAAATGTGACTTCTAATGCGGACGGATGGAGTATTAGATTTGTTAGTAGAAACATTGTACCAACTCCGTCCACAAAAAATAGACCAATTTTATTATTTTGGGCTGTTCGCCAAAATTAGGTCATCCGCATCCCTGTCTCTTATCCGTCTCTTAACCGTCCCATCTCTTCACTATTCATGGCTCTCACTGTACTTTTCACCCCATCTCTAAACTAAGAGACAACACCTGCATCCCTCCATCTCTTAACCATCTCATCTCTTAACTATTCATTCAATTTTATTTTTTATTTTTATTTCCAACAAATTCAATTAAGATTTCATTGAAATATTAAATTAATACTAATAATTCATTAAATCATTAAAAACCACAAAAATTACAACATCCGAAAATACGAAAAATACATAATTGAAATCCTATGGAGTATTTTTAATTTTAATTTTAATTTTTTTATTTTTGATTTTTATTACAATATTGAAAAATACAAAAATTAAAAATTATAATATTTTAATTTATTTTATTTTAGAATCTTCCTGATTTTTTATAAAAAAACAAAAAAAAACATTTTAAACGGATATAAACGATGCCCACTCGAGGGCCAGCGAGTGGACGTCATGCACGAACCGGAGCACGCCACGTCGTCAAGGCGCGTGTCTCGCCAGCTCGAGGCCGACCTCTTCGGGACGCGTCACTCATCGAGACGGCTCGTCTCTTCGGGACGAGATGCATGCCGCATCGCCGTCTCGATGTTGTCTCGTCTCGTCGAGACGAGATAGGGACCGCATCGAGACGCGGATGCCCTTAGACTAATTTCTTATGAAAAGTTTCAAACATTTAAATACTACGGAGTACTAGTAATGCAGACTCTAAAATCTATTAATACTATTTATCTTCAAAGTATTTTTTTCTTTCTTTTTTACTTTACTAATTGCACAATAAAACATGTGTGTTTATTTTTTATTAACATAGTAATACAGTAGTAATGTGTTGTAAAAGGCATTATACACGTCCCACAACCACCATATTATATACTAGTAATATTTTAATTGGATGATTTTAAAATTTAATGAATTTCATAGTTTAATTAATAAAAAATATTATTATTAAAAAAATAAAATAAAGTGATGGGTTGTTGTATTGGACTATTGGGATTTGGGGTCTGTTTTCCAATCAATATAAATAATCAATAATACTATAAAAAGTGCAATGAATAATTATGAATAGGGTCCATCCCATATTAATTTTATGAGGAACACATTAATAAATTTATGAGGAACACAATAAAAGAAAACTCCAGAAGCATACAGATTCCTTTACACCTCCCTCTCTCTTGCATTCAACAGAGAGAAACCTGTTTGATGATGGGTCGATGCGAGACTGAGACGTCCAGTGATGACGCTGTATCCATCGAGAAAGGGAAGAAACACGGTGATCCCTACATTATCACGGTTAACTGTCCCGACAAGACCGGCTTGAGCTGTGACATTTGCCATGCTATTCTCGAATTCGACCTCTTTATCACCAGAGGAGGTCACTTTCACATCTCCTTTCCTTTATTGCTTCTAAACTTCATCTCTTAATACTCACTTTGCGTTGCGCTCTCTAGATGTTTCCACTGATGGCATATGGTGCTACATAATATTATGGGTGACTCCTCATTCTAGATCACATGTTGTGAGGTGGGGCAATTTAAAGGAGCATCTTTTATCCATCTGTCCTCCCCTGCTACCATCACCCTACCTCTTCCACCCATTGCCACACACTTCCTCTTCTCCACTTTACTTGCTCAAGTTTTGCAGCCTTGACCGGAAGGGATTGCTTCATGGTAGTATAAACAATTTGTCTCATTCATAACTTAACTTTTTTATATTGGAGTAATTACTCTTGTGATATTTTTCTCAGATGTTACTCGTGTTCTCGATGAGCTCGACCATGCCATTCAGAAAGTGAAGGTTACTACAACTCCTGATGGATGCTCTCTTGACCTCTTCTTCATAAGAGATAACTTGTAAGGTTTCTGATTTTGTACAACGAAATGTATGGATTTATTAGATTGTAGCTTATAGAGTTATAGTCCGTCTTATCTCTTCTTGAATGCTCATCTAATGTTTCATTTATTTGTTGAACTACTATGCCACTTGAATGATGGTTTAACTCACTCACCATTTCATCTAGTACCCTAAACTTTAAACCTTACATTACAAAACACTGTGACTATGCATTTTATGCATTTTAAAATACCCAAATTTGAAAAATATAGATGATATTTCAGTTGATGAATACCTAGATTTGACCTCCTTCTTCTGTTCCATCTATTTATCTTCTGAACTTCACTTGGTTCTCCTTGTATTAGTTGATAAATTAAACCTAAGTCTTGCTTGATGCTATTTCATCTATTATTTTATGAATTGTAATATAATATTGCCTTTGTAATTTATTTGTTTGTCGATGTATATTCTTTTAGAAGTTATGAGGGGATTTTCTGATTTTGCAAGCTCAAGCTGTTAGAACAAAGTGAATAATGCTACTGCCACTTATGTAGCCTTCATATTTTATGCCTTCTGTTTCAGATGATATTGCTAACTTACTTAATTCGAAACAAACTAAGAAGGAATGTCACTTAAAATTCCATGTAAACAAGTCCTTTGGATTTTATTCCCATGAACTTTCTCTACTGAGTCAAAATCTAGGTATTGCAGGACCGTAGAAGCTCAAAATATTTGTTTCACTTACATTCCGAATTGCTCTATGGTTTCTAGTACTATTTTGATACTGTTGTCTATTCTACATTTGCTACTACTTCGACAGATAGTACCTCTGCCAGAAACATATGTGCTCCTTAGTTTTTAATCAGTTTTACTCTATCTGGTATTGATAGTAAATTACAGTTGTAACTTTCTGTGAGTGTTCAGGGGACTCTTGCATACTAAAGAGAGGCAAGACGAATTATGTGAGCAGTTGTACACTGTTCTCGGTGAATCTTGTATTAGTTGTGAACTTCAGTTAGCAGGATCTCAGTATGATAACCTTCAGCGTGTTTCTTCTCTGTCTCCACTTGTTGCTGAAGAACTGTTCAGATTCACACTATCTGACAATGAATCTCGTTCACAAGCTCTGAGCTCGGATATCACGGAACTGAAAAGGGCAAGCGTAAAAACTGACAATTCCTTGAGCCCTGCTCACACTCTACTTCAGATTAGCTGTGTGGATCACAAAGGTCTTCTTTATGATATTATGCGAACATTGAAAGATTACACCATTCAGGTTACTAGCTTTCCTGTGTACTGATCAATTTGTTTCCAATTGTTCACAAAGTCGTCTTTCAATTTCATTTGCTATATAGCTTAAGAGTTAAGTTAGTAATTTTGTAGTATAGAAATGGCAGAATAATACTGTCAGTCTAAGAATGATATTGATGTTATGTGTGATCACTCTAATTGACTTTTCTCATTTGGTTTGTGCCATGAGCTATAATTATAGCTAGTTAGTTATATGAGACATCTGCACTGCAGAAAAAGTGTAGTAAGGTTTGATTTTACTGACACTTGTTGGTACTTGCTTAGGTATCATATGGCCGATTTTTGCCTGCGAATAAAAGTTACCGTGAACTAGACCTATTTATTCAGCATAAAGATGGGAAAAAGATAGTGGATCCAGAAAAGCAAGAGGCGATCTGCTCTCGGTTAAAGCTGGAAATGCTTCACCCGCTGCGTGTTCTCATCACAAATCGGGGGCCAGATGCTGAACTTTTGGTAGCTAATCCAACAGAACTATCTGGAAGGGGAAGGCCAAGAGTTTTCTATGATGTCACTTCTGCCCTAAAGAGTCTTGGAATTTGCGTGTTTTTGGTAAGTGCTATTATTACTGAATGTTGTGTTATTACTTTGTCTAGGATGGATGGTAACAATTGTATACTCCAAGTCCAAGATGATGTATAGTTAAAGGATTCCATAAACATTATGTATTTGTGTTAATATGATATCAACAAGAACCTTCTCTGGCTTGATAGGCGGAAATTGGAAGGTATTCAGCTGCAGAACGTGAATGGGAGGTATATAGATTCCTTCTAGATGAAAATTGCAGTTTTCAGTTGTCAAGTAAGCAGGTAAGAAATCAGATTGTCGACAAGGTTAGGAGGACGCTGATGGGCTGGTGAGCTTCTTTCTATAATTACATCATCTTTAGCATTGGTGTGTCATCTCATTACCAATAAATAATCGTGCTATGGCATTTCGAGTGTTGCAAGGGAGATTAGGCAAGTTTTTCCCTCTTTCTGTGCGGGTGGAGGGAAGGCGTGCGGCGGGTAGGGGAAGATGATTTCTTGTACAGTTCTTTTTGGCTTCTCTTATGTATATGTAGATATAACTGGATCAGGCAGTGAGTGTATTTTACAATGGTCTCTTCTTATATATTAGTCAGGAGAAAATGTTGATTTCTTGCATCAAATGCTCAACTGTCACACACTTATTTCTTATGTACTCAACTGCTTACTGCAAACCAAATGCATTTGTGAATCAGTTTTGGATGCTTAAACCCTGTTATGCTAAGGCTTTCTTTGTTTCAACTAAATAGCAGTACTATGATTTGGTTATATTATGAGGATAATCTTGTTCAACAATCCTAGAAATCAATTGTTCTCGCTAATCAAGATTGATCCACCGGGTTGCGCTAGCGCGCTAACTAATTTACAGTGATTACTAATAACTTTCAATTTTGTATATTAAAATTATCAACATAAAGACATAATTATACCAATACAATATGTAAATTTAAATATCAACACAAAGACATAAGTTTATCAACACAAGAACATTGATAAATTATGTCTTTGTGTTGATATTTTTAACATACAAAATTGATATTACCTCCGTCCCCCAAAATTTGCTACACTTTGACCCGACACGGGTTTTAAGAAATGTAATAGAAAGTGAGTTGAAAAAGTTGGTGGGATGTGTGTCCTACTTTTAAAGTATTAGTTTTATAATAAAATGTGAGTAGGAATGAGTTAGTGGAGTATGTGGTCCACTATAAAAAATGGTAAAAGTAAAGTGTATCAAATTTTCAGGGACGGACCAAAATGGTAAACTGTATCAAATTTTCAAGGACAGAGGTAGTATTAGTCTAGTATTTGATCATACACCTTGATCTCCACATGTATATTTGTTGCAATTCCATTTTTTGTATTTGAGTCTTGAGAAGGCTAAATAAACTATACTTACATTTGTTCTCAGAGTAAAAGCTAAAATTGGTCCTGAACATATGATAATTTTACGTTTTTGGTCCTAAACATTATCTTTTGGATTTTCTGGTCCTGAACATATGGAAATTTGATCATTTTGGTCCTCCGTCAATTATTCCGTTAAAAACTAACGGTCAAGGTATTTAATTCCGATTTTGACCAAATTAAACTTTTAATTCTAATTTTTTATTCCCTAATTAATTCCTTAATTATTTTTATAAATATTATTTTAAAATTAGAATTAAATAATATCATCATCTTCCATCTCTCTTCCGCCGCTGTCAATGGAGGCTACTGGTTCCAGAGAGGGAGGCTTGGCCGCCTCAGACATAGACTCCACTCTCTTCACACACCTCTTCTGCGCATTCGCCGACCTCAACCCCTCCACCAATCAACTCACCGTCTCCCCCGCAAACACCGCCCTCTTCTCCCAATTCACTGCAACCGTACTATCCAAAAATCCAAACGTCAAAACCCTCCTCTCCATCGGCGGTGGGAGCGGCGGCGAGGCTTCCTTCTCCGCCATGGCGAGCCAGCCCGCCTCCCGGCGCTCCTTCATCGACTCCTCGATCAGGCTGGCCCGCTCCTACGGCTTCTCGGGGCTCGATCTGGACTGGGAGTATCCGCGCACGGCCGCCGACATGGCCAATCTCGGAGTATCATCTTCCACCTCCTTAATTATTTAATTCTAATTTTCAAATAATATTTATAAAAATAATTAGGGAATTAATTAGGGAGTAAAAATCAGAATTAATAGTTTAATTTGGTCAACATTGGGATGAAACTTATTGACCGTTAGTTTTTAACGGATGACCAATTATGATCCGATTTTTAATGTGTAGGACCAATTGTGATCCGAATTGAAATGTATAGGACCAAAAAATCAAAAAGATAAAATTTAGGACTAAAAACATAAAATGATCATATGCTCAGGACTAATTTTGGCCTTTACTCTTGTTTTTATTTATAGCATGAATTTTCAGCATTTTTACATTTATAGCGCAAGTTTGATTGTTAATTTATAGCCTAAAAGAAAAGAAGTTGAAAGTTCAGGCCTAATAAATCAAACTTCAGGTTTTAAATTGAATGAAGTTAAAAGATTCAATTACATGATAACAAATCAAAATTAAGGGGATTTAAAAAAAAATCTGAATGCAAGTTATAATTAACCTACCCTTTTAATTTACGTACATTTATCTTTATTCACAAATAGGCTTAATCCCTAAAGATTTTCTGACATATAAATTTCACATGTAAACATCATTTAATTCGATCATATTAAAATAACTAATTATATAAAGGATCTTTACAGGTGTTTGCATATGAATTAATCATTGCTGACTCATCAAAGCAAACTGTGTAGCAGTTTAAATTTTTGATATGATCGGCGACAATTCCGATAAAAATGTCGCCGCCGTTGACTCCTCGCGCAGCTGCTTACCTCGGTGCCGTCGCTCTCCAAATTCAGAAGAAACTCCAACGCGTATATAAACGACCTTCGCGCACACTACACCCACTGATTTTTTCCCTATCGCTTTTGGTTTTATTAATCCGCATTCCGCAGTATGTTCAGTAATCATGATGAAATGGTGCTTGTTTCTACAGGCTTTAGCTTCGCCATCGCAGAGCCGAAATTTGCTGCAAGAGTTGTTCGCGGACATAGCTTTGGAGGTAGATGATCGTGCTAAAGGTATATCCAGGAATTTGCATTTGTATTTCTCTAATTCAACCGCGTAATTTGCATTTTTTGAGTAAAGGTGGGAACATAACGGATTGATCTTCAATCATAGCTTTATGCATTGCTTGTGAAAGCTAGAGTAATTTGGAGTACAGCTTATGATCTAGGGAAATTTTAATGCTCTTCGTTGGGAAATATTATACATTGGTAGTATTAGCTATGCATATAATACAATTTCAAAGTACATTTCGCCCTATTTTATATGGATGTCTTTACAGATTCCTCTGGTTTAAGAAGATTTTTCTTAGTTGATTTTGCTTATAATACTTAAAATGCCCAGTGTTTGATTATGTTTCTTATTTGCTGTTGGTTGGAACAGATATTATTTTTGATGAGGAAGATGTAGTTTATGTTGCAGAAGATGGATATGGTTGCGCATACTGCTTTTACGACGTCCTCGCTGATTATTTTGTATGCATACCGCAGAGTGGAGATTTGATAATCGATCTAATAGTACAGCTCTGGAGCCAGTCATTTGCATCTAATATATTTTGTCTTTTGTTCTACAAGCGGGTATGTATTTATTTCCTGCTTGGTCTTTCCCTTTTGTATTATTTAAATGTATTGGGGTGTATGAGTATCCGTGTTAGTGTTAGTTCTCCGATAATCCGGCAATTGGGGTTTTCCAGCGAGTCCGGGCCCTGGGGTGAGGTTTTGTATTTATCAGAAGTTCATTTGTAAGTGAGTGAAAATCAGAGATGAACTTGGATAGAGGAAGTGTCTATTCATGTGGTACTTATCTTTCAAAATTGCTAGATTATGTCCGTACTCAATTTTTGTGTTTCATCATCACCTTCCACTCTTCCAGTAATTAGTATCTTCGTAACTCTTAATTATTTTATTGAATCTTGCTTTGTCAAACATCTCTATTGTTCAATTCACTGATCCTTTTAGATTTGGAGCTCATTTGCAGATGTTTGAGGTTCGGTTTGATAATCTTGATGTCATACTTCGTTATTCATCTGCTCTAGTCCAAGGTGCTAAAAATGTCTTCTGGTACAAATCTTGCTCTTTCCCATGTATGAGATATAATTTCCAACTTAAGCTTTTATGCAGAGAAAAGTGGGTTGGGTGATTACCAAAAACTGATACTAATATTAAGTATCATTTTTGTGTGTGCATTAAGCAGTTAGTAAGCTGTTTTTGTATCAACACATCCTCGCTTTCTTTTTAGTTCAATCTCATTCAAAAGAAAGGAACATAATTATGTATCTGTTTGTATTTGCAGGACTGACATTCAAACAAATACAAGGCGCTTCTCAAGTCTCTTTATTGTGAGAGTTTTACCAAGACAGTTTCATTGGGTACCTAATACTTTAGTTTTGTGATCTAATGCACTTCCTGCTTTTGATGCTTGTAGTATTTTCTGGATGATGTTTCTCTCCGCTCAGAAAGGTTAAAGAAGATCTCCCCACAGGTCTATAAATTTTCCTCTCTGTTATGATGGAATTTCTTGTAATCTCAGACAATGATCCCATCTTGTGAACCATTGAGTTATAATGCTTCATGAATAACTTCTGCTGTTAAACGTACTTGACAGGCTCAGAGAGACCTATTTCTTCTTCTCTCAAGATTCCTATTTTTCTACGACACAGGTAAATCCGTTACTTAATTATTCTGTTAAAATGGATACCAGTCTTCCGTTTCGATCGTACTTCTAAGAAGAACTGCTTCTTTGCAGATGATCGGCTTGAAATATTTTTGAAGCAATTCCCAGATTTTCCAAATGCTTTTTTGATTGGTGGTGCAGCAGACATATTTGTCGGTGAACTAGCGGGTCAGGTGTGTGATAAGATCATGAGATACCAGGGTCTGATTATTTCACTCTTATGGGTCGTCTTCATTATCATCCAAAAGAATTTCCCATTTTCAAACCTGCTTTGTTACTTTCACAATATCTCAACTGTTATTGTTCATCCTGTTGCCAGCTCCAGGAATTGAAGGTAGAGCCGGTTCTTCTTCATTACTTATCTTATATAAAAGTTCTTCAAGGTACTGTCCGATCCACACACAGGCATACCCACATACACTTTGATTTTCGAAGTCTTACTAAAATCACTACAGGCCTAGAAATAAGAGTAGCAACAAGTACAAGATTAAAAACATGCTTATATAACTTCACATCTCCTGGTGGTCCCATGTACCCGACAAGAGATGTTCGTCATGCAGCGTGGGATGCATTAGACTTTCTTTTCCCTGTAAGGCACTATATTCACATATGATATCTACGGTACATGTGTTTCTTCTCCTAATTGCAGTTTTGAAAATAGCATGCTTTCTTCAAGACTTCAAGTACTTGAATATACTGTCACCATTTTAATGATTGAATTAAGTCATGGAAGTGAGGCTCTATGAGCAGAAAGTGTGAAAAAATGTACTTGAACTAGAGAAGGCAATTAAGTACTACTTTAGAACTGGAACTTATGAAAATGCTTGGTGATCTGTTGAACGTCTTCCCCAGAAAACTACTCTATTATCAAGACAGTATTAAGTTCTAGGAGAACAAACAAGTTTGGGGTCGTCTACATCCACTATGATCTCATGAAGTGAGAAATTATTTCTAAATATGTATATTGTGGGTGTTTTGCAGGTCGGGAGATATCCGAGACATGTAATCAGTCTCTTCTTTCGACTACTTTATCCATGGTACTGGCCCTCTTCTTGTTGGAACTTCGTATGTTCTTGTGTAAGAGCTATCCTATATTCTGTGTTGCTATTTTTATTTTCTACCTGGGAAAGACTGACAGAACCGAAAACATCGTAGATAGTGAAATTTAGTATGTTGTGTTGTGCAATGTGTAGTTGTGTATGTGGAAGGATAAATGTGACTCAAATTACGTCCCATATATCTTATTCCATTTTCTGGCAAATTGTTGGTAATATAAATAATTCACATATTCATGGAGCTCTATTGGCTTACTTGACTCTCTGATTAAAGCACAGTCTTGGCTGAACACTTTTTGGCGCCAACTGTTATGAAAAATTCTTGAGTATATTGTGTAATTCTTTCAGCATGCATTGCAATATTTGAATACAAGATTGAGACGATATATGGCATGATAGGGAGTTGTCAGATTAGTTAAAAATCATCCAAATTGTGTTGATCGCAAGGCTCAAAAAGTATAGACCAATGTTTTACTAGATTAACTAATACGCCATGGGCCCATAAGAGTATGCATTATTTTCTTTTTAGTTTTGTCTTATAAGAGAATTCTTATTTTCTGATGGGATGTAAACTCAAAGCTATCAATCTGAAACGGAAATGTCAGTCGTGTAATAACACTAAATCTGTGGGAGAATATTAAATCTGTTAGCTAACATCTTGGAGAGAAAATTCAAATTTCAGATCTTAGTAAAAAACGTGCATCAATGTCATAAAAGATCAATATCTGTCAACAAATACAGTTCCTAATAAATGGAGCAAATCGTATGCCAGAAGACTTTAGAGAGTCATGCAAATAGACTTACCTATGAACCAAAGATTATTGCCAAAACTAATTAGCAATAACTAAATAAATATTCATGTACACAAATAACGCAACTACTCCCCCCGTCCCAGAGTCATATTTTGCCATTTCGGTCCGCTTCATAATAAGAGTCATATTTCACTTTGCCACGTTCCACCAACTTATCTCGCTCACATTTTATTATAAAATTAATCCACTAACTTATTCAACCCACTTTTTCTATATTTCTTAAAACTCGTGTTATAACTAAATAAGACTCTTATTGCGGGACGGAGGGAGTAGCTTGGAAGTTTACCATCTTTGAATTTATCTTTATTGTGTCTGTTCATTAATGTGTATGGTATTTGTTATGCTTTTAGCATCTTAATCAGGTTTGGTTATCAACTTATTTTATGATTTGTTCATTTCTAAGTTATTACAAGCATATAAAATTCATATGGAGAGTAAATCATATTTCCTTTTCATTGTCGTCTTTTCCTGGCATACGATTTATCAACTCGTGAGAAACCTTACAACTCAAAGAGTAGGACCATAAGGTGCAGAAAGAATTAAAATGCTTAAAATGAAACTCAAACGCAAAAAATTATGTGCAGAGAAGAAACAGGCCAAAAAAATAAGCAAGAGAAGAAATGATGTTGCTTAGGTAATGTGTACAGTGACATGTGTATGTGTTTCATAATGATTTGTAAGTATTTTATTTAGTTAATGTTCTAAAAAATATATGCATAGAAAATAGATTTAATTATCAAGAAAATACTAGGTCCTTTGGTACAAGTTTCTTGACCTTCTCAAAAAGAACACTATTCCTACCTCCCCTTTCAAGAGGTTCAATCAGCATTGAAAAAGTGGTGGCGCAGAGTTTGAATTCCCTTGAATTCATCTCTTCCAAAATTGGAATTGCATCGTGCATCTCATTCCACTTGAGAAGACCGTGCAGGAAAACATTGTATGTCACGGAATCAGGCAAGCAACCATTGCTTACCATCTGTGTCATCAAATCCTTAGCCTCGTCAATTTTACCTTGTTTGCATAGTGCACCAATGAGAGTATTATACGATATAACATCAGGCTGCAAACCTTTGGATGGAAGTTCATCAAACACATCCTTTGCTTAGTGATATTTTATCATCATTGCACAGTCCATCAATGAGCATATTATACGTTACTATATTTGGAACTATGCATCTGTCTTCCATGGTTTGCAACATGGATAATGCTTCGGCAATACGATGAGCTCTACACAAACCATCCAACAAGAAATTGTAATTATATATACCAGGCGGCACTGGTTGTGACCTGCATAACTTTGAACAGATTCAAACCATCTTCGCGACGAAATAAGGTTTGGAGCATTATTCCATAAGAAACTGCATCGTGTTCCAACCCATTGTAACCAAACATGGCAAAAAGACGTGAAACTTCATCACATCGTCCCGTTTTGAAATATCCATTCATCAAATATTAGGCTTGATGCCGGATTTAGCTGCCAATTGAAAAATATTTTCAGCTTCTACCATGTTAACTACCATACAATAACCATTCATTAATGCACTATATGTGACAATGTTGGGTTGGATATCTGTTTGTTTCATAATCACCAAAATCTGCTCTGCTTCTTCCATTCTTCCCTCTTTGCACAATGCAACCACACTGATGTTATAGGTAATCACATTTGGAAAGACCTTATTAGCCAGCATCATATTTAGCAGGTCTAAAGCCTCACTATGTCTACTTAGATTGTATAACCCCTCAATTATCGAATTAAAGATATCCCGAGAGTGGACAAGAGGTGGAGAGCTTCGTCTACCTTTCCATCCTTGCATAGACCATCAATAACCACATTGTAATTATAAACATTAGGTTTGCATTTACCTCCTTCCAGTAGACTAAGCAATTGAAGCGCCTCGTGAGTACGACCTGCTTTGCATAACCCGTTGATCATAACATGATACGTTCGTTCATTGGGCTCGCAGAGTTGTTCTACCGACAACTTCCACAGCAATTTTGCTGCCTCCGGGATCTTTCCGATCAACATGATGAGATTGGTAAAGGTTACCGCATTAGGCTCGAGCCCGCGCTTGAAAAAACTGCCTACAACTGCAAACCCGAACTCGGGTCTTTTCAGCCGACAAAAGCAATCGATGGCAATAGTGAAGGGCAACGTGGTATTGCTGCATCTTCACCACAGCACTCGACAATTTGCTGAACTCAATCACAGAAGAGCGTGGCCGCGAAACAGAGTGACAGCATCATCGGGCGTGCGCAAAGATGCGAAATCGATTCTGGGATAAGCAGAAAAGAATGTCATTTGGCGGCTGAGATTATATACAGAAAACGAGTGAGAGGAATGGTATGAAGAATTCATAATGACTCTTCATGAGATTCCAGCTCATTCCCAAATCCCACTCATTGTTTTGTGTAACAAGTGTATTTCAGAGAATTTTGATGACGCTTTGAGCTTATGAAAACATGTACTTCCTCCGTCTTAACTTACTTGAGTCCTATTACATTTTGGATTGTCCCAAATTTTACTTGAGTCATTTCTCTCTTTGCCTAAAAACAAAACATCTAATCACACTTGCTTTATTCTTTCTTTTAGTTTACCCTCTCTCATCTCTCTTACTTTATTATCTCTTCTACTTTATTTAACTCAATAAACACAACTTTCTTAAATTTCGTGCCGAAAAGAAACGTCTCAAGTAACATGGGACGGAAGGAGTATTTACTAACTACTTTATACATTTATACTCCTTCCGTCCCGAGATAGTTGAGGCATTTGTTTGGGTACGAGATTTACGAAATTGATGCATTAAAAGTTAAAAGTGAAGAGAGTAAATAAGACGGACAAAGAAAATGTAAAGTACGAGAGAATATAAGGTTTTAGCTGACTCCAATCTGTATTAATAATTTAAAATGTTTTAGAAATAAATAATTACCCCCCCTTTATAATAGTGAAATCATCTTATTCTGTATTAGTAAAATCATTTTGACATTTTAATACATTCTAATGTTCTATAGACTATAGTAGTTGTAGTTGAGACATTTCTCTTTTCATTAATAGTAAACACATTTCTTTTCAATTACTTTACTCAATATAACTTTATTCTTTTTTAAATCTCAACCTTTTCCATTTCTACTTTATTCTTCATTTATTTAACTCACTTAACACAATGAATATTTTGCTTATACTAGTACAGATATAGAAAAAATTTTAAAATGATCAAGATAAGGTTGATCTGTAAAACAGACAAGCACCACAAACACGACCTCAGATAACAGAAAATCTGCATCTCAACATAAGAAAGCCTAAACAGACGTCAGATACTACTTCTCTAATGAAAATCGTCACTACCAGATTCAGAGTTCCTTGAGATGACACCCATGTTAAATCCACATAGAACACACCCACATCGACCTTTTTAACCGATACAATTGATGCAGCATAAAACATGCACCCTCAGAATTGCTCATCTTCCATGATCCCAAGCTGAATCTCCACCTTATGTCCTCATGAACACTACAAGCAGGCAGCACAACAACAGCAATGTATCCACACTGTTTTCCTTTTAGTTACGACAAGATACATAAAACCAAATTACACACTTATCTCTTTATCCAACCCAAAGATAAGATACAGTCGATCAAATAAAACAAGCCTCCTCGCTGCCCCTGTACTATAGATCTCTGCCTTCTTTAAAGGTGCTAATGTAGGCTGACATACAGACTTCGTTCAGCTTTGGGTACCAAACATGCAGGTGCAAGTAAAATCCAGCAATTGTGCTAAAGGAACAATTAGTTTGTCTGCATTGCATCTGCATGGTACTTCTCTAGATCAGCATCAAGATCTTCAGCAGATACCTTCTCACCACCACGGGCCCCCCTTCCTTGTCCACCTCCCTGTCCACGACCTCTTCCAAATCCACGACCTCTTCCGCCTCGTGGCCTTCCATAACCACCTCTTCCTTGTCCGCTGTACATGGAAATATCAAGAATATTAAGATACAAGATACAACAAAGTTATAATCGTGACTTATTCAATTAACAATATATGTTAGTATCTTACATCTCCCAAGGTTTGTTTCTAACCTTATGCACAATTACACAAATGATAAAACTAACTGAAATCTATCCCATTTTCCTTCACACATGTTTGCTTATTCAACAATCAACAGTTACTGAAACTTATCTACATACATCTGTGACTAAGCGTAGATTCCTAATAAAAACTTACTTTCAGAAGCATCATTTACTGTCAGTTCTTAATTATCTGAAAATAATAGAATACCTAGCACCCTATCAAAAGAAAGCAGCAACTCAATGAAATTACTTTTTTTTTTAACAAAGAAGCACAACTGGTGACCTCAAATGACAAGTGCCAGAGTGATTATCTAAACATCAGTTCTCTCAACTCATTCCTTTTTAGTTCAACATTCTAGCAATCCAACAGAACACTATTACGCAGGAAAAGGTCAACTCTAGTCAAAGTTGTAAAACGTGTTTCTTCATCAAAGTTAGGAGACTATAAACACATAAAACAGATAAGTAACACCCACTGATTCTGGAATATATGTTGATCTCAAAATTCAATTACTAGAAGGCAATTGCAAAGATTCTAAGAAAAGGAAGAATTTACAAATCAAAACTAACAGAAACACAAATAAAAGCAATGTGTTTCACTAGCAACAACTCACTAGAACCAAAATGTTGCATCAATTATTGCCCAAGAAGCTCAAAGGAGCAACTGAGACCCTTGCTAAAGAGAAACACTGGGAAACGCCAAAATACTATAAACATACGTCAAGTCAGGAGTAGATACACACCTTCGCGGAGCTACGTTTGGATCACCGAAAGAACCAGCAGAAGGAAACCCTCCAGCGCCAGCATCAGGTGCTGTAATGTTTGTTCCAACAAGTTCAAGTTTCATTGGTTTTCCATCAAGCTGAACATTATTATACCGTTTGATAGCAGCCATAGCATCTTGTCGTCTTGAGAAGACTACTTCAGCGGTACCCTGTAAAAAAGCATTTTTCCCTAAGCAATTGCAACACAAACTACAGAACAAGCAAGAAGAGCTAAAATTTAAATACCTTCGATCGCCCACTCCTATCATAGTGTACAACATATCTTTTCAGATCTCCAACCTCTGAAAACAGTTCCTATCATTGCATAAATTACCTTGTGAGTTAAAAGGTAAAGCAATTTTCGTCTCAGTATCTTAATCAGGTCAGGTTCCACAATGTTTGTCCAAAATGTCTGACTGAGTAACCTCATGATTAACAGTTTGATTAATCGAGAAACATGTGTAGAAAAAGGGGCTTTGCGAGAAACACCTTAATATCCTCATTCGAAACCCCATAATCCAAATTGGAAATATACAACTTGGTCCCTGTCTCTATACTGGAAGATCGACCGCCAGCTGGGAACATATCATGGCCCCAAGCCGTCTCAGGAGCCTACATCATCACAACCACGATTTATCAGTAAATTACTAGTACAGCACCACACTGCGAAGAAACGAATTGCAAAACTAACAAGCTACCCATCCCCTACTCTCTAAATCCTATCAAGTCAGCCACTTGCAACAGGCGAAAACAAAATCGAGCAAATTAAACATTAACTGAAGTAAATACTAAATCTGACCTTGGGAGCGGAATAGGGTGTCACGCGATTCGCGAAACGGTTCGCGGGGCGGCGAGTGGGGCCAGAACCGGCGGCGCGACCTCTGCCGCGGGCGCCGCCAGATTTCTTGTTGTTCTTAATTAGATCGTCGAGAGACATGTCGAGCGCAGCGCCTGACATCTTCGGGTTGGTAGAAAGATCTGAAGCAGGTGGCGATGAATTTTTAGGGTTCGGAGTTGAAAAAAGTGGAGATACCAGTCCAGATGTAGAGAGAGAAGATGACACGGATTTTAATTATTGTAGAATTTTAATTATTTCAAAAAAGACTTTCACCCGCCCAGATTTGATTTAACTCAAACTACATTTCGACAAATTTAACGTGAACTTTCATGTAATTATCAAGTAATTAAAAATTAAAAATTAAAAATTTTATAATCCATGTAATTAGGTGGAATTGACTAGGTTGATTATGAACTACTTGCTGCAGTAGAAAAAAAAATCCCTAGCCTAGACACACCAAATAATATAGTGAGTTGGTCTGTTCAACATATAATTATTCCAACTCTACATAACCACACATGAAAACTAATTAATCAATGTATATCTAGATTTAATTATAACTTTAAATTATGGAAATTTCTCCAAAAGATTTAGAACATTCCTTACGTACTCTCAAGTCTCAACTGTATCTAATGGGTAGTAATATATACGTACATTTATGATTTTTACATGTGATATAATAAAAAGTAAAAAATATTGAAAACATGTAAGAACTTCCTTTTATGCATTGTTTCATATCAATACACAAAATTTATCCTTGTGTTGTCACTAAATTGGAATTTCATGACATATAAGTGTAAATTATATACAGATAATGAAGTGTAGCTATTAACTTAAATTTTGTAACATATTTTAATTATTTATAAATTTTTATAGTAGTAATTTTTATAGCATGTAAAAGTTCGAGAAATTTAAAAACAAAAAAAATAGTAGCAAAGGCATGTATAATTGTATATGCATATATTACTCCCATTAGATTTAATACGCACTTGAGAGTATGTAAGGAAGATTCAAAATATTTTAGAGAAATTCCCATATTTAACAATAATGAATGAGTTTATTTATTTCACAATAATGAATGTGGCCAATATAATATTTGGGTTTTATTTATTTCCTAGTAGAATTAGTAGATGGAAAATATTAGGAGTAATTGTTTTTTCCTTCTACTAAATTAGATTTTCCTTTTTTACTTATTTTCCTTATAGTTATTTTTACTTATTTTAGTTATTTTTCTTTTCATAAGTTTAGAATTTATTTCCCTTTGCCTATATAAGTTGGAAGCTCACCATAAACCAAAATATCACTCTCACTCTCTTGATCTTCTCTCTCCATCTAGAAAAAACGTTTGTATCATGGAGAAACTCACAAAGCCGAGAGAAATCATACATGGCCTCCATTCCTCCAAAGCTCCATGAATTCATCAATAAAAATAAAGAAAATTGGAGAAGAAGAATCAAGAAGGATCACTCACTCCCCCAAAGTCGGGTTGGCTTTGACACTAGTCTCATTCCTCTACTACTTACGGCTAGTCTACGACGGCTTTGGATAAGCCGGGATGTGGGTAATCTTAACCATTGTTGTTTTCTTCGAATTCACTGGCGGTAAGTAAAATGTCAGCTTAATATTGATCATTTATTTTATATTAATAAAATATGAGTATAATGAGCTCATTAGTATCAAAAGTGAAATGCGACATTTAATAGTGGATATTTTAAAATTGCAACATGTAAGATTTTAACTTGATTTATAAATATTTCAAATTTGAAACAGGCGGGACCCTATCGAAAAGCATAAACAGAGGCTGCGCGATGCTGCTAGCCGGGGCATTGGGTGTCGGGGCCAAGGATTTGGCCGGTGTCTGAGGCGAGAAAGGTGAGCATGTTGTTCTTGGACTAATGGTTCTCTCTAGGTACAAATTGTTAAAGATAACTACTGGTGTGGAGTTTATAAACTAATTTAGTCTGTAACAAATTAATTAATCAACAAATATTTAAAACTAATTAATGCTAAAAGCCTAAAATGCAAATGCAGCTGCGGTTTCTACATTTACAATGTTTTTTCCAAATGTGAAGAGGAAGTATGGTTATGGGGTGTTGATATTCATACTGACATTCAGCCTTATGGCGGTGTCGGGTTACCAGATCGGGCAAATACTGAAGCTGGCCCATCAGAGGCTCTCGACTGTACCCATAGGCGGGGCGACTTTATTTGAGGAAAGAGGAAAGAGAAAAGATTAATTCATATCCTACGTGATAACTAAACTAAAACTACTATATAAAGTACAATGTGACATTCCTTCTCAAGTTCCCGATATGATCATACAAGTCGTCCCGCCTATGAGTATAGTCGAGAGCCTTTGGTGTGCCAGATTCAGTATCTGCCCGACCCGGTAACCCGACATCGCCACAAAGCTGAATGTCAGTATGAATATCAACACCCCATAATCATACTTCCTCTTCACATTTGGAAAAAACCTTATAAATGTAGAAACCGCAGCTGCATTTGCATTTTAGCATTAATTTGTTTTAAATATTTGTTGATTAATTAATTTGTCTATGACCAAATTAGTCTATAAACTCCACACTAATAGTTATCTTTAACAATTTGTACCTATAGAGAAAACCATTAGTCCAAGAAAAACAGGCTTGCCTTTCTCACCGCAAACACCGGCCAAATACTTGGCCCCGACAATGCCCCGACTAGCAGCGTCGCGCAGCCTCTGTTTATGCTTTTCGATAGGGTCCCGCCTGGTTCAAATTTGAAATATTTATAAATCAAGTTAAAATCTTAAATATTGCAATTTTAAAATATCCACTATTAAATGTCACATTTCACTTTTGATACTAATGAACTAATTATACTCATATTTTATTAGTATAAAATAAAGAGTATAGGACAAAATTGGTCCTGAACATAAGACCATTTTACGTTTTTGGTCCTAAACATTATCTTTTGGATTTTTTGGTCCCGAACATATTAAAATTTTATCATTTTGGTCCTCCGTCAACATTTCCATTAAAAACTAACGGTCAACGGGTTTAATCCCGATTTTGACCAAATTAAACTTTTGATTCTGATTTTTTATTCCCTAATTAATTTCCTAATTATTTTAACCCCGACGACCACCGCAAGCTGAGCACCAAATTCTCCGGCTAGATCATCCTCCGCAACAAGCAGCTCGGCCTCCACGAGTACAAATTCCTCCTCAAGACCATCGTCAGCTCCGGCATCGGTGAGGAGACCTACGCCCCCCCAGATGGTCTTCGACGGCCGCGAGTCCTCCCCCACCCTCTCCGGCGGCCTCCTCGAGATGGAAGAGTTCTTCCTCGACAGCATCCCCGCCCTCCTCTGCCGCACCGCCATCCCCCTTCCGCCATCGACCTCCTCGTCGTCAACATCTCCATACTCTTCTCCGCCCCCTCCCCCGCCGCCCGCATCATCAATTTATACAAACTGAGACACGACGTGAAGGTCTACAACCTCGCCGGGATGGGCTGCAGCGCCTCCACCATCGCCATCAACATCGTCGAAAACATCTTCAAACGCAACCAAATTCAACAGCAATGATCGTCACATCCAAATCCCTCGGCCCCAACTGATACATGGGAAATGACCGCTCTAAAATGCTCACAAACTGCCTCTTCTGCACCGGCGGATGCGCCCTCATCCTCACCAACAAGCCGACTCTATCGAAAAAGGCGATGTTCAAGCTGAGGACCCTCGTCCGGACCCAATCAGGCTTGAGCTCGACGGTCTTCTCGGCGTCGGAAAGAGCTTCGATGAATTGGTGGAGGGAAGCGTAGGCGGCGGAGAGGTTGGAGTAGAGGACGTGGTTGGAGGGGGAGAGGTTGCCGGCGGAGAAGGTGGCGTTGCTTTGGCTTCGTCGGCCATGATGATTTTAAATGAATATTTATTAAAATAATTAGGGAATAATTAGAGAATTAATTATGGAGTAAAAAATTAGAATCAAAAGTTTAATCTGGTCAAAATCGGGATTAAACCCGTTGAACGTTAGTTTTTAACGGAAATGTTGACGGAGGACCAAAATGATCAAATTTTCATATGTTCAGGACCAAAAAATCCAAACGATAATGTTTAGGACAAAAAAACGTAAATTGACAATATGTTCAGGACCAATTTTGGTCTTTACTCTAAAATAAATGATCAATATTAAGCTGACATTTTACTTATCGAAAGTGAATTCAAAGACAACAACAACGATTAAGATTGCTCACATCCCGGCTTGTCCAAAGCCGTCGTAGACTGGCCGTAAGCAGTAAAGGAATGAGACTAGTGTGAAAGCGAAACCGACTTTGGATCTTCTTCTCCAATTTTCTTTATTTTCTTGATGAATTCATGGAGCTTTGGAAAAATGGAGGCCATGTATGATTTCTCTCGGTTTAATTTGTGAGTTCATCTCCATGGTACAAACTTTTTTTTAGATGGAGAGAGAAGATCAAGAGAGTGATGGCGATATTTTGATTTATGGTGAGCTTCCAACTTATATAGGCAAAGGGAAATAAATTCTAAACTTATGGATAGAAAAATAACTAAAATAAGCAAAAATAACTATAAGGAAAATAAGCAAAAAAAGAAAAACAAATTTGGTAGAAGAAAAAAATAATTACTCTTAATATTTTCCATCTAATGATTCTACTAGAAAATAAATAAAACTCAAATATTATATTGGTCACATTCATTATTGTGAAATAAATAAACTCATTCATTATTGTGAAATATGGGAATTTCTCTAAAATATTTTGAATCTTCTTTATATACTCTCAAGTGCGTATTAAATCTAATGGGAGTAATATATGCATACAATTATACATGCCTTTGCTAATTTTTTTTTTGTTTTTAAATTTCTTGAACTTTTACATGCTATAAAAATTACTACTATAAAAAATTTGAAAATAAATAAAATATGTTACAAAATTTAATTTAATAGCTACACTTCATTATTTGTATATAATTTACACTTATATGTCATGAAATTCCAATTTAGTGACAACACAAGGATAAATTTTGTGTATTGATATGAAACAATGCATAAAAGGAATTCTTACATATACACGTGATATTATATATAAAACGTATATTCTACATAAATAATAAACTTTGATTATTAATTTAATTTTCTCAAAATATACTGTTTATTAATAGTTATAGGATTTTTTCGATGTTTATGACGTCGGAAGCTCGATTATTTGATATTTTCAATTTTTACATTATACTAGTATAATGGATGGAAATGATTTTTTATGATGTTTAAATGCCAACATAGAAAATACTCCGTATAATTTATAACAAATAGAATACAATAATTATTTTTGAATTCTTTTTATTACGATCATAATAATGGAAGAAAATAATTACAAAATGGCAAAGAATTAAAATTAGCATACTTAGTGGTATAAAAGAGAACAAATAGAAATTATGTTCCAAAAAATAGAAAGCAAAAAAAATAAAATATACACATTATACTGCATAAACAGGAAAAGAATATAAAAAGTTGCATAAATAGAAAGAAGAGGGAAAAAAATTGTATATACACAAAGTAGAGAAAATAAAAGAGGAAAACCATCAACAAAGGGAATCAAAACCGGGCCATTCATTCAGACAAAGGGCGCAGTTTTTTACCAACTAGGCTAATAAGTTCACACAGAACAATAGATCTACATACGCAATATATAGGTTAAACAAAAATTGATGGGGTATATATAGGTTAAACAGAAGTTGATGGGGACCAGGGTCCCCCTGGCCCCAACCTAGCTTTGCCACTGACAATTTCAACTATCTTTTCTCATTATCTATTACTTTAATAATTACACATTAAAACTTGTGTCAGCTCTAAATGGTCTATTTCTATGAGACACGGGGAATATGATGTTAAGGAGTTAAATGGCAAAATGGTGAAGAATAAATGGAGAAGGGCGGGCCTTAAACGTTAATACTGAATTTCTAGAGATTTATGATGATATTTTTTCAAAGTTCAGAATCTAAAACATGCTAATCTAGAGATCAATTTTGAATTTCACTATTTCTTAAAAATGACGACCTGTATTAATATCCTAACTATATAAAAACGAAAAAAGGAGTGCCACTATCGCCTGTTTATTTTTTATGAGGGCTCTTGAATATTAATTGTGTTTGGATTGAATTCATAATTTGGTCAAATTGTCGCGCTCTCTTGAAAAACTAAGAAAACAACAAGTGTGCTTTCTCAACACATGAACTAATAATATATTGAAAGTATAGTTTTATTGGTGATAATTTTATATACAAAAATTAACGATCTTAGATCGATTCCACATTCTACTAACAAACACAACCTTATTAGGAAAGCAATTTATATGGAAAGCCTGTATAGCTTCAATCCATTGGACATGAGGGCATGCTTTGAAGGCAAGGCAAGGTTCTATATATTGGCACTAATGCACTCATAATAAAAAAGGGATTTATAGATTTAAAATAAGATGTTGACATAATACTTTCAAAAAAAACATGGAACTTAGATTGGAAATAAGGTTTTATTTTTATTTTTTCCATATATTCAAATAATTAGATTTTTTCGATGATCTTTAAGAAAAAAATTATAATCCCTCCGTCCACAAAAAATAGACATAGTTGTAAACAGTACGAGTTTTAAATGCAATTGGTAAAGTAGATAGAAGGAGAGAAAATGTGGTGAAAGTAGTGTTAGCGGATTGTGGGGTGTACATGTAGAATGATGTGTGTAAGGTTAATATTGGTTTAGAACTTTTCATTTTTAGAATTAGTCTTATTTTGGTGGACGGCCAAAAATGACAATACTAGTTTATTTTTTGTGGACGGAGGGAGTATTCAAATAAAAGACATGATTTTAGTGCACAATTAATAAAGTATGAAAGAGAGAAGAAAAAAATTATTGAAATATTATTATTGAAAAATAGTAGTACCAAATTTTGATTTCATTGGACTGGCTAAAAATAATACTAGTATCTATTTTTATTATATGGGCTGAAATGACAAAATAAGTCTATTTTTATGGAAAAGAGATAAAGTGGTATTCAGCCCAGCCCAGCCCAGCCGTATACAGGCCTGTTCCGTCATAACTATTCTTAAGAAAATGCAATCGATGTATATATATATATATATATATATATATATATATATAGGGATGTGATCAGGTCCATAAGTGAAATTCTGTCAAAAATCAAAGCAAATCTCAACCATTGGATCCTGTAATGTAACCGTTAGATTAATGTCACGTGTCACCTAATAATGTAGATCGTGTAGTCTAATAATGTAGCTCGGCTAATAATGTAACACGCTGTAGTCTAATAATGTAGATTGTGCAGTCTAATAATGTAGCCTAGTTAATAATGTAACGCTTTTAGTGTAATAATGTATCTCGGGTATTATGATCACAACCATCTAATCTGAGGATCCAAGGGCTGAGATTTGCTTTGATTTTTGACAGAATTTGCCTTATGGACCATAGTGTCTATATATATATATATATATATATATAGGGGTGCATTATAATGATAACCCCAATTTGTGTAATAACCCTATAACTAAATCTCCACCACACATTTTTAAAATATGTGGTCTAGATTTAATCTAACAAAACTATCATTTTATCAAAAAAAAACTATCATTTTATCAAATATTAAGGGCAAAATTGTCATTTCGTTCTAAAATTTGGTGGGAAAGAAGGAAACTTGACGCTCCATGCAATTTCTCTAACATCAAACCCTCTGAATCGCGTTTCAAACCCTACGAATCGAAGGAAAAATCATCACAATTCTGGAATATGTCGAAGGAAAACGTTGAAGCTTCACCGAAGAAAGGTTGGATGAAGTTTATTACTTATTTCACTTTTGATTTTGCTCGATTTATCATTTTGCTGAAGATTTTCTCGATTTTTTTTAGATTCTGTAGTTTTTTAGTGTAGATATTTCTTACATTTATACAATATCGTTCATGCATAACAATATTGAGAACAATCAACATATTTAGATTTACATTTTACTGTGTATGCTGCTGGTGTGTGTTTTTCTGTGTTTGTGTGTGTGTTTTGCTTTGTTTACGTGTGTTTTGCTGTGTGTGTGTTGCTATGTGTTTGGTTGATCTGTTTAAACGTAGAAATTGTGATTTTGCTTGATAAAATGATACTTTGTGAATAGTGTTTTGTTTTACTTAAGTGACAAGTTATGCCCTCTCTGCTTTTTTGAACTCATTGAAATTCAGAAAATGATAGTTTCATATTATAAAATGATAGTTTCATGGGATATGGGATAAAATGATAGTTTCATGGGATAAAATGATACTTTATGTTTGTTTGTGTGTGTGTCCTGATGCTACTGCTGCTGTGTTTGTGTATGTGTTGTTGTGTGTGTCTCTGTGTTTTTGTATGTGTGTGTGTTGCTATGTGTTTGGTTGATCTGTTTAAATGTAGAAATTGTGCCTTTGCTTGATAAAATGATACTTTGGGTGCATAAAATGATAGTTTCTGAAAATGATAAAATGATACTTTGTGAATAGTGTTTTGTTCTACTTAAGTGACAAGTTATGCCCTCTCTGCTTTTTGAACTCATTGAAATTCAGAAAATGATAGTTTCAAAAGATAAAATGATAATTGCCCTTGATAAAATGATAGTTTCAGATTATAAAATGATAGTTTCATGGGATATGAGATAAAATGATAGTTTCATGGGATAAAATGATAGTTTACATTATAAAATGATAGTTTCATGGGATAAAATGATACTTTATGTTTGTTTGTGTGTGTGTCCTGATGCTACTGCTGCTGTGTTTGTGTGTGTGTTGTTGTGTGTGTCTCTGTGTTTTTGTATGTGTGTGTGTGTTGCTATGTGTTTGGTTGATCTGTTTAAATGTAGAAATTGTGTCTTTGCTTGATAAAATGATACTTTTGGTGCATAAAATGATAGTTTCTGAAAATGATAAAATGATACTTTGTGAATAGTGTTTTGTTCTACTTAAGTGACAAGTTATGCCCTCTCTGCTTTTTTGAACTCATTGAAATTTAGAAATTGATAGTTTCAGAAGATAAAATGATAATTGCCCTTGATAAAATGATAGTTTCATGGGATAAAATGATACTTTGACTTTATATAATGACATAAACTGTTTAACACACTGAAATCTTTTTTTTTATTAGGAAAGAACATTCGTGATGATGATGATTATGAACATAGAACATTAGGAGAAAAAGTAGAACATATAAGAAATAAGAAGAAAAGAAAGAATGATGATGCAACTGATGGTAAGACAGCATCAAAGAAGGGCAAGAAAAAAGTTGTTGAAGATATTACAGTCATTAAGATAGCAACTTTGGCAGGAAGAAGGAATACTGACTTCTTCGTTGACATGCTTGAATCTCTAAACGAGAATCAAAGAAGAGCTGTTAGAGAGATTGGGTTTGGTGCACTCCTAAACTTCAATATAAGAAGTTTCCCAAGAGCATTAGCGTATTATCTGATATACAACTTTAACCGTAAAAGTTCATCAACTGAGTTGAACAGTGGGGAATCACTGTTTTTAGATGATGAAGATGTTCACATAACTCTTGGGTTCCCGATTGGATCTTTACCTATCAATAAAAGCAAAATTCAAAAAAATACCCACATCAAAACTGAAATTGCTAAATTCTGTAAAGGTGGAGAGAAAAAAATGGTGCCAAAGTATGTTGTAGAGCAGATGGAGAGAGACAAAGAAGGTGGTGAGTTGTTTAAATGGACTTTTATGGTTCTCATGGAGTATGCCTTGATTAACACTCCTGCTGATGGAAATTTGAGGCCAAAAATTTTAGATTACATAGTTGATGTTGAGAAGATCAAAGAATACAATTGGTGTGGCTATGTCATATCTAGATTGCATGAAACACAAAAGAGGTGGAAAAAAACACAGCAAAGATATTTACCGGGCCAGTTATCTTTGTAGTGGTAAGAATATATTTGTTTTCCATTGTCTATGAATCTATTTACAGAAAAACTAATATTTAGTTTTTGTTTAATGTAGGCTTGTTACGTAGACATGATTCTTTTTGGAAAAAAAATGGTGCCAAGATGTTATCCAACAGTGAAAGGATGGACTGCCGAACTGTTGAAAGAAAGACAAAGAGCAGAAATGGAGAATTCAACATTTGGTGTGGGTCATATGTATGACAGATATAAAAAGCAACCACATGAAGAAAATGATGAAGATGACGAAGAAGAAGAATCTCAAGATGTAGAAGTTTTGAAGACAAATGATCATCATGATCATGATGAAGTGGGGACAACCAATGAATGGGAGAATTTCATACATGAATGGAAGGAAGCTGCCAAAAATGTTAAAGCGTCAATGGAGAAGATTGTTGATGTCCTTGAAGCAGCGCCGGAAAAACTCAGGAATCTAAATAGCTTTAAGATAATCTGTGATACAACGAGAAATGCAGTGGGATTGAGAGATGAAGGTGTGCAGCATGTTATAGAAAGTCAGAATACAATGACACAGGCTATAAACAATGATGAAACTGATGATCCTGAATGGATTGATATCATGATTGAGTTAACTAAAGCTGCTGAGAGGACATATATATTGAAAAATATGAATGAGTTCCCTACCTTCACTCTGATACCTGAATGTGACGACAGTCCTAATGAGAATCAAGAATTTAATCGGGAAAAGGATGTGGAGAAGGAAAAAGATGATGAGGTGGAAAACGAGCAAGAGAAACAGAATGAAAGCGAAAAGGAAATGGCTAATAAAGCAGCTGGAAAAGAAGAGGAAAAAGTTTCAGGGAAAGAAGTTCAGAATGAAGAATATGAGGTAACTTTCAAAAATGATAGTTGAAGTACATAAAATGATTTTTATATGGTTAAAATGATATAGGTTTGATGATGTTTTTTGGTGGTTCTGTTTTATTTGAAAACTGATACTTTTGCATCATAAAATGATAGTTTAAGCGGATAAAATGATACTTTTGCATGATAAAATGATAAAATGATAGTTTCGGAGAATAAAATGATAGGTTCTGTGAATAAAATGATACTTTTGTTTCATAATGATAGTTTTAGATTTTTGACTATGAGTATCATTTTATCAGCTATGAGTATCATTTTATCAGCCAAAAGTATCATTTTATTAGTAAGAAGTATCATTTTATCTACTGCAAGTATCATTTTGTCATTATATAATTCAGAAGTACCATTTTATAACATAAAAATGAATTATATTTTCATGCATATAGAAAAGTATCATTTTATCAGCTATAACTATCATTTTATCAGCCAAAAGTATCATTTTATTAGTAAGAAGTATCATTTTATCTACTGCAAGTATCATTTTGTCATTATATAATTCAGAAGTATCATTTTATAACATAAAAAGTATTATTTTATCAGCTATGACTATCATTTTATCAGCAAAAAGTATCATTTTATCAACTGAAATATAATTTAATCAGCAAAAAGTATCATTTTATGTCTATTAGCAACAAAAGTAATATACCTGTTAGTGTTGTATGTTGAATCAAATGAAATTACATCTCCAAACATATGATAATTTCGTCTTGAAATAGCATCATCCCAGAACTGATACTTTTATTTGAAAACTGATACTTTTGCATCATAAAATGATAGTTTAAGCGGATAAAATGATACTTTTGCATGATAAAATGATAAAATGATAGTTTCGGGGAATAAAATGATAGGTTCTGTGAATAAAATGATACTTTTGTTTCATAATGATAGTTTTAGATTTTTGGCTGATAATGTGATAGTTCCTGTGGGTAAAATAGTATACCTTCTGTCAATAACAATTTATATATTTTTTTAATGAAAGCATGACAGAGTTGATACCATAATAACCACTTTCATGGAGGATATCCACAGAGATGATGAAGTTTTAAAACAGAGAGAAGAAAATTTGAATAAGGAGAAAGTGGTTTCTCAAGAAGATGATGAAGTTTTAAAACAAAGAGAAGAAAATTTGAATAAGGACAAAGGGAAGAAGATGGTTTCTCAAGATCCTCCAGTGGAAAAGGAGAAAGTGGTCACAACAACAAAGAAAATTGTTGAAGCAATGTGCTCTCCCTACAATGTCAGAGCAGTAAATCTGAAAGGAAAGCTGAATAAAGAAGAGAGAGAAATAATGTACTGGTTGATGAAAGATGAAGAAAGTGAATAGTAAGTTTTGAATTACATAATTATATTCTTATTCAGTTCTTTTAACTAACATTAAATATGAATTTGAAATCAGTTATGAGGTAGTTTATGAGAACGACAAGATCACAATGTTCAAGATTGACTTCCACAGCCTTGCTCCACGTACATACGCCAGGATCAACATCATAGATGCATGGGTTATGTTCCTCAACTACAATGAAAAATTCAAATCAAAGGCATCACCGAGTCGTCTTTTCATCAACACCACACCTATGGTACAGTAAACGAGTAAATAAATAATAGTATTACATTAAAAGTTAAAAATATTTACAAAAATGTAAACATGACAGCTTTACAACATTACTGCAAGGAGATCTGGTTGGACTGAAGCAGAGAGTCGAGAAAGATTTTGCTCAAACTTGAATGAATTTGTGTCAAAGATTGAAGATTTCAAATGGGAAAATTATGACCTGGTAAGTAATAATTAGATATACATTACAGAACATGGGTGCGTTATAATGATAACCCATATTTATGTGATAAGCTAATAACCCTATCATTTTATAGGTCAAAAATATCATTTTTACTAAAAATGATATTTATACATGATAAAATGATTTTTTCTTCCATAAAATGAGGGTTATTAGGTTATCACCATAAATATGAGTTATGATATGATCACATCCATTACAGAACAACATACCTATATTTTTGAAAATGACATTTATATATAATGTTTTGAAAATTAGATATTCTTTCCGATCTGGGCGTACGAACATTATTATATCATCTGCTTCAATCTCAAAATGCAAATGATGGATGTGATTGACAATTCTCTGGTTAGTGAAGATTTACTTCAGAAGAAATATGAAGATGCACCAAGTACTCTAGTATATTTAGTTAAATGCATTCAGTATTTATTAGTTAAAATGCATTGAATATAATTCAGTATGGAACATAATATAATTTTTAATCAACCTCATGTATGTTTTGTGTTATTTGAATAGAGAAATTTCTTCCGAACTTATCTTGGAAATGGAGTCAATCCATCAATGGGAAGAACTGTCAAACTGTCAAAAACCAGATACATGAATATGCCATGGCAGAACGATACAAATAAAGTTGACTGTGGAATTTATGTGATGCGCCATTTGGAGACTTACATGGGTGGTCCTGTTCGTAACTGGAATTCGGGTTTAACGAAGAAGGGAACAGAGTCTTTCATAAAACTCCGTGCCAGATATACTGAAGCATTGCTTATTGGAGATACTAACAAGAAGGCTTTTGAGACACTTACAATGATAAAGAAGAAATTTGAGAATGACAGCAAAAAAGGAGAAATTGATGTTGAAAAGATGATTAGAGAATTTAAACTCCCTGTATACTAACTTCTATGACTTGATAATAGCGTTTTGTAATAGTGGTTGCGAATATAATCACCCAAAATTATCATTTTATCTGCTGCAAGTATGATTTTGTCATTATATCGTTTTATCAGTCAGAAGTATCATTTTATCATTTTATCTGCTGAAAGTATCATTTTATCAACTGCGAGTATCATTTTATAATTTTATAAGTCAGAAGTATCATTTTATCAGCTTATATATCATTTTGTCATATTAAAATATCATTTTATCCATTGAGAGTATCATTTTATCAGCTTATATGTCATTTTTTCCAGCTTATACATCATTTTATAAGGTTATTGTCATTTTATTTGCTGCGAGTATCATTTTTTCAGATTAAAGTATCATTTTATCAGTTTATAAACAAAAGAATGATGTTATCAACCAAAATGTCATTTTATAAGCCCAAAGTATCATTTTATCTGCTGCAAGTATGATTTTGTCATTATATAAATAAGAAGTATCATTTTATCAGTCAGAAGTATCATTTTATCATTTTATCTGCTGAAAGTATCATTTTATCAACTGCGAGTATCATTTTATAATTTTATAAGTCAGAAGTATCATTTTATCAGCTTATATATCATTTTGTCAGATTAAAATATCATTTTATCCGTTGAGAGTATCATTTTATCAGCTTATATGTCATTTTTTCCAGCTTATACATCATTTTATAAGGTTATTGTCATTTTATTTGCTGCGAGTATCATTTTTTCAGGTTAAAGTATCATTTTATCAGTTTATAAACAAAAGAATGATGTTATCAGCCAAAATGTCATTTTATACACCAAAAATACCTAAACTATATCAAATGGCTTCAATCTGTCTTTTCATTGACTCTACCATAATTTCTTGAATCATGACGACCCATCTCATGACATTTACCACACCGTCGTAGAGGCTTATTTGCTTTCCTTATTGCACTCTGCCTCTTTGCTACTTTGCCACTAGCTGATCCTTTGGTACTAATAACGTCTGGAGGATGTACATCAATTACATCAGGTACTGCCATTCCATAAAAATCCTCAACCATCTTCTTCTTTTCAATGACTGAAGGTGCTGCACAATTTCCAAATATATGCTATTCCAAATCATCAAGACCAGCACTTAACAAAGACAAATGATCGATACTTCCTTCAGACTTTTGGACTAATCGATAAAAGTTGGAGAACAACTTTTTCTTAACTTCCTGCTTTTCATCCAAATCTGCAAGATAAAAGATAACATTATTACAATAAGTACTATCATTTCTCTGACTGAAAAATAGAATCTTTACAAATAAGGTTAAAAATGGAACACACGTTCAAATGGTTGTTGTTCCTCAGATGGTAGACCATGGGCTGCCTTTAGTAAAGAGCTCTTCAACCACCTTCGACCAAAATATTTCTCAGGAATGAGATTAACAGACTTATTCTTAACAAACAAAATATATGACAGTGATAAGGCTAATTTCATGCATCGGTATGTGCAAAGTAATTGATAAGGCTAATTTCATGCATTGGTTATGTAGTGAAAAACATCACATTTCTGCTGGATCTAACAAGTTTTGTTAAGCCAGGTGTGTGTGTAGCGCTAGATCCAGGAGATGCTGGAGGAGGATATCTAGCGAGGAGCAGGAACGGAATCACGAGGAAAAGCTAGAGGAAGGAAGCCAAAAGCTGAGGGCAATCAAGTCAATCAATACCTCGCTGGGCCCCACCTCGAAGCTTATAAATAAAGGAGTGCGCAACAAGAATAGCAGATCGGTTACACTCCACACACAGTCACGCTCTTAGCACACACACTAGGGAAATGGGAAATTTGGGGTGGTTTTCGTTTTCGTGAATTACGTATCAGTGCACCACCGTCCCTTGAGGGCGAAGAAACAATTGTTCTCTTAATTTCTGTTTACTACTCTGTTCCGTCTCGAACTTCACGTTTGGAAGTCGAGCTTGTTGTTTTGTTGCTGAATCAGTTTATCCGTACTGTTTACGTTTGATTTGCCTTGATGAAGTTGGATTTCGTGTTGATTATTATGACGCTTGCTATTTTGGTTTGTTTATTTGAGATGTTCTCTTGAATTTGTTGCTGAATATTTTAGGAGATTCGAGAATCGTGGTATTGAAGTTGTGTTCGGTTGGATTTTTGTTCGGATGCTTGGATCCGGAGTGGATTTAGCATCCGAAGTGTGGATCTGAACAGGGGAGGTGAAATTTGTGCATGAGATTATGGGGATTTTGTTCTGCTTGGTTTGCTTCGTCTAGTAGTGTGATTTCCGTCGTTGTTTCGTTTACCGTTAAAATTATGTTTCCAATCTACATCTGAGTTTGTTTTTCTCGATCTCTGCATTTATTTGTGTTCGTTGAAGAAGATGAAGTCATTTTCAGTTGATGCTTTAGTTAGTTAGGCTGCAGATTCGATTCTGTCCGTACTTACCTTTTTCAGAGTTTGGTCCCCACTTGTTTTAATCTCCTTGGTCTAGAGATGTTCGTAGAAGTCCCAGATCTAGTAGTTGATTTGATTTAGTTCTTATACATAATTCATTTTTTGCCTAGATCTAGCAGTTAGCATAGCATACTTTATTTCCAAATTCACTTAGTTAAATTCCTCAACCCAAAATATGCGTGGCAGCAGCCAACCCAAAAATAGTTTCCAATTCTCTACGCATGTATTTTACGAGTCCATCTCTGTGGGATCGATCCCTACTTCCCTGTGCTAGTTTAGTATCTGTGGTTGAGGGTTTTGAAGGTTTGCTTGCGTACCAACGACCAGACTTCCAGTCTTGTGAGTCTCTAGACCTTGTGATCTAGTTGATTTACTGGATCTAGGAAGTGTGTAATTAGAAATTGATAGGATACAGCAAGCAAAAAAAAAATCAACTCTTCAAATGGCGCCGTTGCCGGGGATGGATGGCGTAGTTTGTTTATGTGTTTAGAGATTTGGTGTAAATAGTTTTAATCTTTTGAATTTCGCTTTTGGCAGTTTATGAGCAAGGGCTCAAGGTCAGGAATCTGGAGCAACCCATCTTGGTCAAGGAACGTGCAGTTGAAGTGGCAAGTCAGGGAATCAACATCCGCCATAACTACCAGATCGGGGTTGTCAACTGTAGATCCATTTCCGTTTGAATCAGGGAGTGAAGAAGAGTGGAATTCATCGGGGAAAGAGGATTCACGGTCGTCGTCAGAAACTGAGCATTCGGAAAGGGAGGAAGAGGAGTCTGTAATGGCAAACTTAGTGGACCTAGACCCAGAGATTGGTTCGCTAACTGCACATCTCGACGGAGAGCCAGCTCATGCCATAGTGTCAAATCAACGTCAGCGGTCTATTGAGATCAAGACGAATGTGCTGGGCGTTTTACCTACATTCTCTGGACGGAGGAATGAGTGTCCTTATGAGTTTTTGAACGAGTTTAGTAAGCTATGTAGCATCCAGAAAAGGCCTAACGAAACTACCGAGGAGGACTATCGCCTGCGAGCGATTCCATTTGCATTGAAAGGAGAGGCAAACACTTGGTTGCTGAGGCTTCCACCTGACTCGATCACCACATGGAGGGATTTCAAATTGGAGTTCCTGGACTATTTCTTTCCGTCCAATAAGACAAACGCTTTGAAAAAAGAAATTCAAGAGTGTAAGCAGGACTACGATGAATCTTTAAGCCAATATTGGTCTCGGTTTAAAGGCCTGCTTGACGCTTGCCCAAATCACAGGATGACGGAGGCTGAAACATTTTATCTATTCTACGAAGGGGCAAATCCTGAGTCCAAGGACTTAATGAATTCCTCGAGCGGGGGGAATTTCACCAAGAATAAGGCAAGCGAGGCACGCGAGATTCTGGGAAGATTAATCGACGCGAAGAAGGCGTATGACTGCCCGCGTGCTATCATGAGGAGAAGCTCCGCGAACACAGTTAAGGAACGAGAAGGAGAAGAGGTTAGAGACAGAATAGATCGACTGGAGAAGGCACTGCTAAATGCCATTGAAAAGAAAAATACCCCTGGGTCGACTGATAAGGAAAAAAACCCAGGTCAAGAGGAACATCAGCTTCAATTTTACAATAATCCCTCACTCGATGGAGATTTCCAAGCTCAAGTGAATGCAATGGGGAATTGGAATCAAAGTAATCAAAATACCAACTGGAACCAGTGGAAGATTAGGGAGGCACCATGGAGGGACAATCCTTGTTTCAGATGGGCTGAAGGGAACCAACAACCACAGTCACAACACCCAGGTCCAGCGGAGAACCAGCAGACATGGCCCAGCCGGAATCAGGAAGGACCACAGCATAATTCTAACTGGGCAGGGAAGCAGCAAGAGGGGCTGAACAACTGGAATTTCCGTAACCAAGGGGATCAGCATAACTGGAACAACAGGAACCAGAGCAACCAAGGGAATTCTTATGTGCCACCGCATCAGAGGAACAATTCAGGAAACAATCAAAATTTCCAACAGAGTCACCCAGGTCCAGCAACCCAGTACAACAATAATCAAGGAGGTCAGGGAAATTTTCGCCAGAACCAGGTGGTTGGAACCAATCAAAATCAAGGATTTAATCCCAGTTCAATTCAAGGTTTCCGACCACAGCGGAATCTTGATGACATGGTGCATGACCTGGTAAATTTCCAACAACACATGCAGAATAACATGCAGGCTAACAATGACGTGGTGCACAAAATTCAAGATGCCCAGCAGGAGCAGAAGTCTGCCATGGACATGTTGGCAAAGCAGATGTCCCAGTTGGCCACGTCGCTGAACGAAATGCGGGGAAATGAAGGGAAATTGCCTGCCACTGTCAAACCACCAGACCGAGCAAATATTAGTCAAATTACCTTGAGATCGGGGAAAGGCTATGAAGGACCGAAGCAAGTGATAAACGAGGAGACACCCTCACAGATGAACGGAGAAAAGGGGAATCAGAAGTCTCGAGGAGATGATCCTGGACTCAGAGAAATTCCTATACAGGATGACCTCCAGGAGGGAGATTTAAGGGGATCTATGCCTCGACTAAGTGACCCATTTTTCCTTGATCCAGAACCTGAGTTGGAACTTAAAGAGGGAAGCAGGGAGACAGGTGCAGCCCCAGCAGGGAGTTCCACGAATGCAGTAAAGCGACCCAAACCATTCCCATATCGAGGAGAAGCCAAGAAAAAGAAAGATGATACTGAGGACCTTGTGGAAATATTTAGTAAGCTGGAGATTAACCTACCCTTTTTGCAGGCTCTGAAAATACCCACCTTCAGCAAGTTCATCAAGGAATTCATAGCAGGAAAAACCAAACCTGATGGGAAGATTGTTATAGGAGAAAATGTATCCGCCGTGATACAAAAGAGGAGGATGCCGTCAAAGTGTACAGATCCAGGTATGTTCACTCTTCCTATTTCTATAGGTGATATTAAAATTGAGCATGCCATGTGTGATCTAGGTGCTTCGATAAATGTCCTACCGCTGTCAATATATAAAAAATTGGTGGGAGTCAGTTTGGTCGATACTAAAGTAGTGATTCAGTTGGCCGATAGAACATGCATATCGCCTGAGGGAGTATTGGAAAATGTCATAGTCAGAGTGCATGATTTCCTATACCCAGCTGATTTTCATGTGATAAAAATGAGGGGTAATGAATCTGCTGAGTCTAGTGGGGTGTTACTGGGGAGACCTTTCCTTCGCACCGCGAAGACTGTTATTGATGTGTTTGATGGAACCATATGCCTGGACTATCATGGGGAGAAATACACCTTCAACATTGAAGAAGCTATGAAAAAACCGCTTGATGTTGAAAACTTGCATGTTGTAGATGTAATTAACCCCCTAGTCCAAGAATATCTTGAGACTGAACTAATGCAGGAACAGTTTGACAATTCGGAGCTGAGCCAGACTGTAGAAAAGGAGGTGACAGGATGGTGTGAAACTTTTTTCACACAGGACTTGACAGATGATCAGATCAATGAAGCGATCATGGCATTCTGCCACCAGCCACTATCATTCCAATCAGCCAGATCTGTTCAGGAGAAGAGCCCAGACGAGGGAGCGAATCTAGAGGAAATGGCGCCAAGAAGTAAGGCGGAGAACCCTTTACCTCAGGAAGCCATCACACCGAAGAAGGAGTTGAAAACTTTGCCTGAAAATTTAAAGTATGCATACCTGGAGGAAGGAGAAACTTGTCCAGTGATAATTAACAGCCGCTTGACTGAAGACCAAGAGAGTGCGCTGCTGGAAGTAATAAGGAGGAACAAGAAGGCCATAGGGTGGACACTTTCTGACCTAGTTGGAATTAGCCCTGATCTTTGCATGCACCACATCAGACTAGAGGAAGGGGCAAAGGCTCGGCGTGATCCACAAAGGAAACTGAATCCAAACATGAGGGAGGAAGTGCTCAAGGAAGTTCTGAAACTACTGTCCCTTGGAATCATATACTCTATTCCAGATAGCGAGTGGGTCAGTCCGGTTCACATGGTACCGAAGAAATCTGGAATACAAGTGGTGAAGAATGACAAGAATGAGTTGGTGCCTACTCGACTGGTCACTGGATGGAGGATGTGCATCGACTATAGGAAACTAAATGAAGCCACCAAAAAGGATCATTTTCCTTTACCATTCATTGACCAGATGCTAGAGAGGCTGGCTGGCAAACAGTATTTCTGTTTCCTCGACGGATATAGCGGTTATTTCCAGATTTTCGTGAACCCAGAGGACCAGGAAAAGACCACATTTACATGCCCTTTTGGAACTTATGCCTACCGAAGGATGCCATTTGGTCTATGTAATGCACCAGGTACATTCCAACGTTGTATGATGAGTATTTTTTCGGATCTACTAGAGGTATGCATCGAGATATTCATGGATGATTTCACTGTATATGGAGGCTCATTTGATACTTGTTTAGCCAGCCTTGACCTAGTGCTGCAAAGATGTCAAGAGAAACATCTAGTCCTGAATTTTGAAAAATGTCACTTCATGGTAACTGAGGGGATTGTTTTAGGTCATGTGGTCTCTGAAAGAGGAATACAAGTGGACAAGGCAAAGGTGGAAGTGATTGCAAAGCTACCTTACCCTACAAATCAAAAGGAAGTTAGAGGATTCCTCGGTCACGCAGGGTTTTATCGAAGGTTTATCAAGGACTTTGCAAAAATTGCGCAACCACTCACTCATTTGCTGCACAACGATGTGGAGTTCGAGTTTGATGAGGGATGCAAGAGGGCATTTCAATTGCTCAAGGAGAGACTAGTGTCCGCACCAATTATCAGGGCACCGGACTGGAATCACCCTTTTGAGATAATGTGCGACGCGAGCGATTTCGCTGTGGGAGCCGTCCTAGGGCAGAAGATAGATGGGAAAAACTACGTAATTTTCTATGCGTCCAAGACACTAAATCAAGCTCAGAAGAATTACGATACTACGGAGAAGGAAATGTTGGCTGTCGTCTACTCGTTCGAAAAATTCCGCCCTTATCTTCTTGGGTCAAAGGTTATTGTTTTCACTGATCATGCAGCAATAAAGTACTTGCTAGCTAAGAAAGAATCAAAGCCAAGGCTAATTCGATGGGTCCTACTTCTACAGGAGTTTGATTGGGAAGTAAGAGACAAAAGAGGAACAGAGAATCGAGTGGCTGACCACTTGAGTAGAATTCATCAAGGAGATACGGACGAGGCTATTCCCGATGTTTTTCCCGAAGAACATTTGTACTATATGGACGAACCACCTAGACCGATAAGCTGGGAATCTGTCTTAGTTTTAACAGGTCCAGGAGAATCTGATCGAGGAAAGCGCGTACGTAACGCAGAACCATGGTACGCAGACCTGGCAAATTACTTGGTCACGGGAGAGGTGCCAAGTTCAGGGGAAGCCTCCCGGGCCCAGAAGATGAAGCTTAAAAGCGAAGCCAAATATTACTTCTGGGATGATCCTTATCTTTGGAAGATGTGTGCAGATCAGATAATTCGACGTTGCATTCCTGAATGGGAACAAAGAGATGTACTCCATCATTGTCACTCCTTGGCGTGTGGAGGGCATTTCGGACCAAGGAGAACCGCAAGGAAAGTTCTAGACAGTGGATTCTACTGGCCTACATTGAACAAGGATGCCTTTGAATACTGTCAATGCTGCGAAAGGTGTCAACAGACAGGGGGAATCTCGAGACGAGATGAGATGCCCCAAGTGCCCATAGTGATCTGCGAAATTTTCGATGTTTGGGGGATGGATTTTATGGGCCCATTTCCGTCGTCGTACGGAAATGCTTACATATTGGTCGCTGTAGACTACGTTTCCAAATGGATAGAGGCGAAGGCTACGCCCACTTGTGAGTCTAAAGAGGTGGCCAAGTTTCTGAAGTCAAACATTTTCAGCAGATATGGAGTTCCTAGAGCGATTATCTCAGATCAAGGAACACACTTCTGCAACCGCACTATAGAAGCGCTCATGAGGAAATACGGCGTGCATCATAGATTGTCTACACCATATCACCCCCAATCGAATGGGCAAGCTGAAGTCTCTAATAGGGAGATAAAGAGTATTTTGGAAAAATCAGTTAACACCACAAGGAAGGATTGGAGTAAACGCCTTGACGATGCTTTGTGGGCGTATAGAACTGCTTACAAGACACCAATCGGGATGTCACCTTATAGGTTGGTGTTTGGGAAAATGTGTCACTTACCCGTGGAAGTGGAGCACAAGGCATACTGGGCCATTAAGGAAATGAATATGAAGTCTGTGGCATGTGAAGAAGAAAGGAAGCTGCAATTACAGGAGCCGGAGGAAGCTGAGGAGGCCATGCCAAGTGAAGAGGTGGAAGAGCTTAGGAAGGAGGTGCAGGACATGAAAAAGGAAATGCAACTGATGAAAAAGGAGATGATGAAGGAACTCGGGGGAATACGGAAGGAACTCAATGGGAGTCGGGAAGAAGTAAAAGTTCTGAGCAGCAACGTAGCAGATTTGGCCACGAAATGTGCCAAACAAAGTGAAAGAGTGGCGGAAGCTGTGGAGATATCTACGCGGATGTTGAAATGGCTGCATCAGACGCTTCCCTTGACCCAGTCGAAGTCGACTCCTGGGTCAAGTGGCGAGGCACAGAAGATCATCCACAGCAGTCCCTCGATCAAGCCATTCCAGCAGTTGACCACCCCGACTATTCCCGAGAAAGTTCCAAATCCACCGAGGACGAAAATGCTAATGAGGAAACCAGGACTCGATCAAGCTGCAGAAGGAAAGGAAGAGCTGGAGCAACCAGCGAAGAAGAAAGTGAAAACAAACCGCCCCAGTGTTCCACCACCGTCTGGCTCTCGCGGGAGCCAGCCCCAGAAATGAGCAATTTCCCCAGACCAAGTAAATTTTAGTTTTTGTGTTTCTTTTTCTGTGTTTTATTTCCATGCGTTGCTGTGTTTTATGCTATCTTCTCCCACTTAGCCCAATGCTTGGTCTAAGTGTGAGAAGTTCTATGTTTTCTGTTGGTTTATTCTTCTCCCACTTAGCCCGTTGCTCGGTCTAAGTGTGAGAAGTGAAATTGTTGTTTAATTCTGCATTGAATTCTCTGTTTTCCCCCCTTCACGACGATGGCTTGAGGACAAGCTTGAGTGAAGTGGGAGGGGGAGAGGAATCAATGCAGTGTTATTATGCTTTGAGGAGTTGTAGGTCTAGGATTGTATCGCATGAACTAGTGGATATAATACGGCAGATTCCCTTAGGGAGAGTAATTGAAAATAGGAGGTATTCCAACTTAGAAGCCTGATTCTTTAGTAAGCCGAACCAATCTGAATGAAGCAAGAACGATAGTAAATGCCTTTACTTGCCTAGTTGTGAAGCCCTACTCTAGAGGTGAGTTATAAGCCTGTGATAACACTTAGAGCTAACACATGTCAAAAGTCTGCCACTGAATGCTGAAGGAAAAGAGAAAAGAAAAAAATAATAAAAAAAAGGGAAAGGAGAAAATATATAATCGCAAAAATTTGGAGGTATAAGCTGGACGAAGTCCAGGAAATCAAGGAGGTATAAGCTGGACGAAGTCCAGGAAATCAAGGAGGTATAAGCTGGACGAAGTCCAGAAAGAAAAAAAAAAAAAAAAAAAGAAAAAAAGGGGGATAGTGACGGAGGATAGAAGGAGGAATTCTCATAACCCGAGGTTTCAGTGGTTTGGCAATAACTTAAGAGAGAATCGGTCCTAACATCCCTGGTAAGGAATGAGCGATCGAGTGAATCTAACAATTGGGGAAGTAAAAGGCTATCTTGACGAGCTGACAGATTGGCTAGGTAGAGGGGAGAAAAGGGCCTATTTGGAGGAGTGCAGCCTGTTGGATTGATCTTAATCTTGTGGGGACGGTTGCCTAAAAGTTGAAACCAGTTCATGCATATGTGTTTATATGTTTTCATCCTATGTGATTATGTACTCTTTGTTTTAGTGTCTAGCTTTGCCTCAGTTGTGTCTAGGTGTAGGAGTTTTGTCTAGAGTCTGTAGAGTCGGTCAAGGGGATAACCATGCTTGAAATTCGCCTTATTCTTCTTTTCTTCTTGTCTTTATACTTGAGGACAAGTATGGTTTAAGTGTGAGCAGTTTGATAAGGCTAATTTCATGCATTGGTTATGTAGTGAAAAACATCACATTTCTGCTGGATCTAACAAGTTTTGTTAAGCCAGGTGTGTGTGTAGCGCTAGATCCAGGAGATGCTGGAGGAGGATATCTAGCGAGGAGCAGGAACGGAATCACGAGGAAAAGCTAGAGGAAGGAAGCCAAAAGCTGAGGGCAATCAAGTCAATCAATACCTCGCTGGGCCCCACCTCGAAGCTTATAAATAAAGGAGTGCGCAACAAGAATAGCAGATCGGTTACACTCCACACACAGTCACGCTCTTAGCACACACACTAGGGAAATGGGAAATTTGGGGTGGTTTTCGTTTTCGTGAATTACGTATCAGTGCACCACCGTCCCTTGAGGGCGAAGAAACAATTGTTCTCTTAATTTCTGTTTACTACTCTGTTCCGTCTCGAACTTCACGTTTGGAAGTCGAGCTTGTTGTTTTGTTGCTGAATCAGTTTATCCGTACTGTTTACGTTTGATTTGCCTTGATGAAGTTGGATTTCGTGTTGATTATTATGACGCTTGCTATTTTGGTTTGTTTATTTGAGATGTTCTCTTGAATTTGTTGCTGAATATTTTAGGAGATTCGAGAATCGTGGTATTGAAGTTGTGTTCGGTTGGATTTTTGTTCGGATGCTTGGATCCGGAGTGGATTTAGCATCCGAAGTGTGGATCTGAACAGGGGAGGTGAAATTTGTGCATGAGATTATGGGGATTTTGTTCTGCTTGGTTTGCTTCGTCTAGTAGTGTGATTTCCGTCGTTGTTTCGTTTACCGTTAAAATTATGTTTCCAATCTACATCTGAGTTTGTTTTTCTCGATCTCTGCATTTATTTGTGTTCGTTGAAGAAGATGAAGTCATTTTCAGTTGATGCTTTAGTTAGTTAGGCTGCAGATTCGATTCTGTCCGTACTTACCTTTTTCAGAGTTTGGTCCCCACTTGTTTTAATCTCCTTGGTCTAGAGATGTTCGTAGAAGTCCCAGATCTAGTAGTTGATTTGATTTAGTTCTTATACATAATTCATTTTTTGCCTAGATCTAGCAGTTAGCATAGCATACTTTATTTCCAAATTCACTTAGTTAAATTCCTCAACCCAAAATATGCGTGGCAGCAGCCAACCCAAAAATAGTTTCCAATTCTCTACGCATGTATTTTACGAGTCCATCTCTGTGGGATCGATCCCTACTTCCCTGTGCTAGTTTAGTATCTGTGGTTGAGGGTTTTGAAGGTTTGCTTGCGTACCAACGACCAGACTTCCAGTCTTGTGAGTCTCTAGACCTTGTGATCTAGTTGATTTACTGGATCTAGGAAGTGTGTAATTAGAAATTGATAGGATACAGCAAGCAAGAAAATCAACTCTTCAGTAATGTTATAATTTGTTGGGTCTAACACGTTTCCTAAGCCAGGTGTGTGAAGAAAATGGCTAGATCGAGGAAGTTAGGGAGGAGATGGTCTAGCAGGAGAATGGAATGAAATGAGCAGGAATTACGAGGAAATTGGCGTGATAAAGGGAGTCTACAGCTGAGGGCAACAAAGTCATTATCAATACCTCGCTGGACCCACTAAAACGCCTATAAATAGAGAGGAGCATGCAGCGCAACAAAAGATAGTTTTTACTCTTCTTAGCTCATACATTTACACACACACTTGGGAAAAATTCTGGGGATAATCGTGATAGGGGGGGTACTTTCTAAAGATCTCGAGTTTGGTAACACCGTCCTAGTGAGGGCGAAGATACAATTGTTTTAATTTCAGCTGTTTTTGCTAGTTTCCACCGTCGAACTTCACTTTTGGGAGTCGACTTTGATGTTGATGATGTTTAACTGCTTATCGCTCATGGATCTGAGTTTAGCTGTTTAATTTCAAGTTATTTTGCTTAGATCTCTCTGCTGTTAGCGTAATTCTTAAATTGCTATGTCGATCTCTGCTTATTTCGTTATTGAGGTGTTTGATGTGGAATTTGGTGACAGATCTGTGGTTGATTGAGTGTTCGGAGCTTAAATTTGTAAATCTGACGTGATGGAGAATTTCTTCTGTTTGGAGTCCGTGTCAGACGCTTGGATCCGGAGTGGATTTAGCGTCTGAAGTTGGTTTTGGCGTGTGAAAGAAACAGTAGTTGATAGACTTGTTTTATTTCCTTTGTTTTCTATTTCACTTCGTCTAGGTATGCAGATCTGTTAAGTTCTTCGTTATTTATGCATAGATTTGATTTCAAGTTAGTAGCCCTGTTTTTGATTTGCTTATGTGTTTTCTCAAGAAGTTTTATGCGAATTTGGTTGTAGAAGACGATGCCACTGTCAGTTAGTACGAGAGTTAGTTATTCTGCCACTTTCCAGTCGTACTCTGCTTTTTCTTAGATGTGGTCCCACTGTAGAATTATCTCCTAGGTCTAGCTGTTAGGTTAAGTTTCTTTCTAATATTCCCAAGTTAAGTTAATTTTAATTTTCCTCAACCCAAGAAAATGCGTGGCAGCAGCCAACACCAAAAATACTCTCAAATCCTTGATTACGAGTCTTACGCATCCTTCTCTGTGGGATTGATCCCTACTTCCCTATACTAGGTTTAGTAAAGTGGTTGAGGGTTTTTGAAGCGGGGAAGTACTTGTGTGTCCGACGACCGGGATTCCGCACAACCTACGAGTTCCTAGACCAAGTGATCTAGTGGACTTGCTGGATCTGGGGAACCTGCCTTATTTGAATATCGCAACACTGCACACACACTACACTTGTACTGTCACATCCCCAGCAGCTTCAAGTGGCGCCGTTGCCGGGGATGGATGGCGTTTGCTGTTATTAAGGATTTGGTGTAAATATTCTAATTTTTGTTATTTTCTTTCTCCCTGACAGTTTATGAAAGCGGGCTTCCAATCTGGAAGTTGGGCAAGTTCATCTGGATCAGGGAGTGGCCAGTACGAGTGGCGAATCAAGGAATCTACATCTACCATCACTACTAGATCAGGATTGAGAACGGAAGATCCATTCCCGTTCGAGTCAGAAAGTGAAAAGGAGTGGAATTCATCGACAGAGGAGAATCCAGGGACATCAACCGAACCAGAGCATTCCGAGACCGAGGAGGAGAAGGACCCAGATATGGCTCATCTACTAGACCCCGATCCGGAAATAGGGTCGCTCACCGCACATCTTGACGGTGAACCCGCTCATGCTATAGTCTCGAATCCACGACGGAGTTCGATCGACATCAAGACAAATGTGCTTGGAGTTCTACCTACTTTCTCTGGGCGTAGGAATGAATGCCCTTATGAATTTCTGAACGAGTTCAGTAAACTATGCAGCATTCAGAAGCGACCCAACGAGGCAACAGAAGAGGACTACCGTCTTCGAGCAATTCCGTTTGCTCTCAAAGGGGAGGCGAACACTTGGCTGCTGAGGCTTCCACCGGACTCGATCAACACGTGGAAGGATTTTAAACTGGAATTTTTGGATTAATTTTTTCCATCTAATAAGACGAATGCCTTGAAGAAGGAGATTCAGGAGTGCAAACAAGAATACGATGAGTCCCTAAGTTCTTATTGGTCCCGCTTCAAGGGGCTGCTGGATGCTTGTCCAAACCACAGGATGATAGAAGCGGAGACTTACTATTTGTTCTATGAAGGTGCAAACCCTGAATCAAAGGACTTGATGAACTCCTCGAGCGGGAGAAATTTTACTAAGAACAAAGCAAGTGAAGCCAGGGAAACGCTGGGGAGATTGATTGAGGCAAAGAAGGCCTATGATAACCCGCGAAGCATATTGAGGAGAGGATCAGCTAATGCAGTGATGGATCAAGAAAACAAGAAGGTGGAAGATAGGATCGATAAACTGGAAAAGGCCTTGCTAAGTGCGATCGAGAAATGCAATCCGCATGCTCCAATGGAAAATGAGAAATCCTTTGGTCAAGAGGAAAAACAACTGCAACCATACTACAGTCAACCCTACGAAGGAGAGTGCCACGCTCAAGCAAGTTCGATGGGAAGTTGGAATCCCGATGGAAGTTGGAATCAAGGGAGACAGAGGGACGCTCCATGGAGGACTCACCCAAACTTTAGATGGGCTGACCATGATCAAAGCCAGCCACCTCCCTTGCAGCTCACGAATTTTGCACACCCTCCGGAGAGGCAGTCCAATTGGCCAGGGAAGGGACAAGAAGGACAATTGCAGCTGGGATACAGGAATCAAGATCAAGCAAATTGGGGAAACAAAAATCAAAACAACCCAGGAAACTCCTATGTGCCACCTCACCAAAGGAATAACCAAGGTAATTTTCAGAATTCCCAACAGAACCATCAAGGGAATCAAGGGTCTGGTGGCCAGTACAACAATCAAGAGTCGAGTAACCAATACAACAATCATCAAGGAAATTTTCGACAGAACCAAGGACAAGGACAAAATTTTGGTCAATTCAACTTCAGACCACAACGGAGTTTGGATGACATGGTCCATGATTTGGTAAATTCACAGCAGTTCATGCAAGGTAACCTACATTCCAACAATGACATGGTGCACAAGTTACAAGATGCTCAGTCAGAGCAAAAAGCCGCCATGGACATGATGGCAAAACAACTTTCCCAGATCGCAGTATCTTTGAACGAGATGCGAGGGAATGAAGGTAAACTTCCTGCTACCGTCAAACCGCCAGACCGGGCAAATATTAGTCAAATCACTTTGAGATCTGGGCGGGGTTACGAAGGGCCAACGTTGGGAGCTGATGAGGAAGCGCCTATGCAAGCCAAAGAAGGGAAACAGAGTCAGAAACAGCAAGAAGGAGGCGCTGAACCAAGGGAGATCATTGTTCAGAGAGACCTTCAGAAGGAAGATTTAGGGGGATCTCTACCTCGACCAAGGGACCCGTTCTTCCTAGACCCCGAACCTGAGGAAGTAAGCAGGGAAGGAAACAAAGCAGTTGATGAAACCCAGGCTGGTACTTCCACAAATGCAGTAAAGCGAGCAAAACCATTTCCATATCGAGGGGAGGCGAAGAAGAAAAAGGATGACACAGAGGATCTCAAGGAGATTTTCAGCAAGTTGGAAATCAACTTGCCATTTTTGCAAGCCTTGAAAATGCCCACCTTCAGTAAGTTCATCAAGGAGTTTATTGCAGGGAAAACCAAACTAGATGGGAAGATTGTGATTGGAGAAACTGTGTCTGCTGTGATACAAAAAAGAAAGATGCCCTCAAAATGCACGGACCCAGGTATGTTTACATTACCCATTTCTTTAGGGGATATCAAGGTTGAGCATGCCATGTGTGATCTAGGGGCGTCAATAAATGTTTTGCCACTTTCAATCTATAGAAGGTTAACTGGGGTAAGAATGGTTGATACCAAAGTAGTAATCCAGCTAGCAGATAGAACTTGCATTTTCCCTGAAGGAGTGTTGGAAAATATTATAGTCAAGGTGCATGAGTTTCTATATCCTGCTGATTTTTACGTGATCAAGATGAATGATAATGAGTCTGTTGAGTCTAGTGGGGTACTTTTGGGGAGGCCATTTTTGCGTACGGCTAAGACCATTATCGATGTGTTTGATGGAACAATTTGCTTGGACTATAATGGGGAAAAATATACCTTTAGCATAGATGAGGGGATGAAAAGACCTTTAGATGTTGAGAATCTCTAAGCTATTGATGTTATTAACCCTTTAGTCCAAGAATATCTTGAGACAGAATTGATACAGGAACAGATTGATAACTCAGAGTTGAGCCATTCGATTGACAAAGAAGTTGTGGGATGGTGTGCAGCAGTGAACACAGAGGAATTGACAGATGAAGAGCTCATGGAGGCCATTATGGAATTCTGCAGGAACCCGCAATCAGCTAGGTCCAAGGGATCGGCTTATGTGGCCAGTTTGGAAAAATCTCCTGGGTTAGGGAAAGAGACTTCACCAGAAAATTCAGAAAAAAATCCCTTGCCCCAGGAGACGAATGGAACGAAAAAAGAGCTGAAAACACTCCCACCAGACCTTAAGTACGCTTACTTGGAGAAGGACGAGACATTTCCAGTAATAGTCAACAGCAACTTGACCAAGGAACATGAGAAGGAGTTGTTAGAGGTCATCAAAAGGGACAAGAAGGCAATAGGATGGACTCTCTCAGATTTGGTGGGAATAAGTCCAGATCTTTGCATGCACCACATCCGTCTGGAAGAAAGTGCAAAGGCTCATCGAGATGCACAACGGAAGCTGAACCCAAACATGCGAGAGGAAGTCTTGAAGGAGGTATTGAAGTTGCTTGCTCTAGGAATCATTTACTCCATTCCTGACAGTGAGTGGGTCAGTCCTGTCCATATGGTGCCAAAGAAGTCTGGGATACAAGTCATCAAAAATGAGAAGAATGAATTGGTACCCACCAGATTAGTGACAGGGTGGAGGATGTGCATCGACTACAGGAAGTTGAATGAAGCCACAAAGAAGGATCATTTTCCTTTGCCTTTCATTGATCAGATGCTGGAAAGATTGGCAGGCAAACAGTATTTTTGTTTCCTTGACGGATACAGCGGATATTTCCAAATCTACGTTAATCCGGAGGATCAAGAGAAGACCACTTTCACGTGCCCTTTTGGTACATATGCATACCGAAGAATGCCGTTTGGATTGTGTAATGCACCGGGGACTTTTCAACGATGTATGATGAGCATTTTGTCGGATCTGTTGGAAGTATGCATTGAGATATTCATGGACGATTTCACCGTCTATGGGAACTCATTTGATGCTTGTTTAGCCAGCCTGGATCTAGTGTTGCAGAGATGTCAGGAAAAGCATTTAGTGTTGAACTTCGAGAAGTGCCACTTCATGGTGACTGAAGGCATTGTCCTAGGTCACGTGGTTTCTGAGAGGGGTATCCAGGTAGACAAGGCAAAGGTGGATGTGATATCAAAATTACCATACCCTACGAATCAAAAAGAGGTGAGAGGTTTCCTAGGCCATGCAGGGTTCTATAGGAGGTTCATAAAGGATTTTGCAAAAATCGCGCAACCACTCACTCGGTTGTTACAAAATGATGTTGAATTCGTCTTTGACGAAGGATGTGAGAGGGCGTTCCAGCTGCTTAAGGACAGGTTAGTATCAGCACCAATAATCAGGGCACCAGACTGGAACCATCCTTTCGAGATAATGTGTGATGCGAGCGATTTCGCTGTGGGAGCTGTCTTAGGACAAAAAATTGATGGAAAAAGCTATGTGATCTTCTATGCTTCCAAAACACTAAATCAAGCTCAGAAGAATTATGACACCACGGAGAAGGAAATGTTAGCCATCGTGTATGCCTTTGAAAAATTCCGACCCTACCTTCTTGGGTCAAGGGTTATAGTCTTCACGGATCACGCAGCAATAAAGTACTTACTGGCTAAGAAGGAGTCGAAGCCAAGGTTAATCCGTTGGGTGTTACTTTTACAAGAATTTGATTGGGAAGTACGAGATAAAAGAGGAACGGAGAATAGGGTAACAGATCATTTGAGCAGAATCTTCCAAGGAGAAACAGAAGAGGCTATACTCGATGCCTTTCCCGAGGAACATTTGTACCTTTTGGAGAAATTTCCTAGACCACCTGACTGGGAAGCAGTTTTGGCTCTGACCGGTCTAGGGGAATCAGATAAAGGGAAGCGCACGCTGAATGCAGAACCATGGTTTGCTGATCTAGCCAACTACTTGGTCACAGGAGAGATGCCGGTTTCAGAAGAAGTTTCCCGGGCCCAGAGGATGAAGATTAGAAGCGAATCCAAATTTTATTTTTGGGATGATCCTTACCTGTGGAAAATGTGCTCAGATCAAGTGATTAGGCGCTGCATTCCCGAATGGGAACAAAGAGATGTGTTAAATCATTGCCACGCGTTAGCATGTGGAGGCCACTTTGGGCCAAGGAAAACAGCGAGGAAGGTTCTAGACAGCGGATTTTATTGGCCAACATTGAATAAGGATGCTTTCGAATTCTGCCAGTGTTGTGAGAGATGCCAACAGACAGGGGGAATTTCAAGGAGAGATGAGATGCCTCTGATCCCAGTGATCGTGTGCGAAATTTTTGATGTGTGGGGAATGGACTTTATGGGACCGTTTCCGTCATCCTGTGGGAATACCTACATATTGGTTGCAGTGGATTATGTATCTAAGTGGATAGAAGCTAAGGCCACCACAACTTTCGAATCAAAGGAGGTGGCGAAATTTCTCAAGGATAACATTTTCAACAGATACGGAGTTCCTAGAGCCATCATCTCAGACCAAGGAACACATTTCTGTAATCGCACCATCGAGGCTTTGATGAAGAAATATGATGTACACCATCGAGTGTCAACTCCTTACCATCCTCAGTCTAATGGCCAGGCAGAGATTTCTAATCGCCAGATCAAGGCGATATTGGAGAAAACAGTTAATCCGTCAAGAAAGACTGGAGCAAAAGACTCGGGGACGCATTGTGGGCCTACAGAACTGCTTTTAAAACACCTATTGGAATGTCACCCTACAGACTTGTGTTTGGTAAGATGTGTCACTTGCCTGTAGGAATTGAACACAAGGCATACTGGGCAGTGAAGGAAATGAACATGAAGCCGACAGCATGCGAAGAAGAGAGGAAGTTGCAATTGCAAGAGTTGGAGGAACTTCGGCTGGAGTCGTTTGAATCTGCCATGCGGTACAAAGAAAGAACGAAGTTATGGCACGATAAAAACCTCCGGGTCAAGGAACTTCATGTGGGACAGAAAGTGCTCCTTTTTCAGTCTCGGCTTAAGCTCATGCCAGGGAAACTGAAGTCTAAATGGATTGGCCCATACACCATCGTTGGCATCCGAGCAAATGGAGCAGTAGAGATCCAGGGAAGTGCTCCAAACTCTGTTCCTTTCCTTGTAAACGGTCATAGAGTGAAAGTCTATAGGGATAATTCTGAGTTGTGTGTTGTGGACGAGATTCCACTACACACACTCCCTATTATTGCCTAAAAGGACGAGGGTAATTTCCGATGAATTCATGGGTCAAGGGGTAAGCTGAAAATTTTGAAAATTCACAACTAAACCAGGGAATCTCGGAAATACAACATGTAAATAGTTTAATTTTTCTCTAAAAAATAAAAAAAGAAAAAAAAATTTAAATTTTTTAAAAAAAATGTACTTATGTGTATATAATTTCGAAGCACCAGACTCCTAGGGGAACCCGTATTTTATGCCCTAACCTCGACCCAGGGGTCTGGAATCTTCAAATTTTATTTTGTAGGGCATGGTCAAGGGGATTCGCCCGGAGAGAGCCTGAAGGAAGGAGTCAAGGAGGGAAAGGATATTTTGAATTTCAAATTCTGGCCGATAATTATGGGAGACGTACGGTTGCTTACATCACGCCTGCAACCACACCATCTTTTCACCAGAAAAGGCAACCGTCGTCCTTCTCTATCCATCATTCCTCATTAGACAAAAAAATTGTGTTTGCTCTTCCTTCTCTCTTCATTCACTCTCTCTCTAAAAGACAGACAAAACCCTAACAACAAAATCGTCCAGTTCTTTTCGTTTTCTTTCAGATCTATACCGATGGATTCGACCAAGGGAACTGAGTATGACCCCACTTTGTTGGCCGAATTAACACAGAAGGTGGGAAGCATAGAGAAAGCGAAGGAGGTGTACGCCCTATTCACCGCCAGTCTGATGCCGTCTGCGCCGACTGTACCATCACTGCCAATTCCGGCGGATTCGGCCGCAACACCGGCAAATCTCTCTGAAACAAGATCGCAAGTCGTGGAACTACCTCATGCAAGGGGCGTTTCGCAAGTAGCGGAGACAGAGGAGGCTTTACACAGGCAATCTGAGGACGGTGAACAGACGCATGACGAGACCTTGAAGGAGACAGAAGGTAATGTACCGGAGAACCCTAATCTTGAGGGTAGGGAAATGTATGAGGAGGAAACCCCTACTGCTGATGAAATTCTTGAGGGGGAAACCCCTATTGCTGTTGAGATATGTGAGGGGGAAACCCCTGTTGTGTTTGAAGTTCATGAGGGGGAAACCCCAGTTTCTGTTGAAATTGCTGAGGGGGAGACCCCTGTGTTTGAGAAGGCTGTTGAGGGGCAAACCCCTATGTTTGAAACAACTACTGAGGGGGAAACCCCTATTCCAGGAGATGTCAGGGGGGAGAACCTCATCTATATCGAGGGGGCAACCCCGATGGTGGTTGAAGAGGGGGAAACCCCAGAAAAGCTGTTGGCGGAGTCAGATCTACATTCGACGGCGGAACCGAAGCCCGAGGAAGGGCTAAAATTGATCGTGGACCTGGTTGATGACCAGGAAACAAGTGAGCCCAAGATTGATGAAAGGGCCGAAAGGAGGCGCACCAGGAGAAGCCTCCTTGACGAAGTTGATGACTTCTTACCTGAAGCGACAGAGACAGAGGCGCGCTTGGCCAAGGAGAAAGCAAGAAAAGGAAAGGCGCCGGCGACTGCATCTACCCGGTCAAGGAAAGCTCCCTCCGTCCAGGAGGTCGAGGAGACCCTTTCCCCTGAGACCGAGGAAACCCTTGTCGACGAGCACGAGGAGCCCATCCCTGAGCCAAGCTATAACTCTGAGGAGGTTGAGGAAGAGCCAATTCCCGGACGCCCCGTGATTTGGCTGACTAAGAGCTTGCTGGAGGAGATGAGACAGTTTGACGACCAGAAAAGAATCGCGGTGTACAAGGAACGATGCAGCGCAGGAAAGATGGCCAAGTCGGGAAAACAGTATAGCAAGAGGGAGCTCAAGATGATTGCATGTGACAAAGAATTCCGCACCTATATCCATGCAATAGGGTTTGAGTGGCTGTTCCAGCACAGCCAAGAGAGGGTACCAGTGGATCTGGCAAGGGAGTTTTTCTCCACTTTTCGTTTGAAGAATACCTCAGACCTGGACGCGAATTCCATCACATTCAGACTCTTCAATCAGGAGCACGAGTTGAGCATTAGGGAGTGGTCCCTACGGATGGGGTTGTTCACTAAGGAAGAAGATGAAGAGGGGGCTTGGAACGACAGGATGGTGGGGATGCCAAAGAACACACCTGGGTTCAAAGTCCAGACAACATGGGAACTGGTCACGCACTCTAAATCAGGGGCGTTTAAATCCAGCTACTCCAAAGCCTCCCACATCGAAGATCGGATCCTCCGTTTTGCTCAAACATTTATCAGTTACAATTTGATGGGCAGTGCGAATTCAGCCCTCACTACTACCGATCTCTACTTCATATGTACACCTGCCACCTCATCGGCGCTTACCTCCAGAGGAATATAGAAATGAGAATTGCCAAGGCTGCTCCACTTGTAGTCATGTGCGACCCCCCAGAGGTGTTCAGTGTTGATTATTTCTTCAACAAGGGGTTGCTGCAGACTCAAGGTACCAAAACTCTCTTCTATTCTTTAGGAGACAAGGTGAAGGCGGAGCCGGAGGAAGCAGAAGAGGCCATGCCAAGTGAAGAGATCGAGGAGCTGCGGAAGGAAGTCCAGGACATGAAAAAGGAGATGCAGATAATGCAGAAGGATATGATGAAGGAATTCGGTGGGATAAAGAACGAATTGATGGGAAATCGGGAGGCAGTGCAGACCCTGAGGGGAAATATTGCTGATTTGGCAGTGAAATGTGCCAAACAGAATGATAGGATGACGGAAGCGGTGGAGCTTTCAATGAAAATGTTGAAGTGGATGCAGCAGACGCTCCCCTTGACCCAGTTGAGGACAACTCCTGGGTCCAGCAGTGAAGTCAGGCAGCCCACCCATAGCAGTCCCTCCGTCAAGCGACCACAGCAGTCGTTTCAGATGATCTCCCCGACCATTCCCGTGCAAGTTCCAGCCCCACCAAAATCAAAATTGATAGTGAGAAAGTAAGTACCGGAAATCCCAGAGCAGAAGGAAGAAGAGCTGGAGCAGCCAGCTAGGAAGAAGGTGAAAGTGACCCGGCCCGGAGTCCCACCCCAGTCTGGCTCCCGAGGGAGCCAGCCCCAGAAATGATCAAACATCTCTTGACCAAGTAACTTTTATTTTTCGTTCTTTTTTTTTTTTTTATTGTCTACCTGTTATATATGTGTTTATCACTTGTTATATCTTCTCCCACTTAGCCCACTACGTGGTCTAAGTGTGAGAAGTTCGTGTTTTCTGTTGTTTTATTTGTTTTTCTATGTTTTTCTGTGTCTTTCTCCCACTTAGCCCATTGCTTGGTCTAAGTGTGAGAAGTTTTATGATTTTAGTTTTGCATTGATCTCTCTGTTCCCCCCTTCACGACGATGGCTTAGGGACAAGCTTGAGTGAAGTGGGAGGAGGAGAGGAGTCAATGCATTACCCATATTACATGTTAAGAGTCTGTTAGTTTTAAGTATTGTCACATGAGCCAGTGGATTTAATACGGCATGATTCCCTTAGTGAAAGTAATTGAAGATAGGAGGCATTTCAACTTAGAAGCTTTTTCCTTAAATGAGCCTAGTTAATTTGAATGAAGCGAGAATGACGGAGAATGCCTCTACTTACTTAGTTGTGAAGCCCTACTATATAGTGAGTTATAAACCTCAGATAACTTTGAGCTAACAAATGTTTAAGGGCCACCACTGAATGCTTAGGGAAGAAGAGCTATGAAGGAGAAAGAAAAAAAAGGGGAATTGGGTTATGAAGGCATAAGCTGGACGAAGTCCAGGGTAAGGCGGTATAAGCTGGACGAAGTCCAGGAGAAAAAAATGGAGGAACAAGCTGGACAAAGTCCAGATAAAAAAAAAAAAAAAAAAGAGAGAGAAGAAAAGAAAAAAAAAGAGGAGGAATAAGCTGGACGAAGTCCAGAGGGGGGAATGGTCTAAAACAGGAATAATGATAGCCTGACCCAGGAAGGAGAAAACTCTCATAACCCAACGCTTCAGTGGTGTAGCATTAACTTAAGAGAGAATCGATCCTAACATCCCTGGTGAGGAATGAGTGATCGAGTGAACCTAACAATTGGGTAAGTAGAGAGCTATCTTGACAAGCTGACAGATTGGCTAGGTAAAGGAAGGGAAAGGGCCTATTTGGAGGAGTGAAAACTATTGGAATGACCTTAATCTTGTGGGGACAGATGCCTAAAATTGAAACTAGCTCATGTATATATGTGTTTTGCGTGTTTGTGTGATTTTCTTATATTTCTTAGTTTTTCTTGAGTCTAGGTCTAGGAGTCGGTCAACAGATAACCTCGCTTGAAATTTGCCTTATTCTTTTTCTTTTTTTGTCTTTATACTTGAGGACAAGTATGGTTTAAGTGTGAGCAGTTTGATAAGGCTAATTTCATGCATCGGTATGTGCAAAGTAATGTTATAATTTGTTGGGTCGAACACGTTTCCTAAGCCAGGTGTGTGAAGAAAATGGCTAGATCGAGGAAGTTAGGGAGGAGATGGTCTAGCAGGAGAATGGAACGAAATGAGCAGGAATTACGAGGAAATTGGCGTGATAAAGGGAGTCTACAGCTGAGGGCAACAAAGTCATTATCAATACCTCGCTGGACCCACTAAAACGCCTATAAATAGAGAGGAGCATGCAGCGCAACAAAAGATAGTTTTTACTCTTCTTAGCTCATACATTTACACACACACTTGGGAAAAATTCTGGGGATAATCGTGATAGGGGGGGTACTTTCTAAAGATCTCGAGTTTGGTAACACCGTCCTAGTGAGGGCGAAGATACAATTGTTTTAATTTCAGCTGTTTTTGCTAGTTTCCACCGTCGAACTTCACTTTTGGGAGTCGACTTTGATGTTGATGATGTTTAACTGCTTATCGCTCATGGATCTGAGTTTAGCTGTTTAATGTCAAGTTATTTTGCTTAGATCTCTCTGCTGTTAGCGTAATTCTTAAATTGCTATGTCGATCTCTGCTTATTTCGTTATTGAGGTGTTTGATGTGGAATTTGGTGACAGATCTGTGGTTGATTGAGTGTTCGGAGCTTAAATTTGTAAATCTGACGTGATGGAGAATTTCTTCTGTTTGGAGTCCGTGTCAGACGCTTGGATCCGGAGTGGATTTAGCGTCTGAAGTTGGTTTTGGCGTGTGAAAGAAACAGTAGTTGATAGACTTGTTTTATTTCCTTTGTTTTCTATTTCACTTCGTCTAGGTATGCAGATCTGTTAAGTTCTTCGTTATTTATGCATAGATTTGATTTCAAGTTAGTAGCCCTGTTTTTGATTTGCTTATGTGTTTTCTCAAGAAGTTTTATGCGAATTTGGTTGTAGAAGACGATGTCACTGTCAGTTAGTACGAGAGTTAGTTATTCTGCCACTTTCCAGTCGTACTCTGCTTTTTCTTAGATGTGGTCCCACTGTAGAATTATCTCCTAGGTCTAGCTGTTAGGTTAAGTTTCTTTCTAATATTCCCAAGTTAAGTTAATTTTAATTTTCCTCAACCCAAGAAAATGCGTGGCAGCAGCCAACACCAAAAATACTCTCAAATCCTTGATTACGAGTCTTACGCATCCTTCTCTGTGGATTGATCCCTACTTCCCTATACTAGGTTTAGTAAAGTGGTTGAGGGTTTTTGAAGCGGGGAAGTACTTGTGTGTCCGACGACCGGGATTCCGCACAACCTACGAGTTCCTAGACCAAGTGATCTAGTGGACTTGCTGGATCTGGGGAACCTGCCTTATTTGAATATCGCAACACTACACACACACTACACTTGTACTGTCACATCCCAAGCAGCTTCAGACAGCATAACAAACCAATTCTGGAAAACTTCTTGCAACTACAGTCGAATGTGTCTTCCTTACAATCATACTTAACATCCAATGTTCTACCATATTGGTCCTTGACCTGATGCATCTTGATGTTATCCTCAACAGTAGTTATAGAAACAATCTCACATACCATACTTATTTCCTGTTGTACATGTTTGAAAATAGAATCAGTGTAGATTGTAGATGCATGCTTCTCAATAGGCAATTGGGTTGACAAATCAGGAATAGTTGAGTAATCCAAGTAGTTCAATCGTGAATTAGCATTCCTTTGATCTCCCACAGCATAATTAAAGAAATTGATGAACTGTACAAGATTTGCACGTGGCTTTGTGTAGTTTTTAAAAAAGCTATTCTCCGATTCAGACATCGATGTAGTCCTAAGAAGCGACCCCATGGGAAAATCTCGAAAATAAGCAGGAACCCAGAATTCTCTATCTTCAAACATTGATCCAAACCAGTGCACGTCTTCTAATCCATACCGTTCCATTATATCATTCCATATTATATCAAACTCATCAGGCTCTAACAAATCAGACCAAACACATGCATTCAACTCTTTTTTGAAATCTTCATTACCAAGTAAAGATTTGGGCAACTTATCTGACAACTTAACCATGATATGCCACATACACCATCGGTGCCTTGTTTGTAAAAGTACTTGTTGAACAGCAAGTTTGATCCCCCAATCTTGACCAGTGATAATCAATTTGGGTGCTACCCCCATGCATCGAACAAAACAACCAAGAATAGGATTCTCTACCTTCACTTGATAACAAGCCAGCTCCAAATGTAACTGGTCTAGAATGGTTATCTTTTCCAGTGAATGGAGCAAAAATCATGCAATACCTTCAGAATATAAAATAAAAATAAATTATATTTATCATAAAATGGTTAAAATGATATAGGTTTGATGATGTTTTTTGGTGGTTCTGTTTTATTTGAAAACTGATACTTTTGCATCATAAAATGATAGTTTAAGCGGATAAAATGATACTTTTGCATGATAAAATGATAAAATGATAGTTTCGGGGAATAAAATGATAGGTTCTGTGAATAAAATGATACTTTTGTTTCATAATGATAGTTTTAGATTTTTGACTATGAGTATCATTTTATCAGCTATGAGTATCATTTTATCAGCCAAAAGTATCATTTTATCAGCCAAAAGTATCATTTTATTAGTAAGAAGTATCATTTTATCTACTGCAAGTATCATTTTGTCATTATATAATTCAGAAGTACCATTTTTATAACATAAAAATGAATTATATTTTCATGCATATAGAAAAGTATCATTTTATCAGCTATAACTATCATTTTATCAGCCAAAAGTATCATTTTATTAGTAAGAAATATCATTTTATCTACTGCAAGTATCATTTTGTCATTATATAATTCAGAAGTATCATTTTATAACATAAAAAGTATCATTTTATCAGCTATGACTATCATTTTATCAGCAAAAAGTATCATTTTATCAACTGAAATATAATTTAATCAGCAAAAAGTATCATTTTATGTCTATTAGCAACAAAAGTAATATACCTGTTAGTGTTGTATGTTGAATCAAATGAAATTACATCTCCAAACATATGATAATTTCGTCTTGAAATAGCATCAGCCCAGAAGAGTCTAGTTAACTTTCCATGAGATCCTATCTCAATTTCATAATAGAAGGCATCAGATGATTCCTTTTGAGAACGCATATAATCAAAAATCATTTGAGCATCTGAACCATCAATATTGGACATAATATCACGATAACCATTTCTAATATCAATAATATCACATCCAACATTTTCAGGTCCACCCATTATCTCCTTCAAAAGTTTGAATGTGAGAGTGGGACCAATATTACACCTGCCACAATCCTCCATAAACCTCCGATGGATAGGATCCAGATTGCGATTGGCCATCATAAAATGCCTATGCTCATCCGCAACCATTAAATGATTATGATACTCAACAAACTGATAAACCTCATATCCTCTACTCTTGCCATCTGAATAATATCTCAAATTGAGCTTAGCAAGACATTCACACCTAAATGACCGACACCTACGCTTCTTAAAAGACACTTCAGTTGATTGGGATGCATGACCAGGTATAAAATTCTTAGAGCCTTGTCTGCTGCAAGCCAAATACTGCCACTTAGTAATACCTTGAACTGATTTGTTACCCATTTTACGAATGCCAAAACCAACTGAACGAGCATAATGTTCATAGAAACCAACTGCTTCTACTAATGTATTGAATTTCATATCAATCATTGGCTTCAAAGCATCATCACAAACAGGAACGTACATACCTACAAATCAGTAAAAGTATTATTTTATCAACTAAAGTATAATTGGCAAAGTATCATTTTAATAGCCAAAACTATCATTTTATCATCTGAAAATATCATTTTATCATTCAAAACATTTATTAATTGATCCATTCAATAAACTTGAGGTATAACACATAATCAGCAATACATAATATTAATCTAAAATCAAATTGAATACATGAAGCAAAACAATCAATAAACTAAAATATGAACGCAATCAATAAGCTAAATAATAGAGACTGATTGTTACCTTCGGTATTTCCTACAAGCTCCATCGAAAAATTTGTGACGGCAATTGAACAAGTAATCAATGAAAATAATGAATTATGCAAGAAATATGGAAACAAAATCTGAAGACTATGGAAAATGAATCAAATCGGAAGAAAATCTGGAGCCTATGGAAACAAAATAAGCGAGAAATATGGAAACAAAATCTGGAGTATATGGAAACAAAATCGCAGAGAAGAGGAGAGAATCGAAAATCGCTGAGAAGAAACCGATGAGAAGAGCGTGAAATCTGGAGTGAATCTGGAGCGAAATTCAAAAATTAAATGAGCAAAATGACATATTTACCCTCTGTGCCTTTTTTTATTAAGTAAATCTAAGTTTGAATCTCAACCACAAGATTATAAAATATGTGTGGTCCAGATTTGGTTATAAAGTTATCATGTGATTTGAGGGTTATGATATGATCACATCTCTCTCTCTCTCTCTCTATATATATATAGGGAGATGATCAAAATAAGAATGCATTTAAATTCAAAAATGCAGCCCAAATCTTGGCCCTAGGATTAGATGATCTAATGGTCAATAATTAATCCAAAACACGGAAGGTCATAATTAAGTAGTTTTAGGTCATATTATAAGATTTGAGTTTATGTCATGTTAAGATCATTTTAGGTCATGCTATATAGGTTTGTGTTAAAATGACAACACCTCTTAAGGTAACACCATACCACCAATCCTAGCCAATCATTTGTACACATGGACGAATAATCAACTACCATGTGCAATCATAAAAATTGCTCAAGGGTAAATTTTCGCGGACTGCAATATCCAATACGCTAGACTGCAATTTTTCCAACCCTGCAATATTCAATACGCTTGACTGCAATCTATTGGATATTGCAGTCCAGCGTATTGGATATTGCAGTCTAGCGTTTATAATATTGCAGTCTAGAGTGGTGTCAGAGTGTCATTTTAAGAGTTGTCATATCAAACTCATATTTATGTGTACATATATAGATATATATAGGGAGTGGTTCACTTTAGTGGTTAAATGAAAATATGAGTACATATATAGATATATATAGGGAGTGGTTCACTTTAGTGGTTAAATGAGAGCTATATCAGTTTTTTGATACATTTATATCAGTTGGGATCACAAAACCGTACAAATATTCATGACTGAGCAAACTGATATAGTTCAGTCATAACTATTCACGAATTGCTTTAGTCGGATATCCTGATCTTGTTTAATGGGTGGAATGAGTTTTCCTTCGCCACCTGAAGTTCCGCTGCTGTTGAAGCAAAACAGAATTGCTGAGAAAAAATTCAAGCAGGAAGCAGGGGAAAAGCAAAATTCATCAGCACCTGATGATGAAATCAGAGACGGGTTGAGAGCTCAAAATTGGGGAGCGATCTCCGTCAGCTATTCGTCGGATGAAAGGCAGGATATCTTCGTAGGTGACCACCGGAACTTTTGACTTGAACGCCTCCCGATCCGTGTCGCCATCGAGATTGAAATGCTTTCTTTCATCTATGCAATCCTACTGAATGGTGAATGAAATTTGTTTTTGGTGTACATAAATACTCAAAATCTCATATAGAGGCAGTTAATTTTAGAGTAAAACAGCTACATAAAACGCGCTTTGTTAATAGCCTCATTATATATTCCCCTTTTTTCTTAGTACAGGTCTTTTCCGTCTCAAAAACCACTCAGTTCTTAGTTTGTTTGCCATGGATTTCAGTAAGATACGCAAGGCCGACGAGAACGGTAGATCATATCCTAATATGGAGCCAAGCCAACTAAACAATGATTAATTAATTAACTTGTAGTATATCATTCTATATAAAACACAGTAAGAAATAAATTAAGATAATTTTCCCTGCATGCATGCGTGAAAAGGCCACTTCACATAAACTCCACTCTCACAGTAACTTACTTTAATTCAAATGAAACCATACAATACAATGTCAGCAAATATTTATTCATGTGACAGAATATCGACTTATAAGATTGTGATCCCTCACCCACCATTTATAATTTGTTTGTATGCATTGCCAAATTAAATTTTCAAACTATTGCGTTTGCTTCCCATTAGTATTGGTGGGCCTTTATAGTTTGTACACCTGTACTAATAAAGAGTATTTGGGCCGGGCCGGGCCATATGATTGTGGGCCCCAACTTGGTAGAATTATTAGTATTATTTAGAAACAAATATAAATAAAAACATACTTACCATAAAAGGAAATTGAATTGGAGCTCACCTGATAACACGATTTCTCTCTAACTAATAGGTTAGGGATTAGACTCATTATGGGAGGGAGTTTCAGGTTGAGAATCATTAGTGATCTTCTTTTTAAACAAAAAGAGTTTTACTTATTTCTCGAATGAATTGAAGAATATAATTGAAGAAATATTTCCTCAGTCGAAATGGTTTAATGGTTCCGAACAACTATAAATTTCTGAATTTTTGTCAGATTCTAGTTTGCATACTAACTTTAAAATCTTATTGTAATTACTGAAATACTGATTTTTTCCAATTTTACTAACAAACTATTGATTTGTTCTAATTTTGAAAGTAATTAAGATTTCAGCGATTACATAACTAGATGAATGATGACTTACCTACGTGACGCTATCTGATCATGTCGAATGAAGACTCCATTAAAAATAGCGAATGAAGAAAAAGAATTAGGAAAAAAGCAGTCGGAGTGGACTCACCGCCATTTCCGCCGTACATCATCAGGTTAATTTTTCTTCTTCCTCCTCCTCTTCATACTTTGTCTCCTCTTTGTTGGATTTCTTAAGTGAATCTGCAAGTTTGGCCATATATAATTATACAAATTAGAATTATAAGATTTTTCCAGATATTGAAATTTGAAGACAAATCATGCTTCGACTTTGCACAAACTGCCCAATTCACTCCCTCCACCAACATTGAATTTTGGCAAAAATGAGAAATAGGAATATATGTAAAAAGTTTTAATATTACCTATTTTCTTCTTCTAGCTCCCATACATCTCAGCTCTCTCAGTTCATTCTTTGATGTGAGAATGTGTATTTATAGATGGTTGAAATACGGCTCAGCTCTCTCAGTTTATTCTATTAACCAACATTTTATTTCAATTTCACTTGATTCATAGGCAGCCCTTTGCAAAGATCTGCATCAAGACTGATTTGGACCTTTCTGCCTTTCATTTCAAGACTGATCAAGTTGGAGGTGCACATGGATGAATACGCTTTTCACACTTTCCAAGATTTCAGCAAAAGTATTTAATGGTGTATTTGTAAATCTGTTTTGCAACCATCAGTTAATACGTAATGTGTAAAAAAATACTATATTTTTCCCGCCCAAAGTATGCCACGTGTCTGCCAAAAAACTGTGGCTTTATATATGTATAGATTCTATTGGAAAAATAGACCTTTTGTCATTCGATTAACCGCAGTTGAGTTTATAAGACGTGCCGATGGCATGGTGTGTAATTGTCATTGCCTTTATGAGGCGTCCGTCCACGTTTCAGGTAGACCTATATACACTTCTCAAACGCGTTGTTTGCACATCCCTTAGCATTTATAGGAAATTGTTTGAGTGATTCTTGGAACTTTGGAAAGTTCGTCGATGCCTAGCAGCGTTGAAGTGTTTCTACACGATGGGACAGAGCCGTTTTTATCTTTGGGACTATACGCTAATCCGATCCGCGCGACATAATTTGTCTAGAGGAAAGAGGGTTTCCGCAGTTTAATTTGTTTTACTGTTTTCATAGTAATTTTCATGTTACTGTTTCTTTTCTCTTGATTGTAGTAATATATAATTAGACTTTTCTTCGATTGTAGTCGTATTAGGATTGACTTCTAGAAGGAAGAGAAATGCGCACTATCTTGAGGTTGATCATTGGCCACATTCAAAGAATTTTGTGAAGAAAAATACTTGCAGAATATATCTTAGTCATGAGCTAGAAACAAATTGTGGTGTGGAATTAGAACTCATGGCTAAGAGGAATTCTAATCAAAGTAGAATTCTGTTTACTGGGATTTTTCTCATAAAATGTCCTCTTTATTACTTACAATTGTAGAGTGTAGGAATTTATTTTTAATGGAAAATCTCCGATAAAATAAGTCTTGTGGATACGAACTAGGTAACCAATCACGACGATAGGCAATAGAAAAATTTCGGATCGAGAAGTTTGATGGATCGGATTTTAAAAGTTGGAGATCGAGGATCACTACGATGAAGATGGATTCAGACAAGTGAGAATTTTTGTACAGAAAACTAATGATTATGAAGGGTTTTATGCTAACATAGTTGACATTAATCAGATAATATACTTTCATTACATCGCCACAATGTCAAATGAAAACAGAAAAAGTGAACATGTTTTCAAGTTTAACCATAAACAAGAGTTTAGAAATGTTGTGCCTGAAAACTTCAGTACAAATGCGTTGTGCTCGTTGATTCAGTTTTCGGCTGTGCTAGCTGGAGTTAGTGCAGTCCTTAATCCCCGCTTGCACAGCCATTACAGCCACAGTGCACACATTCAATAACCTTTTCCTCACGTAAGTGCTTTGGGACTCGGCAGACGCAAGTAGTTTGAAAGTTATGGTCTCTAGGCTGCATGCACCTCAGGCAACAAAGCCTTTCATAACCAGGCTGCCATCAAAACAATTATCATGAGAATCTGTAAGAGTGTAATGTTACTTCCTCAAACAAAGATTTCCAATATCTAACAGAAACAAAGAGGATTTGCATTATCATTGTAGAAAATCTTGAATAAGGACATACCTTTTTCCACTTAGCGATTAAGTTACGATCTGCATAACCCTGATCCAAGCAGAACTCATATAATTCCTTTGAGATTTCCTTCCTCCTGTGATAGAGATCATATATATATCTACTCTTCTGATGGGCTATTTTGAAAATAGGCCATAGGGCCTCGCATTTCCTTTTACCATCATGTGGGTCATTCTCAGCTGCCGCAAAAAAATGACAAGCACGGATGTAAGAAACTAAGAACATAATTTGAGAAGACACACATATATGCACCAATTAACACCCAAGTCACAAGATTAGATTAGAATAATGCAAATGTTCAAATAAAATAGATTATTGTCAATAACAATCAAACTGTCAAAGAACCTTCTCTCATCTTTGCTTGCAGTTCACGAAGAGTCGGTTCAATCAACTCCCACCCCTCTGGTATCTTTACTCGGTTTGTCTTCACCTTTGGCATGGTTCCTGCAACAAGATCCTGTGGAACAAAACAGAAAAATTACGCGGAAATCCATAGCTACGTTGGCAATTTGAGCTAATATTCATCATGCAAATGATCAACAAAACAACTTTACAGTCTATCTCACTTACTCACCTAGATATCAAATTTGTGGCTTTTTAGTTTTTACTAATCTATCAATATATAAAGTGCCTGTTTTAGCGGGAAAGTCACTCATTGGTCAAAACAAAGACAGCATTAATCCAATCTGCAATTTTGAATTTAGAGGACGACTGATTTTTTGATTGCACCATAGGGACATAAGAGAGAGAAAGAAGGTGAGAAGAAGAAAAATGAGAGAGCCGATTTTCCTTCAAAACCAAAATAACATGGGAGGATAATATAAATCCACAACAGCAACAAAATCGAAATTCCCCAAATCAACAAGGTTAAAAGGTGAAAGCTTTAGAAATGTGAGCTTACTGATATGAAAATTCAGAGTCGTGGGTCCCCTATGATGCGGGCGAGGAGGGAGGGAAAGAGGCTGGACGGCGGGTAGGTGAGGCAAGGTTCTTGGAATCCGGCAACAGGCTGAGGAGTGAGGGAGATGGGCGCGGTGGCGGTGGTGGCGACTGAGAGAAAGAGAGTGGAGGCGCCGATCTGAAGAGAGAGAGAAAGAATTGGGCCTATTTTGGGCTTAGGTTTTAATTTTATGGATTGGAAATGTCTATAATTAGTGTTCTACATTAAAAGACGATGTTATTAGTTGTGTATTAGTACTATGTTTTATAAAGTTCTAAACTTTACTACAATGGGTTTACACAAGTTTCATCCTTTATTTCCTCCTTTTTTCTCATTGTTCACATCAGATGTTTTTCATTCATGTGTTTCTACTGTCTCACCAATGTAAAAATAATGCTTCTTTCAATTGGAACTATAGCTTTTTTTTAATTTCATTTATTTTGCACTTTCTGAAATTTTGATGTTTCTATTTTTCTTTTTTTTGTAATAGAGAAGGAGTATAAGTCAGTTTGAAATATAAAAAAATAGTTCTCCTATATATAATAGAATTATATGGTATCCAATCTTATATTTCTCACAATTATGTTTTTAACAATAAACTTAAACTGGTCAATTTATTGAATTAATACTTGAAATAAATAATAACTTTGTAAACACTACTATTAAAATGGCTTCTATGCTTTGTTACAAAAAGTTGTAACGTAGTGTTTGTAAATGTAAATAAAACAAATTTGTAGGCCTATATTTATTGCAAACAAAGTGGCATAAAACAGCTAATTAATTATTACTCCTATTACCTAGTACTTATTAGACTATATTTAGTCCCAACGAAAGAAATAGAGTACTAAAAAGTATAAAAAAAATAAAAAGCGTATATATTTTTATGAGAGAAAAAGAGAAAATTTTTATTTATAATACTCTCTTTATCTCATAAAAATATGTATATTTAAAATAATATAGAAATTAATAGGACGGATGAAATATAAAATTATTGACATATAATACTCCAATCACTATTAGTTTATTCCATCAACTACTCCACTCTGTATTTATCTTTCCTACGTTATTCCTCCTTATTTCTCAACACAATTTCTTTCCTACTTTATTCCCTATCCTTACTTTTCAACATAATTTTTTAATCTCCATGTCCAGAAATTTTATTGATGTAGAAGTAGAAGTATGTTTTTTAAATCTTTATAATATTATGAATACAAACTTTAAATAGTTTCTATTCTTGATTTGCAATAATTTTTATATTTTTTCTATATATTTTTAATTTGATTTAATTCATTTTAGTTATATTTTCTTATGTTTTGAAAATCATTTAGCACGGTGGTAAAACTAGTTTAGCAAACAATCTAAGACCACATTCATATCTTATTTGTCGAGAAATGAATGAGCAAGATCAAGCTGCAACCATTGAAAGTCGTGTTGGAATCTATGCCCGGTCAATGAACTTTGACCAATTATAATTTCAACGAGATATTTAATTTTGTAAAATTAAATGAGATAGCGTCGATCTACATTCGGAGTAGATGACCGTGGTATATTCATTTTCTCGAATCCGATTCCCAGTGAGTGAGAAATAAGGGATTAAAGTTGTGCAAAATTGCAAACTTAATGAGCTATGAGAGAAGCTTAGGGAATAATTAAGAGAGTTAATTATCCCACATTGGAAGTTACAACCTTATTAAACTAGTATTTAATAAGAAGGATTATTACATGGAATAATTATAGTGGACTAAGATGGGCTGTAGAGCCCACACGCGCGCGCCGCCGCGAGCCCGTGACCGTGCCCGTGCCCTTGTCCTTGTCCTTGTCCTTGGATCTTGGCAATTGGTCTTTGGGTGGTCTTTGGGCTTGGTGCTTGGGCCTAGTTGCATAGTCCACGTCATGAACGATTCTAGAAGCTTCTAGATTCAGACTCTCTAAACGCTTCGTAACCGACGACCGTTACGTTCTAGCATTGATGACGGCCATTATGGCCGTTGACCCCCTGCAGTGGACCGAGCCTATAAATAGGCTAGCCATTCTAGCATTCGTCTTTGGGTGGTCTTTGGGCTTGGTACTTGGGCCTAGTTGCATAGTCCACGTCATGAACGATTCTAGAAGCTTCTAGATTCAGACTCTCTAAACGCTTCGTAACCGACGACCGTTACGGTCTAGCATTGATGACGGCCATTATGGCCGTTGACCCCCTGCAGTGGACCGAGCCTATAAATAGGCTAGCTATTCTAGCATTCGTCTTTGGGTGGTCTTTGGGCTTGGTGCTTGGGCCTAGTTGCATAGTCCACGTCATGAACGAATCTAGAAGCTTCTAGATTCAGACTCTCCAAACGCTTCGTAACCGACGACCGTTACGGTCTAGCATTGATGACGGCCATTATGGCCGTTGACCCCCTGCAGTGGACCGAGCCTATAAATAGGCTAGCCATTCTAGCATTCTAAACACACAGAAACTAGAATCCACTCTGCATCATACACTCTCTCATCCCTCTGCATTGTTCTTCTATCGAAGCTCTGCCCTGTCCTCCATCCAGTTCGCCGGAGCTCTGTTGATAGCGGTGCTGCTTCACCAGAGACGCAACCGTTTTATCTTTGGGGACGAAACGCCAATCCAAAGAGTTCATAAACAATGCTGCCGGTACGGAACATGTTGCAGTATCCAAGTTCATGGACTACAAAATGGTCGACTCTAGACCGGTCATGGAACAAGTTCAAGAGTTCCAAATGATTATCCACGGACTCGCGGCTGAAGGGATGAACTTGCCCGACAACTTTGTTCGGTGCATACTTATTGAGAAACTCCCTCCTAGTTGGAAGGACTTCAAGCACTACCTCAAGCACAAGCGAAAGAAGATGAGTCTTGAATACTTGATCGTGAAGCTGCGCATTGAAGAGGATGTGCGCAAGATCGATCAAAAGGCTAAGGGCTTTAGCCCACTTGATGCCAAAGCCAACTTGTTGGAGCGGGGCGGACCCTCCAACAAACGCCTCCGCCCAAATCAGAAAGACAAAGGGAAGGGCAAGCAGCCTGCAAAGAAATTTGAAGGCGAGTGCTACAAGTGTGGCAAAATTGGCCACTTTGCCAAAGACTGCCGCAGCAAGAAGAAGAAGCCGGCAGCCCACGTCGTTGAGAAAGAGTTCAAGGACTGGAATGAAGATGACCTTGTTGCCGTGGTCACTGAAGAAGTCAACATTGTTGACAACAAGGGCGGCTGGTACATCGACACCGGCGCTACTGCTCATGTTTGCTCAGATAGGAGCAAGTTTGCCTCCTACACTGCTGTTGAAGGGAGAAAGATCAACATGGGGAATCAAGCATCGTCCGAGGTCCTCGGCATTGGCAACGTGATTCTCATGATGACGTCTGGCGTCACTATCACTTTGAAGGATGTGTTGCATGTCCCGGACATCCGCAAGAACCTAGTGTTAGGATCAATACTAGTTAATAAGGGGTTTAAACTTGTATTCGAGTCTGATAGGTTTGCTTTGTACAAGTTTGGGAAGTCCCTCGGAAAAGGTTATGTAACCGACGGACTTTTCAAGCTTAGTGTGGGTACGCGCCTTATTCCAAAGCCTTTGGCTAACAATAATAATAAAGCATCTACTTCCTCTTATTTGACCGAGTCTTCAAATTTGTGGCATTGTAGATTGGGACATATAAATTCAAAAGCCGTAAAAAGATTAGTAAATTTAGATTTATTAAAGGCAATTGAAGTGGATACCCAAGACAAATGTGAAATATGTCTTGAGACAAAAATGACTAAGTTACCGTTTCACTCAATTGAACGGAAAACGAAACCCCTTGAATTAATTCACACGGATGTATGTGATTTAAGGATGATTGACAGGTCCTAAGAGTGCAGTGCAGGTTTGTACTGTGATATGTGTCACTCGATCTAACAGGTCCAGAGGATTCGACTAGACTTCAGAGGCTAGAAGATCATGAAACTTATCAGAAAGGGGTCGTTGGGTGCACTCTGTCCCTTCAAAAACCTCAACCCACTATACTACAACTTAGCACAGGGAAGTAAAGGATCGATCCCACGAGGACGAAGGTGCTACGAAACTGCATTTGAGGATGTTTTGGGAAAAGGGGTTGGCTGCTGCCACCCAATTTTGAAGGTCGAGAACTTAAGACTACTGGGTCTGAGAGATAAGCGAAACTTTACTCTACCTACTGGGTCTAATAGATCAGAAGAACTTTACTCTACCTACTGGGTCTAAGAACTGAGAGCGTACGGAACATACATGACTTAGAGAAACTGAGATATTTTTAAAGTTCTCAAACAGCTGAAGTAAACTTAGCTAGAAAGGTTTTCATAATTTGGACAGACAAGCATAAAGCAAAAAAGCAAGACAAGTTTCCTTAAACTACCAGCGTCTGGAAAAGCATGCAGAAAAGTGAAAGAGACAAAGTGGATCGTACTGACAGGTCTAGGAGACATGCAGAAAAAGCAAAGTACATGCTGAAAAGTACTGACATAAAGCAGATCTGGTTCTAACTACCAACAACTTCATCTTCTTCGGGAATCAAACGAGAATAGCAGAGAAAACAGAGTTTTAAACACCAAGAAGACAGAGCAAACTTTAGATCTAGACTTAAAACAAGAAATTGAAGCCTAAACTAACAGATCTACGCTACTGGACCTAAAGGATGCAAAGAACAGAAAGTAAATAACCATAATCATGCACAACGTAAACATCAAGCACCAAATATACGAAACTTCAACTCCGAAACACCAAGATTTAACAAATCCAAACATCTCCATGTGCAAATCCCCAACCTCCAACAACAAACCAACGTATTTCAACTCCAAACATCCAAAATCAACAAGAACGAAAGCTAAAAACAAGAGATGAACATAAACTCAGAGATATCCAACCAAAAGCAAACATGAACTTCCATAATAACTAGAAATAAGTCTGAATCCAGCAGGTCAAAGTCAGAAGCTAAAGTTGCGAAACTTAAAACCAACAAGGTACTAAACGAAAGCAAATAAAATTGTTTCTTCGCCTCCACAAGGCTCACAGCAAAATGACAATGACGACGATGAGAACCACGGTGACCAGAATCCTCCATGTCCAAGTGCGCAGCAGTCGAAGATGAAAATTTGAAGTAGGGAACTAGAACTAGAGCTAGGAGAGCGTAGAAGTGGCTGTTCACGGATGTCTTGTTCTTCAAGGTCGAGCTCTTTATATATGTGAGGCTCTGATCCCTAGGGTATCCCTCTCGTGATTTTACGCCCTTGCCCTTGAGTAAGACTCTTTTAAAATAATCTGCTCTCGCTCCATTCTGCTCTTGTCGCCAACTTTTGATTCTCCCAGGTCCGAACGACGACTTCTGATTTTGCTTCAATTTCATCTCTTTTGCATCTGCCAGGTCCAGTAACAGCAACTCCTGGGTCCGGCAGATTTACTTTGCACCTGAACTCAATAACGCACATTAGCGCCCCCAAATGCACAGAATTTTAACCCTAAACCGATGCATGAAACGAGCCTTATCAATGATGCAAACTAGAGGTGGTAAAAAGTACTTTATCACTTTCATAGATAATTGCACAAGATATTGCTACATTTATCTTTTAAGAAGTAAAGATGAAGCAATAGAAGCGTTCAAAAATTATAAGAACGAAGTTGATAATCAACTTGGTTGTAAAATCAAAGCGATTCGAAGTGATAGAGGAGGCGAGTATGTAGCCCCGTTTGAGGAGTTATGCAACGCAAGTGGTATAATTCATCAAACAACTGCTCCATACTCACCACAATCTAATGCTGTAGCAGAACGCAAAAATTGAACTCTAAAAGAGATGATGAATGCGTTGCTACTAAGTTCAGGATTACCCCAGAACATGTGGGGGGAGGCTATTTTGACAGCCAACTATATCCTAAACAAAATTCCACTCAAAGGAAAAGACATCACTCCTTATGAGTTATGGAAATGAAGGAAACCATCATACAAATATCTCAAAGTGTGGGGGTGTTTGGTGAAAGTGATGGTTCCCCCGCCCAACGAAGTCACAATTGGACCTAAAATGGTTGATTGTATCTTCATTGGATATGCACTTAACAGTAGTGCATATAGATTTGTTGTTCACAAGTCTGAAATATCGACTATCATAGTAGGAACAACAATCGAGTCAAGGAATGCCGTATTTCTCGAAAATACATTTCCTTGCAAGGACAAAGAAGAAGTCCCAAACAAAATTCTGAGACAAGAATTGAAGATGAGGCCACTAGTTCTAAAACAGTGGATGAAGCCACTAGTTCTAAATCCACGGATGAAGAGCCTAAATCGCGCAAGCGAGTGAGACCTGATCCAAGTGATGCAGTACTAAGACGTGGTAGTAGAGTCAGAACACCAAAAGCGTTTGGTCCTGACTACATTGCTTTTATGTTGGATGAAGAGCCAACGTCAATAAAAGTAGCCTTCGATGGCCCAGATGGGTTACATTGGAGAGAAGTTGTTCAAAGCGAAATTGATTCAATTTTGCTAAACCACACTTGGGTGTTGGTTGACTTGCCCGAAGGTGCGAAACCTTTAGGGTGCTTAAAAGAAAATTTAAGGCCGATGGAACAGTGGATAAGTATAAAGCCCGACTAGTTGTAAAGAGTTTTAAACAAAAGGAAGGACATGACTTCTTCGATACCTATTCACCTGTAACGAGGATTACATATATCCGAGTGCTTCTCGCGATTGCTGCATTGCACAATCTTGAGATTCATCAAATGGATGTGAAGACTGTGTTTCTAAATGGTGAACTAGAGGATGAAATTTATATGGAACAACCCGAAGGGTTTGTAGTGCCCGGACAAGAGAAGAAGTTATGCAAACTGGTTAAGTCCCTCTATGGATTAAAACAAGAGCCGTTTCAATGGCACTTGAAGTTTGATAATGTGATGTTATCAAATGGGTTTAAAATCAACGAGTGTGACAAATGTGTCTATATTAAGAGCACTGATAACGGGTACGTTATAGTGTGTCTCTACGTTGATGACATGTTACTCATGGTTAGTAACACTCAAGTGATTAACGAGACAAAAGCCATGTTAAAGAGAAACTTTGACATGAAAGACATGGGTCTAGCCGATGTAATTCTTGGAATAAAAATTCTAAGAACATCCGATGGAATCATCTTAACCCAATCTCATTATGTTGAGAAGATATTGAAGAAATTCAATGCCTATGATGGCGCGCCGGTTAAGACTCCAATTGAACTCAATGTTCACTTGAGCAAAAACAAGGGCGAACTCGTTGCACAAGAAGAATATGAACGGGTCATTGGGTGCATTATGTACTTAACTAATTGCACTCGGCCGGACATTGCTTGTGCCGTGAACAAGTTGAGTCGCTACACGAGTAATCTAAGCAAAGAGCATTGGAGAGCTCTTGTAAGGATTTTGAGATATCTAAAACATACTCAAAATCATGGGCTACACTTTTCGAGATACCCCCCCGTACTTGAAGGGTACTGTGATGCGAATTGGATATCCGACAATAAGGACTCACTTTCAACAAATGGATACGTCTTTACTATTGGGGGAGGTGCTGTCTCGTGGAAATCCACGAAACATGTATAGCCCGTTCAACTATGGAATCGGAATTCATAGCTTTAGATAAAGCCGGGGAAGAAGCCGAGTGGCTTAAGAACTTCCTTGATGGTATTCCTGGTTGGTCTAAGCCAGTGCCACCGGTGTTGATTCACTGTGATAGCCAAGCCGCTATCGGGAGGGCGAACAATGGCTTCTATAACGGTAAGTCTCGACATATTCGTCGACGACATAATACCGTGAGACATTTGATCACAACAGACGTAATTACAATTGACTATGTGGAGTCAATAGATAATCTAGCGGATCCGCTAACCAAAGGGTTAAACCGTGATCAAATGAATAAGTTGCTAGTGGGAATGGGTTTGAAATCCACAAACTAAAGAATTGTCATAGTGGTAACCCAACCATGATAACTGGAGATCCCAAGAACTTAGTTCAATGGGAAAACTAAGCTATGAGAGTTCGTGTGAAACACTCATCTACATCTATTCCCTAAAGAGCAATAGAGTGTTGAAAACTTGCCTTGTGGTGAGGATAAGTCTATGACTTTTAATGATTCCTAAGGATCTCAAGAAGATTGAGTTCTCAAAGAGACCGAGTAGGGCAAGATACTCGAGCAGGAATCACCTATGTAAGTGTGAAGTGTGGCCGCTTCAAATTACACACTTATGAATCCAAAGTGGTGTCCAAGGCCGCAAAGGACACAAAATGTGAGAACGGATGAGGTTGAGGTGTTTAAGTGTTAACACCATTGTCTCGGTGCACGCCGTGGGGGACTAGTTCAAAGCATCGCGCTACTAGACCGCCTGTGTATCCGATGGCGTTGACTATGGAAGGTTCAAAGCTAAAAGCTACATATCCTTATGCTTATATACCTCTCGAGGGTTGAGCTTGTGTCTGCATGCATATGCATTTAGGCTATTTCCACTCATGTGGGGGATTGTTGGAATCTATGCCCGGTCAATGAACTTTGACCAATTATAATTTCAATGAGACATTTAATTTTGTAAAATTAAATGAGATAGCGTCGATCTACATTCGGAGTAGATGACCGTGGTATATTAATTTTCTCAAATCCGATTCCCGGTGAGTGAGAAATAAGGGATTAAAGTTGTGCAAAATTGCAAACTTAATGAGCTATGAGAGAAGCATAGGGAATAATTAAGAGAGTTAATTATCCCACATTGGAAGTTACAACCTTATTAAACTAGTATTTAATAAGAAGGATTATTACATGGAATAATTATAGTGGACTAAGATGGGCTGTAGCGCCGCCGCCGCCCGCCCCGCCGCGAGCCCGTGCCTGTGCCCTTGCCCTTGGACTTGGACTTGGACTTGGATCTTGGCAATTGGTCTTTGGGTGGTCTTTGGGCTTGGTGCTTGGGCCTAGTTGCGGGCTTGGCCCAAGTCTAGTGGGTCTAGTTCTTTTTAGACCACCACCGTTTCCACGTCAGCGAGCCAAGCGGGATGCCACCTCGTCAGTATGACGCGGTAAGCCAACGTGGCTGACACGTGATAGTCCATGTCATGAACGAATCTAGAAGCTACTAGATTCAGACTCTCAGCTCTGTAAACGTTTTGTAACGCTTCGTAACCGATGACCGTTACGGTCTAGCATTGATGACGGCCATTATGGCCTTTGACCCCCTGCAGTGGACCGAGCCTATAAATAGGCTAGCCATTCTAGCATTCTAAACACACAGAAACTAGAATCCACTCTGCATCATACACTCTCTCCTCCCTCTGCATTGTTCTTCTGTCGAAGCTCTGCCATCTCCTCCATCCAGTTCGCCGGAGCTCTGTTGATAGCGGTGCTGCTTCACCAGAGACGCAGCCGTTTTATCTTTGGGGACGAAATGCCAATCCGAAGAGCACTACCGGGGCGTATCTCGTCTTGCAGAAAGAGGCCTCCTCGACTCGGCTATTTCCTTTTCAGTTTATTTGTTTCGAATCTTCTTTTGTAATTTCGATTCAGTTAGCTCTTTGTATTCCTTCTTGTAAATCCAGAAACCAACAAGTCGGTTACAGCCGTTGGAAAGGAGCTGCAAAAATCAACTAACTCTACACATGTACATTGAGGAATGAAATAGCAGTCCCTCGAGCAACTATAAATATGCATCAAGATCCAATATGGAGAGATAGAATCTGATCATACGATAATAAGATAGAAAAGTAGAGAAGTCAGTGAGATTGGAACTCAATCTTGTGTATTGGACTTTTGTTCATCTTCTTATAATCGGTCGCCGTTCTTGATCCTGATCATATAGTGTAGTTAGTATTTTGTGTTTGCATTAAACAGATTTCATTCTTCCATTCGTGGCATGAACGTGTAGGAGACTTCGGAAGGATTGCAGAAGGAATCGAAATTAATTCCGACCGCACACTCCGACGAGACGTACATAGCGCTAACAACCGGCAATCCACCGCTGTAGTAATCAATTGCTGGGATGTATTGTGACATCGAACCGGTCACTATCGTGTCAATAAATTTGGCATTAGGCCAAGTCCTAGTGATGATCCCTTCCCAGTTATCCTTCTCGCATTCCCGGGCTAGCAAGTCGGCCAGCTCCGGTTCGGGCCGCCCTTCCATGCACTCGCGGATCGCTTGATCATCCACTCTCGAGTCGAGCGACCCGGTCCGGATATCACGAGTTAGTTCTCGCCAGTTGAGCTGGAGAAACCTGATGACCCGTAGTAGGCCCGAGGCAAAGACGGCCCCGACTCAGGATAATACGTTCCCGCTCATAAAGCCCACATACCATCTGAGTATACATGCTCTGGAATATATCCTCATAGCACATGGCTTCATACGGGCTTGATGATGCCTTCATTGCATCACCAGGCATATTTTTTAAATCGACTTTGAAAAACCTGGTGATCGCGGAGCGGACCATGAGCCCGCCCTCTGTCCTTCTCTCGGGCTTTATGAACGTGAAGTGCATGGATTTTCCTTTGTCCAATCCCTTCACGTGCCTGTTCTGTCATAACTATTCTTAAGAAAATGCAATCAATGTATATATATATATATATATATATATATATATATATATATATATATATATATATATATATATATATATATATATATAGGGATGTGATCAAGTCCATAACTCATTTTATGTCAAATATCCAAGTCAATCTCATTCCATTAAATTTTCTGATCTAACGTCTTGTATATTGCCACATGTAATTGCTGAAAATTAATAAAAAAAGTTAAAAAGGACAGATTTGAAAGATTTAATTTATGCGGTTATATGCATTCCATGATTCCCTCCCTACAATTTTGGAAATATACACTCCTAAATAACCGCACATCTCACTACCATATGCACATAATATTTAAATTATTCTCATTTTTCTTAATTTATTATAAAAATAAACTTTATATTATAATCAAGAGAATAATGGATTATCGTATCCTTGTATGCATACAATATTTACACTTTTATTTAATTTTTTCTAACTTTCTATTGATCATTTATAAATCCATTAATCTTATCTATAATATTATTGTTTATACCCCAATACATATTATAGAATATATTCATTAGTGTTGTGTTTATCATTTTAATTTCATGCATGAATCCAAACGAATTTTATGGTTTATACAATGGTGTTTTAATTTATAATGTACAATTTGTATTTATGTAACGTAGGTTTACATTATTTAAAATAACAAACTTTAATACATGATCAATACATGATGAATATGTTATAATGTAACATAATTTGTTAAATAATGTAACATGTTCCATGAATAATGTCAACACAAAAAATAATAGATACATTACATTTGCAATACTAAACTGCAATACTAAACGGAGTACAAAATCTTGATACACTGTTCATGTTCTCCTAAAATAGAGTACATAATCCCTTTTTCGACGACCTCCATCCCCTACATCCTCTACATCCATCTCCTTAAAGTAATTATCAAAGTCATCTCCATAATCTACTCTTGTCCTCTTCGACCTTCGACCCTGTTCAAAAGTTCATAATAAAAGTGAGATTACAATAAAGACATGCTGAAAATGAATAATGTTACATCACAATAAAGTGAGATTACAATCGCATACTGATTACTGAACAATGTACGTCATATATGTGTTAAAATAAAGACATGCTGAAAATGAATAATGTTACATCACCAAATGAATAATGTTACATCACCAAATGAATAATGTATCTACACACCAACATGAAGATTTATACCGTTTACATTATTGTCGTAGAAAGCATACATTACTACATAATAAATATGTAATAATGTACCAAACTGGAATAAATAATGTAAATTATAGCACAAATAATGTACGCAACAATTCACAATAATGTAGTACAAACATGACCACTAATGTCTGCAGAATTGCTGACTAAGAAATAATGTATACAACAACCTTGAATAATGTAACGACAACTAGTAATAGACAACTACAAAAAATAAACATCAATAATGTTCTTATCCTTGCACAGTAATGAAATACGAACAAGCAACCAACCCTCATTTATAATGAATAATGTAATCAATCTTAATAAATCTAGTTTCCTACGCAACATCTTACTACAGTTTTCTTCTGAAAACGACAACTCAGTCCGCAGAGGAAGCTTCAAATTCTTGCTACAACTCACACTGTATTCATAATAATGTAATCGTATTTGCCCTCAACAACTCATCGAATGTCAACAATGTAAATAACTGGCAAAAACAAAATTAAATTCAACCGGCAAAAACCAAATTTTTCCATCCGGGGGTTTCTACAAGAAACAGCAATACCAACCAACCACGAAACACTGCGAATCCATATAAAGTTTCGAAATTTACTGGAATATCGGCCCGAATGAGGAATGGGTCGGATCCTAAACTTGCAGAGTCGACTTGCGTGATTATAAGAGGATTCAAACCGAAGTGGGAGGAATTTTCGAACTGTAAACGTCAATTTCTGTCTATGATTTTCGGTTGATTCTTCCGCCGTCAATAGAAACAAGACTAGGGTTGAATGTGAAGAGATTTTTAGGGAATTAGTTTTTGCATCGATTGGGCTTCTTTGGAGTGAGAAATGGAGAGTGAGGGGATGTGGGAGGTTGGTTGAAATTAATTGGCGCTTGTTTCGGAGGTTCCTTAATTAAAACCGTCTGATGTAATTGATGTTCCCAATATACCCCCACAATGTAATTCGGAAGTCTTAATAATGTAACACGGAGCATGATGTACATTACGAATCTACACCGTACATCTGCTTAATCCTAAGGATGTAATTATATTTGAACTTAACACTTAAGGGTGAGTTGGACCATAATGCTCCCCTATATATATATATATATATATATATATATATAGGGAATGGTTCACTTCAGTGGTTAATGAGACCTATATCAGTTCGTTGATACATTTATATCAGTTGGTATCACAAAACCCTACAGACATTCATGAATCAGCGAACTGATATGGTTCAACAACTGATATGTTTCATGATACCTAGTTACCAACTGATATTAAATGTATCAACGAACCGATATAGTTATCATTTTAAAGAAACATATGAGTTCTGAAATGAACCATCTCCTCTAGTATATCAAGCTGCATGCACCTCAGGCAACAAAGCCTAACCAGGCTGCCATCGAAACAGTTATCATGAGAATCTGTAATAGTTTAAATAACAACACACGACATATATTTCCTAAAAACGGTTAAGAGCTTCCAACTGAGTAACAAAGGTTTCCAATATCAAAACATTCACTTGGAATGATAAAGAGAATCTAATGTGGACTATCAGAAACAAAGAGGAATTGGAGTATCTTTGTAAAAAAATGTTCAGTAAGGGCATATACTTTTTTCCACTTTGCAATTAAGTTACGATCTGCATAACCCTGATCCAAGCAGAGTGACAGACACATGTATAAGAAAACAAGAACATAAGATGAGAAGAAAGCAAGCAGAAACATATATGCACCACTTAACACCAAGTCACAAGATTAGAATGAAAATAAATAGAATATCGACAATAACAATCAAAGAACCTTCTCTCATCTTATGCTTTGAAGCATGCTTACTGCCGCAACAACTTTTCATCCCGAGTGCATAATACTTTAGAATTTGGATGGATTATCACAATTCACAACCACCCGTATTCTCAAAGTTTAAATTTGATTTATTTCAATTCTTAATTATGACCTTTACGAATTATTGCATGAGATAGGAACACATTAATTAACATTTTCTATTGTTATTTGAGTTGTAATTTAGTGAGGCAAGAATATGATATAATTGTTTCACAGAAATCTCCGTCAATGACCGCATGTCCATAAATAAAGAAGGCAATTAACCATAAGAGATTAGGCTCCACGTTTAATAAATGGAGAAAGTTCAGCTAACTTTTTATAGCCAAAGTTAAGTGGGAAAATATAAAAACTGAACACAAAGTCTTTTTTTTTAATAATAATTAATCTCGATACACATTCAATATGAATGATTTAGGGCTTAATATGATGGAATGGAATGGAGGTCGGAATGAAATGTCAATTTTCTTGGATTTCCTTTGCATTTTCATTAATTCACTCAATCATTCCATCACACCAAGCAAATGAATAGAATGGAAGTAAGAATCACATTCCATTCCACCATTAAATTCCATCATACCAAGCATAACTCATAATGCGTTGATTACTGAGGCACATGCCTAAGATTCTTAATGCTGTTGTGCGGATTAGTGCTAGCCTAGGGGGTGAGCATTTTGATTGAATTTTTAAAAAAAATTAAAATTTTATGAAAAAATGAATCCGATCCCAAGTGTATAAAAATATCAAATTCGATCCAATCCAAAAATCTGAAATGGCAAAGCAATATAATAAAAATCCAAAATTTTAAAAATCTAATGCCAAATATCACTAAAATTGTTCGAACACAAAGGTTTTATATTTGTTAGTTTTATAATTACTAGTGTGTATTTTAATTTTATATAAATATATTTTGAGTTGTTTTAGATTTGAAAATATCTGATCCAATTTGAGCATTTGAAATTTTTAAAAACCTGATACGAACTGGAAAATTTTCAAAATAAATTTTAAATTTCAGTTAAGTTGAGATTGAATTTCTGAATTTCGCCTTGGAATAGTTTACTAAGTGCTAATATATTTTGGAGGCAAATATTCAAAACTGTGTCACTTTTAATTTGCCCTAAAAAAGAATTTGTCACGGTTTCAATAATTATTGAAGCAAGACACCATTCTTTAAATCATTTAAGTGCAATTAATGTGGACAAACTTTGTGTAAGGGGGCATGTATTATTTGTTACTGTACCTTGTTTGCTCTCTTACAATACTTATTCATCTACTACTACTAGTATATTGTTAATTTATAAGCAATGCACAAACTTTTATTCATGTGTATTAACATTATACTTAAAATATCATTATATCACGTTTTTCATTTAAAAAAAAAGGACACCCCCAATCGTTTTTCAATCTTGGGAAAATTGACGTGTGATAGTAATTTGGATACTACATAGTGGTACTAGTCAACTTTCCATTGGTCAATGAATTAAATTGCAAAAATATGTTTAGCGGCAATAATAACCATTTTGGGTTTTATTACTAAAACTTATTAATATCATCATAAACTCCGATCACCTTCATTAAACAGTTATTATTAACAGTAGGAGTACTATTTAAATGCTAAAATATGATTAGGGATAAATTTGAAATGAAGAATTTACAGAAAATGTTAAAGTCTGGGCTTCCACCATTGACGCCGGAGGATTCCTTTTCCTCTACCCAGACCCTGGCTCTGATTTAGTTGACTCCAGCCTCACAATTTCTTCGCCAATTCCTCCCCAGATCTCCCCATGGACGACGAAGACAAGGCCGCGTTGTCGCGGAAACTCATCCATCTGGTAGCCGATATCTCAGCGATTCCCGACTACAGAACCTCCGTCAAGAGGCAGTACACCAATCTAGCTCGCCGCCTCAAGCTGTTGATCCCAATGTTCGAAGAGATTCGCGATACCAGAGAGCCGCTGCCCGAGGACTCCATCAGAGCGCTGGCAGCTCTCGTCACCGCGCTCGCCTCGGCTAAGGAATTGCTCCGCTTCGGTAGCCACGGCAGCAAAATTTATCTGGTCGGGTTTACTCTCTTTTTTTGTGCCATTTCTTGTTACTTATATACCATTGAGTCATTGTTTTCGGTGATTTTTGTTTCATCTGCTTGAATTTGTGTTTGGGGTTTATCTGAAGTTGATTGTCCGAGTTTTTACAAACAATTCTCTTTGTTAAAAGCTCTTAGGATCCGGGGAGGTGTTTTCTCGGTACAAATTATGGATCTCATACATGCTAGTTTAACTTTTATGTACACGATTTCCTGGCAGCAAATGAAGGAAGCAAAGTTAATTCATTATTTTCATATAAGAGATTGGAGTCCGTACAAGATCTGTATCCATTGGTGGGATCTTGTTTGCAGTTATGCTTTCAAGCATACTTACTGCCGCACTTCACTGGGATTTACGTAAAAGTCTAGTGAAGAACTAGGAACATGCCTTGGCCTGATCAAATTTCCATTTCTCTTTTACTCAATTTTTCCAATTTGATCTTTTACTCTTAAATCTGTAGCCCAAAATGACAATCCCACAGTGAAGGAAATGATACCAGATTCTGTAAGATGAAACACTAATTGCAATAGACATCCAGGCTGCAATAGTGTAAATCTGAAAGGTTGCAAGTCGGTAGAACTCTAGTCGGATGTAAAGTGCTAATGGTGCTTCTCCATTTGTCATGAAAGACAGCCACAATGAAAGACATGACATTTATGGAATATTCTCTTTTCCATTTTAAAAATCATCATCCAATGTAGAAATCATGAGGGCTTAACTTGTTTCATTAATGCAATTCTTGGTGTCTTGTTTTATTAATGCCCTATGCTCCAATTATCAAGTCAAAGAGTTGAGGAAAACGATATTGAACTATTTTGCAAGAGCGTTAGGGTGGTTACAGTCGTGCATAACCTGTGAGCTTGGATGCATTATGGAATGCGCTAGCATTTCAGATTGTGCTAATTATTAAGATGTCTCACGTGGAAGTCTACAGTTCGCACTAATTGATTCTTTTGACGTGCCCAAAATTTGTATTGCTCAACAAAAAGCCCTTGCATCGGAGAAAGAAACATGATTCGAAACAAGATTATTTGACGTGGCCTTTTTCATTGACTGAAAACCTCAGCTGCATTTATTATGTTATGTGGAAAATGAAATTATTTCGCTTGTCTTGAAGTAAAGTCACTGTATTCACATGATCCCTATATGATTTCATAAGTGGTATATAAATGGTTCCCATGAAATTTTATGGATCTTCTGAATAATAATAATGACTCTTGGGGCGTATAAGTTACATAAGATCTATTTAATCTTTTCCTTTTCTAGATCCATGGTGCTAGGCATGTTTAAGAATGTCAAAATCTCTCTATCTGTATGTGCATAATTTATCACACATACATCTATATCGGAGCATATTATATCGTACGTTACATATTTTATATCTTAATATGCTTTAAAATGTCAGACTTTCTTTCTCAATTTTTTCATATGCTTTCCTTGGAATTGTCAGTATAAAAGCAGGAAAGCGTCAAAGCTGCATACATTTCTTTCATCGGAACGTGAAATTCATTCTGGAGTTCTTGATCCTTGTTAATCAATAAAATCTTTGTACATAGCATAAACCAAAGCACTTCTTCATCCTATGAAGTATTGTTCTAAATAATTGTATTTAACATTAATTTTTTGTCTGTTCTTCGCTTTTCTTTGGGGAAGTGATTGAAAAACATGTGGCATTTAACCGATTTAACCATAAATTTAATGTCCCCACTCCAGCTGTTTAAAAAGTGCCGGTAATTGGAAAATCCAAATATTATGACAACCGGATAAGGTTCGCTAATTAGTGACATAAACTTTGTTTTTTATTCGTCTTCTTAAGTTTGTCTTTTGCATCACCAAGTTTTATTTGCTTATTGCTCACAAGAGGACCTTAGGAAAATTCCAATGACCAGGAGAAAAATAATCTCGATGCATGAGGTGAGAGACATAAGGAGATGAAACTGGCGAATAATCTCAATTGCTAGTCATGAAACTTACCTATTTTCTTAATGTTAATTTAGCTCGAGAAACTTTGCGGCATGTTTTTCTTTATTTGATCACCTTCTTCAAAACTTAAAATGTGGGTGCCGTTTGGTACAGACAAGACATGTGGTTCATCCAATTTCAATATAATCTCAAGTGTATGCATGCAGGTCTTAGAGAGGGATAAAATTATGAATAGATTTCAAGAAGTGACAGCTGAGTTGGAGCAAGCTTTGAGTGGCATTTCTTTTGAGAAACTTGACATATCTGATGAAGTGAAGGAGCAGGTAAGATATTATCTTCAGATTATTGCTTGAATTATTGTTATTTACTGCAAACTCCATATTCTGTTTCTCCAGTTCCAATGATCAATTATGAATTATGGGATGAGTTAACTACTGCACTCTTGTTGTCTAAATTGTAATGGTCTCTTTGACTTACCGAACTATCTCAAATTACTACGTGTATCTCTATGTATTTCCAGGTTGAGCTTGTTCTTGCTCAGTTCAGAAGAGCCAAGGGAAGGGTAGATGCACCAGATGTTGAGCTGTATGAGGATCTTATGTGTATTTACAACAAGAACAATGATGCTGAAGAAGATATAGATGTATTAAGGAGATTGGTTGACAGACTACAGCTTAGTGGTATTGCAGACTTAACTCAAGAATCACTAGCTTTGCATGAGATGGTTGGAGCCACTGGTGGAGACCCAGAGGAGAGCATAGAGAAGATGTCAATGCTTTTAAAGAAAGTTAAGGAATTTGTGCAGACAACAAATCCAAATCTTGATTCCACTGCAGCTGAGAATTCTTCCCTGAAAAGTAGTGGTGGAAAAGCACAGACTGAAGCAAATCAGATGAACTTTGTTATACCAGATGACTTTCGATGTCCTATCTCCTTAGAGCTGATGATGGATCCTGTCATTGTCTCAACAGGACAGGTACCTTCTTAGATTCTCTTCCTTCACCAATAAAGCTATGCCCTAACTTCGACAAGTTTTTTTTGTTATTTTATAATGCTCATCTGTTTAATCTCTGAATGATGCCTGGTAATATCATTTATTTCTCTGCTGCTAATTACTTTCATTGCAGTAGGGGCAGGCAATGTTGACTGTCTAGCAGCCATAGTATCACTTAACTTGACTTTAGAATAAATAAATATCAACAATGGAATTGCATTAAGATGCTTAACTTCTTCGATAAGCTTTGGTTTTGAGTAACACAGCATCTTGAAGTCAGCTCGTATAGCGCTATCCAGCGGCAATTTGATATAAGGAAAAACTGGTCTATTATGGTCCTATTTTGTTTCAATCAAAGTCATGCCTCTGTTCATGTTTGACGCCAGGCTCTACATCAAATTGTCATCCCTCTAGTTTTCTGTCAAAATTTTCTTGTATTTATAGCAACTACAGTATGCCATGTTGTATTTTTAATGGCTCATACTCACACACAGACTCATCCTCTCTCAAAACTTCTCTCTGGAAAAACTCTAAGCTGCAAGGCTCTCTACTTCCCCTATCCTCTACCGATGGTATAAGTTTTCTTTCCTTTCCTATGTGGAAATAGTTTTCTTCTGTCATCTTAAGTGGAAGAATCTTCCCCTCTTCCTTCTAGGATCTTCTATTCTTCTTTCTCCGGCACATTTGAAGTTTATGTCTTTTGGGGTTTGTTTCTGCCATTTGGAAGTTTACATTTTAGATCCTCATCAGATTTGTGCATCTATAAGGAAGTTGGGTTTATGGTCAATTATTCACTTTTGGAAGTGTTATAGGTAGCTTATTAGCTCTCTGACCCTTATGTAGCCTTGCGAAGATTTAGTGGATTTCTTTTGTTTTCTTTTAGTAATTTTTTTCCTCTTTGTGTCGGTATGTGGATTTCTTTACTACTAATTGAGAAGATTGCATGACTAAAATCTTTGCAGTTATTTGCATTTCATTGTGATAGATGCACTCTCTTCAGCTAAAAAGGAAACCCAATATGCTGACACACGCACGCACGTGCTTTCCCTCATTCACTGATCATATGCACTTCTTAAGTGTCAGTATATTAATATGCTTCATGAACTGTCAATACCGTAGAATCTGCTGAAGTTGTATGACTAAATGACTAGATTTTGACTCGTCCATTGCCTCTCCTGCAGACATATGAAAGGTCATGTATCGAGAAATGGCTGGAAGCAGGACATAGTACCTGTCCTAAGACACAACAAGCTCTTACTAGCAATGCTGTAACACCTAATTACGTTCTCAGAAGTCTCATAGCACAATGGTGCGAGGCAAACGGCATCGAACCACCCAAGCCACCGGGCAGCTCTTACCCCAAGCCTGGATCTGCATGCTCCCCCGCGGAGCGTTCTAAGATAGGAGACCTTCTCTGTAAGCTTACATCTGGCATCCCTGATGATCAGCGGTCTGCAGCAGGTGAAATCCGCCTCCTTGCAAAGCGTAATGCTGACAACCGTGTGGCTATTGCTGAAGCTGGCGCCATCCCTCTGCTTGTCCAGCTTTTGACGACTTCTGATTCCCGCACACAGGAGCATGCTGTTACTGCACTTCTCAACCTTTCCATATTCGAAGATAACAAAGGAAGCATAATATCTTCTGGCGCGGTGCCTAGGATAGTTCACGTGCTCAAGAAAGGGAGCATGGAAGCACGGGAAAATGCTGCCGCCACACTGTTTAGCCTCTCGGTAATAGACGAAAACAAGGTAACTATCGGTGCTTCAGGGGCCATTCCACCATTGGTGACACTACTTAGCGAAGGCACCCAGCGGGGAAAGAAAGATGCCGCAACAGCACTCTTCAACTTGTGCATTTACCAAGGCAACAAGGGTAAGGCTGTGAGGGCGCGCGTCATTCCCACACTGATGCAACTGCTGACCGAGCCTCAAGGCACCATGGTTGACGAAGCGCTCGCGATTCTGGCGATTTTGTCCAGCCACCCAGAAGGAAAGGCAGCAATTGGAGCTGCTGAAGCAGTACCGGTTTTGGTGGATGTCATCGGCAACGGCTCACCCAGGAATAAAGAAAATGCGGCCGCCGTGCTGGTGCACCTCTGCTCTGGAGAGCAGCAATACCTTGGCAAGGCGCAGGAACTCGGCGTGATGGGGCCGCTGCTCGATTTGGTTCAGCATGGCACGGATAGAGGTAAGCGGAAAGCCACCCAGCTGCTGGAGCGGATTAACAGATTTGTGGAGACACAGAAGGCGGCACGGGCAGCGCAGGCGGAGAATCAAACACAGAATCAGGCTTAAAATAGGTGGTGATTCTTGTTTTTGGAGTTATAGCTTGGTCAGAAGGGCAAGGTGGAAGATCATCTGCCCCATCCTAATTAAAGTAATTTATTGGATTAAATTAGAGAGTGAAAGTGGCCAAGCTATGATATTGTGAATGCCAATTGAACCATGTATGTAATCACCCCCAGTTTTTATTTGACAAACATTGCTATCTTCATACTTTTCCCAACTCAATCCTTGCGTTCACGAACAAGTTAGAGATTTTTTTTAGATACATCAGTAATAAATTACAGACGAAGACGACCCCAAAATAATGAAAAATAATCATAAGGCTTCGTTTTGTTATTTCTTGGCTAAAACTTTTCGTCATGAAATTGTAGTTAATGACCCGTCTTTTTAGCATATATTTTCTTCCCCTTTATTTGTGTTTAAAATTAACACTTCTGAATTAGGGTTTGCAAATTGCACGTATGTACTATTATGAACTTTGTTAAGTCTCCAGTTTCAAAACAAAACACTATATATGACCAATTAGTTGACAATAAATATTCCGTTATTATCTCTCGATTGATATCATTATTGTTAGGGTTCAAAAAGTCATCATTGTTTTTCACTTGAAAACTCATTATTGTTAGGGCCGAACTAAACATGATTATAACCTTATTTCCTAAATTGTTTGATTATATATTGACCATTAATTGTATCTTAAAATAGTGATTTACAGTCCATGATCCATCGTTTTACCCATTCCTTAGCTCCATATCACTTTCTACATTCATTATTTAAGAATCGACACTCATAATTCTATCTACAATGTCTACTGATGGGTTTTTTTAGTTATAACATTATTATTTTGTATTATGTGTATCACGTGACTATAAGAGGTTTGGAAGTACGTTATAACTTTAAGATTAGTTAGTGACAATCAGCAGCAGATCCACCATAAGCGTTTGTGGTCTGTTGGTTTTACTTGCCAGTTTCAAGAAAGAGGTTCCGCATGTAAATCATTCTTAATGAACATTTCAATTATTATTTTTGTTTTGATTTCTTTACCTTTTTTTACTGTTTTGTTTTATTCTAACAGTTGAAAGTTCTATATCATTTTTATTTCAATTTTTTTCTGGTGAAAAAACAAATTGTTTATCTTTTTTCATGTTTTATTTTATTCAAACAATTAAAATTTTTATACCAGCATTTTACTTCTTTTTCTATCTTGTTTTATCAAAACAATAGATTTATTTATTTTTTGTTTTGTTTTATGAAAATAATTGGAAGAATAGACGCATTAATCTTTTTTTTTTGTTAAAACAATTTAACGAATAAATATATAGTATATTCTTCTTGAGTAAGATCTTAAATAATAAAAAAATATCTTCTAAACTATTTTATCTTAATTATATTCACATCAATACAAGAAAATTTTAATTAATAAAATATCTATAAATTTTTTATATCATTTTTTGAAAAAAGTACTTAAAAATTTGCTTAAATTATTTATGTTCACAATGTTTACTTCTAAAAACTACTTTATCTATAAATAACAATTCAAACTTTACCCTAAAATTTTATGCCCAGAAATTTACTTATTAGTACTCCCTCCGTCCCATTAGAAATGAAACATTTGTTTTTCGGCATGAGATTTTATGTATTGTTGTTTTGTAAGTTAATGAAGAGAGAATAAAGTAAGAGGGATAAAAAAGTAGAGATGTTGTTATTTTCATTTTAGGAAACGTTTCATTTTATGATCAAAAGATTTATTTCTAAACTACAGGATTTCTTGTGTTTAGTCATTATACTCACATCTATACAAGACATTCATAACTAATAGAGTAAAAAAGATAGTTCGGATTTTCAAACTCCTAAAACTATTTGTCATACCCGGGACTATATAGTCCTGGTTTCGCAACTACTGACAACTCATATCATTTCACATTTTCACTTAGCTAAGTGATTTCTATCTCTTGCAACGCATTCAGTCCGCTAAGACCCTACGGGATGAGCTAGAACATCCACTCTGGGATGGTCTTAACACTTAACAGAGGGCGCTTCCAGAAACAGAAAATGTAACTATAAGAAAGCATGCGTCGTTTTCTAAAGATATAGATGTGACAAAGTCAAAATCTAAATACAAGATGAATTAACAAGATTTTGAAATATAGGATCCAATAAAAAGACAGAAAAAAAAGATGGTATGCATGAACGGAACTTGCATTTTCTAACAGTAGCACAGTATATAGTTGTTGCTTAAAAAAACATGTAGTACTATATCATTCTTGAATTGTCACCAAGAAGCAAAAGAAAAGGGTTATATATAGAAAAGGGCATTTAATTTCATATAAGTTGAGAGCATCATATTAATTCAAGTCCTAATTTTCTTGATCTTACCACACCTAAAATCCCTGAGAATATTGGAAGGAAACATGGCCTCAATTTCATGAGACAAATCTAGCAAAACCATATGCGCCTTCCTCTTGTGCAGTGGCTGTGATTTGGGTTTTCGCGGTGGAGGAGGAGGGCATTTCGGTAAAACCATCTCTCCGCGATCCTCTGTCTTGGGCGTAGTGAACCCTCCACCTTCATCACCCTTTAGGGTTTCTTCTTTGTAGACATCTCCTTTGGTCGTCACGTGCAAATTTATCTCCTTACAACTCATCTTCTTGGGCAGTCCCATTTGGGAAAATGCCTTCGAATTTGCTTGCATCAAAGATTTAAACTACAAGAATATTAGTGCAGATCAAATATGTTGGGTTTTGGATTTGGCGAACTCTCACGTTGAAATTTCTTGGGAGGAAGCAAGAGAAAGCAAATAGCATTTGGCATTTGGTGTTGCTTGAGTTTGAATAATATACTAGTTGCTTAATATAATGAGGGGAAGAGTTTTTCAACAAATATAATCATCGATTTAATGCTTTTCTCTCTTGATTAATTTTGTTGACTTCTTTTTTCTGATTTTGCCTTTTTTCCCCGATGGTTTTTTTTCTGAAACTATGAATAATGATCAAGAAAAGGTCCATTTTGGTGAGGAATCCAATGCAAAGAAACCGTTTCAAATTCCTTAAATCACATTAAAAAGTCATAAATTTCACTATCCCTTTTATGATTCTCCACTAAAGAATTTGGTGCATCTTACACTAGCTATAAAGGAAAAGATGCACTTTATTTTTGTTTATTTTCTGCATGCAAGTATCAAAAGTTAGAATTTTCTTTCGTAAAATTTAATCCGATGTTGCTTTATAATATAGGTATTGATCAAGAAAATGTGTGCGTAAATAGCATTATGCATTAATTTATAGTAAACTGCAATATGTTTTTGGGTGATTTGCATAGAGCATTCAACATTTGGCTTAGTGGTGGACGGGATCAAGTCCGCTGTGATGTGGCGTTTATAATTTTATTTTTATATTTATTTATAAGAAAAAGATAATAGAAGAATATACTAGTTAGTTTAAGTTCCTGTATGAAGACCTATCACATTGCATTGACAAAATCATTAGTCAAAATTATTGAGCGAACTGACCATTCAAAGACATTTCATAGGATACTCCTCAACCGATGAAATTGAAGATCATTTATCTACAAAAAAAGTTGTTTATCTCCCATGTGAAAGTGGGTTAATACACCAAACCTAATGGATTAGTTGCCACCCAATCCCTTTACTTACCAATCTTCTTACTCTATTTGCTTGTTCACATACATAACAATAATTCAATAAATAAATAATCGACTAATTCTTCTACTCCCATGGGAATATTATTCCTCTATAAGTAACTTCAATATTCCAATATTTTTCCCACTGATCACATTCAATATTCTGGACAATAGTCAAGGCAGACTTTAATTAAGTGGCAATTTTTTCAACTGTGATATTTAGATTGCATTTTGTAGCTATCTATAAACAAAAATATAACTTCGTCCATTCAACCTTGTTCCTGAATAAATAATAATATTATTTTTAAATCCACTAATCTGGAACTAACCCTAATTTTGTTGTGATGCTCATGCACATGGCCCACTCCAAAGAAGCATGCTATTCTGTTGTTCATCAAGTGTACATTATATTGAGTGGCAACAATATGCATCATTTCTTAGCACGGCGCCTTTTCATACATCTTAGGATTCCCACTTGGAATTTGGGCTGATAATATTTTTTTACCCCCAATTTAGTGGAGGGGACATTAAATTTTTCTGGATTTCATAATGTTGGAGCAGGAAAGGAAGGGGTCATGATATTGATGTCAATCATTATGAAATAGGCAGATGAAATGATGAAATATGAAGTCTAGCTATGGAGATAATGTCAATTACGGATGAGCTAAATGTCAATTCAATGCACCTTAACTTTATTATCTGTGTATTGGTGGAAGAGTGGTTAATTTCTGAAATCAAACGTTTTATATTTGAATTTTTTTGTGGTACAATTTTTAAACTTTTATATATTTATTAAAATAAGATAAAAAAAATAAAATTTGATGTTTGAGTTTTGTATTTTTTTTTTGTTTGCTCACAACAAACAAAATCACAACACGTGTGATGTGACTCTCTACTTATTTATTCTTAAGAAAACTAATATGCAATCAAAATTTTTAATACTACTACATTGTCTTCCCTAAGCTCTATAGTGAGCTGTTTAAAATTTATTTCGACAGTATAATATACAAGGAAACCACTTTGTAATATATGAAGTCCAAAGAGTATTTTTTTCCATTTCCATCAACATTATTTATTTGGTATTCCCTCCGTCCCATAATAAATGACACACTTTTCTTTTTAGTTTATCTTACAAAATATGTTATATTTTTTTTTTTTAGTAAAAGTTATTTTATATTTTAATATAAATATAATACTTTATCTTTTCATTTTACAATACAAATATTATAAAGTACATCATCTAAAAAAAGTATTGACATCTATTATGCGACGGATCGAGTACTACATGTTTGTGAATTGTGATGAGGCCGAGGGTAATTAAATATAGCATTTCTAAAAAAAGGAAGAGCGACACCAAAATTTGTAAAGTCGCTCCTTTTCAACCTCCAAGAGGAATGCTGGGTTGGTTTAATCCAATTACTAAAAAAAACTAAAATTAATCTATGGGTTCATCATCGATAATGTGATGATAAGGTGGGGCATTTGGGTTACAAAGCAAAGTGCACACACTCTCATGCCCCATAATTACAAATCATTAACTATTTCCCATGCATGTCCCCATCTCTATCTTTATATACATCATCACTATTTCTATGCGTAAGCCAACATTTTTGTATCTTCTATTTTTACCACATCATTTAGTTAAATAAAAATCATTTTACTAATGAGATACAATGAAGATCATTCCGTGAAAAAATTTAATTAGTTAGAATATATACCAAAAACCATGAGTATAAATTTGGTCAGTAGTTCAACACTTCATTATTCGTTAAGCTTACTTTCAGATTTTAAAATAACTAGCTCCACTCACTAATATTTCGTGGATAATTTATATTCATGAATCATTATTAGTACAAATTATTTCAGTCATTGTGTATTGTATGTAAAATGAAACAATTAACTGGGCCATACATTTTGCCCATATGTCTTCTAATTGGGCTCAATTTATTTGATAAATTAACTTTGGGCATAGATTTTAGTTGTGCCTAATTTATGAATATCAAAAAATTGCCAAGTAGTTGGCTCTGGGCCGGCTTAATTAAATAACCGAGCAACATTACCAAAATTATACATCTTGGGCCTATTCCTATATTGTGTTTTAATTTGGTAAAATCTAGTGGCCACATTACGAATATATAAATATAGAAGTACAAACTTATAATAATGAAGATAAATATTGATGTGTTTCTAAAACGATTTTAGAAAATTGTATTTTCGAGTTTTGGAAGAGTAATTAATCTTTATTGTGTATTGTTAAATTTACAAGATATATCAAATAAATGCCCATCCTATAGTTTATTTTATAACAATTTTTTTTTTACTTTATTAACAAATCCTGTTTGATAATCGTATATGTTATTATAAGGACGATATTTATATGAAAAGTAAGTAAAGAACATTCGATTACTTCCTTCAAATATAGTACATCGAATTCATTATAAAATAATGAACCGTGCATGTAGTCTACCTTTGAATACTAAAAAAGATTGATCTCTCTACCATCCAAAATCGAACCTTATGAGGCACACACAATTTAATATGACCCTCTTTATTATGTCAGTGAAAAAGCTTAAACAGGAATTATACTTTTCTATTTTCACAAGTATTAGTCGTTTTCACTGGTATTGGTAGTGGGGTCAAATTAAGACAGATGATCAGATTGGAGTCAAAGTAATTGTGCAATTGTTTACGTATAATTGCTTTTGCATTATCAAACGTGTCTGTAATTTCTTAGTTAATTACCTACCTACTTATTGATATGTATGGACTTAGCTTGGTCCAAGTATTGGTTGATTTAATCTTAGTTGGATATTAGTCTATATTCATTTATATATATATTTCTTTTGCTACTCATATGTAAATGTACTTCTCTATCTTGACTTCAGTGTATCTAATATCTATCATGAATCATATTTGGAACAAAATCATCTTCAAATAAATGTTCTAGTTAGCTTCTGCTATAGAAATGTTGTCAAACTTTCAATTTAGTCTTATCATTATTGCAAATTTTATGTATTAATATACATTTCTATTTCGTCATTAATAAGGGATAAAAAATGTAATATATACTACTACAATATTTCTTTATATTCAATTTTTACGGCTACGGTAGAATACACTTACTTAAATATATAAAGATTAAAGAGTACCGTCTCTTGTACTCATATTGTTCATTCAGACACAAAAATGGGTGTGGGATTGCCCCACAATGAATTAGTCAAAAACTAATCCAAACATATACTATTAATCTATTATTGAGGTGTATTTAATTCAATACATTCGCTATTACACAACAATCTAACAAAGCAATTGGAAAATTAGAAAAATAATGAAAAATTCTCTTCTTGGCCATGACCAAGACCCACAATCCTTTAAATAAGAAAATTAACCCCACAAGCAGAGATTGCACATTACATTTTATCGAGGACCCCGCAACATCTTTTCTAAGAAACTTGGACCAATAAACATACTTGGCGTGCATATATACTTTCTAATTGTGATTATTTGAATTATTAATGCGTGAATTATTCTACTCTCTTGATTGCCTCTATTTTCCTGCATAATTATCCCCCATCCTCATTATGTAATGCCCGTTAATTGCAAGACAAATGAAAACGTACCTACACAACATAGTTTAGTTGATTACATTTTGTTCTTTTAATTAATAGGTTGGGTCGAGTCATCACAATTAAATAGTAGTAGTAATGACGAATCATTATTTAATTGAAAAAATGGAAAAAAATACGACGACAAATTAAATTAGGTATTTTGGATACGATGTTCGCTTTAATTCATTTAATTGGTGTTGAACAACCGCACTCAACTCATTTGAAATCAATGTTTTCTTGTAACAAATTATATAAAAATGAAAATTTGACACAATAACCTAAATTATTATACACATCTTTGTGCTAATTGTTGTGTTTGGTTTGAACGAAGTATTCCGATAATAGAATTGATAGGCATTTGATATTTTTTTCATTTTTTTTCATCTTTTGATTATGACGATTTAAAATATGTATAACTCTCGTCACTGAAAAATGTGAATTGTTTTTAATTTCGAAATTTATATTCAAGTTTTTTATCTGTTGTGCATTATGTTCATAGTTGTCAGACTATTTATATACTTCCTTCGTTCCATTACAAGTGACACATTTTTTTTTCATATATTTTTGGAAAATTATATTCCTCTGCATTATTATCTTCTTATATTTATTAGTAGTATGATTTATCCAAAACCTCGTGCGAAAAAGAAATGTGTTACATGGAATAGAGGAAGTAGTACACTCTATATAAATAATCTTCGTATAAAAATACGTATATTAAATATTTAAATTACAAAATTATACTCCTTCCATCCCAAAATAAATAAGGACATTTGGGACGGCATAGAGAAGCTAAAATATTGTTAAATAGTAGACCCACATTATTATTTGTGTTTAATGGTGGACATAGTAATATAAGTTGTAAATAAATTAATGTATACGAATAATTAGTTTAAAAGAATTTCCTATAAATGAAAATTAGATATTTTTATAGGACAGACGAAAAATAACTATCCTTGATTAAGAGCTAGTACGAGTAAAATGATACTACTAGTAGTTGTTGGTTGTAGTACCGATCAAGGATAATAAAATAAAATAAAATAAAATACAGAATTACCATGCCAAAATTAATTGCTCCACAATAATAAACTAATTAATTGCTCCACAATAATAAACTAGATCAACTTGGGGAAGAAAACGAAGAAAGCCTGTGTTGAATAAAGTGATGTCAATTTCCATAAAATGGTGTGAAAACATGAAAGTAGAATACCATAAACCATGGATGCTTAAAAACTTTCAATTGTACTATATTATTAATAAATGATTAAACAATCGAACTGCCCGAAAAATATCTGACTGCTGCCCGTTCTCACCCGCTCCGACACGGTCAGCTTTAGTGTTCCCCTTTCTCATCCTCGTTCCCGGGCAGCTTCATATACAAATAGATATATGAGGCACGCTTTAATTTGCTCTCTTCAGCCCACCACCACCAACTTCCCGGTGGTGCAGGAGCTGCGCCACCGCCTATTACATATCTAAATGGGTCAGGGGATGAGCTGCAGCAGCAGTGAGGAGCAAGGGCTGTTCAGTGCAGTGCAGTTGGGGGATTTGGAAATGTTTGAAGCCATTTTGAAAAGGGATTCATCTCTCATTCATCACTCCACTGTTTATGATCGCAACTCTCCTCTGCATATCGCTGCCGCCAATGGCCAGATCGAGGTCCGAATCTTCAATATTTCTTACTTTTTTTTCTTTTGCTCAATTTCAGTTTATTTGTTTCTTGTTTTGTAAATTTGGGATTCTTGTTTTGTGGGATTCAGATTCTTTCATTGCTTCTCGATCGATCCGTAAAGCCGGATGTGTTAAATCGGCACAAACAGGTCTGCTTCTTCATCTCCCTTTTCTCTCTGTGTGTGTGTGGAGAGATTGATTCTATCTAAGTTCATATTGATGAAAAAAATTTGATCTTGATTGTTGAATTGTTTGTTTGATTGATCTTTGATTCACAATGATGTGTGTATAGACTCCACTGATGCTGGCTGCAATGCATGGCAAGATCTCCTGTGTGGAGAAGCTAATCGAGGCTGGTGCCAATGTATGAACTTCCAATAAATCTCTCACTCCTAATATTTGATCGATCAAAATTGGCATCTTTGCTCACAGCTAATCTTGATTTCCATCTTGTTAGATTTTGATGTTTGATACTCTAAATGGAAGAACCTGCTTGCACTATTCGGCCTACTACGGCCATTCTGATTGCCTCGAGGCCATTCTATCCGCTGCTCGAGCCTCCCATGTCTCAGCTTCGTGGTAGGTTCTTGTTCAAGAGTCTCCTTTTGTGAGTAGGAAAATTGAATCTTGAATGATCTGTGAACGAATTTGTAGGGGATACTCTCGTTTCGTGAACATTAGGGATAGCAAAGGGGCAACTCCGTTGCACTTGGCAGCGCGTCAAAGACGCCCTCAGTGTGTTCATATCTTGTTGGATAATGGAGCCCTTGTCTGTGCCTCGACTGGTGGATATAGGTAATGTTTTCATAGGCAAATGTGTTTGTGTGATTGTTCTGTGCTTGATGATTTGTACTCTGCAGCTTTCCTGGTAGTACTCCACTTCATTTGGCTGCAAGAGGTGGTTCTCTTGATTGTATCAGAGAATTGCTGGCCTGGGGCGCTGATCGACTGCAGAGAGATGCCTCAGGGTATGTGATCTCGCGCTTCACTGAAATATGCTGTAATGGATTTGCTATTTTATGACTAGTGTTGCTATTATTCAAGAGTTTATTTTCTTTCCATTCATGTGCATCTTGTCATGTATAGTTAGTATAGTTGTTTCCACAAAAAAAAAGGATTAGGCAAATGGTGTTAATAGGAGAGTCTATTTCATCTCTCTCTTCGCTCATCTCTTGCTAAACGTGTGACGTTTTGTGGATTCAGGAGAATACCGTATGTGGTGGCTTCAAGGTATCGCCATGGAGCATGTGCAGCTCTTCTGAACCCTTCCTCAGCAGAGCCTCTTGTTTGGCCGTCGCCTCTAAAATTCATCAGTGAACTCAATCAGGAGGCAAAAGCTCTATTAGAGCAAGCCTTGATGGAGGCCAACAGAGAAAGAGAAAAGATCATCTTGAAGGGAACAGTGTACTCTCACCCGTCTCCATCAGCATCCGACTCTGGACTTGATGATGATATATCTGAGGTAATCTATCTATCTACTTTTTTCACAAAAATGACTATTTAGTCAGGAATACAATTCAATAGAAATACTCCATGAATCTTAACTAAGTAACTGTGTAGGCAAGCGAAACAGATCTTTGCTGCATATGCTTCGATCAAGTTTGCACAATCGAGGTTCAAGGATGTGGACACCGAATGTGTGCACAGTGCACGCTTGCCTTGTGTTGCCACAATAAGCCCAAACCAACAACCTCTTGCCCTACTGTGCCGGTTTGCCCCTTCTGCAGGAGCGATATTGTCAAGCTCGTCGTGGCTAAGCTCAGAGACGAGAATGACATTGAGCGTGACATCAATGCCTCAAAGCCACGCAAGTCTTGGAGGTCGAGAAATTTGAGCGAGGGAAGCAGCAGCTTCAAGAGCTTATCTGCAGTGGGCTCGTTTGGCAAGATGAGCCGCGGATCTGGTAGGATTGCTGCTGAGGACGAGCTTCTTGATAAGCCGTTGAACCTTGAAACGTAGATAATGCAAGGGTTCAAGAACTGCCATAAGGGCAGGTATACATAACTCTCTCTGTGCATCTTCTGCTTTAGAAATTTCAAGAAAAATAAGCAAATGCATGTTTTTGAGTTTGGGGTTTATTGGGTTTTACTTCCAAATTCAGTTTTAGAAAGGTATTCTTTGAAAATCTTGATGATATAATATATTAAAGAAATGTCATTCATTTTGCTGCTGCTTCCCTTTGTAAAATTCCTTATTATATATGTATACTACTACTAGAATTTAAGAATTTGGATTCAAAATGATGTAATCAGATGCTGTACATTTTGATGTTTGTAAGAACTTCGTGGAAAGCTGAATGAAAATTTGAAATTGAATTTGGGGGTAATAATTAATACTCCGTAGCTGTGATGAATTGTCCCATCTTTGGTAACTTATTTGTGTACTTGCACCACTGTGTAATATTCTGATCACACTTATTTTGATATAATGAGACAGATAGATAATGTTATTTATCATGGGACCCAACTAAAATTATGATCTGTCCTAACTGCTGATGCTTCTGCCATTTATTTATTTATTTTGGTCTATTGTTTTTTTTTGGTAGTGAATTATTTGTTGGAGCCTCGTGGTGCATGGCATGGTAATAATACGTGTAACTAATTAGGTGTCTATTAACAAAATTGATTACTCCATAATTTTATAATGCCACAATTAGTTGGAGCTACGCCGTGTATTAAAGTTTGATTGGACACAAACAAAACGTGACCTATAATCGTAGTACAAAGTTTGATGAGATTCAACAATTTATAATTTTGCCGATCGAATAATAAATAAAAGGTTATAAGTATTTCGGTATAAACATGATATAGTGGGTTGGAACAATAAAATATGAATAAAATTGTATGGGTTACACCATAGTAATATAACATCGCTATTGCTTTGGAGTGTGGGGAAAGTGATGTATCGTGAACACACCTGAAATAGGTAATAAATAAGTTTCGCCCAGTCATCAATCAAGAATTGCGTGCATCAAATTAATTTAATGATTAGTCATAATAAACATCCTAAGCAAGTGAATGAAAATTATGAAACATCTAAATACATGAAGCCAACTAATTTTAGGATGTATCTTCAATTCCACATACATGAATGAATTCAACTAATTTCATGATTTATCTTCCATTCCAAATTTATTCCATAAAAATATTTGAATTTAAAATTAATTTTAACTTCAATTTCTCCTAATTTTACTAGATGAATTTCAAAATTAAAATTTCAAATTTCAAATAATTAAACACCCCCCCCCCTAAAAAAAAATAAGGACATTTGGGACGGAAATTAATGCATGATTGGTAAAGTAAGATAGATGAAAAGAACGGTAGTTAAAATAATGTTAGTTGACGTTGTGACCTACATTAGTGTCTAATGGTGGACTCTATTGATATAAGTTGTAAATAAATAGATATATAGTTAATGAGTTTAGTAAAACTTTCTATAAATGAAAATGAGACATTTTTATAGGACGAACGAGAAAAGAAAATGCTTTAATTTTATGGGATGAAAGGAGTATAAATTTAAAGCCATCCCAAATGAAGTCTTTATACAAAATATATACACATACATGCACATCACACACGCATACTAATCCACATTGTATACAACACACACTAATATAGCAAACGTACCTTAATCTTCTCACGCGGGAATATTAAGTAAATCTATTTCAAAAATGGAAAATTTGTTGAGAGACAGTTCCACTAATACAAAAATATGTGAAGATCGTGTCGTTGTGAAATTGATGAAGTCTAAATTTAAATTTATTATATTGTGATTTTCTCACTAGTTAATCACAATTGTGCTATTAAAATGAATTAGAGTCTAAATCTTAATCCATTTCATACTGATATTGCGAGCCACTGTTATACAAGACTTTTCTTTGATCTATAGATGGGATTTGCCTTTATTGTCTTTTTGCCCACCGCTTACATAGAAAGATATTTCAACATTTAATATTAAAGATATAGGTGGTGGTGGTTTGATTTCGTCAATAATGTCCCATCCAGAAAGTGGGTGATTTATTGTATAGTAGGAGTATTAAATTGATGATCTCACATGTTAACTATTTGTGTTCATATTCCGCAGGTCAGCCGCCTACTAAGATTTCTTTATTTTAATATAAACTGTTCACAACCCATACTCATTAACTCATAACATTCACTTATTTTTTCTACTATACACAATTAATACTTCCCCACCAATTAAAGGATAGTAGGATTGTGAATGTAATCGAATATTTTAGTTTCAATCTAACCAATATCTTTGAAGTTAGATCAAAAGGTTTGTTAAATACTACAAAAAATTGTAAGGCAGTAAAATTTGACAATAGAATCTTTTTAATAGTGCAAAACATTTGACATCACAAAAATATCTGAACGCAAAACTAACTTGAAAAGTACTCCAACAATACAATAAATTTTATAGAGATGATATTAATAGCTTACGACATCTTGTACGCTGCAAACTGAAAAGATAGTACCACGTCAACTAACTTCAAGGTGCGAGATTTCAGGTGGTTGGGAGAAATCATTAATCAAGATTGAGGAATCACTGTCATTCACGTAAATTAAATGGATTTGAATCTTCAAATATTGGGCAACCAATAGTGAAAATTACCACAACTTATGTAAGTACTATTAATAATCATATTACACGAGATGTTTGAAAAATTAAGAAAAATATCTCACACTAGCAAATTAAAACTCTCTTGAAAGTTGAAACTAACAAAAAGTCTTCTTTGTCGATTTCATTTATTTTCTACATTAAATATGTCAGGTCATTTTGTAACAAAATTTAAAATCTCACTTGAGGCTTTCTGTATTTATTGCACCATATTTAGTGTACTTTGTAAAATGACCCACAATTTAGGATGTGAATTGTGAACTACTACTATAATACTATTGAAGAAAAATATCTTCCAAATACACTTTGTCTTAAAAACTTGCTGCTGTTGCGATTTGGAACACTAGAAGCAAATCAAGCTCTTACACATATTGACGCTTGCCATGTTACAAATGGGGCTTACCCGTGCAGGAAATAATAGGAAAAAAACAAAATTCGTGAAGATTCAATAAATGTCAATTCTTGAATGATTCATTCAAGGGGGCTACAAAAGTGTGTGTTGTTTGGAAGCATTTAACACCTTTGATTCCATCCATAACTGACTTTGCTGTCCAGATTGAATCCGACTGTCGGCCTCGAGTCCGTCCAACAACGTCGGGCTCAACCGTGAAAAACATCGGACCCCCCTGGAAAATATGACAGGATAATTGATGATGACGAGGGTTGATGATTCGACGAAATGTTTAAGATAAAATTTCTAGATCTAGTTAGAAGGCATCAGATGTAGACTGACTTCTTTTTTTAACAAGCAACTGACAGTGAAAAAGGAAGCAGGCTTTTTACCAGTTTTAAGGAGTGGAGGAGGTTGGATTTGATTTCTGGTGGATGCATCACCAAACAAACCTCGTCAGATTCGAGCATGAGCATCCTACGTTCCCTCGGTCTAGATAACAAGTCGGACGAGCTTTTCATTTAGCTCTAGGGCCCTAGGCTTTACGTAAAAGATGCTAAGAGCTTTTGATGATGATGATGATCACAGTTTGCAAGGAAGCTATCCATTTGCTGCAAATAATTCCTTCAGATTTCTTAAAATTCCTTTGTCATAAGGGTTAATGAATTGTAACATGACTGGCCAATACGATATATTAACGTGACTAAGAACTTTGCAAATGGTGAACTAAGCTCTGTTCAACTACAGCATATCTACTTTTAACAAGAGAAAGAAATGGGAAAGAAAAGTTGCAGTAACTTACCATCATGGGGTCTAACTTTACTCTGGAAATTCTGGATACCTTTTCCAATTTATCTGCAATAATTTGTTCAAGACTTCAAATCAACTATTTCTATGCACGTTTTTTTCTTATCAATTTCCAGAATCAAGCATGTTACTTCTGTCATAATGCAGACACCTAAGTTATTATGATTCTCATGTGACAAGAAAGCAAGCAAGCAACAACTCCAAACCACTTCAGCACATTGTAGATCATCTTGGCCTTGCAGTTCTTGGACTGCTGTAGAAAATCAAAACCCATTCGAAAGTGGCCTTTCCCGGGCATCATATAATTTTTAAATAATACTACATGCAAAGCACATCGTGCATGTGTTCCATTCTTTGCAAGTTTTATCAATCTACAACGATAAATGTAATTTATGGTCTAGATCATTGCACTGTCTCTAAGCCTGAAAAATGATATAGTTTAATATCTTCATTTACTATTGTTATTATTATATAGTAATATATATCTAACAAATTGAGATTTTTTATACTGATTAATTTAGGTCCCTGATTGATATAAAATTCAAGCAAAAGACATTTCCAAAATAAGTTTTGATTCGCACAGCTCTATTCAAAAGTTTCATTTTGTGGTTCACTTATACTAGGCTGAACACAAGCACAATTCAATTCAGCTGCCCCCTTTTAGTTGGGTTGGATATAAAGTAAACCAGCCATACTGCATCCCAACAAAGTACACTATGCCAAGGTTGGCGTAGCGTTTGAACTATCAAGCAATACAGTTCATAGAACCCTAATCTCTTTGCTCTAAAATGATAATACAGCTTACCCATTCATCCATTTTGATGTTAAAACATGCGCAATAGAAATGCCACATTATGAAAACAACCTAAGAAATAAAGAATTTATCTGTTAGATGAAAACATGAGCTATCACAACAGTACTAGCACAACCTAGCAGGGGAGAATTACCTGCCAAATCACTTGAATCAAGCAAAACAATGTTGTACAACAACCAAATTTCTGGATGTAATAGGCTGGAAGAATCAAATCATGTTTGACAAAAAAATGTAACATTTAGCAATAAACAGAAAACTAGTTATCCAAACAATCCAACCAGTGCAGCAAACACAATAAAATGATAACAAGTGCATCAACTGTCAGGAGCTGGAGAATTATGACTTACATTCCCTCCAACATCTTTTGAGGTGTTAGACTTAGCTGTAACTGTAGTCCAGAGGATAAAAAAAAAAAACTTAAGATTAGTTTGAGAAGAAAATGAAGAGGGAAATGGACAAATAAGATTAAAACTATACACTTGCATAGAGTTGAGATTCTCCTAAACAAGTAATCCCATATTTCTCTAACTAGAAATTATATTCTTTCCACCAGGTTTCACAACTCACAAGAAAAAAACAGTGTATGTGTTCAATTAAAATGCGTCAGTTAGAACATATAAATTATTCTATTATCCAAACCTCAATCACATGAAAAAGGAGCATCCTGACTACCAACACAAATAATAATTTAAGTTCTTAGCTCTGCTAAATCCTAGTATCTTCTTTTCTCAAATTTATAGTAGTACTATATATTCTACATAAGAAGTAACAGTGAGGTAAATGGGTTTGAACTTACATTAAGAAGAACATAATACAAAAGAAGTCTCGGATATCACAAAACCAACAATGAGCACTATAAAAAGAGCATGATTTCGTTGACCTGCGGATAGCAAGCATAAAATGAATAATGATATGAATATTATCTTCAAGAAAAGAAGTTGATTGATGAAGAAGCAATTACCTACACAGTTTCCAAAATCTGGACAATGATGGTCCAACAACACAATTCTTGCAGTACCTGCAATATCTTACTGTCCTGTATGTTGTAAATGGCTGGAATGAAGCATAGAGTTTAGAACTAAGAGAAATGCAAGACGAAAATCATGCAGAACTGTGTTAGTTTCTCCACTGCTTGATGAAGCCTTTTCCCAAAGTAAGGTAGCCAAGATCTCTTCCAAATTTTATGCAATAGTTCAAATATAAACCATTGTTTAACAAAGTCTATCTATGAATTGGTTAAGATCAAGGGAAAGGCAATGGAAGAAATTTGAAATTTTACACATGAACTAAAGAGAACAAAGAAATAAAGGACCTAAGGTCTACGAACTCTCTTGTCAAACCAAACAACTTGCCCCAGAGTAAAGCTAAATTATTCACTGCTTTTCGTTGATGATAATGCATTTATAATAAAACAGTATTTCAGTAACCAACTATGGTTGTTTATGTATATTGACTACCCTAGTAGAAAATCTCTAACACAACTTCCTGTATAGTTTTGTGCATTATAATTTCCTTTAAGACATTTTCTTCAGTTAGAGAATTGTTAAAGAATTCCAGAAAAGCATAAGCACTTAGCAATGTAATTGAATGAACAAAGTAGAAATACAGAGTTAAGGATCTCTTTCTCTCTTTCAAACAAACCAAAAGTGAGTAGAGAGAGCCATGTCTAAATGACACTGCATGCTAAATTTGCAGAGTATAGATGGTTAATGGCATAATAATTATCTCTTTCGATAAGGATAAGAGAGAAGATACATCATACCTCTTCAGCTGGAGACTCTTGATGTGCAACAGAAGTTGAAACTTTCAACTTCTATACAAAAACAACTTCCTATAAGAATATAAGTTATGATTTTAAATACCAAGCATAATAAAATGGACTCATGAAACACAAAGTACCTTTTCCTGGGATTCGATTTCGTTGACTGAATTCAGGAAAGATAGGTCAGCGCAAGAATGATGGGTTAAAAAGCCAGGAACCAATAACATAATGCTGCAACCAACGAACATACGCTGTCAGAATACAACTAGTATGAAAGAATAAGCACAAGATATAAGAAAATGCACACATGCTGAGATACACAAAATTCAAATTTCTGTTTTATCTAAAGTGGGAATATGTAAGAATCCTTGACTAGTAAATAAGCAACTTATTGGTATCGGCCAATTAACACCATGATGATTTCCATGTTCATTACAAAGTCCAACAAAGATGAAATAGTAATACAAGCACCTTCCATCTACTACTACCACGTATAAAGATCGCTCAAAAAGTATCCCAACCTCAAATTTGCATCACAAGATATACAAGTAACTAAATAAACAATTAATGAGCTTCAGTAGATTCCTCGGCTCATTCATTAGTAACATAAAGATGACTACGAAAACAACTCAAATTCCAACAAAGCTAGCTATTAAACTTTCACACATTTTTACAACAACTTGAGCTACAGCAATTAAGTTGAAGAATCAAAATAGGACCTCGGCGAACCACAGATATGTAAACATCCCAGAAAGAAAGAGTGTTGAAGAATACAAAAGCTGGCGCCGAAGCCCTGACCCCAGCGGCTCTCTTGCACAATCTCCCCACTCGCCAATCCCATCACAACTAAGAGCAATAGTTGTGCTGCAAAATAGATGAAAAAGGAACAAAAATTTCAAAATTATCGCCTACAAAACTGTAGAGGATCGAAAATCAATGCCCATGCATAGGGAGGAAGTCTATAGAATGAGAATAAGAATTGCAGCGGGAAGGAAGAGATGGAGCAAACTAATTATGGAGGGTTTTTTCCAATTTGGATTGTGGCGATGGACAATCTCTTCTTCTGGTTCTACCATTTCGTCAAATTTGGGGAATCGCTGCCTTCAGTGTTACACTAGTAACAGTAATAATTTGTTTGAGGAAAAAAATAAAAAAAAGAACTCCCGCTAAGAAAAGTACTCCACCAATAATTGTTGCAAAATTATGAATTTGCGTCAATAGTTGTGAATTCGATCTCTCACTCAAGTTAAGAGTAAATTAACCGACGTTATTATGTATACTAAAGTAAAAATGAGTTTTTATTAGTGTTAAAAGTGTTGAGACTTATATCTCTTTATTAGTGTTAAAAGTGTTGAGACTTATATCTCGGAGCGGATCTCCTATTCCAACACACCTACTACATTCCTACATAGTGGAGTGTTTAATAAGATGGTATACTCAGTGTTAGTGTAACATACGAAATCAAATCAAATCAAATGAAACCTTTGTAAATAGATATGAAACGAAGAGATGCTATGCTTCAAACAAGTATTGTCATATGTTCACCATGCCTAGAAACACAATCTTGCAAAGAAAACATGTCCTCTGGGTAGCTCGATCACAAGATCATTTTTTAAACTCAAAGATGATAAAATTATCATGGTACAAGTACAACCACTCCACCAATTAAATCATCTTAGAATCGACATTTTGATCATATGTGTGTGCAACTTAAAGCAGTGACTGGGACGCTAGGTGTTCTGTTTCATCGAACGGATGAAGGTCTTCAACCGATGTTTTTGTATCTATCGCAGACAACTCACTCCTCTGTTCATCTAACATGGGCTTAGACGTCTCCCCAAAAATATTATTCTGGATACCATATGATTCAGCTATCGAACTTTCTTTGCTCAAACCCGGAGATGGATCGTCTGTCCTTGTGTTAACGAGGTCGCTATCAGATGAGGCGAGTGTGGAAACATCTCCATTATTGAACTGAGAATTGCATCTTTCAAATGTTTTTGATAATGATTCTTGATGAGTTGATGAAGTTCTAATGCAGAAGCTACCAAATCCTTCAATCCCTCTTGATATCTTTCTAGCCTTGTCTCTCTCCTCTTTAAGAAGAGGCCCATTTTCAAGCAACCTCAATATTCTATCGCATTTCCTCCTCACATTCAAACCCCAATTAAATCTACACAAAAATAGTTATACATCATCATCCCTAGCTACACATGTTGTATGCAACAATATAACATGACATAAACTAACGCAATGAATCAAACATATATATATACTAGTATCACATACCCCTTTTCATCAACATGTTGAAAGCGTCCTATTTCTGTAATAACATCTCTTTCCTTTTGAAACTCTTGTGCAACACTCTCAGGCCCATGAGTCAACAAGTATTCTAGTACAATCAAAGCTTTGTAAGAAGCCCTCCAATTTCTCTTATCAAATCTTACCAATCTGAAAATTAAAAACATGAAAGGAAAAAAGTTTAAACTAATTAAACCATCAATAGTCAAATACTAATACTAATAGGTGGCGTTCGGTTGCCATGACTAATTATCATGAGACTATCCATGGGTCAATCTTATGAACCAAATATGATACATATTTAATCATGAGATTTAGTCTTGCCAACCAAGCACCCCATAGAAGATGAAGAAGAAAACCTCAGTACACCTTTTATGCAGAATTTCCACGATTCTCCAATAATCATCGACTTCAAAAGCCGCTTTCGATATCATCTTAAGTGCTTGGGTATCCGGCCCGCCCGGATCACCGTTGGTAGCTTCCTCAGCCAATCTAGTAACAAAATAAATTCATGTCTTTTTATGTACTATATTGGAACGTAACATGACATATATATGTGAATGAAATTTGAAATAATCTAAGGATAGAAGAGAGGAGGACTTACAACTGGGCTGGTGTGACATCGGTGAGGGCCAAACGGGCAGTTTTGATCTTCTCCTTGAGTATAAACGAAGCTTGTTTCTTGAAATCATGAAATGTAGGTTTTGGGTTCATCTTCAATATTGTGCTTCCTAGCATTGACATTTTCTTGATATCATCCTAATTGATCTTTTTTTAATAGAATCGGTACAATGAAAGAAGAAAACGTCAAGCTTTCCAATAAAAGATGATGCAACCAATTTGACCCTCTACCTAACAATTACCAACTGCTCGAAGCTACATCTACAGATAGGTTAAAGAAAATGTATATATTACTACTAATTAATTAGGTTGATTTCGGTGTAACCTATTGCAGTCTACAAATCTTAAATAAATGTTTGGGCAAATAGAACTAAATCTATTCAGTAAAATCAAGAAATTGATAGTTGATGAGTTTGTAAAAAGAAAAGCAGTAGTAGTCACTTTAACCTTACAAGTCAAGACATGGGACATTAAATAATTTTTTTGTCTAAATCACATGTAATCAGTTGAAGAAATGCACCACCAAGTAGACGAGGAGGCCACTATAGTATACACGTGGGACATTTATACAGCACACGGACGTGAGAAAGTGTACTTAAGAGTTGAGATGTGTCTTATTGGCAAAGTTTAATTAATACTTAGAGCATCTCCAGTGATAGGCTAGCCACCGGCTAGCCGATTGACGTGGCTAGCCGGTCGGCTAGCCAAACCATTGGAGTAGGCTAGCCGAATTTCGGTGAAAAAACCGGCCAAGGCTAGCCGATTGCGTGTGGCTGGCCGATGCGCTAGCCGCCATTGTGGCGGCTCGATCGGCCAGCGCCGATTTTTAATTTTTAATTTTTTAAAACCTATATAAACGCGATTTTAGTTTCATTTTCATTTGCACCGCTTGTTTTAACGAGTTTTCTCTCCCTCTAACTTTTTGTACAAGAGCATCATCGAGCGATGAGTAACGCGGGTGGTAGCAGTGGTGGTAGTGGTGGGGATGCTGAGGAGTACGAACGGAGGATGAACGAGGCTATAGAGGCCTACATGAACCGCGAGATGGAGCGGTACATGCGTAGGGTGGAACAGCAGGCGATACCTCGCCCTCCACGGGTTATCCACCGCCGAGCAGTGATTGATCGGGATCACGCCGCTGCACATCAGCGGCTGTACGACGACTACTTTTCGGAGAACCCGCGGTTTCCCGCACACATGTTCCGGCGGCGTTTTAGAATGCACAGGGAGTTATTTATGAGTATCGTTGGCGCATTAGAGCGTCGATATCTGTGTTTTCGCTTCAGGCACGATGCGGTTGGCAGACCCGGCCACACCCCTATTCAAAAGTGCACGGCGGCAATCAGGCAGTTTGCCTACGGAGGCGCGACAGACATGTGGGATGAGTACCTCCACATCGGTGAGTCGACAGCCCTGGAATGTCTGAAGTATTTCTGTGAGGGCGTGATGAACGTTTTCGGTGAGCAGTACCTTCGAAGCCCTACTCCCGAAGATTGTCAGAATTTGATGCAGATGCACGGGGAGAAGCATGGGTTCCCCGGGATGTTAGGCAGCATAGACTGTATGCATTGGGAGTGGAAGAACTGCCCGACTGCCTGGAAGGGGGCCTACACGACCGGCTACAAGTCAAAGAATCCCACGATGATCCTCGAGGCCGTAGCTGATTACCGACTGTGGATCTGGCACGCGTATTTTGGGGTAGCCGGGTCGAACAACGACCTCAACGTCCTGAACTCGTCTCCCCTCTTCAACGAGAAGTGCTAGGGCTTCGGTCCAGCCGTCTCGTTTGTGGCCAACGGCAACCGGCATGATATGGGCTACTACTTGGCGGATGGGATATACCCTAGGTGACCTGTCTTTGTGAAGACGATCAGGCACGCAAGTGATGAAAGGAAGGCCTACTTTGCGGAACGACAGGAGTCGGCGCGCAAGGACGTGGAGCGCGCATTTGGTGTGCTCCAGTCTCGATGGGCGGCAATTAAGGGTCCAACGCGTTTGTGGGATGTCACATGCGTATCCCAAATAATGTACGCCTGCATTATCCTGCACAACATGATCGTCGAAGACGAAGGCGTACAACTGACTAGTTGGGCCAATGACGATGAAGCCGGTCCAAGCCACGGAACGGCCACCCCTAACGTACGACGTGGGGTACCTCTCGATGAAGCCGGCCGCCTCAAGGAATTTGCCGACATGCGCCAAGTGGATGCTCATATTCAACTCCAAAAGGATATAATTGAAGAGTTGTGGGCACGGAGGACTGCACGGCGATAGTTTTTTTTTTCTTTATTATGTACCTTTTTAAATGTAATTTTTTTTTTATCTATGAACCTTTTTAAATGCAATTAATGAATTTTCCCATATATGTGGCAGGGAGAGAGAGTGGTTGGCCTATGGCTGGCCTAATAGCATTGGAGATGCTATTAAACATTATATTTTCTCTTAAATATTTACTTAATTTACATTTTCTGCATCTGAAAAGAATATGGCCTATTTACTTCACAAAGTTAGCTATATATGTTTTCAGTTAAGTGAAATTATGGCCAATGGCTATATTATTATTTGGTCCAAATTAAATGTTTACCCAAGTACATTTCAATTTAATGTACTACCATCACAAGGTTATCTGATCTTAAATATGAGAGAGTAAATTAAAATTTTCAACTTAAAATAATGGAACACAACAAATTAAGGAGTATATTTATTCATACGAATAGTTGACTACAGTAAAATTACGAAAGCTCTTTCAAAAACTTGTGAGAATGTATCAAAGCAACTATGACTCAGTTATGAGAAAATATTCAGGACCTTGCACATTAAAGTGTTATTATAAAGTGGTGTACTCAGCCATTTAATTTGACAAATGGAAAAATAAATAGCTCACATCCAACTAGATATGCCAACTAATAAAGTTATTTTAGAAGATATTCATTAAACCACTTTTATAGAAGATATGCATTAAATCACTTTTATAGAATAATGTATATTTTTAATATTGAAATTATCAATATTTTTTGGCCTCCTACGTATACACTCCATACTTATATATGTAATATAATAATAATATTTTACATGTATTCATTATCTTTTGACAATAATAAAAACTAAGTATAATCACGGAGTACAACACTTTGTTGATATTATTTAAATTTTATGATTATAATTTTCTTGTTCTTATACATGTATATACATAAAAATATACGACTATGTAAGTGAAAATGCACACAAACAAAAGGTATAATCATAAGTTAAATTTTCTATTTTTTAGTGCTTTAAAGAGTATATGTACTTAGTAAGTTAATATAAAAGTAAAAAAATTAAATTATAATTATTTAAGTACGTAAATTTATTTATATATAGGAGGAAAAATATTACTAGCAATTTTTATATTTTAAGATTATACAATATTCAATAGAAGTGGTTTAATAATTTTTTTAAAGATTTTAATGCATTAAATAGGTTATATATTTACTTAGTAGCTTGATATGAAAATAAAAATTAAATTTTAACTATATAAGTGTGTCAATATATTTATATATGAAAAAAAATTATTGACAATTTTCAAATTTTAAGAATTAAGATTATGCAATATTCTATAAAAGTGATCTAATAAATATCTTCTAATAATACTTTTATTAGTTGGCATGTCTAGTCATTTATGTTTGTATTTGGCAAAAGTTAAATGGTTGAGTACACCACCTCATAATGACACTTTGGCGTGAAAGGTCCATTGAATATTTTCTCGTATTGGAGATGAACTATTAGTGAAGATGGATATCAAGTCTATTAAAATTCGCAATCTTGTGCCGGTAGAAGACCCAATACAACTTGATTTTATATGTCACTTTCCCTTAATTCATTGATTCCTTTTCACATTCATAATTAAATATACAAATAATTTTTTAAAAATTAATATTTACTTTTTTAAAAAAATAATTAAATTTATTTGTTAAGTTAATCAAATATATTATAAAAATGAAAAATTGAAATAAAAGCAAGAGTATAACGTTGAGGATCAATTTTTTTAAAAAAAATATGGTGTATGTTTAGGACCAATTCAATTGAATAATCATGTCAGATTAGTTCATTGTTAAAATTTAATAAAGCCGTCATTTTTTCGCTTAAAATGGATTAATCTGTAATATTTAAGACGATAATTTTAAAACTAAACTACAAACGTTGTACATTTAGTAACAAAAATAGACTATAGTCATCAATAATTAACCCAAACAAAGAAGCAAAACGAAGAAATTATACATTTATGATCCGGCCCATTTATGGAGTGCATTAATGATCCGACCCATTTATTCAATGTTTTGTCACAAAATTTACACCAAATTCACCGGGCATAAATTTTTTGGTGATCTTACTGTACACTATATTGTTGTTACAAGTAAAATTATCTTCCAAACATTAGTAGTTACTCGTAGTTATGCTGTTTATGTACCAAAAACTGAAACAAAATCAGAAATAACAAAGCGATGATGAAAAAAAGAAACGTAAATAGTACAATCAGCCGAGGAATATGCATTTAAAACAAAAATTGTACAACAAAATCTAGTATCCAAAATTGTCCAATAAATAAACTCGCCTTATTACAAAACAAAATTGGTCACCATATTCATCTGAATTTAAATCAAATTTCCCTTTACTATGGTAGAACTAGAGCCTCATCAATGATTCTCCGTGTTACTACTAATTTTCTCTTCTCTTTATAATTAATTACTATTTTAATTTAACCGATATGAAAGTAAAAATATTCCTGTACACCACAAACCCCAAAATATCCACAAAATCCCCACTCCTCCGCCCGCCGCCGCCGCCGACAATCGATTTGCCGGATCGTAATTCTCCGGTGACATCGCAATATCAGGCGGCGGAGCTCCGCCGACACTAGGCTTGTAGATCTCGATCGGATCCCTCCCGAAAAATTCCCGCGGCAACAGCACTCTCGAAACCCCGAAAATTGCGATAGGGTTCTGATCGAAAACCGTCTGCGTCACCGACGCCTGCACGATTCCGGTGTCGATTCCAACGGATCCGTTAACCCGGGAGATGTTGAGGGTGAAGCTACCCGCCCCGTTCTGCTCCGTGGCGAGCGTGGGCTGGACCGGGTTCACGATCGACTCCAGCGATCCGAGCGGGTAGTAGGAGTGGAGCACGTGGAATCTGAGCACCGCCGCCTTCCGATCCGCCGGCAGCGACTGGAATTTGGCCGAGGGCGGGAGGTCAGCGAAGGCCTCGTCGGTGGGGACGAACATCGTGATCCCGGCGCCGCCTTCGTCCGCCTCGAATTCCGAAATCACCCCCGACGCGGCGAGCATTGCCGCCGCGACGTTGAAATCGTGGCCGTTGATGAGCGTGGTGGTGATGTTGAGGCCGAGCGGGGCGCGCGTCTCCGAGGCTGCGAGATCGGGACTGGCGGGGAGGAGGAGCGAATTGAGGGAGAGGATGGAGATGTTGTAAGGTAGGGTTTTGATTGGGGAGAGGAGGGTGGCGGTGGAGGCAGGGGAGTGGAATGTAATTGAGGCGGAGGAGGAGTCGACGGTGATGTTGACGGAGCCTGAATTGGCCGCGGCGCGCCCCGTGGTTTGAAGGAGCGTGGCGACGAGCTTGCCGGCGGGAGGGATGCGACGGAGGTCGGGGAGGGAGAGGTATTCGAGGAGGACGTGGTAGCGGAGGACGTCGGCGATGTTGGGGGCGGAGGGGGAGTGGAGGAGGGAGTTGGGGACGGCGAGGAGGGTGAGGGAGGAGCGGGAGGTGAGATCGGAGGCGATGCCGGTGGAGGAGAGGAGGGAATTGAAGGCGGAGAAGGAAGGGTAGGAGGAGAGGAGGAGGGTGATGTTGAGGGAGGAAATGGGGGAGGGTAGGAGGAGGAAATAGAGGAGGGTTATAGGGGCAAAATTGGAAATGAAAATTGAGATAGCCATTTCTGTATTTTTGCTGTGGAGTGAAGAAATAAATGGGTGGGTGGAGTGGAGTGGAGGTGATGAGTGAACTGAATGGGAAATGATAGATGGGCCTAGAGTGGGGTTATTACTTTATTATATGTTTATTGGTATTTATGTTTTTTGTGTGACAAATATGTTTTTGTCATGTTGGATTTGGAATAATGCCAGTACTTGATATCAAGATTCTTCTACCATTGTGCAACGCATTTATTTGAATGGCAATTTGGTTCGTATTCACAATCTTATAGTAATATGCTTTTTATGGTGAATGAGTATACTTACTAATTTAATTATTGTTGGAGATAAAGAATTATAAGATCATAATAAAATGGTTTAAATAACTAGACGCTAGAAGCTTGGATGTGAAGGATCACACGAGAGTCGAGACACGACACGACACGTAATTAGAGTTGGGAATATATTAGGCTTATTATAGAAAATAAATACTCCTACAAATCTCTTTCTTTCATATTTACTACGGACTTCCTTCCACAAACATATGCACTCTTTCCTTTTGGAAATTCATTTCTCTTTAATAAGGTGTAACTCATTTTTTACTAACAATACTTTAATTACTTTTTCTCTCTATCTCCAATTTTACATTAAAACTTGTGCCGAACCCAAAGTGCATATTCTTTAGGGACGAATGGAGTATTTTGTTGTTCAGAATTCACTCATATTCCAATCACTCTTACACTCATATTTCATACTCCTACTATAAAAGTAAAACCCATATTTCAATAATTTTTCAATTCACTTATTTTTTTATTTCTTAAAACTCGTAGCAAATCAAATATGAACTCTTATTATAAGACGAAACTAGTAGTAAATTGACTTTTTTCCAATAGTTTAACTTTTATGATAGTCTCAATCTCGTGGTTGAAGTTAGTAAATCATTTCTTTTCTGAAAAAGAAGTTTTTTATACTACATCAATTAACATCTTAAATATCCATTTTCTGTCATACAATATCGATTTTGAATTCCCGTTTCTATATATGTGAATGGGATTTCGAAAAACATAATCTTAGACACAAGTTACACTCAATTTTGACCATTGATCTTATTGCAGGAACTAGTATTAACTTGACTTTTTTCCAATAGTTTAACTTTTTAGATAGTTTCAATCTCATGGTTGAAGTTAGTAAATCATTTCTTTTCTGAAAAAGAAGTTTTTTATACTCCATCAATTATATCTTAAATATCCATTTTTTGTCATGCAATATCGATTTTGAATTCCCATTTTAATGTATGTGAATGGGATTTCGTAAAACATAATCTTAGACACAAGTTACACTCACTTTTGACCATTGATACTAAAGAAATACAAATGTGTATATGGATGTTTTTATACGGAATTAAAAAATGACAATCTGAATTTAGCTAATTTACAATAGCATTTCTTATATAATCCAAATGTATATCATATTTTTTTCATAAAAAATGTAATATAACTGGTAAACTATTTTTTTTCAAATTGATAGATTGGAATTAAATCATTTAAAATGTGTGAATATACGTGAGTTGTAACTAAAAATAAGAATATTTCCTTTTTTTCTTATTTATATTTGATGGGGTACCTTTTGCAAAAGTGCATAATCCATAAATTTATTATATGCATTTATTATTACTAGTATATATAAAAAAATTACGAGCTATATGCTTTATGTGCATACTTTACATGAGTATCATCTTTATTTGATGCACATTTAGCATTATTTATTTTATTTTATATAGTTTAATTCTAAATATGTATAATTTTTAATTTTATAAAATTCATAAATAAGCAAAATAAAAATTTCAGATTTGATTTGTTTTTATGGATTTTAATCAATGTTAATATATAAAATAAAACAATCAACGTTGCATGTCCATCAAATGAAAATGGTGCTCACATAAGATATGTACATACTTAATAAGTTGACATGTATCACATGTTTTCAATCATTTTTTGTTCTATAATGAATGTATTTGCATGTGTATATCAGTAGATGCGACTTTTGGTGTGCAAATGATGGAAATTTGCGAAAAACATACTGTAAGTAGGAGTGGCTAGAGTGAAAAATGGTTCTGCAAACTGATGAAGAGGATGTTATGATTTCAGATGCCCATGCCACGGAGTTGACCAATTTGCGAAGCTAAATTTAAGTCAAGGGTTCTATTTAAAGAAAAATACTTATTATTATGGGATTTTGATCAATTTTTTTTTCCTTTTTTTGGAATTTTCAAATTTGATAAAAAAGGATTTGTTTGTCATTTTTTTTTGTTAATTATTTTAAAAAGTAAACTACAAAATTGGTCTCTAGGTACCCATGTTTAAAAAAATGCATTGCAAGCCTCTACATATAGGTATAATACATTTCAAACTCTTTTTCACTATTTTGAGTCTTTTATACCCTTTTCCCTCATTTTTTACCTAAATGTAATTCCGAGGATGTTTTAACCTAAATGCAAGCCTCTACATATAGGTATAATATCATGTAATAGATGATATGATATTTAAAAAAATACTATTACATATTTACGGTTTTATTTAAAAAAATTACTATTTATAAAAGAATATTTAACTAAAATAAAAAACATAAATTATTCTTATGATAACTATTGATAAGTATTTTAATTTATCAATTTAAATAAATTTACAATGTTTATGGATTAAATGAAAATAATATTTTGATATAAAATAAACATAGTGCATAGTAATTAAAATGAGAAAAACTAAAACATCATTGGAATTACATTTAGGTTAAAACTGATGGAAAATGGTATAAAAGACTCAAAATAGTGAAAAGGGGTCTGAAATGATATTATACCCATACGTAGAGGCTTACAATGCATTTTTTACAAAATGGGTACCTCTAGTGTTGGACTTGTCATACGTAGGGGCCGATTTTGTAGTTCACTCTATTTTAAAATAACTTTTTTTTTTGCGATTTTATTTAAAATTTCAGTTCTTGTTCAACAAAAAGTCTTTTCACCCTTACTTGGTGAATTTTTTTTTTTCACATTTTACATTATTATTTCTAAAGATTTTATAAAATATTCGTAAGGAAGAAAATCTAGAAGTATAATACTCCCTCCGTTCCACAGTTAGGAGAGTCATTTCATTTTGTGCACTTGTTTATGATTAATAATTATAAATAGTTAAAGTGGAGAAAAAATTGAGTAAGAGAGATAATAATATAGATAAGACTCTTCTCTACCTTGATCTCACTTACTTATTCACTCTTCACTTTAACTATTTATTACTCCCTCCGTCCCCGAATACTTGACACAGTTTACTTTTTCCATTTTTGGTAGTGAACCCCATATTCCACTAACTCATTCCTACTCACATTTATTATAAAACTAATACTTTAAAAGTAGAACCCACATCCCACCAACTTTTTCAACACACTTTCCATTACATTTCTTAAAACCCGTGCCGGGTCAAACCGTGTCAAGTATTCGGGGATGGAGGGAGTATCATTTTTCGAAAACGAATGCAGAAATTGAAATGACTCTACTATTGTGGAACGGAGGGAGTACTGGACATAGAGAGAATGCGTTATACATGTGTTGTTACGTCAAAGACAAAAGTTTGTATGTGGACAATAGTGGAGAAACGCTAGCCAATGTGACCAGTGATATTATTGTTGAAAAGCTAGGACTGTCACTCGTGGAGCATGCTGAACGACGCCCCATAAGAGCATCCACAGTGGCTTTAGGCCAGCCATAGACCAGCCACTCTCTCTCCCTGCCACGTCAGCAGCACTAAAAATCCACCCGCCACATCAGATTTAGGTCAGCCGCAATAAAAATAATTCAAAAACAACTACATTTACGGAATAAAATTTACGATTAAATTACGGAATTTAAATTTACGACACATATTCGGGAAAAATTCGTTAATTTTATTTAAATAAAAAAGTACATTAACTAAAAATCAAAAAAATTACATAATAAAAAAAAATCCGGACTTCCACACACGAGCCACCGCCCCACTCTACTCCTCACTAATTTATTAAAAAAATACATTAAAAAATGTAAGTATGCCTTGAATCCGTTATAGTTTGCCGCTAGCCGAACGGGGGTCTCGCTGTGACATGTTTATGTTTTAGGTCTTAATTTTGTATTGGGCCTAACCCGTCGTCTGTGTGCCTATTTAAAAAAAATGCAACCGGATAAAATAAAACTAAAATCGCGTTTATATAGTTTTTCAAAATTTTTTTTAAAAAAAATTAAAAAATAGCGCTGGCAGATCGGCACGCCACAATGGTGGCCAGCGCCCTCAAATCGGCTAGCCCATGCCGATTTCTTCGCCGATTTTGCGCTGGCCGATTCCAATAGTTCGGCTAGCCGACCGGCTAGCGACGCGAATCGGCTAGCCGGTGGGCTAGCCGCTATTGTGGCTGCTCTAAAGGAGTTATGAGATTGTTGATGAAAAGATGATGATATTTATTCACCTAGTACATATGAGGAAGATGTATCGTGTGTTGTTTTTCATTTTGTTGGATTACAAATTAAAAGGAGTTATGAGATTGTTGGTGAAAAGGTGATGGTATTTATTCACCTAGTACATATGAGGAAGATGCATCGTGTGTTGTTTTTCACTTTGTTGGATCACAAATTAAAATTTGATAAGTTCTGCAGCAAATATTTTTTGATGTTCGGCTAAGAGAAGGTTTTTCTTACCCTTTTCTTACCTCAAGAAGTACATAAAAGTGTGTGCATCAATTTACCGATTCGGATATGTAATTCTTAAAAGTTAAATCATGTTGATATTATTTGTTACCACCGATGGAAATTGAGATTTCAAGATTTTAACATTTGATTAATAAATAATTGATTAATTAATTAAGTAGTAGTACAAAATTAATAGGGAGTAATAGGTAATTACACCAAAGCAATCATAGAGAAAGTATGATATATTTGACTCCTTTCCAATATTTAAAGATCTATTTACCATTTTAAAATATTCATAAATTTAAGATTCATTTGTTTTTTTAACTTTTTTTTAGTTATTCATGGAGTATTTATTTCCAAACTCCAATAATTTCTTAAAATTGTGTCTTGACAAAAAGAACTCTTTAGTTTAAACAATACATATAAATATGAAAGAAAAATTTAAAACGTGACACGTAGTGTGGTGTGGTAGAAAATTTCATTCCAAATTTCCAACAGTAATTCATGGTGAATAAAGAAGCTCCTTTCCCAAATCGTAGTTATCCAATTCCAACAAAATCCCTGTCTGCCAACGGCGAAAATCATTTGGTTGGAGCGATTGATCGGCCGCTGTGATGAAGAAGGAAGATACAGTCATGCTGATCAGCGCTGAGGGTTTCGAATTTGTCATCGACAAGAAGGCGGCTATGGTTTCTCAGACGATCCGCAATATGCTCACTTCTCCAGGTCTGCTCTTTCTCAAATTGGAAAGGTTCATGTGCTGCACAACTCTGCTATCCTTACTATCAATTTGTTTTGGAGTATTTTTCTTGATTATAGGGCGAATATTTGTGATTGAGTTTGATTTTTGATTGAGATGAGTGTTGAAAGTTTGAAGAAGATTGGATGATTTTCCTCTTTTTTGTAAGGTTATGTATGTTTTGTTTGCAATTAAGAGAAGAGTCCTATACATGTTGATACCAAAATCACGAATTATTAAGATTTATTCGATTTGGGGGTTTCATATACCTTGTTTGTGTTTGCGTGTTTGTAGGTGGTTTTTCCGAAACGGAGCACGGAAAGGTGACTTTTCCGGAGATAAGCACAACTATTCTGGAGAAGATCTGCCAATACTTTTATTGGTCTCTTCAATATGCTAGGTTTGGCCACTTCCTATATTATCAATGTGTTCAATTTTAAGGTTATGCTTTTGAGCATCGTTAATTTGCACTTGCTATGGTAATACTTTGTTGAATGTGAGAAGAAAGTCTTCTTCATTTGCAGTATATATCTTTTGCTAATTGCTATGGTTGCACGTGATGTTCATATATGACGAAGATGGACTAGTTAGGTCATTGGTGGAGAGTTTGTTTGTTAGTGAGGCAAGGGAATGGGGTACTTAGTAACTTGATACTGATGATCTTTTAGATACAATTATGTTAATGCTGACAGTTACCCTTGTATTAGCATTATCAATCTCCCTTTGCTCTAATATTGTGGTGTTAGGTATAAGAAAAGAGTGTCTATGATGAAGACTTTTGGGGGATTGCAAGTGACGATTCATGTATGTTAATGTAGTATGAGCCTTTTCAGATCTCCTTATAGGGGCAGCGACATAGAGTCTTAATATTGTATTGGAGCAGACAGTTACAGTTGAGCAGGGGCAGCGACATAGAGTCTTAATATTCTTTATGCTTGGCAGTTTCTAGGTAGAAGCGTAGCTACTAAAGGATGTCAATTTGTTCTTATGATAAATATGATAAATTGTTCGATGTAGATCAAAATCATATGTATGAGCATACACATATTATTCATTATAGCAGTTACCTCGACATGAAGTCTAGATATTGTTTATGGCTAGGTAGAAGTGTAGCTCCTAAAGGATGTCAATATGTTCTTATGATAAATTGTTGGATACAGATTAATCATACATACGAGCATATACATACCATACGTTTTTCAATATATTGGGCACATCCCAATAATTTGTGGTTTGTGCATGTTCTGATTTTATTCAAGACAAATCTCCACTCATTTACAGCATGCCAAAATAAGGGAATGTTTGGACTTTTGATGTCATACTAAAGGCATTCCTTTATTTCATATATCCTTTCTCTTAAAACAACAGTTCTTAAACACATAGTATACTATATAGTAGTATAAATTTCTTTTGTGAATCCTTTCTAAGCACTGAGGTTGTGCAGAGCATTCCCAAGGCCTTGCTTTCACAGTATGTCCGCATTTTTAGTTTTTTACTTTGATAGTAGTACTCTTGATTGCTGGTACAACTTTCTTACAGAAAGACTTCATATGATACAGATCATGCCAAATTTTAACCCAATGTTTTTCAATTATAATTCACCAACCATTTTACATGTAGTCTCTGCCCAGATATTGCATATTGTTTTTTGTGTTAGCATTATCAACTTATGCTGTTAGCATGACCCATACCTTAGGGTTGATATGTTTCTTATAAAGAGAAGATTTTGGTGAGTCCAAACTGCATAACTTGCAGACTTTATTTAGATATTGATCAAAAGTTTGTACTTTGTAGGAAAAATAGTGTATTAAAGATGTTAATATTTCACATGAATACATAGGGTGTAGTTAGTATGTTTAAAGTAGAATCTGACATAAATGTTCATTATGGGTATTTTATTTTATTTTTTTAAGTACACTAGGACTGCTCATTTACTTGATTTCAGTTTTTAATGGCAAATTGGCAATTAGCGATCAGAGAGAAAAATGTTTTTTACAACAAATTGAAAGTGTGAACTGGTTTTGGGGGTTTGAATACACACCAATTGACACAATTATAGTTTCTCATTCTCTAATCCATTCATTTTTTATGTGATTAATGATAATGTTGAGTTGCCCTTTTGTTTGTAGTGGCAAGGAGACTGAGTTCCACATTGAACCTGAGCTCACGCTGGAACTTATGATGGCCGCTAATTACCTACACACCTAAGCTAGCCCCAAATACCAACATCTCTAATACTAACCCTTGTAAGTGATCTGCTTATTATCCTTCATCTTTAAGCCAAGTTTTCTTTTGAATGTGTCCCATCTTTATTTTTTGTTGTCTGCAGAAGTGGAAATGAGCTACTCTTTTGATATTTCTTTCCCTTAATACACTCTGCATTTCTTTCAAAATGATCAATTCTATTTTCCAACAGTTCTATCTGTTTATCTGATGCCAGGGAAGATTGACGAGGTGTTGCCGTTCGTGTTCTGACATTTGACGGCCCATATAATATATTCTAGTTTCTGTCTTTCTATTATCCGTAGCTACAGTAGGGATGCAGTAAGGTGTTGGTCATTCTCTTAGCGATAGTATATTCAAGAATATGGCACTTATATTATTCTTGTTGTGGTAGATCAAACAAACCTATGACAAGATGTTTTAGACAAAGTGATTGCATATATTCAAATCGTATGTAATACATGTTTTTTTATGTTCTTGATTTAGAACTTGGCTCTCCTCATCACAGGCAGGCGGCAGCTTCCTCTTTTTCTTATTGATTAGTCTGTAGTATATTTGAAGGAGTAGCTATGATAACTGGTATGTGCTTTCTATAGTTTTGGTGAAACTGAAACTTATACCAAATGAATGACCCCAATTTACTAGTTTTTCCATTGATATGTTCTACATTAGATTTGAATTTGGTCAATTTTTGTGTACACTGTAGGAGAGTTTCTTGCGGCACTATTTATTGATGAAATTTTGTGTTCAAATTCCACTACATACGAGATCAAAATGGAACCATAGGTTTGTGTTAAAATGACAACACCACTTAGAGTGACACTGTGACACCACGTATCTAGCAATAGTATAAACGCTACACAGCAATTATAGATTGCTGTCTAGCGTAGGCCTGTCAAATCGGGTATACGAAAATTTCGGGTACCCGATCCCGAATTTCCCTAAAACTAATACCCGATACCCGATCCGAATTTTATTTCGGGTATCCAATTATCCGACTCGGGTATCCAGTCCCGAAAAATCGGGTATCCAGTCCCGAAAAATCGGGTATCCAGTCCCAATTTTGATTTTAATTTTAATTTTTTAAGAATTTTATATGCAAATTTATAGAAATACAAACATACAAACTTGAAGTAGTATTTAAGAGAAAATAACTTTAAACTTTTAAAAATACAATTAAAATAAATTTAAATAAAACAATCTATTTACTCAAAATTGACCAGAATATATATAACGCCATTATTTTTAAACTTAGTAGCTATATATATTAACTGAGCAATGCGCCATTGCCACTTTGATATAACGAGCATTACCACCCTTAACTAAAATAAAATCACAGATTCACATTTTATAATAATAAAAATTATAAACAATTTAATTTTCAGCACTTTGATCATAAAAATCCATAATGAATTTATCACTTTGTCAAATAAACATAGTGTTGTTGAATAATGTTCAACACTTTGATCATAAAAAGATAATAAAGAAATTATATTTAATTGCTTATATTTTTAAAAATCCAAATAAATACATAATTTATTATTTTTTTTTTAAAATCGGATAATTTGGGTATATCATATCAAGTATCGGGTTACCCGATACCCGATACCCGATAATCCAAAAATCTCACTACCCGATCCCGATCCGATACCCAAAAAATCGGGTTTCGGGTATCCAATTACCCGGCTTTTTCGGGTTTGGATATCGGGTATCCAATACCCAATATCCATTTTGACAGGCCTAGTCTAGTGTATGGATATTGCTGGCCGAGAAAATTTACTCTTGAGCATTTTTTATGATTGTCATATGACAATTGATTATTCGTCCACGTGTACAAATGATTGACTAGGAATGGTGGTATGGTGTTACTTTAAGAGGTGTTGTCATTTTAACGCACCCCTGAAACTATATATATATATATATATTTATTTATAGGATCATGATCAATTGAGATTATTTAGGCTAATTGAGATATGAGATGCAATATCAGCCACTCATTTTTATTAAATGAGTGGTCCAGATTTTGCCACACAATAAATATTATTAGATTAATTTAATATGAAAGGGTAAAACTGTCTTTTCGCGTTATAATTTAGGGTTCTTCTTCATCTTTCATCTTTGATCGGCGATTCTGCTGAGATTTCAACGATTGAATCATATCTCTCATTGAATCTATTTTAACGATTTATGATTCAATTGATTTGCAAAATTAGACTCAGACGGTTTCAACGATTTCAACGATACCTGATTTCCGATTCAATTTTCAAAAAACAAACGACCTGTTCGACGGATTTCTTTGTTGAATTTGACGTTTTTCGGTCGATTTTACCGACTTTGATTCTGTTTTTATCCTTTATTTGTTGATGCCCAGTCAAATTTGTTCCTAATTAGTTTTTTTTTTTTTTTCTCATCTTTAGGTTCGATTTCAGTTCGTAATCAGCAGCTAAGTGTTATTTGATGGATTCTTCATCTTATTCCGAGTCTACGTCGACGAATGGTGGAGGTAGTTTGGTTTGATTTTCATTAACATGATTTTTTTGTGTTTTGTTGGTGATTTATTCTCTGTTGACATGACTTATGTTGCTTGATAAATATTTTGTGTTGTTGCTATGCTCTTTGTTGATTTTCTGTTTCATTAACATTATTTTGTTGTGTTATGTTGTTGATTTATGCTCCGTTGACATGATTTATGTTAAATATTCATTGTGTGTTTGAATTGGTGTATTCTAATTAAACTGGACATTTTGATCCTGGTAATTTGAAGCATGTTCTGATATTTTGGCTTACATAACTTATAACAATTGTCTAAGAATTTTTACAAGAGTGCAACCATCTCTTTAGAGATAACTATAGGGGTAATTTTTTGCTTTAATTGAAGCTACTTGAGAAATCAGCTCATTAATTCTTGACCGAGGAAATAAACGTTAGTCTAAGTGGATCAATCTTTGGTTGGATTTTCTTGAATGTAAAAGTCCATATGATATAACCATGATGAGAGTCCTTAACTTGACATAAAAAAATTGGTTAGTTATTGGCTAAGCAAAAGACCATAAAGCCTGAGAAGGTTGAGAAACATGGTTGAGTTTGGAATGTATGGATATTTTAGGTGCACACTGTTAAAACCTTTTTCTTAATCAGTTATGGGCATTCAAGGGAGATGTATGGGTTATGAGCTATTTATTGACATTCTGTTTCATTAACTTTATTTTGTTGTGTTATGTTGTTTATTTATGCTATGTTGACATGACTTGAAAATCTGTTGACATGATTTATGTTACTTGGTAAATATTCTGTGTTGTTGTTATGCTCTTTGTGGACATTCTGTTTCATTAACATTATTTTGTTGTGTTATGTTTGTGATTTATGTTCTGTTGACATGATTTATGTGTACTTGTTAATTATTCTGTTGACATCGTCTGTTTGAATTGGTGTATTCTAATTAAACTGGACATTTTGATCTTGGTAATTTGAAGCATGTTCTGATATATTGGCTTACATAACTTATAACAATTGTCTAAGAATTTTACAAGAGTGCAGCCACCTATTTAGAGATAACTATAGGGGTAATTTACGTAAGTCTCTTGATTTGCGTTGACGTGACTTGAAAATCTGATGACATGATTTACGAATGGTGGAGGTAGTTTGGTTTGATTTTCATTAACATGATTTTTTTGTGTTATGTTGGTGATTTATGCTCTGTTGACATGACTTGAAAATCTGTTGACATGATTTATGTTACTTGGTAAATATTATGTGTTGTTGTTATGCTCTTTGTGGACATTCTGTTTCATTAACATTATTTTGTTGTGTCATGTTGGTGATTTATGCTCTCTTGACATGATTTATGTTACATGTTAAATATTCTGTTGATATCGTGTGTTTGAATTGGTGTATTCTAATTAAACTGGACATTTTGATCCTGGTAATTTGAAGCATGTTCTGATATTTTGGCTTACATAACTTATAACAATTGTCTAAGAATTTTACAAGAGTTCAGCCACCTCTTTAGAGATAACTAAAGGTGTTATGTTGTTGATTTATGCTCTGTTGACATGACTTGAAAATCTGTTGACATGATTTATGTTCCTTGGTAAATATTCTATGTTGTAGGGTCTGTTATTCCAATTTGCAAGCCTGAGTTGAGGCCTTATGAAGGTCAAAAATTTTCTTCCCTTGAGGAAGGAATTTCCTTTGATGAAAAGTATGCTCAGGAGTGTTATTTTGATTGTCGAAGATTTGGAAATAGGTCTAATGGTGGTGTTATTATTTTTCAGTATGTTGTTTGCAATAGACAAGGATTTCATACGGTAGATTCGTTGGATGTTGATGTTAGTGTATCTGAGGATGGTAATGTGTCTGATGCTGATGAAGTATCTTCAAAGAAGAGACGTAGACATGGCACCAAAAGGTGTGGATGTGAAGCGAGAATTAGTTTTAAGTTTTTTTTTTTCTGATTTTGGTGATAAGTATTACCTTGTGCATCAGTTTGTTGAGGAACACAATCATGCTATGGTTAACAAAGATCATAAGAGATTTATGAAAGGTAATCGCAGTTTGAATGATGTTCATCACAAGTTTGTTGAAGATTGCACCAAAGCTAACATCGGTCCTACCTATACTTTTAACTTATTAAAGGAGTTTTTCGGTGGTTATGATGTTGTTGGGTGTACGTTGACTGATGTTAGGAATTGTTCACGTGATATTAAAGAGAAATTAAAAGAAGTGGATGTGCAAATGATCCTAAATCAGATGCTAGAGAAGAAGAGAATTTGTGAAGGTTTTTTTTACAAATATCAATTATCACCTGAAGATAATAAGTTAGTGAGCTTATTCTGGTCTGATGCTGAGTCTTGGAAGCATTACCACATGTTTGGAGATGTTGTAGCATTTGATACAACATATTCAACAAACAGGTAGTTTATTTATTATACTTAGTAATTGACATAGATAGTAGTTGATATGGTAGTTGCCATAGGATACATTTGTACTTTGCATCATTTCTGATTTAATAGTTGACATAGCATATACCTATAATTGACATTATCGATGTTTTGTGTTGATGTATTTGTTCAATAGGTATCGTAAGGTGTTTGGTCCATTTACAGGGAAAGACAATCATGGGTGTCCTATTGCGTTTAGAGTTGGTTTCGTATCCGGTGAGAATTGTGATGCATTTTCATGGCTTTTCACTGTATTTGTTGAATGCATGGGTGTTGCTCCAAGAATCATACTCACTGACCAAGATTGGGGAATGGGGCTTGCCATTGAGAAGGTATTACCTGGTACAAGGCATCGTTTGTGCATGTGGCATATTATGAGCAAGTTGTTTGAGAAGATACCTAAATCTATTTCTGACAGAGAAAAGTTTAGTAAGGAGTTTAAGTCTTGTGTTTGGTCAGAGTTGTTAGATCCGGATGAGTTTGATATATTATGGACTAGTATTGTTGAAAAATATGGTGTAGAAGATCATAAATGGTTTAAGGATATGTTTGCTATTAAACATATGTGGATCCCAGCCTTCTTTAGAGATGTTCCTATGGGTTCTTTAATGAGAACAACATCTTTTTCAGAATCTGAAAACAGTTTTTTTAAGAGGTACTCGAAATCGTTGTTTAATTTTGCTGACTTCACTCTTCAGTATAATAATGCCATTGATGCTCAAAGGAATCAAACTGAAAGGCTTGACTATTATGATTCTGTAATCACTCCAAAATATGTCACTGATTTAGCATTTGAGAAGCAATTGGCATCTGTATACACAGATAGGATGTTTAGAGTGGTACAAGAATTTATTGCTGAGGCTGATAAGAGTTATCGGATGATTAGCATGTCCACATTGGAGAATATCGAGGTCTTCAAAGTTTCTGATGCTAGAAAGAAGACCTTTATAGTTACATATGAGATAGAGACTGAGTCATATGAATGTGAGTGTAAACTATTTTTAAGGTGTGGTTATCTATGCAACCACCTTTTCTCCATCCTCAGAAACAAAGATGTAAACAATATTCCAGAGAAATATGTTGGTAACCGTTGGCTTAAAAGTGAATTACTAAAGGCAGTTCATGGTCTCACGAGTGATGATAGTGCGTCTGACAGAGGTATTCAAACTATTTTCTATAGATATTTCAGTTTAAGTTTTAGCATGTGTTATTTAAGCTGTTGATATATCTTATATAGGCTATTGACATCTTATATAGGCTGTTGACATTTTATATGTGTGTAGGTTCTAACAAAGATGACAAACTACAGATTGCTAACAGGTGTCATGGTCGTTACTTTGGTCTATATCAGCGTGCTTTTAGGAATAAAGATCATTTGATTGCTTTGGATAATTTGCTTGCGGGTATTGGTCCTCAAATCTTTAAAAATGACTGTGCTGGATCGTCGTCTATTGATAAAAATGATTCAATCATGAACATATATGGTATTGCTGTACCTGAAGAAAAAACTGCACATGCTCCAGATGTGGTTAGTACAAAAGGAGGTGCAAGTGACAAGAAAAACAGGATTAAGTCAAGCATAGAGAAAGCAATTGAAAAAGCAAATAAACCTCATAGACGTTGTGGAAAATGTCATAAAATTACTGATCATAATGCTAGAAGCTGTGGCAGAAAGGAGACATGATTGTTTTTTTGTTGTTGACATAGACAAATTATTGACATTTTCTTATTAGTTGTTGATATCTGATTTTACTCTCTGTTGACATCTATTTTATGATTCTGTTTTTTTAATTTTAAGTTTTGTTTTCTGAGTTGTACACCTTTATACAAGGTGTTGACATTTGGTTATAAGTAGTTGACTTTTTAGTACAACTTGGACTCTGCCTTGCTTTCGTGCTCCATCATGTTTTTAAGGTGCACATGTCAACAATTAAAAATCATGTCAACTATATATACTGGCCATGTCAACAACTAATATAATTACGTCAATTATGGTGCACATCGTGTCAACGGCACATACCAGTCATGTCAACTACGATACATATCTTGTCAACTATATATACTGGCCATGTCAACAACTAATATAATTATGTCAACTATGGTGCACATCGTGTCAACGGCACATACCAGTCATGTCAACTACGGTACATATCGTGTCAACTATATATACTGGTCATGCCAACAACTAATATAATTATGTCAACTATGGTGCACATCGTGTCAACCGCACATACCAGTCATGTCAACTACGGTACATATCGTGTCAACCGCACATACCAGTCATGTCAACTATGTTTCAAGCCATGTTAACTACACGTACAAGCCATGTGAACAATACATAGAAAACATGTTGACAACAATTGTAAGTCATGTCAACTACATGTACTAGCCATGTCAACAACTAATATAATTATGTCAATTTTAAGTTGTTGACATAATATTTGTTTTCCAAGTTGTTGATACTTTATACAAGCTGTTGACATTTTGTTATAGGTTGCTGATATTTCGATCAAGTTGTTTACATTTCAATACAATTTGTTGAACTTATTAACATTTGTTATAACTGCTAATTTCAAAAGTCAGAATGCATAATAATCATTTTAAAACCAATCCAAAAGATAAGTTAACATCAAACATTAAAATCTGTTTTTGTTCACTTCCTCTTTCTACAACTAAACAACTTCTTGTATTTGTTGTTTAGCTTATACAATTTGTCCATGTTTGCTTCCATCCAATCATGAGCTAGTTGTAACATTGGCGATTTCTGGTTATTGTAAATTGATGCAATCATCGTGCAACAATATCTTCCCCTGAGTATTTGGATAATCTTCAGACTACGCGCAGAGAAGCCGATATCCCAATCACTGCCCTTTTTCCCAACATAGGTCTCCATGTGCCTCATCAAATAGACACCGCAGTCCTTTATGTTTGTGGTTGTTGCCCATTCTAAATTCAGAAAGTTGAATGAAGACTTGTTTATATTTTCTGAAAGATCTAGCAATTTCTTCTCTATGAAGTATGCTTCGAACATATCTTTCTGCAAAATATATAAATAACTAAATTAAACTACACGTACAAAGCATTTCAACACAATGTAGAGAATATGTCTATAATATAGATAAAAGCATACCAGTAAGCCAATATCAATGTCATAATTCTTCAACGGATCTGTATCTTTAAGTGGCTTTATATTATCTATGATGTCAATGATGTTTTTCTTCATCCAATATACTACAAGGTAGTAATGGTTATCTGCACAAACTGGGAAGAAGACCTGTATGACATGAAATATACAATTATATCCATAGAATACTTGTTCATATTCTAACATAGATATCATTTTTAGATCTTATTACCAAATCAATTTTTCTCCAGTTGAAATCTGGTCTTCTTTCAACCTCATTATCTGTCTGAGAAATAAAATTTCTCTTTGTTGTCGAAGCATCCCAATTTTTCTACCGATTTGTTACATTGAAGTTCTGCATTTAAAATTTTTGGTTAGAGAGACATCTGACTCAAATAGTTTACATATAATTTAAGATTACTTACACATGGAGATGTACTCATGAAAAAGCGTGAAAGTGATGTTGTTGGCCTTTCATTTTCTCTGTTGTTCAGGTGTGAAGCCCACGCGTTAATTACACCCACATTAATTTCAACATGGGGCTTCAGTGATAAAAACAATTCCTTGGTCGCCCAAGTAAAATTATCTTCATAAACGCATGCATTTCTGAAATGAAGTTATACAAATGTCATATGAACAATATTCATAAATTATGTTTACTGCATAGAAAACTTAAACTACTTTTTAGATCAATGAAATAATTAAATAATGCATACTCATCTGTTCCTTCTGTTTCTAGTATGTAGTAGTAGACAGTTCTTTCATAAGATTCCAGGTATGTTTTTGTATCTACAGCTCTTATGTCAACTGGAGAGCCTAGGAATGGGTAGGAATGCGTTTTATCATTAGACCTTTTCACACTAGCTTCTGTCAGTGGAATCTCAGAGAATGGAACAACAGTCTTCTGTCAGTGCAAATAAAATTCATGTCAGTTTCAATTAAAAATCATGTCAACTATATGTACTAGCCATGTCAACAACTAGTATAATTATGTCAAGTATGGTGCTTATTGTGTCAACCGCACATAAGAGTTATGTAAATTACTGTACGTACTATGTCTGCTACACACAGAACCATGTTAACAGCAAATAAAATTCATGCCAACAACAATTATAAGACATGTCAACTACACATACAAATCATGTCAACAACGATTATAAGACATGTCAACTACACGTACAAATCATGTCAATAACAATTATAACAAAATGTCAACCACACTTTCAAGCCATTTCAACAACAATTCAGTCATTTTATAAAAACAATATACTATTTAATCTTAGTTTCAGTTACTTTACTTTAACAATATTCTCTTCTTTCTCTTTTCCTTTCTCCTGCTGCTTTGCTTTGTTCATTTCAACATGTGCGTCATCCATTGGACCTGCAGCTGGTGGTGAGATAGGAGAGGCTGATTCACTATTGTCATCACCCACTGTGTCTTCTTTTGTTCATTCTTCTTCTTTTTCTTCAACAGCCTATTAAATTAGTCATTTATAATTAATATCAAATTAATTTGAATTAATTCTAAATAACAAAAGACGAGATTTGACTCACCCCTTTAGGATCAGAAACTGGCGATGTAGGGATATGTATTCTGTTTCTTTCTCCTGTCAACTACGGTGCATAATATGTTAACTACTCATAGAGGCTATGTCAACAACACTTATAAGTTATGTCAACTACACGTACAAGCCATGTCAACTACACGTACAAGCCATGTCAATAATTATTATAACTTATATCAACTACACTATGAAGTCATGTCAACAACACTTCACTCATTTGATAAAAAATAATATACTGTTTAATCTTACTTTTAGTTACCTCAACAATATTATCTTCTTTATCCAGTGGATTTTGTCTGTTCGTTTCAACATGTGTGTCATCTTGGTTCTCCTTAACAATATTATCTTCTCAATCCCCTTGTTATCAGATTCTAGAACAGTTGGTGATATAGGAGACGCCGATTCATTATTGACACCACATGATGTGTCCTCTTTTGATCCTTGTCCTTGATCTTGTTCCTTTTCTTGTTCTTCATGTATTTCTTCTTCAACAGTCTATTGAAATAGTAATTTATAATTAATATTAAATTAATTTCAACTTAGACAAACTTATGTAAATAAAATGATGTACTTACTTTGTTATAACAATCACTCCATTTGAAAGTTGAAAATTCAGTCAAATCTTCAAGTGCTTCCTTTTTCTTTTCGACAGTAACTATTGATTCACAAATTCTTTTACAGTTGTCAAATGCCTCATCTTTGTCTTGAAGAAATGACTCTGCCAATTTTACACACTTGTCTTCCACAGATTGAACAGAAGTTGTTGGTCTTCCAATTGCAGATCTAGCAATATCACACACACTAATCCAAATAGATGATTAGTTTTGACATGTGCAGGAACTTCTTCAAGGGTTTTTACTAGATTGTTCTTCCCATAATCTATGAGTAGAATGTATTTCACTACATTCTGCATGATATCTTTTGGGACAACACTTTGGGAAGACCCAACCCCACTGTCAACTACGTGTGGAATTTGTTGTTGAGGCTCCTGCTCCTGCTCCAGATTACGGACATATCTTTTGAAGATAAGTCCATTACCAAATATTCCTACATGTATCTCTCGATTTTCCCTATCTTGCAGATGAGTGCTTGTCCAGCCTTTCATTATTGGGAATGTACGAGGAACTGAACGTTTGGCTTGTAAAACTCTATCTATGTAGCACAGCTGCATATAAAATCCATATCAATAACAGTTACTAGCTATATCAACTACTCATACAACCTAATATAATTATGTCCAGTGTTAATAATCTGTAATGTGAAATGTAACATACCATGAGCAAAGGAAGTGGTCCTGCAAAAGCATTCTTCTTTTTCTTTGACCAATTTTCCTTTGCAAACTTCAGAACAGACAATGTGTACGAACACCAGTTGACATTTCTAATATTTTCCAGATCATCAACTATTTCCCCAATCTTAGACTTGATTGTTCCACATGTTGATGGCTCAATCAATGTTGCTTCTAATAGTGCCAAGAACATTCTCTTGAACATTGGCCCTCCTTGACAATCAGCTAACATAAGTTCTTCAACAACTTAATGGCTAACGTTTCCTCCTTTTTTTATTTCACAATCTTTGCCTAACTCTCTCATGAAATCTGCATTACTTTTACAGTCATATCTGGAATAACTAATCCTACCTCTCGGAAATCCGTATACCAGCTCCACATCGTCTTCTGTGATATTAACACTCCTACCATTATTAAGCTTTATCTTGCACTGTTTTTCATCAAAACTCTTCACCAATTCGAATGCCAAAAAGCTAATAATGTAGTCGATGTTGAAATGCAAAACATTCCCAAAACCCAACTCCTTCACAACATTAACCTGTGCCTCATTCATTTGTCTCATGGTTTGAATAAAAAACATCGTCTTCCTTTTGATTAGAAGCCGTTTAGAAAAGTAATTACTTTTCTTATTCTGTTCCTTAACCTCTGTGTGCTTGTCATTCCGTTTTTTGCTTCTAATCTTAGAAGCAATTAACTGTTTCCGGTCATTTTTTCTTTTGCTTCTAATCTCAGATATAGTTAACTCGTCCTCATCAATTGTTGTGCTTCTTTTACGCTCTGATGTGTTCTTTTTTTTCTGGATTAAAATCAAGTACAATAAAATGTCAACAATACAGTAATATCATGTCAAAATTCATAGCAACTACAACCCTACATATGGCAAGTGCAGTCATACGCTTTTTAATATAAATAATCCCGTGTCAACAAAACATATACAGTTTATAGCAACCATATGACTGTTGACAGCCATTCAAACAAGCATACATTATGTCAATAATTATTGTATAAAATGTCAAAACCCCTATGTCAACAAAATGTCAACAATACAGTAATATCATGCCAAAATTTATAGCATCTACAAGCATACATATGACAAGTGCAGTCATACCCTGTTGGTATATATATAATATAATACTATGTAATCCTCTCACACTTCACATATGAATTCATCTTTATGTATACAGAACATATCTATTTTATAGCAACCATATGACTATGTCAACAACAATTCAAATAAGCATACATTATGTTAATAATTATTGTATAAAATTGTCAATACCAATATGTCAACAGATATCTTCTAATGTCAATAATCATAAAAATTTAAATATAACTGCAAGAATATTTTTCTGTTGTTTAAAAAAAGCATAAATCGAACTCATTAGAAAATTAAATAATGAAACCTAAAAATTAAATCTTTTGAATAATCAAACTGTGTTTTAAAAACCTAAAATTGAAGTCATACAAATAAAAAACGAATGAAATCTTTAACCTGAACCAGTCGTTTCAGTGCTTTTTGTTGATTTGGTGTTGACCTCCATTTCTCCTGTCGTTTTTCCAGGAACGGTCGACGATCCAACTAAATCACTTGCGTTTTTGTGTCCGGTTGATATTCCTAATACTCTTAATCAATTTAGAAATCTAGAAAAGAGATGAAGTCGAGTAGATTAAGGGTTTGTATATGAGAGAGTTGTCGAAATTTTTTGAGCGGTAATCTATTTGTGAGAGAGTAGATGGAAGAGAAATATTTATTGCCACGCTTTTTTGTGAGTTAGCGAAATAGTTTTTAGAGTAGAGGGTTTGAAATTAAATTATTTTTCCTCCATTTTATTAGAAAAAAAGGCAGTTGACATTGTTAACATTTGAAAAAAAGGCAGTTGACATGACAATTATTTAGTTATTTACATTACGCACAATTTATTTATATTTTCTTTTTTGTTTTTGACATTTAATTTGCTTTATACTAATATGTATTGTATGACCATAATTCATGAATATGTTCCAAATATTGAGTTGTCTGAAATTTTATATGAAGCCTATTGACAAGCTGTTGACATTTTTGCTATAAGTTATTGACATTTGATAATTAAGGTATTGACAAAATGTTGAGTTTTTATATGGAAACTATTAACTGTTGACATTCAATTCAAGTTGTTGACATTTCTATTTAAGTTGTTGTACTGATTTGATAGTTGATATATTATTACAGACTGCATAGTTTAAAAACCACATTTGAAAATTGTTTTACACATCCATCTAAAAAACATGATAACATCAAATATTCAAATCAAGACAACAGGAATTATTGGTTCTATGGCTAAGCATCAAATCAAAACATGATAATCTTTGTCCAAATATTCAAAACATGATAAGCATCAAACCACTCTTTGTTCAAATCAGAATAAAACAGTTTTTTACTTATTGCTTCTACGGCTAAACCATTCCTTGTATTTTTTCTGTAACGCAGACAATCTTTGCTTGTTTGCATTCATCCAGATGTTAGCATCGCGTATCATATTCATACACTTCTTGTTGTTCTCTGATGTAAGCATGGCTTCGCAATATCTTCCTCTGAGTACCTGTAGAATCTTCATGCCTCGTGGAGTAAAGCCAATATCCCAATCCCTTCCCTTACTGCCAAAGTATGTCTCCATATGTCTCATCGTATAAACACCGCCGTCTTCTTTATTGGTGCTTGTGGCCCAATCTAAAGGAATAACTTTGTAAGGAGACTTCTTTATATTTTGTGATAGATCTGTCATGTTATTCTCTATAAAGTATGCCTCAAACATATCTTTCTGCAAATATATAAACAACTAAATTAAAATTAGCATACAAAGCATTTTAGCAAGATTCATAAATTATGTCAACAAAAATCTAAACATAATGTTAACTGTATTTAAAAATAGCATACCAGTATTGCAACATCAAAGCTATACTTTTCCAAGGGATTCTTGTCCCTAGTTGGTTTGGCACTATCAATTATCTCAATTTTGTTCATCCTCATCCAGAATACCACAAGATAGTAATAGCCACTTTTAAAAACAGGAAAGAATACCTGTATTGTATGTTAGATAAAATTAGAGAAAAGAATTTGACAACTCCTGTCCAAAACTATGTAGGTGAAACTGTGAGATCTTTGCACAAAAATAAATTTGTTACCAAATCAATCTTTCTCCAATCGAAATCTTCTATTGTTCTAATCTCCTATTGAATTCGCGACACAAAGTTGTTCTGGGATTGTAATGGATCCCAATGAGGCTGCCGATTTGTTATATTCAAATACTGCATTTAACATTTTTTGTTAGTGAAATTTGTCATCCAAATAGTTGACACAGAAATTTAGATTACTCACGCATGGGGATGATGTCAGAAACAGGCGCGGAGGTGACGAATCTGCCCTTTCTCTTTCCTTGTAGTTCAGGTGCGCTGTCCATACATCAATTACACCTATACTGATTTCTGAATGGGGTTTCAGAGATGAAAACACTCCTTTGCTTGCCCAAACAAAGCCATTAGTGTAGACACATGAATCACTGAAATGAAAACGTGCAGACAACATTTATATATCATTCATAAATTATGTCAACTGCATGGAAATATAAAAGGATTGTATAGATTATTCAAAGAATTAAATTATGCATACTCATTTGTTCCTTCAGTTTCTACTATGTAGTAGTACATATCTCTTTCATCTGGGTTCAGGGTTGTTTTCATATGCACGGCTCGTATTTCAAATGGTGAGCGTAGCACTGGGCTAGGACGCATTTCAGCACGAGTCCGTCTCTCTCTAGCTTCAGCCAGTGGAATCTCAGAGATCGGAACAGGGTCCGGGTACTGTTGTCAGTGAATTTAATGTTACTTGCAATTACAAATCATGTCAACTATATTACACTAATCATGTTAATAACTAATATGATTATGTCAACTACGATACATATCATGTCAACTGCACAGACAAGTTATGTAAACTAATCTACATGCTTTGACAACTACACATACAAGCCATTTTAACAACTATTACAAGCAATGTTAACAATAATTCATTCATTTTTTAAGAGTAATAAGGTTAATTTTAATTTTTTTACCTGGTAAACAGTCATTCTTCTGTCTGTGTTTTCAGGAGTTTTTTCTTTTTCCTCATGCATCTTCTCTTTCCCTTTATGTTCTTGTTTTTGTATGTTCGATTCAGGAGGGGTATCATCCAGTGTTTCAATACCCTCTCTCATCATATACTCAACAATTGAGCATGCAGCTGCATCCTCCCTGTCTTCCTGAAATTCCATTCTATACCATGTCAATTATATTTTTATCTATGTCAACTACGATATGCACAATGTCAATAACTAATATAAAATTATATTATACAAAGCTTTAAGATTTTAATATAATCATTATAAACTGTACCTGTTCATTTATGATATCAACAATAGCATTTGTTGCCTTGATTGCTTCTTCATTCTTGCTGATTTCAAAGTCAGTACATGCATTTGATAATAGATGCAAGGCATTTTGTGTTCTTAAGTCTATATCAGCTTCATCTTCTGCTTGAATTTCAAACTCACTTTTCCTGTTCTCAAATCCTATAATTGATGCTTCAATATTGACATGTGCAGGAGATTCATTTGTTGGTGATGTCCTATCAGCTTCATCTTCTGCTTGAATTTCCAACTCACTACTCCTGTTTTCAAATTCTATAAGTGATGATTGATTATTGACCTGTCCAGGAGATTCCCTTGTTGGTGATGCTCTATCAGCTTCAACTTCTTCTTGCATTTCCAACTCAGTTCCACTGTTCTCAGATTCTATAATTGATGCTCGAGTATTGACATGTCCAGGATATTCAGTAGTTGGTGATGCCCTATCAGCTTGAACTTCTACTTGAATTTCCAACTCACTTCCTCTGTTCTCAGATTCTAAAACTAATGCTTGATTGTTGACATGCTCTTAAGCATTGGCTTCTTGTTGTTAGAGAGATGGAGATGCTGTGTGTGGAGATCCTAGTATGGCTGTCAAGATAGGAGAGTTTGATTCATTATCACCATCACACATCATGTTCTCCTTGCTTTGTTCATCTTCTTCAACAGTTTGTCTGACCTCTTCAGGATTATCAACTGGAGATATAGGTAAATTTTCTCTATTTCTTTCTTCTACAGCCTGTTCAAAAATTAGTTCAGCAATGTTACTTTCTAAACTGTAGGAGTAATTCAGTGTCAACTAAGAGAAACGTATATCAACAAAATGATGTATTAATCTGAATATAGGTTGATTATGTGCTTACTTTATCGAAGAAATCTTCCAATCTGAAAGTTGGAAATTCATTCAAATCTTCAAGTGTTTCGTTTTCTTTTTCAGCATTCCGTATTGCGTCAAACACCGCTTTCCAGTTATCAACACCAACATTGTTGTCTATATGAAATGACTGGGACAAATGCATTAAAGTGTCACTCACAGATACAACCGGAGATTTTTGGCTTCCAATTGCGCTTCTAGCAATATCACAAACAAATCCGAATAAATCATTATTCTTGATCTGTGAAGAAGCTTCTTTGAGGACTCTAACAAGATTGGTCCTGCCATCATTTATCTGATTGATGTATTTTACTACATTGTTCACCATATCTGATGGGAGTAGATTCTGAGAAGATGACCCAACTCCACTGTCATCTACATCAATACTTTGTTCTTCATTCCCTTCCTGCTGCTCCTCATTACGAACGTATCTCTTCTTTATATGACCTAAACCAAAAATTCCTGCACTGATCTCTCTATCTTCTCTAGCCTGAAGGTGCTCACTATTCCTCCCTTTCATTAATGGAAATGTCCGAGGAACATGACGCTTGTCTTGTGTAACTCTGTCTAAGTAGCAGAGCTGCATAAGTTAAAAAATGCATATAAATTACTAGTTTGTAGTGTCAACTCTATACACAAGCCACTTAAATAACTAATACAACTTATGATAACTATAGTACAATCTATATCAACTACACATACAACCTAATGTAGTCATGTTAATAATCTATAATGCAAAATGTAAAACATACCATAATGAAGGGAAGTGGTCCAGCAAAGGCATTCTTCTCTGTGATCGACCAATTTTGTTTTGCAAATTTGAGCACTGATATTATATATGAACACCAATTGACATTCCTCACATTATCCAGATCATCAATTATCTCCCCAATCTTAGATTTTACCATTCCACATGTTGATTGCTCAATCAATGTTGATTCTAATAGGACCAAGAACATCCTCTTGAACTGTCTTCCTCCTTGAAGATCTTCTAACATAACATCTTCAACATCCTTATGATTCACGCTTGCTGGTTTCGTACCACATTTCTCTGCTATCTTCCTCATGAAAGCTGCATTACTTTTACACTTATCTTTGGAGTAATTAATGTCACCTCTTGGAAATCCATATACAAGCTCCACATCCTCTTCAGTGATATGAATTTTTTTCCCATTATTAAGCTTTATCTTGCACTTATTTTCATCAAAATTTTTTAATAATGCTAATGCTAATCTGCTGGGAATGTAATCGATTTTGAAATGTAGGACACTCTCGAAACCCAACTCCTTCACAGAATTAATCTGTTCCTTATTCAGTCTGCTTATTGCATTAACAAAATACATCGGCTTCCTTTTCACTAGAAGCCTTTGTGATAGATTCTCCGCAATAACAATCTGTTTTCCATCCTTTACACTTTTCTTTTGATTTTTCTTAATAGTAATTAACTCTTCCTGAGATACTGAGGTACTCCTTTTTCGCTTGTATGTTTTTCTGGTTAAACATAATAAATCTATATCAATTATACAAAATATCATAACAATAACAAGTGTACTCTGTTGACATCAAGTGCATGTATATTACTAAAATTATTTCAGTAGATATACCAAGCACAATTAACATAATTTCAAGCATTAAGTATGCTCTGTCATTAACTGGTATTTCTCATATATAGTAAGAACAATTATCTTATTACTATTATGTCAATAGTTAAAGTTTATAATGTTGACATAACCTCTCGATTATCTTATAAAGTTTATGGCAAGCATACTCTGTTTACAAAAATAAGACTATGTCAACAGTATATTATTATAGCTATGTCAATAGATATAGCAAGCACAACTAACAGAAGTTCATTTATGAATTATACTCTGTCAATTAACACGTATATCCTATATATAGCAACCACAATTATCTTATTATCATTATTATTATGTCAATAGTTAAAGTTTATAATGTTGACATACCCTGTCGATTATCTTATAAAGTTTATGGCAAGCATACTCTGATTACATAAGTATGACTATGTCAACAACTATTTAAACAAGCTTACAATATGTTAATAGCTATTGACATACTACTACAACTATACATATGTTTTCTACAGCAAGCATACACTATGTCAATAGTTGTTGACATACTACTACAACCATAAAATTGTATGTTTTCTACAGCCATCCTAACAGTCATTCAAACAAGCATACATTATGTTAATATAATTATGTCAACGCCTATTCAAACAAGCATACACTACTGTTAACAGTATAATATTATAGCTATGTCAATAGATAGTATATAAAATGTCAATAGTCTTCAAAATTTAAACAAATCCTTAACTGGAAGGTAATGCTTGATCTCTTCCGTTTTTTCCAGCAGCATTGTTCGTTTCCATCTCTTACGATTCTACCATCGTTAATCAACAAAAAAAATTCAGCAGGAATCGAATTCATAAAAAACGAAATCCAGATGTGTTTTAATACACCAAAATCGAAGTAATATACTTAAGATTTGAATCAATTTCTTAACCTGAAGAAGTCGCTTCAACCGTCGCCGATTTCGAATGCCGATTCTCTTCGACCGCTGCTTCAGCCAATTCAACTTCAATCGATGTTTCAACCGATTCTTTTCGATTTTGCTCTTCTATCGTCATTCTAGAAAACTCTATATGAATGTTTACGGTTTGAATTGTGAAGATTACCGAGTTTTTGCAGATTTTGAAGGGGATCGAATTGCATGAAGGTTTGAAGATTTCAGCAGAGTTTTAGAGAGCTTTTTGAAATTGGATTGAAACACGTTTTTATGTTTTCAGCTTTTTTATTAATAAAATTACAATTATACCCCCTTGTTGACATTATTTGGTATTTGTTGACATTTTCTTAATCTTATGGATTAGTGGCCCATATTGCATCTCATTTCTCAATTTAGCTAAATAATCTCAGCCTAACAAGACCCTATATATATATATATATAGCTATACACCATATGTAAATGAATTTATGGTCTATAGATATATTAGAGAAACTTTTAAAATAGAAGTGAGCGTGCCGGAGTGGTTACCGGGCATGACCAGAAATCATGTGGGCTTTGCCTGCTCAGGATTGACGCTCACGGCTATTTTGCTATCCGATATTTGAATTGATTCTATTATATTTATATTGAATTTTTTTTCGTTGTTACGTGTGATTATGCAAATGTTGGTAGTACTTTTTAAATAATTGTACTAACAAGTACTAGTAATATAAAATGCGTAATACTCCCTCCGTCCGTCATTAGGAGTCTCATTCCTTGGCAACACGAGTTTTAAGAAATGTTAAGAAAAGTGAGTGGAATAAAAGTTAGTGAAATAGGGGTCCCATTTTTTTTTATATTAGTTTTAACTGAAATGTGAGTGGATTGAGTTAGGTAAAGGTGGGACTCTATTACCATTTATGGTAAAAATGAACCGGGACTCTTATTAACGGACGAACTAAAATGAAAAAACGGGACTCCTATTCACATACGGGAGTATTATTGAAATTATTGGATTTGATTGTTGTGGAAGTCAACATCGAGGCGTAATAATTTGGGTCAAACTTTTGCTATTAATGAAATCAATACATATCTATATTCCTTTAAATTTAAAGTAAAATGATCCATTCCAAATTTGATTAGATTTCGAGTGATCTGCTCGCAATATACATAAGTATTTTATGGCTGATGCACAATCAAAGTTCCCCATCGATTTTTTTTAGAGATGTGAAATGTTCATTACATGACGTGTCAACCATAATATACACGGGCATTGATTTGAAATATCCCAAATTTTAACAAAATTTAGTATTACAAACTTAAAATTATTAATTTATTCCTACCGACCAACTTATCTATTTCCGGTAAAATTGAGATCAACGTGGCAATCGAATTATCTACATGGAAATACTATCAACTATTTTCTTATAGATCCCGAAAGTAATCCCTCAATCTCTAAAAAATACTCCATATTCTAATAGATCCTGAAACGGGTTTTAATGTATAATTAGTAAAGTAAGTAAGAGAGAAATAGAAAGAAAAAGTAATTGGAGTATTGTTAATGGAGAATGAGACCTACTTGATCATTAGAAAGAAAATTTTTTTCTTAAATAGATTTGTTCTATTTTTAAAGGACATCCCAAAATGACTTATGTTGTTATTTTTAAGGGTACAGAGGAGTATTAAACAATGATATATACAACAGAGGTATAAACAGATCATAATGAAATACTAATAATAGTCTTCGATATACTAGTTTAATTGTGAGCTGTACATTGATGTCAAGATGCATCTCTCTCTCTCTCTCTCGAAACGCGCATGAAGCGTGAGGCTCTGCAGAGGGGCATTGTTCTCGTATGGCATGAAGTTTGCAGATTGCCCAATAATTCTCTAATTATAAATATATATTTCCAATCAATATAATATAAAGTAAATAGTGTCATGACTTTTAGCATAGTGAAAGGGTAAGCAAATGTTCAATAATCATGAAATATAAATTGAATTAGTCAGAAAGCTTCAAATAGACATTCGGTACACTTATTAACGGATATTATCCGGTTTTACTTAATTAACTGTCCTATAAATTTCCAGTTATTTTTTTTATTTAGTTAATGTAGACTATAAATACCATAATAATTAAATAACTAAACATGAAGATTATTTTCCGATAACTAGTAGGTATTTTCAAATCGATTTAGTTCATAACACGAAGGTCTTTAATACAAGGCCATGCCCCTCGTATGAATTAAAACAATCTCATAATGATAGTATTCGTTTAACTTATTTGGATTTGGTCTTTAATTATGCATTAAAATGTGGTTATTTTTTTTTAATCTGGAGAACAAAAATGTAAGAAAACAAAGAGCTGAAACTGAGACAGTTGACTAAGATATGTACAATTCTCAAATGCCATGAAATAGTCAAATTGAAGTACAACCCATGTTAAACATGCAGTACAACTCAATTTCTCCATCTCCCATCTCTATTAAACCAATATAACCCTATCTCCACCCAACTATCCCTCCTCAAAGCAATCAAAACGCAGCGTTTCAGCATCGGATAAATGGATCATGACATGCCCGGCATGACGATGTCACCTCCTGCGGCCAGCAGTGGCTCCGGCCATGGCGATGAAGGTCATACCATGATGGGGTCATCCATGGCGCACATGACCTTCTTTTGGGGAAAAAACTCCGAGATCCTCTTCTCGGGGTGGCCCGGGACCCGCACGGGCATGTACGTGCTGGCCCTCATTTTTGTATTTGCTCTTGCCTTTATCGTTGAGTTACTTTCTAGTTATCTGCAGAGGGCCGAGAAAGTAAGCGCCCTGGTCCGGACCCTTGTCCATGGTCTGAGGATCGGGTTGGCTTACCTTGTTATGTTGGCGTTGATGTCGTTTAATGCCGGAGTTTTCATCGTTGCCGTTGTGGGACATAGTTTAGGGTTTCTGGTGTTTGGGAGTAGGGTTTTCAAGAGATTTTGTGGTGACTCGGACAAAACCGGTTATGACAATCGGGTTGGTTGCTGACGTGGCCATCTATTCATGTTTGTTGCTAATATTTTGTGTGATATTAAGAATGTGTACCGTAATTTGGTCTGATTGATTTGAATTCCTATCGGTTGATATGATAATGTTGGGGTTTTTATTTTAAATTTGTTAATCGTGTTTGGTTATAATCCATTTTATAATAGAAAGTCAAATATATCACATATCACATACATGAGTGATGTGGGGCGATTATATCCATCCAGTATGCTAGTACTTAGGTTTGTATATCCACGCAATCGAAGGCGTGTGTCCACTTTTTTAGCTAGGTGCTCCCTTTCGAATGTTTAATACGAAGATATGGGTGTACATGTTCTTATTTATGTCATTTTATAATCTATTTGGGTCATTTGTAACCGGTTGTTTTTGAAAATTTTAAATCTAAACTGAGATTTTGAGAAGAAAATTTGATTTGGAGACTTGGAATGCGGATAATAATGGTGCTCCAATTATCCATTCCGTCTAGAACACCTCACTGGTAATTTGAGATTTTGAGCGACATTCGAGATTGGTCTGGCTGAGTTGGAGCAGGTTTGATATCTTGTGTTGCTTTGCTCCTTAGTTTGCTTCGTTGATGGTTGGTTGCAATTTGTCTTGACTCGTTCCAACTGTTGTGGTTGCTCCCATTGTGATCTCGTTATCGCATGAGCTTATGTTGGTCTTACTTTGGCCTGGTCTTAGTTTTTTGTTGTGTTTGGCTTTCTAGACATTATCCTTTTAGTAGCTCACTTCTTTCAAGGGGTCTGATAATTTGGTCTTATGCATGAAGAAAAAGTAGCTCAAACGATATTACATTGATCTCAGTAGATATTTTCAAATGTTATGGGCCAAAATTAATACCTTGGCAAAGTTCGCGGACCAAAAAAAATATTTTCTCTAAATTTAGTTCTAAGTCTATTTTCCAAAAAATGTGTAATTTCATATTATTTGTGGATAATATGCATAGATCTATTTTAGATCTATGATGGTGCATTCTAGATCAATGATTGAATATCTAGATTTTTGAATCATATTCAAGATCTCTAAAAATATTCTAGATCATGCTCTAAATCTATGTTTTTTTTTGGTTCTTGGTAATATTAATTTTTTAAAAAGCCCAACGCACTGAATCCGAATCCAAGATCCTTTGGCTTTAGATATAATCCATATTAGTGAAATTTGATGTGTCCATGCACCATTTTTTCATAGACCTTTTTTATTAGTGAAATTTGATGTGGCCACCTGACTCAACTTTTTTTAACACAAGTATACTCGCAAGTGTACGGGGCTAATGTAGCAAATAGTAAGCAAAGAGTATCGTATCCACAGAGACAATCGGTGTCAACCTAATTACCACGAACCAACCTCAACTACTATCTAGATGAATCAGAAAGTTTGGGTTTTCTAAATCTACTTAAAAGCAAGGTAAAAACAATTAAAAACAACTAGAGAACTAAAAGCAAATAAGAAAACGGATGTAGATCAAGGATGAAAAGAGTAGAATCCTACGGGATCGATAACAACTATCCTATGCTCAACTAACTTCCTAACTATGCCAACAAAGGGTCTCAAGGGTTATTAAGCTATCACTAAGGTAAAACTATATCTTTTCTCAAAGCATATAATTTGTAGATTGCTACCTAGAACCGAAGTCTCCTTCCTAGAACTAAGGCCACAACTCCTAATAGCTCCTAAGATACTTAGCTTCATTCAAAGGCTCAAATCTCTCGATTATATTGGCAAGACGTCAATTTCTTCTCTTTCAAATTAAACTACTCACTTCTCAGTTCTTGTAGTAAAATCCACATGCATTTATTAGGTGATCATCAAATAAATGTATAAGCACAGAAGAAAATAACCACATGAGTCAAGGCATAGAAAAAAGGAAATCAATTAAACATAAGAATCATTGTATCTCCCCCGTAGAACTCTACGAAGGATTTAGCTACTCTTGTTCAACATAAAAGTCAAAGAAATATTCAAAGAAATATTCAAAAACATTGTTTGAACAAAAATAAAGTTAAAGGTAGGAAATCCTAGAATCGGATTGGGCGGATTGGAGTCTCGTCTTCAATCTTACGATGAATACTCGTCCTCTGCTCGTTCTTCTCTTCTTCCTAGGTGAAAAAGTGGTATTTTTGGGGTAGGAGGCGTGTAAGTTGTGTTTGGAGGCGTTTCCTAGGCATATATATACCCAGGGTTGACTTTGGGTCCGAAATAAACTGTCGGACGAAGCTGGCGGGTCGCCAGGTTGGGTGTGCGTTGAAGCTGGAGAGTCGCCAACTGCTTACTGCATTTTTCTCGTCTTTTGCTGGGGGGTCGCCAGGTTCGTTTGCATGCGAACCTGGCGGGTCACCAGCTATGTCACTACTCTGCGCAGTCTTGGTAAAACGGCCATAACTTCTTCTACCGAACTCCGATTGAGACGTTTAAGATATCCACGCGAAGCTCTTTCGAAGAAGAAGAGAATGGTATGCATTACATGTAAATCGGACTTCCAAATCTCCAGAAAATCTGTCTCGAACATTGAGCAATTGCACATTCACATATTTTGTACATTTTTCTACACATTCTTCACAAAATGGTCAAAATACCAACATATTAGAGAAGTAGCTATAACCATGTCTCAAAGTACACAATATATGATCAAAATCAAATGGAACTACCCTCTAAAATTATGTAAAATCCAAGTGAATCATCACCATTTTTTCATAAATCTTTTCTATGCCTATGAAGAACTAGGTAACAGTGTGTGTATGTAGAAGGAATTCTATAATCAAACCGTGGTCGTTGTATAACTATAATACTAGTAGTATAATTTTTAAAAGGATATTGGAGTATATATAACGAAATTTTGTAAAAAATTATTTTTTCTCTCACCCTTTGTACTTAACATATAATATCAAGAACTTAAATATTGTTGAATTTTTTCCTCTAACAACTAAATCCAGCTATATTAAAATGAAATGGATAATTATATCTACCTTCTAGAGACTTTGTAATCACACGATTATTATTTTAAGTGGTAACCATATCTCGTATGATATAATAAGTAAAATGTAGCTGAATTTGATTGTTGGTAGGAAAATTTCAACAACCATTTCATATTTTATCAAGTTTAAAATTTGTGAAAATACAATTTTTTTAAATTTTTTGTTATATTAGACGCCGGCACTTTTTAGAAGTAATGCTACTTACATTAACTAGACGGTCGAATTCAAGTGATACATATTGTATTGAATTAGTATGCCATCCAATCTAAAGTTTTGAGCGAATACTTTTAAGTGAAAAAAAGAGAATTCTATTGACGTGACTATTTATGTATGAAATTATTATAGACTAAACTAAATAGTATTCATTTTTGTATATTACAGTATATGCTATTTCTACAAACTAGCTTTTCATTTATGGATGATGATGATGATGATGATGATGATGATGATGATGATGATGATGATGATTTCATGTTCTCTTTCAGTTGGACTCATCCAATTGGGCCTACCTAGTAAGATTTTTTAATTGATTGTGCATGATTACCATAGTTATGATATACATACACTAAATATCATTTTATCAAAAATTGACAAGATCACCAACTGATATTTTAATTTCCACTATTCAAAGCAACGAATGCGACAAACTACAACAGCAAACTTTGTAACAGGAGTAAGCAACACATACCCTACATAATTTACAAATCAATGCAACTTGCAACTATTTTATTAATATCCAATAGCAAGTGGCCATCATTTTCAGCCTAAATTTTACATACAGAGAATGATAGCCATGTTATTCTCAACCTCATTTATTATTGTGTTCTTGAAGATATTATTTCCCAAGCTGTCCAAATTAATATTTTTTTTATTGTTCTTGATGTCAATTTGGAGGAAGCCTACATTATTAATCGGGCGTATAGGATATCTAGTACGTCCATTCTTGCGGCAGTTGCATCTCAAGCCCATTTGATATTCTAGATTCACCTTCCTCTGTAAAATCAATTCAGTGATGGATTTATGATAAAATAAAAATAAAGGAAAAATTATAAAATACGCACGAAATTAAATTTCAAATAATATAATGATGATAACAGAATTTATTTACTCAACTCATTGGTATCAACCTTGAGAATTAATAAAAAAAATTCAAAAGAGATAAGTAACAATTATTAATGGCATATGTAGATTATGATAAATTGATAGTAATGTAAAAGACTTTATTACTTTGTAGATTGATGGTTATCGCAAACCTACATTTTGGTCCCCCCCTCAAAAAATACGATCCCAAAGTTCATTATATCAATCACACATATTGGTTTCAACTATTTAAAAGTCAACTCAAGATTCATACTTATTGAATTTATTTCAATAAATTGAAAGGTCTGTGGACCATTCTAATAGTAGGGTAAGAAATAAGAATCCATGTAAATGAAAGTGAGAGAATAAGTACCTTTGGGGGACCCACCACTGTGTGGTGGTGGAGCATTGGAATCTTGTTGCATTTTGCTGAAATGTTTCTCAAGCACTTGAAGCACTCGTGTTGGCATTAACACCATAGAACAACCTGATATCATTATTCATTATTCCAATAATATTTGTTGAATTATTTGATAATCATGGTATCAACTATCAAACTCTGTATCAGACTTCAATTCATAACCAACCAAGGGAAAATTTAATACGCAAATAATTGTTAAAAATCTTTATGAACTATCCGACAAATGCAGACGTAACACACAATTTAAAGTGAGTAGTTTCTTATCTATAAGCAACCAAGTTATGTAAGATAAGCTGATAATCATCTTCTTATTGTCAACATCTGATATGACCGCTTACTATTTTATTTATATTACTATATAATAACAATCACAGATCATATAACAAATAAGTATATTTTAGATTTTCATAATACTTACTAATATTGGTGTAAGATAAGAACAGACAACGATTATTTTATGTTTCTATAAGTAAGGCTATAATGGCTAGTGTGCTATTATTAGCATTAGTTAGAGTTTAGACACACAGCTTTTCATTTTTTAAATTATTTATCATAAAAAAAAACAATATTCATGCCATCTTTGCATCATTATATCGTTGTTAAACAAAAGTAAAAGAGATAAGGATCGAGATATCTATCTATGTCCTATTCATAGGAAAATAATGAATATCTCAATAATATAGAGAGAACAAAATAATTGAAGAGCCAAGCCAGGAGGGTGTGTGTGTGAGTATGACCTTAATTCGTTGCTTTCTGCTTTACCAATGAGGATGGGATCCCACCACGAGGAGGATTCCAAACCAAGGTTATTGGTTGATGCATATTCATAAATCTAATAAATTTCGGTTAAAAGATAAGAAAAGAGATGCCAAATCAACGGTTGACAACCAACCATCGTGGAATCATAACCCTTCAATAATTCAAGATTCCAATTAGCTTTCACAATAATATATTTATTTAGAGATTCAATTAGATCCCAATAAATATAGATTAATCTTCTTACTTTAACTTGGGCTAATCACTGCTAAATCCGAAAATTGGATTAGTAGTAGGTACTGAATTGAATTGATGTATAATTAATTTGGAATCCCACAATAAGCAGGTCGGATTTCTCTTTCTTGAATAATTTTAGATCTCTCTTCATAAAAAAGGAAGCAAAAATGTAAATTATATTTGCAAAAAGAAACATAATATATATACGGACCTGATTTGGTTTTTGGTTCAGTCGGATGACGGGGCAGGAAAACTCCGGTTCCACTAGACCCGATTCTGGGCCCGGATCCGCCGAGAAAAACCGCCTGCATACCCGACCCGGAATAACCATTTATCACAGGTCCACCCCATTCTCTGTATTGCTTAAATTGCTGCTCTGTTTTCTGCTGAGCTGACTCGCTTCGCCTCACTCGTCTTCCCCGAGGTGAACGCTGCGGCTGATTCTTCAACTCATAAACCTAACAAAACACACACACACACACACAATTAATCGATTATTTTCATAAAAAAGAAAACAATAATCGCAAAGCTAAAATGCGAGTTAACCTTCATACTAGCCTGAGACGATCCGTCGATGCGGACACAACTCGAGTACGACTCGTTATTAACGGCGTCCAAGTTATCGTAGCTACTCGCCTTAAGCAATTAGTATAACGGAAAATTAGCGGCGAATTCAACAACACGACGTCGGAATTAGTAAAGTAAAATTACCTCAGAAACAGTATCGGCGGCGGCGGTTTCTTCATCGTCGAGCATACACTCGGCCATCTGACGAGTCAAATCGGCGATGAAATCGGCGTCATCCCCCTCTGACGAGCCGAAATCGGAGCGGAGCGGCGTGCTGAAGCCGGAGGAGGAGGAATCCCACGACGATAGGAACTGATTCGAACTTGAGGTGGAGGCAGAGGCGGAAGCCGCGCCGTGCTGGTCCTTGTCGTTTTGGTGGTTTTTGAATAAATCCGAAAACAATAGTGGTTTCCGGTGATTGTTGTTGCAATCGAACGCCATGGCTAAGGCAGTTCGATTTGAGGTCTAAAGCATAAATCGTGGTTGCAGCTGGGATTATGGAATTTGGGGAAAGGGGTTGATTCCGAATTATGAGCAATGGAATTGGTTAGTGTGAGAGGGAGAGGGAGAGGGGGTGGATTAGTGATTATAGTCCTACTAATTTATAAAACTAAAATATGGAATGATGGTGACGAGGAAGGGTTTAATTTAAGGGTGTCACGTTGCATAATTTTTATTGGACTTAGGTGTACATTATTTCAATGTCGATCTGTAAATTTTTTATTAATGTTCTTTATAAATGGCATCTATTTGAAACCTATTTTGTTATGTTTTGATTGCTATATCGTCCATTTTTGGCAAATTAATCTTTCTTGATCCTCCATTTTTTTGTTGGGAAAACGTGCTTCTTTTATTGATTATCTGATGATAAATCACAGATGAAATGCAAAAAGTACCCGATAATTTACAAATAATAAAAATAAAAATAAAAATAAATCCGTCAAATATTTTTTAAAGTGCATTAGGGTTTGGGAGTAACAATTTTTTGTTATACATTTATACAGTACTTCATTTATAGTATAACAAAAGGTGACATTGGATTCACAAAAATGGGCATATTGAATGAGTGTTGGGGCTTAGTGGTTGGACCGTAGATTTGACTAGGCAACTCAACCGACATTTGTGTGGCAGTTAAGATTCCATATTCTTCATCATTATCTCTTCTTGTTTTAGCTCAACTCAATAATTTCGGATGAAAGGTGTCTCGCTTATTTTAGAAATTTATCTCATCAGTGAACTTAGATAATCCATTAAGTACACACAGACCTAAAATACAGTGAAAAGAATAGTTTTACTAATACTGTATTCCATTACGTATCAATGCTTATATTGGATTTATACAAATGCAAATTACAGTAACTTTTACACTTCGATTTAATACATTCAAGTTCAAATCTCTGAATATTAAAAAAAACAGAGAAAAAAAGAGAAGATGAAATGGTTATTTTTTTTTATTAAAAATTATTGTTCTTTTTATTAAATACTAAAGTAACTTTAGAAAGTTTATTGTTCATATGATTAAAAATACTACATTCTTATTAAAAAGGTGATTTTTTTGACATATAAAAGTAATAATACTCTTATATATAAATGATACTCCATTCGTCCCCAATTAAGAGTCACACTTGCATTTCTGCACTCGTTTTATAAAAATGATAATAAATAGTTAAAGTGAAAAAATGGTAAAGTAAGAGAGAGAATAAGGTAGAGAAGAGTCTTCTTTACATTATTCTCTCTCTTAATTTACCATTTTTCCACTTTAACTATTTATTATTATTTTTACAAAATGAGTGCAGAAATGCAAGTGTGACTCTTAATCGGGGACGAAGGGAGTATCTTTTACTTATGATTAAAACTTATTGTTAATTACTACTCTTCCGTTCTATAGTAGTAGAGACATTTCTTTTCAGCACGGAGATTAAGAAAAAGATGTGTAACTGTAATGTATAAAAAAATAATAAAGTATGAGAGAGAAAAGAGTAAAGAGAAGAAAGAGAGAAAGGTACTAAAAAAATGAAATGACTTCACTACTATGGAACATACAAAAATGACTCTACTACAATGGAACAGATGGAGTACCAAATATTACTCCATCTATCCTATTTAAGATGACCCATTTCATTTTCCACACGTGTTTTGAAAAAATCATTTTAAATAATTAAAGTAAACGAAAAGTAAAGTAAGAGAAAAAATAATGTAGAAGATAGTCTCTTTCATATTAGAGCATCCTCATCTGGAAGTGGGCATGGACCCACTTTTATTCATTTTTTACTCCATGCTCTTCCGCAAGAGCATGCTCAAGGGTCCCACCATTCCATTATTCAATTTAAATACTTCAATTACTAAAAACATTTGCACAATATTCAAATGCATTAAAAATACCCAATACCATTACAAATTACTAAAAAATTAAAAATTACATAATTAAAATCCTAAAAATTATATAATTAAAATCATAAAAATTAAAAATTACATAATTAAAATTCTAAAAATTGAGATTGAGAGAGTTGTTTGGTATTGTGTCATTTTTTGTGTTTGAAATGGGAGTATTTATAGATGAAATAAGAGTATTTATAGATGAAAGTATTTATTAAATCTGAATTTTTCAGATTTTTTTCAAAATTTTAAAAAATAATAATAAAAAAAATGATAAGCCAACGGCCAATCAGAGCATGCCACGTCGGCTGCTCGTGCTCTTGCCGTTGGCACGAACGTGCTCTATGCATAGAGCAGGACCGTGCCAACGGCAAGAGCACATCGGCGGACAACAGGGTGCCGCGCCGTCAGCACGGACGACATCCTTCCCTAAGAGCATTGTTGGGATGCTCAATTCTCTCTCTTAATTTACTTTCTTTCCTTTAACTATTTATTACTCCCTCCGTCCCATGTTACTTGAGGCGTTTTTTTTCGGCACGAGATTTAAGAAAGTTGTGTTTAGTGAGTTAAATAAAGTAGAGGAGGGAATAAAGTAAGAGAAAGAAGAGAGAGTACAATAAAAGAAAGAATAACGTAGGTGTGATTAGATGTTTTATTTTTAGTCAAAAAAAGAAATGACTCAAATATCTTGGGACAACACAAAAAAGAATACGAATCAAGTAACCTGGGCGGAGGGAGTATGATTTTTAAAAAATACGTGCGAAAAAGCAAAGAGGTCTGAGGCAGAGAGAGTATTATTATTTTAATATACTGTCATATTTTCAAAATTATAGTTCGAGACAGGGCAAAGGATGATGGTTCATTAATTTATGGATGAGGTTCGATTTGCCAGCATGTACTGTGCGCAAGCCTGCAAAAGGATTTTGTTTGTGTAATGCCTAATCACATTGATTACTATTTAATCACCACAATTAATGACATTAATACTGTATAATTACTGCAAATGCAGCCTAGTTTGGGGCGACTGTCCTACGGGGCTGCATTGCATCTCCACGAGACCTCACGACCTGACCTGCCTGGCTACCCGCCCCCCCTCAGGCCTCGTGGCTGAATCATCGGCCGCTCGCGGTCCTCGTGCCTGCATTGCAGTCGCCACAACCTCTTTCTTATTTTATTTTATTTTATTTTAAATGCCCTAATTCCATCTATAAATACCCTTTTTTTATCAGTTTTTTACATCCAAACTTATCACTAATTTATCCATTTTTGTATTACTTACTTTTTTTATTTAATTTAATATTTTCTTAAAATTTTATAGTTTTTTTATAATTAAATTATTACATTTTCCATAGATATTTATTTTTCAATTTCAATTAATATGGTTTTCTATAAAAATTAAATTGTTTAAATGACTTCAAATTAAATGAGGCAGAATTTGAGACGGGCTACATTCAGGACATTGTAGATATTGGGATAGAGATGAGAAAAGCTGAAGTGTCAAGTGAAAAATGGGATTGGGGCATAGAGTGTTCACAGTGGTGGCCATCTTGGGCATGTCTAACAAACTTAGCTCTGCCCATGAAAACTTGGCCTCCACAATGGTGGCCCTCCGGACCACCATTTTGTATTATATTTTAATGTAACAAAAATTAAAATTATTTTCTTACAATTTTTTGTTATATTTTAATATAACTAGAATTAAAATTATATGCCTATAATAATAAAAAAAAATGCATACTTTAAAAATGAGTGAATTGAAACCAAATGTTCGTCGTATTATAGATAGGGGAAAATTATACAACGAATTTTTTTTAAAAACACTCAAAAAATGACGTCACCGCCCGCCTACTCGGTGTCGCCATCGGAATCCGGCACATCTTCAACATCGTTGTTGCCGCTGGCACCGCTCCCAACTGCCGCTGGCACCGCTCCCACTGCCGCTTGCGTCTCCCGTCTACGACCCTTCGCTTCACCCCAACTTCGACCTCAGTCGAAGAATGAGGTCGTAGTACATCCTCTTGGTGTCCGGGTCTGTCGACTTCTCTTACAAGGACATGCTATCCTGAAGGTGCTTCATCATCTGCACCTCTAGGGTATGAGCCAACGCCGCCCTCGGTGTTGAGGGCACTGCTGTAGCACTCGTAGCAGAGAATTGAGAGGCGGTTCTAGCTTCTCGGATTGTGGCACGCTGGCCCTGCGAACGTGGGCGCCGCGAGAGTGTCGAGGGGGGGGAGGGGTCTTACTCCGAAGCATCGTCGTTCAGGTCGAAGGCACGTGAGTCGCTACTAATGTTGTAGTTGCCGGCGACGCCGAGTCTTGTCCGCTTCGCACCAGGAGCAGGCTCTTTGTCGATGAGGGACCTGAATTTCGGGCAATCTCGCAGAATGAAGTATTCATCTCAGTAGGTGAACTTGGGCCACTTTTCAGTATTGAACAACTGATACGACAACGCCCGTACGTCGGCTTCGCTGCGGCCGCGCTCGGCAATGCGGAGTTGGGTCTCGTATATGCCATTGAACCTCTTCAACGCTTTAGTGATCCTGCCAAACTTCTTCCGGATTTGGCTATGTGTACGCTCGACGCTGCCTGCTGGTTTGAATCCGTTGTACACATTTAGAACGCGCTTCCAGAAGCAAAGGTCGGTCTGATCCGTCGTGACCGCCTCCCAGGCCCTGGCTACAGCAAGGGATTCATCATTGTTGTATAACATCGACCACCGACCTCCATTGCCATCGCCACCGCCACCTCCATCGCCGCCGCCTCCACCGCCTCACCCGCCGCTTCGCCCGCCACCTCCGCCGGGCTCCTGATCTCCGTCGCGGCTGGTGCCTCGCCCACCGCCTTAGCTTCGCCCCCCACCATCGCCGCCGTTTCGCCCCCCACCGTCTTGACTTCGCCCCCCACCGCCACTTCGCTCGCCACCGTCGGCGCCTCTCTCACCGCCACCGCCTCCTCTCCTCATATCCACACTACCGGATGTCGGAGTCTCTGGTGGTGTCCTGTTACGAGCACAACCCCTCCATCATCAACACCAGCAGTCCAGACATCTCCTCCAGCCGAGACAGAGGAGAAATTACAGCTAACACCAACGGAGGAGGATTCGTCCCCAACGCCAATGCATCCACAGGAACAACAGGCGGATACAAGAGCAGCGAACGTGGCTGGAGATGACAAGGGAAGGACGCTGAGGCCGAGGAAGGATCTTAAGGCGCCGGATCGTTACCAAGACTTCGTTGCCAAATTGGCACCGAAGCTGTTCAAGGAAATGCCTCAGCTAGTTTAGTATTTATTTAGATATATTAATTGTTTTGGCTAGTTTGTTTATTTTATTTAATTATGAACGATTATTTGGGTCGAGTAAATTATAAGCTCCGTCGGATTTTCTTTGTTGATTCTTTCCCGATGTATAGGATTAGGTCGAACCAACCCTAGGGCCCTAGTTAATATAAAAAGGGCGTCTCATTGATTTCATATTCAATTAATGAAGATTTATTTGCCCAAATTATTTGCATAAACACATTCAACCCTAAATCATTGCCGACGGAGATCTCCTTCACGCTAGTTCAATCGTTGGCCGCCGACCTTCACCTCGAGGGCGCCGGATTCTTGTGTTTTGTATCTATCGGACAACAATTCAGTCGTTGAGAGCATGTGGTACTTAACATGCCCCCATCAATCGTTCCTAGATTGGGTGTATTGGAATTGCTGAGAAGGGTTGTTGATCGCGTCCATATTGGGCCGGTAGTTGCCGAACCCCGATTGGGGACGACCCATGTTCCTCTGCTGATGAGAGGAGGACTGACCCCGGTGTTGGGGTGTCTGTTTAGGGTTTAGGGTTTAGGGTCACGGCGGCGGAGATCACAGACTCCACATCTGGTTTAGAGGGGGGGTGGGACTAGATCTCCACGGTTGGGAAGATGGAAAGTTACCGTATCCCGACTCTCCATAGCCGGGAGAATCATCTACAGCTTGCATTTTTGATAGTAAGAAAATGGTAGAGAAGGAAATTTAGGGTTTAAAATTGAGAATGATAAAAAAATGGAAGGAAATAATATATATAAACAATTTTTGAAAAAAAAAATCAGAAATTAAGAGGGCTGCGGCTCTCGGCCCTCGTAGTGGCGAGCCGCGCCTCGCGCCCAAGAGCCTCGGCTAGGCCGACAGCTCGCCTCTCTCTCGTCCACCCCCCCTGAGCCGTGCCCCCCGTCGGCCCTAGTAGTGGGGGACTGCGCCTGGGCTGACTCGGGGCCGAGGGCCATGGTCCTCCCACTGTGGACACTCTTAGATTTTTCGTATTGTGAATGCTTTCACTAGTTTGCACGAAAGTTATACTGCAGTGATAATCAAATCAATTGGGTTCCTTTTTCAAAAATGTAGTTCGACACTATCTACCTGTTGGGTTCTGGAATTACAAGAGATAAACTAGCCGGGCGTAATACAACCCAAGAAGAAATACAAAATGGAAAACTGAAATTACAACTTGAAAAATCGAAACAAATAAACCGTGAAAGAATTAGTCGAGTCGAGGAGGCCTCTTTCCGCAAGACGAGATACGCCACGATAGTGCTCTTCGGATTGACGTGTCGTCCCCAAAGATAAAACGGCTTCGTCTCTGATGAAGCAGCACTGCTATCAACAGAGCTCCAGCGAACTGGATGGAGGAGAGGGCAGAGCTTTCGACAGAAAAACAATGCAGAGAGAGGTGAGAGTGTATGATGCAGAGTGCTATGCAGATTCTAGTTTCTGGTGTGTAGAATGCTAGAATGACTAGCCTATTTATAGGCTCAATCCACTGTAGGGGTCAACGCAGCCTTGATGGCTGTAATCAATGCTAGACCGTAACGGTCGTATACTGACGAGGTGTCATCCCGCTTGGCTCGCTGACGTGCAAACGGTGGTGGTCTAAAAAGAATTAGACCCACTAGCCTTGGGTCGAGCCCAAGCACCCACAAGGACAAGGACGTGGGCACGCGGCTCGCGGCGAGGCGGGCGGCGCGCGCGTGTGTGCGTGTGGGCTCTTACAACCCATCTTAGTCCACTATAATTATTACATGTAATAATCATTCTTATAAAATACTAGTTTAATAAGGTTGTAACTTCCAATGTGGGATAATTAACTCTCTTAATTATTCATTTAAGTTTGCAATTTTGCACAACTTTAATCCATTATTTCTCATTCACCGAGAATCAGATTTGAGAAAATGAATATACAACGGTCATCTACTCCGAACGTAGATCGGCGCTATATCATTTAATTTCACAAAATTAAATGTCTCATTGAAATTATAATTGATCAAAGTCCATTGACCGACATAGATTCCAACTCTACCAACACCTATATTTTTTGAAAGTGGAGAGTTCTTTTAATAGAGGTTAGACAAAACCATATTGGCATGGGTTACAATTACATTATTCAAAATTGGATTTGGTATGAAGTTAAGTGTTTTGGACGGCAAACATCTCTGGTTGATGGGGAATTTTCTTTTCCTTTGCTTCCCATTCCCAATAATTAAACTTGCATTTATATAAAGAGTGAAATGTTGATTACTCAACTCAAATAAAATAGCAGTTCTCAATATCTGAACACTAGTTTTATGCTGAATTCAAAATTTTCAAATAAGTATGATGATAAAAATGAACAATTTAATGAATAGTAGTAGTACTATATTTGTCTAATAAAAGTAGTTATGACTATTTTATTTTATCAAATTTATTTATAATATTAAAATGCATATAGTTTATTATTAAGATTATTTTTTATGTATAGAGGTTGGATACACAAAGTGAGTTGATTGCGCGGAGTGGCGTCGTCGTGTTCTGCCGCCAATTATTCTGTGTAAAGAAAATTCGGATCTTTTTTGACGACTGCAGTTTTGTGTAACCTCTTTAACACTCAATCATTAATGGAGAAGAACAATCAAGCCTCCTCCTCATTCACCAACGATCTCTTCGGCGCCACGGATTCATACCCAAATTCTGCCGCCAATGGGATTTTCTCGTCTATTTTCGCAGCACCATCCGCGGTATGATTTCGTTGTGCTGCATGATCATTTTTGGGGCTTTTTTTTAACAGATATTGCTTGATCGCGGTAGGATATTTGATGTTGAGTTTAATTTTATAGGTTTGGGCTGATAAAAAAATTTAATGTACGTAGGTCGTTTCGATGAGATTTTCGATTGAATTTGATATGATGCTTGTCTCATCAAACCTAGGATGGATTGGGTTGAATATTTTGGAAGCTAATTTTTAGAGATTGTTTGTTTTGTTTCTTCATTGGTCGATAGTTGAATGTTAGAATGAGATTTTGATTTATGTTGTTTCCTTTGTTTCGTTTTACATATTTGTATCATGAGAAGTAGTATTATACAGTATACATTAAGTTTCTTGTGCCCTCTGTAAAATCTGGTCTATGCTTTGTGTTCCTTTTAATAGATTATGTAAGTTCAAATAGGTTGCAGAAAGGAACCACTCCACTTCTGAATCCAATGCAAACGAGCACAAGCTACAGCTTGGGTATACCGAAGTCCTCTGTAAGTACATAGACTGCACTGCAGAACATATATGAATATGATAGATGGTGTGGTAACGTTTTCACAATATTGTACTCCCTCCGTTCCATAGTAATGGAGGCAAAACTTTTCGGCACGGAGATTAAGAAAAATTGTGTTAAGTGAGTTAAGTAAAGGGAGAATAAAGTGAAAAATGAAAAAAGGTAGAGAGATGAAGAGAGAAAAGAGTAAAGTAGATGTGGAAAAATGTGTTGACTTTTACTAAAAAAGGAAATGACTCTATTACTATGGAACATACCAAAATGACAAAATGACTCTATTACTATGGAACGGAGGTAGTACTATAATACTTTGAATATGAAAATTGTAGTTCCCTAGCTGCAATTAACAACAACACATACTCAATCTTGTACATGGATTGCATGCCTTTCACACATCTGAACAAAATCCACTTCAATTTTCTGTCAATTGCAGGTGATGTGATTAAGGGCAAGGAAGATGAGAGCAATTGCATTTCTAGCAAAGAGATGAACTCTATCTTTCAGGAAAGACCCGGACCATCCCCTCTGAGTTCATCTCTTTACTATGGATCGAAAGAGGATATGTATGTTAATTCTTCAGGTCCTCATACCTCCGGACCAAATACTGATGTACGTAAGACTTTTATGTCTAAACACCAATAGTTTTTATTATACAAACTTATGGAGTATAACAGAGTTGTGCTTTTTAATGTATCAGTACAAGAAAGATGGTGGAGTAAATGATCCCAGTGGAAATAATTCAACTGGTGCTTCGAGGGGAAACTGGTGGCAAGGTATAATTGTTGGAATGCCAAGCTCTATTCATATTGCCCCCGTCGAACGAAACCTCATAAATGAAAGATCTGACGCCCTTTCTTGTCCAGGATCGCTCTATTATTGACTTAATCTTGAAGATCCATCGCATGTGAATCCCTGTCTGTTGTTAGGTATGATGAGATGGGGTTTTCATAAACTGATATTGATGTTTAACTATTATTATATTAATATAAATTGAGAAATATTTAGGTCAGATGTTCCCTATCATTCTTGACTGGTTTGATGTGCCTGTTGCTGCAATTTAATCTTGGCTTTTGTGCTTTTGCAAAGTAGAAAGATCAAAACAACAATGACAGCATATAATAAGTTTTGAACATGGTTTTTATGTGGATTATCAAATGATGAACCGAATGTGTATTTTTTCAGTGATGAACCGAATGTATATTTTTTCTTTTCTTTATGATGATTCTCTGTCCTTTTATTCACTACTCAGTGGTTTTCTTCTTTATATATGTTTACACATTCAATGCAGGAATCATGAAGCTTGGAACAGTTTGATTGATGTAGCTTCAGGTTGTAACTTGCAGCCTTCTGTGGCAGAACTTGAAGTTTTTATCATGAGTTCTCCCGTTATGTTTACCTTTCTGGATTTGTGAGTCGAAACATATTGTTAGACTGATACGGTTCATTTAAAATCATTGTTTAGCCATAACTGGCGAGAACTTTTCAGACATTTGTGAGCCTTAGTAATAGGACACATACTTGTAATAATTGATGATTGATTTTCTGGGAGTTTTATGGATAGTACTGATAAAGTCTGATGATGCCTCATTTTGTATTCTTTCTTGGATTATTGTTAAATACAGGCTGTATAGTTTTGCTACCGTAATTGAAATCAATAAAAGATAATAAGTCATACATGCTGCAATAACCATTGTTCTTACCAATTCAAGAAATAGGGAGAAAATATACTTAGAAATGTTCATTTGTACTCTGATCAACAATTTTATTCAAATGAAACGTTTGAAATAAGAAGCAGGGAACTGGCCTAATGGATTGGAGACATCACATACACTCTGGTGTTACCATATGTTCTACAACTCCTTCTGTTATGTTCAGGTCTGTTAATACCTTCTAATACCTTTTTAGCAGTTCAAATAAAAAAAATATGTACTTGCACTGTTAGAACTAACCTCTGACATGGTATCATATTGCAGTGAACTTATCTCTTTGTAAACTCCAACGGGTGTCTCCACTACCAAACCAAGACGCATGTTAGGGTTTGTAGTGTACCTCAAGAGCAATGTTGATCTTCTGTCACAAACCTATCTTCTAGTTATTTGTGTAAGTGCAGTGACCATTTCTAACCTTTGTGTTCTCAGCAATACACAAAAATAATCTCTCGTAAGCTGCAGCCATTTTGGTGGCAGTAAACAATTTCAAGGCCCTTTCCCTGGCTAACTGACCTTTCTTCTGGAGAGTAACTCTTCCATCCTTCCAAACGTCGTACAGAGCTTTCTTCAGCATGTCTACTGTGGGTGAAAATGTGTATCCTATTTCTTGGCTAATGACCACAGAACCTGTGATGCTGGCAAGTTTTGTGGCCATCAACGGTTTCCCAACAAGCATGGCTTCCAACAAGGTATGATCCAAACCTTGAGCACGTAGTGTTGGATTTACGAAAATGTCAATAACATTGTAGAATCTTGCTAGTTGAGCTTGGTCCAACGGGCCTAAAACACGCAAGTTGGATCCAAGCTCTTTGTATCTCGCACCCCAGGGACCATCTCCAGCCACTAGAACTACGACATCTTCCTTGAATTTTGAACTCTCGTTGAAAATTTGTTTTAATGCTTCGAATATCAGGGGATGTCCTTTGTCTTTCACCAACCTTCCTGCAATTCCAAGAATTAGTGGCGTAGGTTCTTGAATCCCAAATGCCAACTTGAGATCTTCACCACTATAAGCCTCTGGCTTGAAAATATCCTCATCAACACCGTTCAAAATAATGTGAACGCGCTCCTCAGGTAACATGTAGATCCGTTTCAGGACATCTCCCACATGATCACTAGTGGCAACATGGTGAGCATAACGTGGGAAGAATTGTATTTCTTCCACAACCTTGGTTACCCTTTCGGCCAAAATGGATGACTGCTTGTCTTGAGGAGCCCGCAGCAGTTCCTGAATGATGTCAGAATGTATAGATTCATATGCAATTCCATGCCAACTAACAGCTATGTTGTTAAGATTTCTCGCTCTAAAATGCATCAGGCCAACACTCTCTGTGTGAACCACATCGAAAGGTCTCCCAGTAGAATCCTCAGCCTGAAACTGCTTCCAGATTGTAGCTTGGTCTAGATAACCAGCAGCCGTTGGCTGTGAGAGGTGGAAATGTAAATTCTCTATCGAGGTTACATTAGTCGAGGAAGATGTGAACACGTGGAGCTCGTGTCCCCGTCTGGCAAGATCCTGATGCAGAGTCATGGCATGGCGCTCCAGCCCTCCAGCGTGGTGCTTGTCAGGCCATTTCTTGACGAAAACAGCTAGCTTGAGCAATCTTGAAGGTGGCTCAGAAGGAAAGTGAAGCGAATTCCATGCAGCTTGAAACGAAAGAAGGTTCAACTCTCTCTTATCTGCCTCGACTGCAATCTGGACATCGGCATAGCAGCGGTTGGAGAAGTAAGACCAACAGATGAACAGGAACGAGGAGAAGAACGACAGAAAGAGAAGCAGGTAGCAACTGCGGCGCAAACTCAGGTAGAAGGGTTGGTCCTTAGCCATTAATGGTTGTGTTTTTGTTGAAGTTGTAGATGATCAGAAAATTGAGTTGAAACTTTATGCAATCTTGATGTGATCTACCACTTGTTCTTGGTTTGCTTAGAGATGCAATTTTATGCACACTTGGATGATATATTTAATATTAATGTGATCTGATTCCTACATGTTGAATTTTTATAATGAAGCTGCATATGTTGATTAGTTTTTCAGAGATGGAGTCAGCGCAAAGCATCTGTACTAATACAGGTATCGAAAAAGACCCCATCAGGGTTTTTTTAATGCACTCTCTATGCGATAAGTACAACTAATCCCAATACTTTTTATCAGTCAACGGTAGTTAGTCGCGTGTTTCATTATTTTCAACTAATATTAGTATAAATAATCACTACTTCCTCTCTGTTTCTCTTATATTTCAAATTTACCGATATTTGAACTAAAGGAAACTAATAGTGCCAACCTATGAAGACCTTCATTTGATCAACATTGTAAAGGATCATTTAGAGGTATTTAGTTTTTTCAATACTTACATGTTATTAAATGCCCCAAGAAATAAATATGTGAAGAATAATATTAGCCGTTTTACTGGCTCCCAGAGGGAGAAATTTTGGAACATGGGTCTCAATTCGTTGACATTTCGATATTTTGGATTAAATTCGCTGGCCTTTCAAAATATGAGATCGAGGCACGCGAATTTTTTAAAATAAAGGGTTTTTTCATTTTTTTCTTCTTCTTTTTCTTATTATTTTCATTACAAAATATATGAATGGACTAAATTATCCCACTTAAGACTTGAAACCTCAATTCTAGCATGTCTGATAATTTGAAACCCTAATGCTAAAACCCCGATTTCTCTCTCTAGCTTTGGTGGTTGGGGGCTGAAAATTTATATTTTTTTCCCTAATCACAATATGAATCCCATTTTCTAATAAAGTTACAGTTACGGATCAATATACAGTTTTCATTAAAAATTGTGGAGATTCAGAAAGATTTTTCAAATGTTAATCATTACATTTATAAATGATATTATAATGTTAATCAATTCACTTTAATATGAATCTCATTATCTAGTGCTCTGCTCGTGACAATCCAGAGCTCCATCTGGTGCGCCTTGCTTAAATTCATCCTCCCCATTGTTGCGGTATCACCACTGGAAATAAATGAAGAAGAAAAAAGAAAAAAAAAATGAAAAATCCTTATCCCGAAAAAATTCGTGTGCTTCAATCCCATATTCTGAAAGGTCGACGAATTTAATCAAATTTCGAAAGGTCAACAAATTGAGACTCATTCCGAAATTTCTCCTCCCGACGGTCATATATGATATTTGTTGGATATAGTAAGTTATAGACGAAATACAATCTAAAAAGAAAAAAGAAAAGAAGACAATATAAAGAAAATAAACTACAGAACTGAAATACAATGAAAACATAATCTAGAAAATTTAGACATGTCATCTTCAAAGATGAAAATGGCTTCGTCTCAAAGGTAGTACCACCGTGGACCAAATGAGTTTCAGCGAATCGGGAAGGTGAAGACAAAACTTCAAAAAAATATGAATGCAGAAAGCTAAACAAGTTTTGAGCTTGAATACAAAAGGGAGAAGACAATACAAGGAAAAGAAATATAGAATTGAAACACAACGAATATTATAAACCCAAACTTGAAAACAACGAATATTATAAACCCAAACTTAAAAACCCATAAATAAGCTATAGTTGATGAAGACATCTTTCGTAGTGCACTCAGTTCAGGAGCGTCTTTTCCATAGATAAATCTGATTCGTACGAGCTCTTGGAAAGTGGACAAGATGATGACAGAATGTCGATAATGTATGAAATTGTAGGAGTTATGGGAGCTACAATCAATCTATTCATAACCGATAGATGTTACGTTCTAGAGTTAATGGTGGATTTAAAACTAATAAACGCGCCAAACATCAATTTCTAAGAACCAAGTGCACAGCTCCGAACGGTGGCGTGTGTGTAGGTTTTATAGTCCATCACTTGCGCATAGAGATGTCAAATGAGCCGGGCTGACCATCCCAGCCTGGGCCCGGCCCGGTATGGGCCGGCCTAGGCCCGACCCACCAATGAAATGGTGCAGGCTTGGGCTGGGCTTAGTAGATTAATCGGGCTTCAATTGGGCCTTTTACAAACCCAGGCCCACTCAAAGCCCGACCCAGCCTAGTCCCGGCCCAGTCCCGGCAGAATCTAATTATGCATTTAATTTTATACTATTAGGCATTAGTTCTTTCGAGTTATTTGTGCATATTGCTTACGTGTACATATGTATTAGGTGAATATTGAATATTATTCATGCATAATAATATATCTAATAACCATATCTCCTAGTTAATTTATTATTAGATGCATGATTATGGAGTATTATAATTGCATATTTGTTATAGACGTGTGCATATGTATTAGGTGAATATTGAATATTATTCATGCATAATAATATATCTAATAACCATATCTCCTAGTTAATTTATTATTAGATGCATGATTATGGAGTATTATAATTGCATATTTGTTTTCTATAATTACATAGATTAGTTATTGATTTTTTTTTTAAAAAAATTAGTGGATCCTATAATTGATTGTGTTATAGTAATTTTGATTTGCTTAATTATAAAGATTAGTTGTCAATGATTTATCTCTATCAAATATAGTTCCATAAATATAGTGATTGATTAATTATTTATATGTATATAATATATGCATATGAGTATGAAGGTTGATGGGATATATATATGTGGAGGAGTGATCAAGGTCTAATTAATTTTAAGTGTATAACTACATAATAAATCTCAGCTACTCATTATTTTAAATTCTTAATCTAATGACTAAATTAAGTATCCATTTTCTATTAATAAAAATTGCTTGGGATAATTTGGGAAATCAACTTTGTTCCATATTCTGACATACACATCACATTCATGCATACTCTCTCTCTCTATCTACATGATACGTTCGGATTTTGAACTGTATTAAGGCTATTATTTGGTTCGTTTTTAATGTCAAAGTTGCATTAGATGTTCATTATTTGCATATTTTATCTATTTTGGTATTTTGATATGTTTTCTGAGAAATGTGCATATTTGAGCCTAAAAAGGGAGTTAAAACGCGAAGTAGGAAATTTGGAGAGCTTCAGGTAGCGTCCGGCGACCGCCGCAACACTTCCGGCGACCGCCGGCGCTTAGTGGAGACAAAGACATGCCCGGCGACCGCCGGGAAGTGCCTGGTGACCGCCACAAGGAGTCAGAAGCTTCAGGAGTACGCGCTGCGACCGCCGACCAAGGTGCGGCGGCCCGCCACAAAAATGCATCGCGCGACAGCTGTCTTCAAACTCAATTTTCTGGCGATCCTGAAGCCTGATCAGGGCGTTCTACACACCATTTCTTCTTCTTGAAAAGAGCTTCAAGATGGTATAAGAATAACCTCAATCGGAGTTCTGTGGAGAGAGTTACGGCCGTTCTACCAAAGTCGCGCAAAGCTGCCAGCTGCAGTCTAGGCGGAAATTTGAAGAAGGAAAGAAGATATTACCTTGTGAAGCCAAATCTTTTCCTTCTACTATGGGGAACGAAAATTACATCTTTCCTAATGCTTGGAGAAAACTTATTACCAAATTTAAATCCTTCTCAAACCTATATATACCCCATAACCTCATTCATAGAATTCAACCCTTCCTTAGCCCCCAAAAGGAGAGCTTTCATAGCTCCTCCTCCAACCCTAATTCTTCATCATCTTTTTGCCAATTACTTTCATAGCATAAATTTGAGAGTTTTTCATTATGCAAGGGGTTGGAGAAAGATTTCAAGAACATCAAGAACGACAAAGATTCAACCTAGGGGTTTTATTTGCTTTAGTTTTATGTTCAAATTGTCTTCCCTTCAATCTAAGTGTTTAGCTTATTCCATTATGTGTAACTAAACTCATAGGATTCTAGGGATGTGTTAGTAACGACTTTGGTTATATAATTCTAATTTTCTATTTAATATCCGTTTTGTTTTTACTTTGTTTCTTCCCTAAGTTAGTCTTGATGCTGCATGATTGAGTGACATAATTGTGTATGATTTAATATAACTTGCTTCATAACTGTGACAGAGTTCTAGCGAGTTAGGTCCACTTAGTAGAGACGCTACAGTTAGCTTCCCTTAAAACGACAATGTTAATTGAGAGTGAGGACTTTTCAAGGGTCTTAGGAGCTTTATGGAGTTACGTGTTAGGATTGACAACCCTAATCTTGTAATCAACGTTTGCATCGCATGAGCATAAGCTAGGTAACTCATCTTCTCAAAGTATAAACTGTGCTAGGGTATGGTAGTTGGAATTTGTATAACTGTGAACGCACATCCCTAGAATTCTCTTACCTCTCATATTTTATCTTTGTGATTTAATTGCATTTAGTTGTTTGATTGCTTTTAATTGTTTTTTACTTTCAAAAACCAAAACTTCTCTTGCTTCTCTAGATAGTATTTGACGCTTAGTACATAATAGCCAGTTGCAATTATATTTCTCGTGTTCGATATCTGGTACTGACCTTTAGCTATACTAGATCTACCCTGTATACTTGTATTTATTTTTAGTGCTAATAAAAAGTGCATCACTACACGAAGGATGTGGAGGAACACGAATCAACCTCCTCTCCGGCGACGCCCTCCTCCACCGGCTTCCTCTTGCAGCTTCCTCCCCCTGTCATCTCATCTCTGTGGCCCACCAGCTGTGTCATCGTCACTTCCTGCTCCCCTTCAACCTCCTACCCACTTCGTCTTCATCTCTGGCGTGACGTAGTAGGCTTCCAAATAATATTCCGCCCAACTAGCGGCGCTTATCTCAATGAAGTAAAACGTGCTTAAAGTGAAGTATTTCATGCTTAGAGTGAAGTGTTGTGATCCTTGCTTATTGTGCATTATTTTTTCAGTTCAGTGAAGTATTCCATGCTTAGAGTGAAGTGTTTGTGATCCATGCTTGAAAGTACGTGAATGTGTTCACGGTGCGCACAGAAGGAAATAAACAGGTTCCCTTGGTCCAGCAAATCCACTAGATCACGCGGTCTAGGAACTCGTCGGTCGTAGGAAATCCCGGTCGTCGGACACACAGAGCACTTCTTTCAAAAACCCTTAACCACTTTACTAAACCTAGTATAGGGAAGTAGGGATCGATCCCACAGAGAAGGATGCGTAATAATCATGTTCAAGGATTTGGACTTGTTTTTGGTGTTGGCTGCTGCCACGCATTTTTCTTGGGTTGAGGAAAACAAATTAAACTTGACTTGGGAATCTTAAAACTCCTACGCTAATAGCTAGACTTAGGCGAAATAACAATAAACGTTGCAAGAAAATTAACTGCTCAATCACCAGATCTAAGAAAACTACTCTAATTACCTAGACCTAGGAAACAAACTAACTGTGGGGACCATGACTGAAAAAGCAGGGTACGGACGAAAAGCTGGCAGAATAACTAACTCGGGTACTAACTAACAGCGACATCATCTTCTTCAACCAAATTGCGTAAAAAAAACTCATAAGAAAAACAACATGAACGAAATCAGAACAGAGCAAACTAAATTTAAATCAAATTGAAGCATAACAATGAAGAACTGAACGGATCTACAGATGCTAGACGAAATAAAACAGGAAACAAGCAGAAAACTCAAATCCATCTAACAACTTCCTTTTCTCACTTTGGATCCAACCTCAGACGCTAAATCCACTCCGGATCCAAGCGTCCGATTCAAACTCCTCCAAACAGAAACACTTCATCACTTCAGATTTAAACAACAACCTCCAATCAGTCAATAAACCACAGATCTATCACCAAATTCCTAGATCGAGTACCACAACATCAAAATAAAACAGAGATCGACATAATACTTGTTAAAATAAACTCTCAGCAGCAAGATCTACGTAAATCAACTCAAAATATCACAACTAAACGCAACCAACAGAAGCGAAAAGATAACAAGTAACATCAACAGCCAAGTCGACTCCCGAAAGTGAAGTTCGACCGCAAAAGTGCAAAACAACTGAAATTAAAAGAGATTGTATCTTCGTCCACACGCGGACGGTGTTGCAACTGAGACCTTCTAAAGAAATGAACCCTTTCGTAACCCTGACTACCCCAGATATCCCATTCCCAAGTGTGTGTTATGTGTGTGAGCTAAAAGAGAGTGAAAAAAGTGATATCCTTGTGCGTTGCATGCTCTTCTATTTATAGGCGTTGGAGTGGGGTCCAGCGAGGTATAGATAGACTTTGTTGCCCTCCGTCACGCCTTCTTTTCTTTTGAATTCTGCTCACTTCACTTCATTCCTTTGCTAGACCGTTTCCTTCAGCATTCTCTCGATCTAGCGATTTTATCACACCCCTGGCTTAGGAAACATGTTAGACCCAGCAAATTGTAACGCTTTTTACCATATAACCGATGCATGAAATTAGCCTTATCAAACTGCTCACACTTAAACCATACTTGTCCTCAAGTATAAAGACAAGAAAAGAAAAAGAATAAGGCGAATTTCAAGCAAGGTTATCTCCTGACCGACTCCTTGGACTCTAGACACAATTAAAAACTTAAAAAGTGTAAGAAAAAACATACAAACACGTAAACACATATACATGAGCTAGCTTCAACTTAGGCATCCGTCCCCACAAGATTAAGGTCAATTCAATAGGTTGCACTCCTCCAAATAGGCCCTTTTCCTTCCTTTACCTAGCCAATCTGTCAGCTTGTCAAGATAGCCTTTTACTTACCCGATTGTTGGATTCACTCAATCACTCATTCCTCACCAGGGATGTTAGGATCGATTCTCTCTTAAGTTAATGCTACACCACTGAAGCGTCGGGTTATGAGAGTTCCTCCTTTTCCTGGGTCAGGCTATTATCATTCCTGCCTTCTAGACAACTTCCCTCTAGACTTCGTCCAGCTTATTCTTCCTTTTTTATATATATTTTTCCCCTTTTTTTTCTCCTTTTATATGTATATATATATATATATATATATTTTTTTTTTCTCTCTTTTTTTTTTTTTTTTTTTTTCTCCCTGGACTTCGTCCAGCTTATTCCTCCATTCCTCCTCTCTTCTAGACTTCGTCCAGCTTATAACATCTTACCCTGAACTTCGTCCAGCTTATACCTTTATAACCCAATTTCCCATTTTTTTTCCTCCTTCACAACTCTTCTCCCTAAACATTCAGTGGCGGCCCTTAAACATGTGTTAGCTCGAAGTTATTTAAGGCTTATAACTCACTATTATAGTAGGGCTTCGCAACTGAGTAAGTAGAGGCATCATCCATCATTCTCGCTTCACTCAGATTAACTAGGCTTATTACAGGAAAAAACTTCTAAGTTGAAATGCCTCCTATCTTCAATTACTTTCACTAAGGGAATCATGCCGTATTATATTCACTGGCTCACACGACAAAACTTAGACTTACAGACTCTTAACATGCAGACAAAGTAATGCATTGACTCCTCTCCCCTTCCCACTTCACTCAAGCTTGTCCTCAAGCCATCGTCATGAAGGGGGGAAACAGAGAGATCAATGCAAAACAACAAAACAGGTTACAAAACAGAACTTGTCACACCTAGACCAAGCATTGCGCTAAGTGGGAGAAAAACACAATAAAACAGAAAATACAAACTTCTCACACTTAGACCACGCAGTGGGCTAAGTGGGAGAAGACACAAACAATTATAAAACACACATAGGTAACAGAAATAAAAAAAAAACTAAAAGAATGAAAATTAAAAGTTACTTGGTCATGGGATGGTGATTCACTTCTGGGGCTGGCTCCCTCGAGAGCCAGACTGGGGTGGGATTCCGGGTCGGGTCATTCTTACTTTCTTCTTTGCTGGCTGCTCCAGCTCTTCCTCCTCCTGTGCTGCTTGTTCGAGTACTGGCTTCCTCACTATAGACTTTGATTTAGATGGGGCTGGAACTTGTTTGGGAACGGCCGGGGAGATCAACTGCTTGAGCGATTGCTGCGGTTGCCTGACGGAGGGACTGCTCTGAATGGGCTTCTTGACTTCACTGCTGGACCCAGGAGTTGCCTTCGACTGGGTCAAGGGGAGCGTCTGCTGCATCCACTTCAACATTTTCATTGAAAGCTCCACCGCTTCCGTCATTCGCTCATTTTGTTTGGCGCACTTCACCGCCAAATCTGCAATGTTGCCCCTCAGGGTTTTCACTTCCTCCCGATTCCCAAACAATTCCTTTCTGATCCCACCAAGTTCCTTTATCATTTCCCTTCTCATTGATTGCATTTCCTTCTTCAAATCCTGGACTTCCTTGCGTAGTTCTTCAACCTCTTCACTTGGCATGGCTTCCTCGACTTCCTCAGGCTCTGCTTTAACCTTATCCCCTAACGAGTAGAAGAGGGTCTTGGCGCCATGAGTTTGCAGTAACCCCTTGTTGAAGAAATAATCAACACTGAACACCTCCGGGGGTTCGCACATGACTACCAAAGGAGCGGTCTTGGCAATTTTCATTTCTATGTTCCGCTGGAGGAAAGCGCCGAGGAGGTGGCAGGTGTACATATGACGCGCAGGGTTGCTCGTCAGTTGGTGGCATGCCTGCGCCAGCCAATATCCTAAGTGCACCTTTACACCTTTCGCCATGCACCATGTGAAGTAGAGGTCGGTAGTTGTAAGAGCTGAATTAGCGGTACCCAGCCAATTATCCCTATAGACTTTCACTCTATGACCATTGACAAGGAAAGGAACAGAGTTCGGAGCACTTCTCTGGATCTCCACTGCTCCGTTTGCTCGGATGTCGATGATGGTATATGGGCCGATCCATTTAGACTTCAATTTTCCTGGCATTAGCTTGAGCCGGGACTGGAAAAGGAGCACTTTCTGTCCCACATGAAGTTCCTTGACCCGGAGATTCTTATCATGCCATAACTTCGTCCTTTCTTTGTACCACATGGCAGACTCAAATGACTCCAGCCGAAGTTCCTCCAATTCTTGCAATTGTAACTTCCGTTCTTCTTCGCAAGCTATCGGTTTCATGTTCAGTTCTTTCACTGCCCAGTACGCCTTGTGCTCAATCCCAACAGGCAAGTGACACATCTTGCCAAATACAAGTCTGTAAGGCGACATTCCAATAGGCGTTTTAAAAGCAGTTCTGTAAGCCCACAATGCGTCTCCGAGCCTCTTGCTCCAGTCCTTCCTTGACGGATTAACTATTTTCTCCAATATCGTCTTGATCTCGCGATTAGAAATCTCTGCCTGGCCATTAGACTGAGGATGGTATGGAGTCAACACTCTATGGTGAACACCATATTTCTTCATCAAAGCCTCGATGGTGCGATTACAGAAATGAGTTCCCTGATCCGAGACGATGGCCCGAGAAACTCCATATCTGTTGAAAATATTGGCCTTCAAAAATTTTGCCACCCCTTCGATTCGCATGTTGTGGTGTGATGCACTTTTTATTTGCACTATAAATACCTGCAAGTATACAGAGTAGGTATAGTATAGCAAAAGGTTAGTACCGGGTATCGAACACGGGGAAGATGTACACAAAGTGTCTATCTCCTACTAGAACTCAATTACTATCTGGAGAAACAAGAATTTTTTTTTTGTAACTTTTTGAAAACAGTAAATATTAAAAACAGTAAACAACTAAAAACAAGCAAATCACGGAGAGAAAAGTATAGAGATAAGGGGAATTCCAGGGATGTGCTTTCGCTTTATGGTTATACAAATTCCAAACTACAATACCCTAGCACAGTTAATACTTTGAAAGGACGAGTCACCTAGCTTATGCTCATGCGATACAAACGTTGATTACTAACATTAGGGTTGTCAATCCTAACACGTAACTCCAAAAAGCTCCTAAGACCCTTGAAAAAAGTCCTCACTCTCAATTAACAGTGCCGTTTTAAATAAAGCTAACTGTAGTGTCTACTAAGTGGATCTAACTCGCTAGAACTCTGTCACAGTTATGAAGCAAGTTGTATTGAATCATACATAATTGTGTCACTCAATTATGAAGCATCATGATTAACTTAGGGAAGAAACAAAGTAAAAACAAAACGGATATTAAATAGAAAACGGAATTGTATAACCAAAGTTGCTACTAACACATCCCTAGAATCCTATGAGTTTAGTTACACATGACTGAATAAACTAAAAACATAGATTGAAGGGAAAGCAATTTGAACATAAAACTAAAGCAAATAAAACCCGTAGGTTGAATCCTTGTCGTTCTTGATGTTCTTGAAATCCTTCTTCAACTCCTTGCACAATTGAAGTACTCTAGCTTTTGATCTCTATGAATGTGTTCTTGTTGTGTGTCGGAAAAAAAACTCTCTTTTGATGAAGCTTGAGGTCCTATTTATAGGGGAAGATTATTCCTCATCATAGAAGGAAAAGATCTTCACAATTTGGTAAATCTTGGAGCAAATTTAGGGCTGGTCGGATTCGCCGCCTTTCTCCGGCGGGCCGCCGCACCTTGGCCGGCGGTCGCCGCGTTGGAGTCCAGAGACTCTGACCCTTCGGTGGCGGACCGCCACATTTCCTCCGGCGGTCGCCGGGCGAGACTCTTCTCCTAGCGTAAATTTCCGAGGCGGGCCGCCACATAGCTCTGACCGCCGGGCGCCGGCGGTCGCCGTACAACTTCGCGGCGGTCGCCGGTCGCCGTAGACTCCAGATTTCCAGACTATGCGTTTTTACTCCCCTTTTCGGCTCAAATATGCACATTTCTCACAAAACACGTCAAAATACCAAAATGTATAGAATATGCAAATAATGGACATGTAGAGTGATTTTGATAACAAAAACGGACCAAATAATGGCCTTAAAACAGTGCAAAATCCGGGTGTATCATGGTGGCCTTAGCTTCTATCCACTTAGACACATAGTCCACTGCAACCAATATATACGTGTTCCCACAAGACGATGGGAACGGTCCCATAAAGTCCATTCCCCACACATAAAAAATTTCGCACACGATCACCGGGACCTGAGGCATCTCGTCTCTCCTTGAAATTTCCCCCGTCTGCTGGCACCTCTCGCAACATTGGCAGAAATCAAAGGCATCCCTATTTAGCGTCGGCCAATAAAAACCGCTGTCCAAGACCTTCCTCGCTGTCTTCTTTGGTCCAAAGTGGCCTCCACATGGTAAGGTGTGGCAATGAATTAACACATCTCTTTGTTCCCATTCGGGAATGCAGCGTCTAATCACTTGATCTGAGCACATCAAATCAAGCAAGGCTTAATAGTGCACTTTCATTACTAACTCGTGGAACACCTTGAATTCAAGCACTCACATGTGGCAAACTTCCAAAGATGGGAAGTGTTCTTTCTCTCACTCTCAAAGTGTATAAAGGTAAAGTGTAAATCACTCAAATCATGCATCATGCAAAGTTTACCATAGGCTTGCTCAAAGTCTAATCCCTCCTCTACTCAATGTGATTAAGCATCAAAAGTCCGAAAGGTCTTTCTTTTCGGTTGTAACGTAGGCTCTTTGGTAGGTGAGGAATATTTGGCTAAAAAGTGACTCAAATATAAAAATATCCCAAGTAGAGTTAAGATGACCCCACTTTTCTAAAACTTAAGGCACTTCTAACACTTTATTTTTCTCCTTCAACTTACTTTCAATCCTTCGTTTTTTTTTCACAACCTTTCACACATATTTTTCTTTTTTTTTTTTTCTTTCTCTTTCTTTTTTCTTTCTTACACATCCTTTCTCTTTTTTCTAAGATCAAGCACATATTTGGAATTTTTCTCAATTTCGCAACTTGTACTTTCTTAAAATTAAGCACACTACTTTTTATACTTTCCTCCTTATCTCTCCAATTCCTTTACAAAAGAAGATAACAAAAACTATACTAACCCAAGGAATTGTCCCCCCATTTATTTTGGCTTCCAAAGAAAAGGCTTAAAGGCTCAAAATTGGCTCCAAAGGAAAAAAATTGAGAGGGTCGAAAATTTTGGATATAAAAGTAGCTAAGAAAAGACGGCCTAACATCCTCCTAAATCAGCTTAAACACTATGTAAACTTAGGCAGACTAAGAGCAAGTTCTAGAAACATATACATGCATACAGATAAATCACACAAGAAAGAATTTAAGGCTCAAATCTCACAAGGTAGAAGCACGATTCAAGGCGAACAAGCAATTCACTAATTATGCACCTTTTCACCCAACCATCATATCAAAACGTTAATGCCACACTTAAACATAGATGGAATATAATATCATTGGCAACTCGGTCTAAATGTGTCCCTAAGCATGCGTGTTTCTAAGTTCTTCATGTTATGTTCATGACATGGATTCAAGAAAACATTTTTTTGAACACAAGAATCTCCTACGGGTTTTTGGAAAATTAAAGCAAAAACAAACAAAAAAAACAAAAAGAAAACCCTAAACTCACGGTCCACCACTTCATCCCCCAAACTTATTTACAACAAAGTGTAAAATAAGTTTGTAGAGTCGGTAGGGGCGTGAGTATACTACTGAAAACAAAAACGTACCCTGAAAAATTTCGCGTAGAGGTTGAGCGGGGCGAAAATTCGAAGAATTTCGAAAAATCGCGCTGGAAAGATGTGCCCAGGTGGCGGTCCGCCGCAGCTGTTCGGCGGTCGCCGCATGTCAAAGATGATTTCCAGCATTCAGGTGGCGGACCGCCGCAGAGCTTGCGGCGGTCGCCACGGAGAGGTCAGAACCTGCGAAATTTTTGCAAAGCACAAAATTAAACCAAAACCAAAAATACTTAAAAATAAAGCAAAAATTGTTAAAACAACGAAATAAAACGTCTCAAAAATATCCAAAAACATGGTACAAATGCTCATTTAAAGTCATCGAGCTTGACTTCTTCAATCTTGAGGAGGTGGAGGAAAACGGGCGCTAAGATCCTCGAAAACTCCAACGAGGTACGTGATATCACTCCTCATTGTCTCTCGTTCCTCTCTAGCTTCGGCGGCCATCATTCGGAGCTCTTCATATTGTTGACGCCGATGAGCGTCTTCCAAACGTTGTTGCTCCCAAAATTCTTGTTCCGCCGTGCGCCAATCGCCTTGAGCCGTCCACCCTTGGCGGTTGTAGGCATTCTCCGCTTGTTGCTCCGCCCATCGATTGTCCCAAGTGTTGGACATGTTTTGCATGTAGGAGAAAATTTCTCCTAATTGGGCGGAGGTGTTGACTTGAAACTCCTCTTCCGGATTTGGCCTCCCGCGGCGGCGGTTCGCTCTTGTCCGGCGGCGATGTCCTTCCACTTCCTCTTCTTCTTCTTCCTCTTCTCGTCGTGGTTGGGATTGCGGTGGTGGCGGTGCTTCATTCCCTTGAGCTTGTGAATGCTCCGCGCCCTCTTCATAGTTATCAATGGCATCAAACGCGGAATCCTCATCGTGCTCAAATTGAGGAATGCGAGAGGGAATGTTCCTCTTTCTAAACTCCCCATTGACGGGGTTAGCCTCGATAGCTCTCCGGTGGGCGGGTGTGTCGAGCTTCCAATTGGCTTGGGTTGCCCAAACATCGACCTTGGTCAATTGCGGGAGTGGAACGGGAAAGTGATCCCCCGCTACTTGCATAAAATACCCTTGACCCCAACCATCGGTCTTCAAAAGCCCCACCGAAAATAGCACCTCATAGGTGATGAACTTTTCTCCACCATCCTCCGTCACACCGGCAAAAGAGACCCCCAAATGTTCACCAATTGCCGTAATCAATCCCCCACAACAAATGACGCCCCCGTCTTTCTTCGTGATCCTATCCACATAGTAAGTAAAGAGGGTCCCATAATCGATTCCCTTCTTGTTGAGTAGGCACCACATCACGTTGAGCTCCGTTTGGGAGACACTTCCCCCATCGATACGAGCAAACATAAGCTGAGTCATGGCACGATGGAGGTACCTCAAGACGGGGTTGCGAATTGATGAAGACTTGGCATAGCCCGCTGCATGCTCTTGCTCATTTGTCATCGCCCCCCAAACCTCTGAAAATTCATATTCATTGTCCTCTTCGGGGTTGGGGTCGAAGCAATGGAAGATCCCACTAAGCTCTTCCATGGTGAGCGAGTGCCAACGGTTCCCTAAGCGGAAATCGATGCTAAGTGGAAAATTTTGGCGGCGATCCTTAGTGACCTTTAGCGAGCTTAGGAACTCGAGAGTATACTTTCGAAACGATGGCCACTTCCTTTGGAACATGTAGACGAGGCCATTCCCATCACCCACGTCGCACAACTTCCAAAAATCCTCCATGATCCCTAAAGTTTGGAGAGGGAAATCGTGGGGATATCTAGAAGGTGCCGTCTCTCGGGCCGACACTTTCTTCCACATAGCCTTTTGCTCTTCCGTGGCAAGGCTAATGCCATAGTTCTTCGCATTCTCTGGTTTCCCTTTTGATCCCATTATCCTACAAAAGAAATTACACTCTTAGAAGAGTACCAACAAGTAGGAGATCAAAAGTTCCCCCAAACTTGCATTCAACCAAGTAAAAAAGAAGAGATAAGAACTTATATGCAAGCTTGGGTACAATAGCATCCTAATTTCTAGCATAATAACATGTTAAGCAAAATCAACAAAATTAGGACACCAAAAAAAATCATCCCCCAACGTGAATTCATCCCCCATGCAGAGACGTATCAACCAAATATCCATAAGAACCAACAATCTCTACAAAATCACAAATATTGCAATTCATGGAAGTAATAATAGCCTAACAATGCTATGAACATGATTGCAACTTTTAAACACTATAAACCAAGAGAGAATCATCATTCACAACTTAATAATCACCAATCAAGCAAAATTTAAACCATAGAATTCAAAAATTCATACACATAATCATCCCCCATCATGAATTAAGAGATTCTACCGAACAATTCACCCAAAATAAAGCACAATCCATGGAAGAAGTAAAGCAAAACTCAGAAATTGAGTTAGGATTCATACCTTTTTGTGGAGAGAATTTGTAGAAGAAGAGCTCTAAACTTGGAGAGAATTGAGAGAATGATAGTGTGGGTGTGTGAATTTGGTGATTTATATAAGTGGGGGTGGTGTGCAAGGAAAGAATTTGAGAAGGAATGGGAAAAGGAATGGAAAACATACCTTTTATGGCTCACTCCCGTCTCTGGACTGCGTGTGGCGACCGCCGCGTCTCTCGTGGCGGGCCGCCACACGGGCCTTCGTAAAAAGCAATCCTGGCGGGCCGCCGCGGCCCGTGCAGCGGTTACTCTGGCCCGCCCTAAGCCCGATCCTTCCTGCACATGTTAACACACGTGTGGCGACCGCCGTGCTTTAAGTGCGGCGACCGCCACCCGTAATTTTTTTTTTTTTTTTTTTTTTTTTTTTTTTTTTTTAAAACAGAACATAACATAAAAAAAAAACGAGAAGATAAAAAAAAATAAAAGAAAATTGGGTTGCCTCCCAATAAGCGCTTTTGTTAAAGTCGTTAGCTCGACATGAAGTGGCCCACTAGTTGGGCGGATCAATAACTCGAGTGTTGAAAATTGGCATAGGGAGCAACTTGGTCCCTAGCTTCTTCCACCACTTGTACTTCCCCTCTTTGGTTTTGATGACGTATATCTCGGGGTCCTCTTTGGGTGTTTTCTTTCTCTTCTGTTTCTTCTTCTGTGGAGCAGATGTAGAAGAATTAGTATCACCCTTTTTAGAAGAGTATCTTACCTCTTTGACAATGTAGATAGTGGAGGTAGAAGGATCCTCCGCTTCAAAGGGATCTTTGGGCTTGGTCAAGTCGGTAGTCATGACTGCTCTGCACTGTTGTTCCATTTTTGCCCGCTTTGCCTCCTCAAATTTTAGCATCTCGCGCTCGATCTTATAGGTGGATTGACTATGATTATCACTGATTGTAATCTCGCCACGACCTACATCAATCAAAGCTTTGCAAGTGGCAAGAAAATCTCGCCCTAAGATTAGAGGGACGTTCTTGTCTACTTTCATGTCAAGCACAATAAAGTCGGCGGGAAAAATAAAATCATCAACCTTAACTAGGACATCCTCAATCATATCTACAGTCTTGATGGACGAGTTATCTGCCAACCTGAGTGTTACGTCTGAAGATTTGAGTGGCCCAATGTTGAGCCTTTCGTAATACTTCAGTGGCATGAGATTGATGGACGATCCTAAATCGCACAGTGCTTTGTCAACTTTCCCTTCTCCAATTCGGCATCTAATGATGAACTGGCCCGGATCTCTTTGCTTCACTGCCCTTTCCTTTTGGATGATCTCGCTGCAATGATGCGGTAGCTTAAGGTCGGCTTTAGTCGGCTTTTTCTTCCTCATTACCGCCTCCCTTAGTAGCTTTGCATACTTTGGTATCTCCTGCAACGATTCAACAAGAGGAATGTTAGTATGGACCTTGCAAAACATGTTAAGGAAATGCTTGAACTGCTCTTCAAGCTTGAACTTCCTCTTTGGCTGAAAAGGGAGTACAATCCCGTTGTGCCGCACAAGCTCCTGCTTAGTGGACGATTCTGCCTTGTCAGTGGCGGGCCGCTGCGGGGTGTGCGGCGGTCCGCCGGCGACTGGGCAGTCCTGCCTGGTTGGTGTCTCTGCCGTCTCAGTGGCGGGCCGCTGCGGGGTCTGCGGCGGTCCGCCGGCATCTGGGCAGTCCCCAGATTTCTGCTTTGCCACCCACTTCTTGTTAATATCATCCACTCTTGCTGCTGCCTTTGCTCTATCCTCATCTAACTTCTTCTGAATTTGCTCCATTTGAGTGGTAATATTGGTTACAGCTGCCGAGATTGTGTTCATTCCTTGCTCGAGGTTGTTTATCCTTGCTTCGACCACTCCGATCTTGGTGTCATTAATCTTCCTATCTTGCGTAATTACTTCCAAGATCTTCGTGATTCCTTGTTCATACTTGTCTTCCTTCTTCATCGGCTCAACCACTCCTCCTTTGCTAACATTAAATCCTGCAGGGGGTTGCAAGTAATTATTGTTAGAATAAGAAAGATTTGGGTGCGGACGGTTCCCATTATAATTATTGAAATTGCCGCCCCCCTGATTAGGGCGATAATTGTTATTGTAGTTTCTGGGACCGCCTCCTTGCACGTAGTTTATTTCTTCCACAGTTGATATAGCAGTTTCGGGTGCATTGACTGCCACTATGGAAGTTGCCGGAATTGGATCTTCCTTCCTCGAGATGTCCATTTGATCAACCCTGACTCTAAGTTCTGCTAACTCCTTAGCAAAAGAACTTTCTTCGGCCTCTTCTATGGCTGCTACTCTTCTCGTGGCATGCCTTTCCTTCGACCACCCCCGACTATTGGTGGCGAACTCCTCGATCACCGCCATGGCATCCTCTCCTGTCTTTCTTAGAAATCCTCCATTTGCGCCTGAATCAAGCATAGCACATATTTTCTCGTTAAATCCATTATAGAGGATTCCTACCTGATGGTCTATGGAAAAACCATGGTTTGGGCATTTTCGAAGAAGAGCTTTGAAACGAGCAAATGCCTCATAGAGGGGCTCGTCATGGCCTTGTGTGAACTGAAAGATCTCACTTTTGAGCTTCAAAATAGTGCCTGGCGGGTAGTATTTGTCGAGGAAGGTAGCTACGATGTCCTTCCATGTGGAGACCTTTTCTGGTGGCATACACTCAAACCACTCTTTAGCAGAATCAATCAATGAGAATGGAAAAAGTCTTACCCGTATGGCATCGTCGTCGACACCATTTAATTTCAGAGTGTTTGCTATTTCCACGAATCTAGAGAGATGGCGGTTAGCATCTTCAGTCGCCCTACCTGCAAAAGGAGTTTGCTCGACCCTTTGGATAAGGGGCATGCGTAACTCAAAATTGTTAGCATCAATACGAGGGCCGTTAGGAAAAGTGATCATATTCCCATGATTGAACATGTTCATCACAGGTAATGTTTCTCTGTTCTTCTTTTCCATGGCTTCTCGGGCTGCTCTTTCCGCATCTCTCTCATCCATCAGCATCTTCACCATCTCCTGCAGCTTCTCAATATATGTTCGGTTACCCATTGTTCCTGATCCTTTTTCACTTCTTATTATTCTACGAGTTCTTTCAAGCTCTAAATCAAGCGGCTCTAAGATGTACTTCCCAGAACGCGTTCGCATACAAAACCTGCAAGACTCGAAAACAAAAACAAATTAAACTAAAAAAAAAAATTAAAACAGAAAGCAATAAAAATCCAAAGTAGTAAAACTATCCGTTTGAAGATATCACACCAAAGTGAATTGTCTTCCCCGGCAACGGCGCCAAAAACTTGATGCACTTTTTATTTGCACTATAAATACCTGCAAGTATACAGAGTAGGTATAGTATAGCAAAAGGTTAGTACCGGGTATCGAACACGGGGAAGATGTACACAAAGTGTCTATCTCCTACTAGAACTCAATTACTATCTGGAGAAACAAGAATTTTTTTTTTGTAACTTTTTGAAAACAGTAAATATTAAAAACAGTAACCAACTAAAAACAAGGCAAATCACGGAGAGAAAAGTATAGAGATAAGGGGAATTCCAGGGATGTGCTTTCGCTTTATGGTTATACAAATTCCAAACTACAATACCCTAGCACAGTTAATACTTTGAAAGGACGAGTCACCTAGCTTATGCTCATGCGATACAAACGTTGATTACTAACATTAGGGTTGTCAATCCTAACACGTAACTCCAAAAATCTCCTAAGACCCTTGAAAAGTCCTCACTCTCAATTAACAGTGCCGTTTTAAATGAAGCTAACTGTAGTGTCTACTAAGTGGATCTAACTCGCTAGAACTCTGTCACAGTTATGAAGCAAGTTGTATTGAATCATACATAATTGTGTCACTCAATTATGAAGCATCATGATTAACTTAGGGAAGAAACAAAGTAAAAACAAAACGGATATTAAATAGAAAACAGAATTGTATAACCAAAGTTGCTACTAACACATCCCTAGAATCCTATGAGTTTAGTTACACATGACTGAATAAACTAAAAACATAGATTGAAGGGAAAGCAATTTGAACATAAAACTAAAGCAAATAAAACCCGTAGGTTGAATCCTTGTCGTTCTTGATGTTCTTGAAATCCTTCTTCAACTCCTTGCACAATTGAAGTACTCTAGCTTTTGATCTCTATGAATATGTTCTTGTTGTGTGTCGGAAAAAAAACTCTCTTTTGATGAAGCTTGAGGTCCTATTTATAGGGGAAGATTATTCCTCATCATAGAAGGAAAAGATCTTCACAATTTGGTAAATCTTGGAGCAAATCTAGGGCTGGTCGGATTTGCCGCCTTTCTCCGGCGGGCCGCCGCACCTTGGCCGGCGGTCGCCTCGTTGGAGTCCAGAGACTCTGACCCTTCGGTGGCGGACCGCCACATTTCCTCCGGCGGTCGCCGGGCGAGACTCTTCTCCTAGCGTAAATTTCCGAGGCGGGCCGCCACATAGCTCTGACCGCCGGGCGCCGGCGGTCGCCGTACAACTTCGCGGCGGTCGCCGGTCGCCGTCTGACTCCAGATTTCCAGACTATGCGTTTTTACTCCCCTTTTCGGCTCAAATATGCACATTTCTCACAAAACACGTCAAAATACCAAAATGTATAGAATATGCAAATAATGGACATGTAGAGTGATTTTGATAACAAAAACGGACCAAATAATGGCCTTAAAACAGTGCAAAATCCGGGTGTATCATGGTGGCCTTAGCTTCTATCCACTTAGACACATAGTCCACTGCAACCAATATATACGTGTTCCCACAAGACGATGGGAACGGTCTCATAAAGTCCATTCCCCACACATAAAAAATTTCGCACACGATCACCGGGACCTGAGGCATCTCGTCTCTCCTTGAAATTTCCCCCGTCTGCTGGCACCTCTCGCAACATTGGCAGAAATCAAAGGCATCCCTATTTAGCGTCGGCCAATAAAAACCGCTGTGCAAGACCTTCCTCGCTGTCTTCTTTGGTCCAAAGTGGCCTCCACATGGTAAGGTGTGGCAATGAATTAACACATCTCTTTGTTCCCATTCAGGAATGCAGCGTCTAATCACTTGATCTGAGCACATTTTCCACAGGTAAGGGTCATCCCAAAAGTAATATTTAGCTTCACTCCTAATTTTCATCATCTGGGCCCGAGAAACTTCGCCTGAACTTGGCATCTCTCCGGTGACCAAGTAGTTGGCTAAATCAACAAACCACGGTTTTGCATTTAGTGTGTGCTTCCCCTTATCCGATTCCCCTAGACCGGTCAGAGCCAGTACTGCTTCCCAGTTAGGTGGTCTAGGAAATTTCTCCAAAAGGTACAAATGCTCCTCGGGGAAGGCATCGGGTATGGCCTCTTCTGTTTTCCCCTGATGTATTCTGCTCAAGTGATCAGCTACTCTATTCTCCGTTCCTCTTTTGTCTCTTACTTCCAAATCAAACTCCTGCAAGAGTAACACCCAACGGATTAATCTCGGCTTAGACTCTTTCTTAGACAGCAAGTACTTAATCGCCGCGTGATCCGTGAAGACTATAACCCTCGACCCAAGGAGATACGGTCGAAATTTTTCAAACGAGTATACGACCGCCAACATTTCCTTCTCCGTGGTGTCATAATTTTTCTGAGCCTAATTCAGCGTCTTGGAAGCATAGAAGATCACATAGCTTTTTCCATCAATTTTCTGTCCTAGGACAGCTCCCACAGCAAAATCGCTCGCATCACATATTATCTCGAAAGGATGGCTCTAGTCTGGTGCCCTGATAATTGGTGCTGATAACCTGTCCTTAAGCAACTGGAACGCCCTTTCGCATCCTTCGTCAAAGACGAATTCCACATCATTATGTAACAACCGAGTGAGTGGTTGCGCGATTTTTGCAAAATCCTTGATAAACCTCCTATAGAACCCTGCATGGCCTAGGAAGCCTCTCACCTCTTTTTGGTTCGTAGGGTATGGTAATTTTGATATCACATCCACCTTTACTTTGTTTACTTGAATACCTCTCTCATAAACCACGTGACCCATGACAATGCCTTCAGTCACCATGAAATGGCATTTCTCGAAATTCAACACTAAATGCTTCTCTTGGCATCTCTGTAACACTAGATCAAGGCTGGCTAAACAAGTATCAAATGAGTTCCCATATACGGTGAAATCGTCCATGAATATCTCAATGCATACTTCCAACAGATCCGAGAAAATGCTCATCATACACCGTTGGAAAGTTCCCGGTGCATTACACAATCCAAACGGCATTCTTCGGTATGCATAGGTACCAAAGGGGCACGTGAATGTGGTTTTCCCTTGTTCCTCTAGATTAACGTAAATTTGGAAATAGCCGTTGTATCCATCAAGGAAACAAAAGTACTGTTTGCCAGCCAGTCTTTCCAGCATCTGATCAATGAAAGGTAGGGGAAAATGATCCTTCTTTGTGGCTTCGTTCAACTTCCTGTAGTCGATGCACATCCTCCATCCTGTCACTAGTCTGGTGGGTACCAACTCATTCCTTTCATTCTTAACAACCTGTATTCCAGATTTTTTTGGTACCATATGGACAGGACTGACCCACTCACTATCAGGAATGGAGTAGATAATCCCTAGAGCAAGCAATTTTAACACCTCCTTTAGGACCTCCTCTCGCATGTTCGGGTTCAGTTTCCGTTGTGCATCTCGATGAGCCTTCGCACTTTCTTCTAAACGAATGTGGTGCATACAAAGATCCGGACTTATTCCCACCAAATCTGAGAGAGTCCATCCTATTGCTTTCTTGTTTCTTTTGATGACTTTTAATAACTCCTTCTCTTGCTCCTTGGTCAGGTTGCTGTTGACTATTACCGGAAATGTCTCATCCTCCTCCAAGTAAGCGTACTTGAGGCCTGGTGGAAGTGTCTTCAGCTCCTTTCTTGTTCCATTCGTCTCCTGGGGCAAGGGATTTTTGTCCGTATTTTCTGGTGATGCCTCCTTCCCAGACCCAGGAGATGTTTCCAGACTAGCCACGTGAGCTAATCCCTTAGATTTGGCTGACTCAGGACTTCTGCAGAATTCCATAATGGCCTCCTTGAGTTCTTCATCTGTCAATTTCGTTGTGTTCATTGTTGCACACCATCCTACAACTTCTCTGTCAATCGAATGACTCAACTCCGAGTTGTCGATTTGTTCTTGTATCAATTCCGTCTCAAGATACTCTTGGACTAAAGGGTTAATAACATCAATAGCATAGAGATTCTCAACATCTAAAGGCCTTTTCATCCCCTCATCTATGCTAAAGGTATACTTTTCCCCGTTATAGTCCAAGCAAATTGTTCCATCAAAGACATCGATAATGGTCTTAGCGGTACGCAAAAATGGTCTCCCTAAAGTTACCCCACTGGACTCAGCAGACTCATTATCATTCATCTTGATCACATAAAAATCAGCAGGATATAGAAAATCATGCACTTTGACTATAACATTTTCCAACACTCCTTCAGGGCAGATGCAAGTTCTATCTGCTAACTGGATCACTACCTTGGTAGCAACCATTCTCACCCCAGTCAACTTCTTATAGATCGAAAGCGGTAAAACATTTATTGACGCCCTTAGATCACACATAGCATGCTCGACCTTGATATCCCCTAGAGAGATGGGTAATGTGAACATACCTGGGTCGGTGCATTTTGAGGGCATCCTTCTCTTTTGTATCACAGCAGACACAGTCTCCCCGATCACAATCTTCCCATCTGGCTTGGTCTTCCCTGCAATAAACTCCTTGACAAACTTGCTGAAGGCAGGCATTTTAAGGGCTTGCAAGAATGGCAGGTTGATTTCCAACTTGCTAAAAATCTCCATGAGATCCTCTATATCATCCTTCTTCTTCTTCGCTTCCCCTCGGTATGGAAATGGTTTTGCTCGCTTTACTGCATTTGTGGAAGTCCCAGCCTGGGTTTCATCAACTCCCCTGTTCCCTTCCTTGCTCACTCCTTCCAGTTCTTGGTCTAGGAAGAATGGGTCTCTCGGTCGAGGTAGGGACCCCCCTAAATCTCCCTTCTGGAGGTCATCTTGAACAAGGCTTTCCCTGGGTCTAGGGTTATCCCCTTGATGCATCTGGCCTTTTTGTCCTCCACTGACCTGCACGGGTACTTCCTCGTCAATCTCCATAGTCGGCCCTTCATAACCCCGCCCAGATCTCAAGGTGATTTGACTAATGTTTGCTCGGTCTGGCGGTTTGACGGTGGCGGGAAGTTTCCCTTCATTCCCTCGCATCTCATTCAAGGAAACTGCGATTTGGGACTGTTGCTTTGCCATCATGTCCATGGCAGCCTTATGTTCAGACTGAGCGTCTTGCAATTTGTGCACCACGTCATTGTTGGAGTGCAGGTTACTCTGCATGAACTGCTGTGAATTCACTAGATCATGTACCATGTCGTCCAAACTCCTCTGTGGTCTGGAGTTAAATTGACCAGAATTTGGTCCTTGACCTTGGTTCTGACGATAGTTACCTTGATGATTGTTGTATTGGTTGTTAGACCCTTGATTTCCCTGATGGTTGTTGTACTGGCTACCAGACCCTTGATTCCCTTGATGATTTGGTTGGGAAATCTGGTAGTTCCATTGGTTATTCCTCTGATGAGGTGGCACATAGAAGCTCCCTGGGTTGTTCTGATTCCTATTTCCCCAATTAGTATGGTCCTGATTCCTGTACCCCAGCTGCAATTGCCCCTCTTGACCTTTCCATGACCAGTTGGACTGCCTCTACGGAGGGTGTGCATAATTCGTGAGCTGAAGTGGGGGTGGCTGGCCTTGATCATGGTCAGTCCATCTGAAGTTTGGGTGAGTCCTCCATGGAGCGTCCCTCTGTCTTCCTTGGTTCCAACTTCCGTCGGGATTCCAACTTCCCATCGAATTTGCCTGAGCTTGACACTCCCCTTCGCAGGGATGACTGTAGTATGGTTGAAGTTGCCTTTCCTCCTGACCAGGGGGTTTCTCAATTTCCACTGGAGCATGCGGATTGTATTTCTCAATTGCATTTAGCAAGGCCTTTTCCAGTTTATCGATCCTATCTTCCACCTTCTTGTCTTCTTGTTCCATCACTGCATTGGCTGATCCTCTCCTCAATATGCTTCGCAGGTTATCATAGGCCTTCTTCACCTCGATCAGCCTTCCCAAGGTTTCCCGAGCTTCACTTGCCTTATTCTTGGAAAAATTTCCCCCGCTCGAGGAGTTCATCAAGTCCTTTGATTCAGGGTTTGCACCTTCGTAGAACAGATAGTAAGTCTCCACTTCTATCATCCTGTGGTTCGGACAAGCAACCAGCAGCCCCTTGAAACGGGACCAATAAGAACTCAGAGACTCATCGTATTCTTGTTTGCACTCCGGAATCTCCTTCTTCAAGGCATTCGTCTTGTTCGATGGAAAAAAGTAATCCAGAAACTCTAGTTTAAAATCCTTCCACGTGTTGATCGAGTCCGGTGAGAGCCTTAGCAGCCAAGTGTTCGCCTCCCCTTTGAGAGCAAACGGGATTGCTCGAAGACGGTAGACCTCCTCTGTTGCCTCATTGGGTCGCTTTTGAATGCTGCATAGTTTACTGAACTCGTTCAAAAATTCATAAGGGCATTCGTTCCTACGCCCAGAGAAAGTGGGTAGAACTCCGAGTACATTCGTCTTGATATCGATCGACCTCCGTCGTGGGTTCGAGACTATAGCATGAGCGGGTTCACCGTCGGGATGTGCGGTGAGTGACCCTATTTCCGGATCGGGATTTAACAGATGAGCCATATTCGGGTCTTCCTCCTCCTCGGTCTCGGAATGCTCTGGTTCTGTTAACGACTCGGGGTTCTCCTCTGTCGACGAATTCCACTCTTTTTCACTCTCTGACTCGAACGGGAATGGATCCTCCGTCCTCAATCCTGATCTGGTGGTGATGGTAGATGTAAATTCCTTGACTCGCCACCTGTATTGGCCACACCCTGGCCCAGATGAGTTTGCCCAACTTCCAAAATGGAAGCATGCGTTCATAAACTGTCAAGGAGAAAGAAAATAACAGAAATTAAAATATTTACACCAGATCCTTAAACGAAATAACAATAAACGTTGCAAGAAAATTAACTGCTCAACCACCAGATCTAAGAAAACTACTCTAATTACCTAGACCTAGGAAACAAACTAACTGTGGGGACCATGACTGAAAAAGCAGGGTACGGACGAAAAGCTGGCAGAATAACTAACTCGAGTACTAACTAACAGCGACATCATCTTCTTCAACCAAATTGCGTAAAAAAAACTCATAAGAAAAACAACATGAACGAAATCAGAACAGAGCAAACTAAATCTAAATCAAATTGAAGCATAACAATGAAGAACTGAACGGATCTACAGATGCTAGACGAAGTAAAACAGGAAACAAGCAGAAAACTCAAATCCATCTAACAACTTCCTTTTCTCACTTTGGATCCAACCTCAGACGCTAAATCCACTCCGGATCCAAGCGTCCGATACAAACTCCTCCAAACAGAAACACTTCATCACTTCAGATTTAAACAACAACCTCCAATCAGTCAATAAACCACAGATCTATCACCAAATTCCTAGATCGAGTACCACAACATCAAAATAAAACAGAGATCGACATAATACTTGTTAAAATAAACTCTCAGCAGCAAGATCTACGTAAATCAACTCAAAATATCACAACTAAACGCAACCAACAGAAGCGAAAAGATAACAAGTAACATCAACAGCCAAGTCGACTCCCGAAAGTGAAGTTCGACCGCAAAAGTGCAAAACAACTGAAATTAAAAGAGCTTGTATCTTCGTCCACACGCGGACGGTGTTGCAACTGAGACCTTCTAAAGAAATGAACCCTTTCGTAACCCTGACTACCCCAGATCTCCCATTCCCAAGTGTGTGTTATGTGTGTGAGCTAAAAGAGAGTGAAAAAAGTGATATCCTTGTGCGTTGCATGCTCTTCTATTTATAGGCGTTGGAGTGGGGTCCAGCGAGGTATAGATAGACTTTGTTGCCCTCAGCCACTGACTCCCTCCGTCACGCCTTCTTTTCTTTTGAATTCTGCTCACTTCACTTCATTCCTTTGCTAGCCCGTTTCCTTCAGCATTCCCTCGATCTAGCAATTTTATCACACACCTGGCTTAGGAAACATGTTAGACCCAACAAATTGTAACGCTTTTTACCATATAACCGATGCATGAAATTAGCCTTATCAATGATTATAGTGCATTATTTTTTCATTTCAGTGAAGTATTCCATGGTTAGAGTGAGGTGTTTGTGATCCATGCTTATAGTGCACTATTTTTTCATCTCAGTGAAGTAAAATGTGCATAGAGTGAAGTATTTTATGGTTAGAGTAAAGTGTTTGTGATGCATGCATATAGTGATCTGTTTTTTCATCTCAGTGAAGTAAAATGTGTTTAGAGTGAAGTGTTTGTGATCCTTGCTTATAGTGCATTGTTTTTTCAGTTCAGTGAAGTAAAACGTGCTTAAAGTGAAGTATTTCATGCTTGGAGTGAAGTGTTTGTGATCGTGCACTATTTTTTCATCTCAGTGAAGTAAAATGTGCATAGAGTGAAGTATTTTATGGTTAGAGTGAAGTGTTTGTGATGCATGCATATAGTGATCTGTTTTTTCATCTCAGTGAAGTAAAATGTGTTTAGAGTGACATGTTTGTGATCCTTGCTTATAGTGCATTGTTTTTTCAGTTCAGTGAAGTAAAACGTGCTTAAAGTGAAGTATTTCATGCTTAGAGTGAAGTGTTTGTGATCCATGCTTATAGTGCACTATTTTTTCATTTTAGTGAAGTAAAAACGTGCTTAAAGTGAAGTATTCCATGGTTAGAGTGAAGTGTTTGTGATCCTTGCTTATAGTGCATTATTTTTTCAGTTCAGTGAAGTAAAACGTGCTTAAAGTGAAGTATCTCATGCTTAGAGTGAAGTGTTTGTGATCCGTGCTTATAGTGCACTATTTTTTTATCTCAATGATGTAAAACGTGCTTAAAGTGAAGTATTTCATTCTTAGAGTGAAGTTATGTGATCCTTGCTTATTGTGCACTATTTTTTCACTTCAGTGAAGTAAAACGTCCTTAAAGTGAAGTATTCCATGTTTAGAGTGAAGTGTTTGTGATTCATGCTTATAGTGAACTATTTTTTCATTTCAGTGAAGTATTTCATGGTCAAAGTAAAGTGTTTGTGATCCACGCTTATAATGCACTATTTTTATGGTTAGAGTAAAGTGTTTGTGATCCGTGCTTATAGTGCACTATTTTTACGTCTCAGTGAAGTAAAATGTGCTTAGAGTGAAGTGTTTGTGATCCTTGCTTATAGTGCATTGTTTTTTCAGTTCAGTGAAGTAAAACGTGCTTAAAGTGAAGTATTTTATGCTTAGAGTGAAGTGTTTGTGATCTATGCTTATTGTGCACTGTTTTTTCAGTTCAGTGATGTAAAACTTGCTTAAAGTGAAGTATTCCATGTTTAGAGTGAAGTGTTTGTGATTTGTGCTTATGGTGCACTATTTTTTCATCTCAGTGAAGTATTCTATGGTTAGAATGAAGTATTTCACGCTTAGAGTGAAGTGCTTGTGATCCTTGCTTATAGTGCACTGTTTTTTCAGTTCAGTGAAGTAAAACGTGCTTAAAGTGAAGTATTTCGTGCTTAGAGTGAAGTGTTTGTGATCCTTGCTTATAGTGCACTATTTTTTCATTTCAATGAAATAAAACGTTCTTAGAGTGTAGTATTCCATGATTAGAGTGAAGTGTTTGTGATCAACATGTATGTACGCTATAAGGCCTTCAAACATCACTACAAGGTATTGAAACATCATAATAAAGCATATTCACAGTACAAGTACTCAATTATTAAAAAAAATAGCTTGTAAAAATCATCTGAAACTACATAGCTATGAACTAAATAAATAAAAAAGAATTTAACAGAATATTAATGTAAGTTATGAACTGACTATTGAATTTGAATGAATCGAATATGTTTACGGTGAACTAAATGACACATGTTATTAACTATATCACATTCTATAAAGTTTGCAATCATTTTTTCACATCTATGTCCATGTGTTTGCTACAATCTTCATAATGCCTTGATGTTGCCATGGAGTTAGTCAATGACTCATGGTTCATCTTCAACAACATTAATGCGCTGCAATACTTTGATCTTAGCCTCTGATTCAGTTGCTCTATACCCTTCTCTTCGTCTTTCTTTATGTATATCTGTAGCTTTCGAAAGATTAACAGAAAGTCCTATCATTTAAAGAAAGTAAATAAAGATTAATATCAACATTCAATACGAAACCAAAATAATTCACTGTAATCAGTATATACTTCACTATAAACACGATATACTTCACTGTGATCATAATATAATTCACTCAAATGGCAAAAAACAGTACACGCACATGTTATTATACTAGTTCACTATAAACAAAATATACTAGCTTTCGAAAGATTAACAACACGTTTTACTTCACTGCACTGAAAAAACAGTGCACTATATGCATGGATCACAAACACTTCAATCTAAGCATTAAATACTTCACTCTATGCATTACTTCACTGAAATGAAAAAATAGTGCACAATCACAAACACTTCACTCCAAGCATGAAATACTTCACTTTAAACACGTTTTACTTTACTGAACTGAAAAAACAATGCACTATAAGCAAGGATCACAAACACTTCACTCTAAACACATTTTACTTCACTGAGATGAAAAAACTGATCACTATATGCATGCATCACAAACACTTCACTCTAACCATAAAATACTTCACTCTATGCACATTTTACTTCACTGAGATGAAAAAATAGTGTACTATAAGCATGGATCACAAACACCTCACTCTAACCATGGAATACTTCACTGCAATGAAAAAATAGTGCACTATAAGCATGGATCACAAACACTTCACTCTAAGCATGGAATACTTCACTTAACTGAAAAAAACAATGCACAATAAGCAAGGATCACAACACACTCTAAGCATGAAATACTTCACTTTAAGCACGTTTTACTTCATTGAGATGAAAAAATGGTGCACTATAAGCACAGATCACAAACACTTCACTCTAACCATGGAATACTTCACTCTAAGCACGTTTTACTTCACTGAAATGAAAAAAGTAGTGCACTATAAGTATGGATCACAAATACTTCACTCTAAGCATGAAATACTTCACTCTAATCAGTATATTCTCATATTATGATTGGTCCGGACTGGTGGTAAATCCCAAGAAATCGATTCTATTTTATCTAAAGGATTTGGCATTGTCTGGTACGCAGCGATTTCAGCTTTCTCAATGTGATCTAACTATGTTTTAATGTGAACCATCAATGATCATCTGAAAATTATCTTCAGCTTCAGGCTCCGCATCTTCCCAAACGATAATGCCACAGAGATGAGATGACAGGGGGAGGCAGCTGCAAGAGGAAGCCGGTGGAGGAGGGCGTCGCCGGAGAGGAGGTTGATTCGTGTTCCTCCACCTCCTTCATGTAGAGAGAGAGAGAGAGAGTGTATGCATGAATGCGATGTGTATGTCAGAATATGGAACAAAGTTGATTTCCCAAATTACCCCATGCAATTTTAATTAATAGAAAATGGATACTTAATTTAGTCATTAGATTATTATAATGAGTGGCTGAGATTTATTATCTAGTTATACACTTAAAATTAGTTAGACCTACTCCTCTATATATGTATTTGTATGTTTATATGATAATCATAGATTTTATTAATAAAATTATGCAAAGATAATCAATTAATTCAATCACTCAACCTAAATCAAAATTTATAACAAATTTATTTTCGTAATTACATTTAATTTGCATGATCATAGATATTAGTTTTTTTATAGATTTATCTCCATTAAAAATAGTTTCATAATTATAGTATTATGATTCCTAAATTTGGGGGATTATATATAACAATTATGCGTGTATAATTTATAGATATAATACCCAAAATTTGTGGGAATATTCATGTCTCAAAATCTTGATTCCTTATTTTATGGGAATATGTATTTTACATCATTACTAACCCCCGTCATTTTGAAGTGTTATTATATTGAATAGTATATGCATGCACAATGATATATATCCATCTTTACTCACTTGGTTAGTGTCGCTGATTGGGATCGAATGTACTTAGAATCAAAACCTCTAATCACTTAACAATTAAAACTTTGAACTTGGCCCAGCCCGGCCCGGCACAAACATGGGCCTGGGCCAGACTGGGCTTAAATACTGTCGGGCCTTACTGGGCCCGGCTCCAGCTGGGTCGGCCCGAACCACTTGACATCTCTACTTGTGCACATAATTATTCTATGTAATAATAAAATCCTCTCTAAACATGATCAATGAATGTTCATTTATCAAAGGCATAAATAAGCATGTCACTAAATCATCTACTCCATGATTTAATCCCATAATTCCATATTCAAATGACAAATTTTAAATTATTATCTTACTTACCAGAAATTGGTCTAGAGAAACTGAGTATTACATTCGCTCACAAAAAAATATATGGAGTACTAGTTTTATCATTTTGGATTTACCACTAAAATTAGATCAATTCTAAATATAGAGAGTTTTAAACCATTAAATACTACTCCCTCCGTTTTACAAGAATATGCTCTATTTCCTTTTTAGTCTGTTCCACAAAAATATGCACTTTCCAATTTTGGAAACTCTTTTTTCTCTAATAGGGGAGACTCATTCTCCACTAATAATTTAATTACCTTTTCTCTTTACCGTTCTCTTACTTTACCAATTTTGTATTAAAACTTGTGCCGAACCCAAAATGCATGTTCTTTGGTGATGGAGGGAGTATTAATAATATTAATATAGACCACATAATCCACTAACACTACTTTCACCACATTTTCCTCAACATTCTTTACTTTACTACTCTATTTTTTATGGATTGAGCCTGTGCCCAAGGTTACGGTTCGGGCGGTTAACCTCAAAACCGTACCGGCGGTTACGGTTCCGAACCGGAACCATGAGATTCAAATGGAACTGAAACCATCACTTTTAGAACCGTGGTTCGGTTCAGGTTTTAAAATCTCGGAATCAAAACCGTGCCGGAACTGCCGGTTCCAAGCGGTTCCAAACTTGAACCGCCGAAAAACCGTGAAATGGAGCCAGAAACCGACGGTTTGAAACCATGAAAAATCGTAAAAATCGCAAAAAAAAACTGGCGGTTTCTGAACTGAAACCGTAACTGCTGGTTTTGAAACCGGAACCGCAACCATGAAACATCGTCGTGGTTCAGTTCCGGTTTGATAATTTCTAAAACCGAAACTGACAGTTCCAGAACCATGAGCATCTCTAGATGAAGGTAGTATATCATCACTACCATCTATTTGGAGCGTAGAACGAGCATATAGTATAGTTTAATTTCATAATCAAACATTATGTAACCCGTAAGATCCGATCAAAATGTGTTGACCGACGTCTATTCCAACAATTATTTCTCATTATATCACATAAGTCGACTTTGTCAAGCGGAAATTCTAGTACATGATCAAAAGTTTCAATATCATCCAAATAAACTGACATATGATAAGAAATATTGGAAAGTAATTTTCTAATTATAGAAAATATGGTAGATCTATATGGAAATCGTGAAATCAGAATTGTAGGCTGCGGAAATAAAGGTTGGCATTCAAAGAAGAACAAAGAATTTCCCTTATTTTCCTGCAGATTTAAAGCCACAACCACAAAAATCATTAAATTTCTTGCATGCTGACTTCACATATACATGTGCATTACATCCATTTCACAACAATATTCTCTCCTTCCATCACCGTTTAACCTTGGGATTTTTTTTTCAAAAATAAGTGTAAGTACTACTACTTGTTATTAGGGGTTGCCAAAACAGGTTACTCGCAAGCATCCGCACCCGACAAGTCAGATACCCGTACCCGATTTCAGCCAAATTTATTGCCTCAATATCCACCCCGCAATATATCGGGATTACCCGATATCCGTGTCGGGTATCCCGTACCCGACATTACGGGTACCCGTACCCGACCCAAAATAAATTTGTAAACCTTTTATTGTATTACTAAAGGGATTTTATTAACGTATTACTAAAGAGAAATTGATCTTTTAATTAAGACCTTGTATTACTATCATGTTATATTGAATTGAATTTTTATTGTCTCGTGTCGCTATCGGTTATTATTGGGTCTTATTAACATGACGTGAATCGTGTGCTTTCGTGTTCATATCATATTTGTGTCATGTTGGGTTTGTAACCATTCCACATCGGATGAGTAAAGGAAGTTGAAAACAATGTATAAATATTGTTCAACCTCAATTACTTTGAAGCTGTGCGGGTGAGCTCAATCCAAAACGGATAATATCAAACTAATGTGTAGTCGACTATCATAATAAATGTTATCAGATCCCCGGATAACTATAGGGTCAGGGGGAGTTGAAGCAGGTAAGTATTGTTCAACCTCAATTAGTTTGATTCTTTTTGAAGTGACCAGAAAATATCAAACTACTATGCAGTCGCAGATCCTAACACGCCCTATATCAATTGTGCCGTGTTCGTGTCGAGCAAATATATATTGGGTCGTGTTCATGTGTGGTCTTATAATGTGTATCTTGTCGTTATTGTGTACCCAATAACAACCCAATACACACGATTTTAAAAAAAAAGAAAAGAAACTTATATTTTATATAAAATAGATTAAATAATTTTAACCAATATCTTGCTATAAATACATGTTTATGAAGGTCAGTGAAGAACAACACATCCTCCCAACCTAAGAAAAATGAAGCTACTACTCATCCTCTTATTGATGCTATTTGCGTCGGCGATGAGTGGCGCAACCCCAAGAAATGGGCTAAGTTCATCCAATTACTACTCCACCCCGCCACCACTACATGGTCATCAACCACCTCCACCCTACTACCATCACCCTCCGCCTCCAACGTATACTCCTCCGCCGCACCACCACCATGCCCCTTCCCCAAAGCACACTCCTCCGCCACCTTCCCCAAGACATTCCCCTCCGCCCCATCGCGTCCATCCACCAAAACATGCTCCACCTCCGCCCAATCATGGCCATCCACCACCTTCTCCAATATATCCTCCTCCTCCCCAACACGGCCATCCTCCACCTCCGCCCCATCACGGCCATCCGCCACCTTCGCCAAAACATGCTCCTCCGCCACCTTCTCCACCTCCGCCCCATCACAGCCACCCGCCACCTTCGCCAAAACATGCTCCTCCGCCACCTTCTCCACCTCCACCCCATCATAGCCATCCGCCACCTTCGCCAAAACATGCTCCTCCGCCCCATCACGGCCATCCACCACCTTCGCCAAAACATGCTCCTCCGCCACCTTCTCCGCCTCCGCCCCATCACGGCCATCTGCCACCTTCGCCAAAACATGCTCCTCCGCCACCTTCTCCACCTCCGCCCCATCACGGCCATCCACCACCTTCGCCAAAACATGCTCCTCCGCCCCGTCACAACCATCCACCACCGTCACCAATATATGCTCCTCCGCCCCATCACAACCATCCTCCACCTTATGCTCCCCCGCCACATCATGGCCACCCACCACCACCTACACCAAAACATGCTCCGCCACCATACACACACTCATCACCCCCTCCGCCACCGTACTAATCTCCTCATCCGTTGCCGGGTGAAGTAGTTTCTCCGAGAGGGGCCAATAAATGGAGGCGATTACCACTTTAGTTTAGATCAAGATCATACAAAGTGGAATATATATAATTATTATAGTGGTGTATTTTGCTTTGTATGTAGCCACAGCAATAAATTTATCAAACTCCATAATATAAGAGCAGCCGGTTAATTATGAGAACTAATTACCATGTTTTATTATATAGCGACTATGTAGTTATAATACATATAGTTACAGAGATCAACCCTAAACATCAAGAGATAAGAATAATATTCTCACAGTTCATTTGAAATTTTATAAGGGCTATGTCATCGACAAAAGGACCAATCTGAATAATTTAATAATGAACAATGCCGATATTCAGCTGATAATGATTAATATGAAAATCCAACTTTATGTTAAAATAAAAAATGGGAGACTTAGGTACAACCGTTTGCCACGATTTTCTATAGAAATATTCTTATAACCTCATGTCATAACTTTTGTAAAAATTGAATTATCCCTCACAAATTCATTTAAATTGAACAATTATCTTTTAACAATAGTACAAGCTATAGCCCAGTCGAAAGCAACCTGCAAAAGTGCTAACAACCTAATTTCATACTAATATTGTGGAATATAAGTTCAAAAGGGAAATCGTCCATACTCTAAACTAACATGTCACGGAAAAGTTATTCAAGTACAACATTTCCTATCCATAATTTCAAAAATAGCAGGTATCGTGCAACAAGCAAAATTTAATAAAAAGATGATAAATTGGAGATACAGAAATAGAACATCAATCGCCCCAGTGCAACTTCACAAAACCAGCAACAATTTACAATTGTAATTGCGATATATAGAAGTGTATATACACAGCCAAATCATAAAGTCGTATAGAGAAAATTAAAGATAAAAAAAAGTCGATGAAAATTAAAAATACAGAGCTTACGAAATAAGTCCTTCCGGAAAACCTCAGGACAGTGATGAACAAGATCACCTAATTCATCCCGGATGGCACTGGAATGCTCACATCTCTACATTCTGCACAGATTAAGCAGCGGGCTTCTTCTGAGGGACACAGATGATCGAGAACCTCTGTAGATGGCAAAAGAGCATATGATGTACAATTGTAGGGAAAAAGTTAAAGACGGTCCACATGATCAATACTTGAATAAGAAGCAACCAAATGCCTATGAAAAACCCTACAAAACATGCAGCATACAGTAAATCCTCAGCTCATACAGAAATTTATTCTTGTAAACCCCATTACTGCACAACAAATAGCATGTTACAACTCCTCAGGCCTTTTTCGACCTATCCAACCACAATAGGTTACTTTAGGAGTTCTTATCAACCACTCCTTTCGTCCAACGAAGATGACCCACTTCCATTTTTAGTTTCCTAACCAAGATGACTCACTCCTGAAAATGGAATCACTTTTACTTCCACTTTATTCTCTCTCCAAGTGCACACAAAATAACAATGCATAAAATTCCGAGTCATCCAAGGAAGGGTTCATCTTCCATGGTTTGGCGGGAGTTGTATTTATCTTATCGTTAAATTTTTATTATTTGAATGGCCATATTAAGCTTTACTGATACAACACCACTTTATCCAGGCAATGCTGGAGAAGGGCATGAAAGTGGAAACATATATGGTAAGAGAACTCAAACTTAGAGAAGTTGAAAATGGGGTCAGCATTAAGCCATTAAGACATCTTTCATGGAGTAGCAGTTAAAAACAAAATCTGAAAATATCTACTTATCTAGTAACCAAACAAATTTGAAAGGATGATCTCAAGTGACAGTACATGATGCCAACCAGATAGGAAAAGTTGATCTGTCACCCAACCATAAAAGACACGAGGACATATAGAGGTAAAAAATTAAAAAAAAAAAAAAAGAAAAAGGAGGCTGCTAGTGCCATAATATGCAAGGTTCAGAATAGATCTTAAAGGAGTTTTGACTGATATCTTACTGAGTTCTATACTACCAATCAATCATCAATTTCCACAAGGGTCACATGCCTCCATGTGAACTATGTTATTCATTCCTTTTTAATTTTCCTTTCTTTTGGATAAGGAAGTGCTGTTAAGGAAGCATGAGAGACGATAGCAAACAAAATCACCACAAACCTGGGCAGCCAAGGAGAACTGGGACAGGTGTTATCGTACTAGCTTTTACAAGAACCGCTTTCTATCAGTTGGTTTCAGAATCTGAAAAGAGCACATCAAACTCTCATCAACACTCATCATGGCACCAGCATTGTCGAATTCGCCACAATAGTTGGGAGCAGAAAATATAGTAACTAGCTGCCTATCGGCGAAAAATTCATATCCATCTTCTACAACCTGCTTAAGAAAATCCTCAGTTAGATGGCAGAAATAATATAAAATAGAATTAAAGAAAACATTACAAAAGAAATGGAAAAAGCAATGCCTGGTGAGCACGACACACGAGGTCCATATCGTGCTGCATCAAAAATTCAGCGACCTTATCAGCACCAAATGTGTATGAGACTCCCCTATCATTCATTCCCCAACCTTTCATTTCTCTACTGGGATCAGACCAAAGTAAATCACAAAGCAGACCAGCATCTGGGACATCAGACGGACGAGGTAAATTTCTTATTTGGTCCAAGTTTGTCAGGTCGGGAGAAAGCCCACCATGCATACAGAGTATTTTATCATCTATAAGAGCTGCCACAGGAAGGCAGTTAAAACAATCAGTAAAAACTTTCCAGAGTCGAACATTGAATCGACGTTTACATTCATCATAGAATCCATATATCCTATTGATGGAAGCACATTCATGATTTCCTCTTAAGAGAAAGAAATTCTCAGGATACTTGATTTTGTAGGCAAGAAGAAGGCATATAGTTTCTAAACTCTGTTTGCCGCGGTCCACATAATCTCCTAAAAACAAATAATTGGCCTCTGGTGGAAATCCCCCATATTCGAATAGCCGTAGAAGGTCCCCATATTGCCCATGAATATCACCTGAAATTCAACATAATTTTCAATCACAATTTTCAATTAAATTAGAAAAATAACAAGACAGTAACAAGCATATACACACAAATCCGAAAACTTTTAATCCCTTTCAATGTCAGGGAAGTAGAAAACCAAGTAGCTTGGTTACTTTTCATCTTCCTAAATATTAGCTCCATCTTACATGCTAAGTGAGATTTCTCCAAGGTGTGCTAGGGGCTAAATGAAACAATAGGAGCACAAAGAAAAATTAATGCAGCTATATGCTACTGATTTGTCTTAATAAGAAATGACAAATGATACTGCAAAATACGCAGATTCTTAGTTTATTACATCCGGTGACGACACGACTAATTCGCAACAAATAAAGAAACTAGCTTCTTGCCTAATAGCATGATTCAAGGAATATCATTAGTTAAACATGGTGTTTGCTCCTATGACCTATCAAAAAAAATTAAAGATAAAGAAAGAGTAAAGCATGTCCTGGCTCAATAAAGGCAACATTATACATCGAAATTAGCTTCATGAATCACATGACAGTAATAAAGATAATTAAACTAAAATCTTTACATCATATCAGCATATAAACATATTCATAAGCTTATGCATGAAAACAATGAGGGATAGTATCATAGTAGCAATAAACATGAAAGTATCCCAGAAAAAAATATCTACTAATTTTTACTACAACATCATTACGAAATCAAAGGAATAAACAATACATAAAATCATTAGTCACAAAATCATTGGGAATCAATGGCAATCATTCATCCTGCCTTTTCTCAGGGTCACCCCGCATTACAACTAACATTTCACCAAAGATGGTAGAGACTAGGAAACTAAAAGATGTAGGGGGAAGAGACAATTTTTGAACATTTGGCATAGCCATAAAATTTTGGCAATATGGGGGTAATTCCTCCACCTCTGAATCAGATGGAGATTCAATCCAGCCCATAAAACACATATCCTATTTCACATAACTCGCAAGTATCAAATTTACAATTTCACACAACCAAAAATTCGATCAAAAATCATATTCAAACTTGAAGAGTTGAGACAGCAAGAAAACCACCGGTTTGTAAAGAATAAACAACACAGACTCTGAATTGTCCAAACCTAGGCATACGTATACTTCTTAAAATGGCTAGAAAAGGTGCAGATACGAAGCTTCAAAACATGAAGTGTATGATTTCGTCACCATAGAATGTGATATGGAAGCAAACTTAAGAGTAGGTATTCACCATCAGTGCAGCTAGAGCAGACGTACAGCATCCAACTCATAACTAGCATCCAGCCATTTTTATCAAATGCATAATTGGTGAAAACGTAACGCATGTGGGGTCAAGGGTCGATAATTTCGCTCATGTTTTTGGTTTAAAAATAAAATAAGAAGAAAATGCACTCCATTCGAACTACATTCCATAACTTAGGTGCTGAGATAAGTTCGAAATGAGAGGGTAATGCCCTTCTTACAAACAAAATTCCTATGCATGTTTTAGATTGCAGAGAATGCAGCTAATGAAATATAGATACTGTTTCTACATTTAATCCACCCTCTTACAACCAAAAATCAGACAACCAAAGCCATTTTACTAGCACGAAACATCATAATCAAATCACATGCAAGTTTAGGGCGAATTAAACGTATATAAGAAAAACAAGTTCTAAAATGTAAAAATCACATCTCGTGGACCATAATCCGATTAAGAAAAGACCCTAACTTTGAGGCTATATTTATCTATCATCAATTATTGATAAAAAGGTAGGGCCAGGCAGAACGCAAAACAGAGTCAAAAACGAAGAAATTGTTATACCGCATATCTTAATCGGAGCTTCTAGCTCGAGAAGATTAGGCTGAGAGAGGAAGATTTCCCGAGACGTGGTACAGAGAGCACGGATCTCATTCTCGGAGAGCTGCACCTGACGCACAGTCCGCGCATTGCGGAACTCGAGCAAGCGATTAATTATGTCATCCAACAAGGCAGGCTCTATCCCCTGCCCATTCGCCGCCATAGCCTTGGCTCACCTAAAATTTCTTCCGCGACAAACCATAGATAGGAAAAGAGGGATGAAACCCTAGGACCCCAATCAAGAAAACAAATTCGTCAGCTCTTCATGGCGAATAGGTGGATGGATAAAAGGGAATCTGGATTCAGGAAGGGAGGATTTGGAACAAGAAAAATGATTTTTTTTTTTTTTAAAAAGTAAAAATGGGAGATGAGGCGGAGGCTACTATATCCTAACCTATAGATATATAATAAAAAATTTAAAACAATGAAATCATCGTTGCAAGCCATAAATATTAAATACCCTGTCTCTCTTGATGGAGATTTTGGGACTGGACCCACCCTTGCTCACAGCCTCTGCAATTCAAATTTAGTGTGGTCGATGAGTATGTTACAATATAAAACCAAGGGGAAAAAAACCATGTAAACACACTTTGCTTGTACGAGCATCCACGATAGGACGCCCTAGTCAATAGCATAGCACTAGGACTAACTAAAAACATCTTCTGTCACATACTTACTACCGCATGCCACATCATCGGAACTTCCCACATCTCAGTAATAGGCTAGCACTAGGACTAACTGACGTCCTAGCCAAGCAAACAAATTCACAAATACGAAATTAAAAATTCGACACGAATACGGAGAAAGTGCAACCATTTTATTTCATAAAAAAAATATACATTACATAGTTCAAATTTAAAAAATATATAATTAATTCATTTTAACTGTTGGTGTTTATCAAATATTCAAAAAATGAAGTGCAATGAGTTTTGTAAATATAAATAAAAACAATCGGCTAGATAATCGCTAGTCTGCGCGATCGGCTAGCACTAGGACTACCCGACGTAGTCCGCAGATGAGAGCTCGTCCTACTTCGGGACGTCAGTCGCCTTAGCTTAACGCAATAGTGGACATCCCCATGCCCTTCCCGCTAGTCCGTGCTCTAGTCTACTATTGTGGATGCTCTAAGAAAAAATGAGCGAAACCAAAAAGCTTGTGCTAAGGCATGCAACCCGGCTCTAAGTGGTCCATAAGGATATCAATTAGGTTAATCACTTAATTGGTTTGGGTTCGAGCCAACTCATTCAGGTTGTTAGCTAGTTGAGTGCGGACTATTCAGGATATGAATTTTTTGAGTTATAAATTTTTCAACCCTAGCCATAATCCACCGGGTTACGGTAATACATCGGGCTATTCGGGTTAAAAAGCTTTTAAAACAATCTTTCGTAATCAAATTTTTTCCTATGTAAAATGATTCTAAATTTGAGATATTTTTTTCTCTTCTTGGTTTTTAACTTATATAAAATCTTCAAATTCATGATTCTCCTCAATAATAGTTGGAGATAGGTCTATCATCTTGATCAACTAAGATATAAATAAAGATAAATCAATTTATTTTGATTTATTGCATAAATAATAATAAAAAATAATTAATTTAAATTAAAGCTCGTGTTAGTGTCATTATTTTGGCATTGCTCATAATCACTTCTTATAAAAATTATAAGTATTGTAATATCCCAAAAATAAGTATAGATAAAAAATATTATATTTAATTGGGATATTGTTAATATTAAGTTGTTTGATAATTTTTGAAAATATTATATAGCACAATCACGTATATGCTGAAAATCATTTGAAGGATAAGCTAACTTCATTGTTAAAAGTGATCTATTTACATAGAATTCAATTATAATGATATAATGTTACTCCCATGAAATTTATGTATTGAATTACTACTTATATTTAATATACCAAACTTTATGAATAGAAAATGCACTACGTACACTTCTATTTCTAGTGGAATATATGCCACATAATTTTGTTATAAATAATAATTTTTGTGTTGATTGGCAAAGCATAATTGAGTCGGTTATTGAATATTAAAATTATTGTATGATAAGGAATTATCTAGAACAATTGAGATGCAACAAAGGTAAAGTGGCAACCAACATAACTAATGGATAAAGATGGGTTTGGATAGATTGTTTGGTAGGAGATTAACAATAAAAATTTGACAATTTGATTGTGGAGATGAGGGTTGGAGAGAAAGAAAAAAAAATAGAAACATAAATTTCACTCATACCCTCTCTACCGTCGCCATCTCTGCCAAGTGCCACCAGCGATGTGGCTGCCGGTGTACGTTCTGCGTCGTGTCCGTCTTCGTGCCTCCTCTTCTCCTTTCTTGCTGCCCACGAGCACTCCGCGGAAGGAGATTGAAGCTTAAAGATTCAATAATCAAACTTCCATTTTTGTCAAAGAAAGGGGGTGAAATCAGGGAGTAATTGATAAGGTGTAATAAGGGTAACTCTGGTGGCGCCCCTCCACTAGCCCTTCCCATAAAAACTGCATGTCATGTCAGCACTAGCCTTTCTCATTCCACTGCCACATCACTAGCCCTTTCCACTAGTCCATCCATTAGCCCTTCCCACAATTAAATTAATTCACAATTAAAATTAAAATTCACAGAAGACATAATCCGACACGAATACTAACGGGAAATATGAAAATTACATTAAAAAAATTACATAATTAAAAAAATTACATAATTTTAAAAAAAACATAGTTTAAAAATAAAATTACATAATACCATCGGCTCTCACTCCTCCTCCTCCTCCTCGTTCCCATCGCCCGTGCCGCTGCCGCCTCCGACGTCTCCGCCCCCGATCTCAACGCCATAATCATCAATAGGAGGCAGCCTTAAATCGCGCCGACATTGGTCGACCACCTCCTTGCACAGCCTTTTCAACACTGGATCTTGCGTGCTATACCACTTCATAGTGCTCTGCATCAGGGTTTTCGTTTGCTGCACGCGGGCGAGGCTGTCGTCCTCTGTGGCTCCTGGGGCCTCCGATTCGACCTCGTAGGATCCGTTGCCGCTGCCGGTACCGCCTCCCCTCGTCATCCGCTGCGCAGCCTGTTGCCCCATCGGGCGACGTCGACGGTGAGAGTCTGTTCGTGGTAGCGGGACCACTTCCTCGGCTTCGGAGAGCTCGTGCGAACCAGCACTGCTGCTGTACTCACTGGAAGAGTTGATCTTCGTCCGCTTCCAGCCCGATTCGACACCAATCGCAAACTTTTGGCCTTGCCTTTGCTCCTGCCCCTTGCAGCAGGCCCCGCCTCACCGGGAGTCTCACGGATCGGCGATAGCCCCAATTCCACTCCCAGCTGCTCAAAGGAGAAAGTCTCGATGTCGGCGTAAACAGAAGTAGGGGAATCATCGGCCAACAAATCTATATATGGCCGATAGACAGATTCCCTAGGGTTCCTCGGGCTCCTGTGTTGCATCGATCCACCCACCAACAAATTCGGCGGCGTACCGCCCATCCCCACCGCCCCGGGCATCATCCCTCCCACCCCCGCCATATTTGGCGGCATACCGCCCATACCCGCTGCCCCTGGCATAGTTCCACCCGACCGACATATTTGCCGGCAAACCCGCTGCCCCTGGCATCATCTGACCCATCTGACTCATCCAAGTGTACATATTGTAAAACATTTGGGGAGTCATCGCCGGCATACCGCCCATCCCCGCCATCCCCGCCATCTGATTCATCCCCTCCATCTGGGGATTTATCCCCGCAAAATTTCCCTCCGATCCGATGGGAATCGAGGGTGTGTTCCCTCCGCTCGTGGTGGGGGAGTTTCTATTATACTCCATTGTAGTATAAATGAAATTTGTAGATTTAGAGAGAGAAACTTGTCAACACAAGTGGTGTGAATGAAATTAAGTTGGGGGAGCCCTATTTATAGAGTTTATTTTTTTAAAAAAAAAAAATTTTAAATGTCGGACGTCTGACCGGGACGTCCGACCTTCACCACAGTGGTGGACGTCCGGTCAGACGTCGACGGGAGGGGCGAGGCCGTCGCAGGGGCACACGGGACGGGCGTGGGCGGCCGTCCCGCCCACTATGGCGCCCGTCAGGTCGCCCGTCCGCGACGGGCGAGTGAGAAGGGCGACGGTGGAGACACCCTAAGGAGTAATTGAAGAGGTATTGCTAAGATAAGGTATTTTACTATCTCGTGTTATTTTTATAGTAATTTATAAAATCAAGAAAATGGTAAGTACTCCAATAAATAGTAAGATTTTCAAAAATTACGTTGTTCTAATGCTTTTGGAGTATTTTCTTGAAATATGGATTTGTTTTGTGATTTTAAGATAATAATAAGCATTCTTAAATTATAGTTTCAAGAGTATCATATTTTATTTATAGAGTGATGTACAGATTGGAAACTATGTAGTGCACAAAATATATATTATGATTCTAATTTGAATATTTTGAATGAAAATATGAAATCTAAAGATGATTTAATGCTTCATAGTATGATTTTATTGGAATTTGTGATGACTATTTAATAAGGGCGGGTTTGATAAGTTAATAATATCAAGATAGAGAATTATATATGAACATTTCTAATGGTTTGATATCATAGATAAGCTTAACTCAAAGTCCAATATAAGACAAGGGCCCTAACCAATCTTACCAAAATTATAACTTTAACCATGTTTATGTAACCCACCAATTTGTCAAGTTAAGCCATGTTATATAATATACTTTATAAATTTAGATAATTTCTTTTCAATCAAACATCAACCAAAATAAATCATATATTTACATATCTTGACATAAAGCCCGTATTTTTTATCTTGTTTTACTAATTTTCTCATATTCCATCTTTTTTATCAAACGAGTCCTAAGTATACTTTGGAAATTTACGAAGAAGACTAAGTTATGTGTTCAATTAACTATTTAGTTGAATTATGAGTGCTTTTGACTAAACAAATGAATTCTAGATTTGATTTAGGTTACGTTGCGAATTTGCAAAGATTTATTTGATGAGGTTAAATAATTAGGAATTTATGGAGATGAAGGAGAAGTTAAATTACTATAGTGAATGAAATTATTTACATCTTTTTGATCTTGGAATTGTGATTTAGAATAAATATATGTGTACTATAAATTAATAGTTGAGACTACATGAAGTTTCAAGACCAAATAATAACCAAAGTTAAATAATATAGTATGCGTCTATGCGATCATGCTTATAAATGTTGTCTAATAACAACACAAGAGACTTGAATGTTTCACGTATCGTTTGTTTTAAATTATTGGACTTTAATTTTACAACACTTTATGATACTGAAATTGCGACATCTTTTTTTTTCGACCGTCAAATGAGTAGGGGTTGTTACAAGTATCTTACATGAATTATTGTTAAACAAGATAAATTTATTGAGATTTTGATGGGATAATTCTCATTTTTATCTTGATTGGCTTTGATAGTGGTAAACCTATGGTGGCGGATGATGGGATTATGGAAGAATGGGTCGATATGGAACTTGAAAGTTGGTAGTGTGCAATCGAATAGAAAGGTGCGGAATGAAGATTGAAGAAGATAAATAAATCGTGGAAATTCAAAAGTACAAGAGTACTTTTAATTAAAAACTACAATACATTGTGCTGACCTGTAACCTGTTTGGGCCGACCGTCAACCCTAACGGGCTATAACCCATTTTGCATGTTTTTAATTTGAGTTGTGAAAGTACATTCCTTATCCACTAATTTTATTGGGCTATTCAAGTCCACCAACGAGTTTCGGGTTGGATTGACATCCCTGACGGTCTATATCAATTATATTATAGTTGAGTTGTTTCATTTATTAGCAAAAATAAAAAATAAAGTACTACTCCCTCTGTCCCTGAAAGTTCATCCCATTCGGCACAAAATTTGTCTCATTTCACTTTTTACTATTTTTGGTATTGTACTTCATTTCTCTAACTCATACCTAATCACATTTTATTATAAACTAAGGGTGTCTCCAATGGCGGACGTCCCGGTAGGACGTCGCCGACGTCCGACCGGACGTCCGCCGTAGTGGGTGGGAAGGGCGCCCACGCCCGCCCCGAGTGCCCGTCGGATGGCCTCACCCCTCGCATCGACGTTCGACCGGACGTCCGCCATTGTGGCGAAGGTCGGACGTCCGCAATTTTTAAATATATTTTTTTAAAAAAAACTAATTTTTTTTTCTACTGCTATATTTTAAATTTTTTTTTCCGAATGATATATGTTTTTTTTAATGAAATATTCGTATTTCCCGTTCGTATTCGTGTCGAATTTTAATTCCGTAAATTTTAATTTTAATTGTGAATTAATTTAATTGTGGGAAGGGCTAGTGGAATTCCTAGTGGGAAGTCCTAGTGCAATGGGAAGGGCTAGTGATGTGGCAGTGGAATGAGAAGGGCGAGTGCTGACATGGCAGGTAGTTTTTGTGGGAAGGGCTAGTGGAGGTCCTAATGGGAGGGGCGCCACCTAAGATACCCTAATATATAAAAATGAGACCAACAATATTTAAGGGAGGAGTAACTTTTTTAAGAGTATAATACTGTACTTTATTTTAATTTATATATTATTCTCTTTTTGATTAATTAATTAAATATATTTTTTTAAATCAGTGTTTAAAATAAATGCATAAATAATGGAACGGGGTATGGACATACCCTTTGTTCATATCACAAAGGCAAAAAAGCAACAACAATCAAATAAAGACGTAAGGCCTAAACAAAGAATCATTGGCGATGATCATATTTACACTCCTATTCGCAAGCGAACTAAAATGGATATAATGATTCGACAATATTTAGGGCTTGTTCAGTGTCCTTTTGATTGGGAATGCAAGATACAAAAACCAATGTGATTTGAGGGCATGGAGCCCACAGAATTAAAGGAGAAATCTTTCGTTCAGTGAGGAGGATATAAAGTAAGTTAGCAGATTTGTGAATTTATAATCTATACTCATATAAGAGGAGACTTGTTTGGAAAATTTACAGAACTGCCACTAAGCCCACATTTAGGCGGGAAACGTCATAAAATTTTGCCAGCATCTTGTCTTAATTTTTATTAGTCAGTTTGCTTAATGTGAATCTTATGTGTGATTAGTTTTGTATGGACCGATAATTCTCTATAGGGTTGCAGCCTATTTCTATTATGCTTCCATAGGCTTATAAAATACCACTATTCTATTACAATAATCTATTTTTTTCATTCTCCAAAGCTGCGACTGATTCCCTTCAGTTACCAAGATTTTTGCCTGTGAAAAAGAAATTTTTTCCCTCCAGTTACCAAGATTTTTGCCTGTAAAAAAGAAATTTTTGAAATGTTAAATGCATATTCAAAACCTTTTACTTTTATGAATAAAAAAAAGCCTGAAATTCGTTTTCTAAATGAGAATCAGAAAATATTACCTTAATGAAGTTATGAAATACTCCCTCCGTCCCGCTTAAGATGACACGTTTTCCTTTTTAGTTTGTCCCAACTAAGATGACACATTTCTTTTTTTGGTAACTTTCTCTCTCCAATTAATACACTCAACCACTTTTTCTCACTCCTATTAAAATATTCATCTTTCTTTATCTCTCTACTTTAATACTTACACTTACATTCTCTCTCTCTAATTAAACACTTTAATCAATAACTCCTAAAACCTCGTGCCGGCTAAGCAATGTGTCATCTTAGCCGGGACGGAGGGAGTAATACTTTGTCATCCAAGATTTACTTCCCATTGCAATTTGTCCCTGAAAAAAATAGAAAAAAGTTTCAAGTTGTGTAAACCTTAAATTCAGATACATAAATTTGCAGACAATAGGCAATATATTGATCCCTAAGATTAACATCTAAAGAACAGTTTTTTAATTGTTTTGAATGCATTAGTCATTATTTAGAGCAGTGATATACTATAAATTAATTTGGAAAAAGTAGATATTGAAAATGTTTTTTTTTTAACTAAGATTTGGAAAATATGGACATCCAAATAGAAATCTTAGTAGATAAATTAATAAATCTACATCCATTTTTTAGATAGAGTATTTCGTACCTTGATATGTTTATTCTGTAGATATGTGATTTTGTTGCTGATGCAGTAGAGTAGGCTTTAGGGAGGCCACGCCTGCTATGACATTTATGCCTCTTGGATGATGATTGCATCGTCAGAAGTGAGAGACACCTGTTTATCTTCTTCTTCTCTCTCTATTTTCTGCAGAGTGAAGAGTAGTAGAGGCGGCTGTTATTAGTTAGGGTTCAGTTTTGATATAGGACTTATTAAGTTCCATATAAATAACACAAGAATCCAGTCTAAAAATAAGAGTGAATTGGGCCTTAATTTATGCTATATTAGTGGAAACTTATGGAGTAATATTTAACGGGCCAAATTTATGACATGTTATTTTAATATATAATTTCAAATTAAGTGTTATTAAGTTATATATTTGTAGATATATATTTTATATACCATTTGAACTTATTTTACTACTTAATGTTTATATAGTTTGTAAATATCTATATTATTGTTAGAATAGTTGTATCAGATATTTCAGTGTTCTTTTTATTATTTGATTTTGTTTCTATTGTTTATTTCTGATTATTATAATCTAAAAGGTCACTCATAATGATGTTTTTATGGGAAACCTGGGAGCCCTATAAATACCCCTCTCCAACCACTCCTATAATAATTTAATAAATGCATTAATTTAATGGGCCTTAACTTAAGCTATATTAATGGAAACTTATAAAATTTAGTGGGCCGAATTTTGGACATGCTATTTTTTTAATATTTTAGTAAAATTACTATTAACTTATATATTTGTGCATATATATGATATATTCGATTTAGAAAATTTTTATTATATTAATATTTATATTAGTTAGTAAATATTGGTAATAATAACTGATAGTCTAATTGAGTATTTTTTTAGTGTTCTTTTTATTATCTTATTTGTTTTGTATACTTATTTCTGATTATCATGTGAAAGGTCTCTCATGATTATGTTTTTATGGGGACTTGTATAGTTTCTAAACACCATGCTGAAGAATGTGTGCTCTATAAATACCCTCTCTTAACACTCCCATAATCAGTTACTTTTTCCCTCTCAACTGAAATCAGAAAGCAAAATCCACACAAAAACAGTTCAGTTTCTCAACCCTTTCTTTCTTCTTCCCTAATTGATATTCATATTCTCCATAATCTTTATCTTCCTATATCATATTTATCTATTCTTTCTGAATGTTCCCTCTCTTTTCTTAATCATTTCATCTCTCTTATATCATGTTTTGAAGATGAACAATATGTGCACAATTAACGAAGTGTTCTTACCTTGAATTTGTCATTCCTTCCATTTGTTTTATGCTTGAAACCTTGAATGGCTCATGTAGTTGAGGTTTTATACTTTTTGTTCCTGCATTCAAAATGTAGAATGGAGATTCATTAGTTTTTCTGTTTCCTGCATTTGAGTTTATGTAGAATGTACATACTTACCTGTTATTCCAGTTTTCCATGCAATATGTGTTCTTTGGTTTCCATGCTTCTTGAAATTGTTTAAGATGATACCTGCAAAAAAATGTTGATGCATTCATTGACTGGAATAATAAAACTGTAATTATAAACAAGTTACAACATTAATTATCTACTATATCCATTAAATCCTTTATATGATTATATTCACTTATGTATTTTTGTTATCTCTTTTACTGCAGAAAATTCCCACCAAAGAATGGCACCTATAATTACCTTGGTTAATAATCTTCTACCTAAAGTGCCTACCTCTGTCATCAAGGTCCGTTGTGTCCGGCTTTATGAGAACAATTCTGGAGATAAGAATGATAAGACCTTGGAAGCTGTCTTCCATGATCGTGTGGTATGTTTTCTGACTTCTTCACATTCTGTAAATGAATTTATTATTAAAAAATATCACTATCATGGAGATAAAAAATATAAGAAAAACTGACTATTAATTACTTTCAGGTTTTTTAACATATATATTGTCATTATCTAAATTATGGTCATTTTTGTTAATAGGGCACCAGGATTCAAGCATCATTTCCAGGGTATTCATGCCAGAGTATTGCTGCTAAACTAAGTGAAGGAAGGATATTTTGCATTAGGAATTTTCTTGTGAGACCAAACAATCTCAAGAACAAGACCACCAATCACCAATTTAGGCTCACCATGGTTGCCAAAACTGAAATATCTGAAGTCACAGATTCTAAATTCTTGTATTCTAGGTTTGCATTTAAGAATTTTGATGAGATAGCAAGGCTTGACAGAGCTGCTGAAGAAACATTTTTTGGTATTATGTTTGCATATTTTTGGATATTTTGTAACTTTAAAATTTTCCAGATATTAACTTTTCAGTTTTGTAGATGTAATTGGAGTGATTGTTGCACCTGGGAGAGTTCTATGTCAGCCTAAATGTAGACTTATTGAGATTGAAATTGCAAATGAGAAGTAAGTTTGAAAACAATGTTGAAAATATCTAATCAAGGTTTCTGTTCTTATTAATCTTTTTTCCCCTTTTATTGCAGTCACAACAGGATCTTTTGCACAATTTGGGATGCAAACGTTGATTCTTATCTTCAGCAGTTGGAGAAAAGTAAAGGAACATTGCCTATAATAATTGTTCAATTTTGCCGGCCAAATATGTTTAGAGGTAATATATTTCACTAATATTTATTTTTCTGTTTGTTTTAGTTTTTTTTTTGTTTCTATTAGTTTTTTAATTTGTTATAATTTCTGTAAGTTTGTTTAATCATTATTTCAATAACTGTTTTTTTAGGTGAGATGCGTGTGTCTACACATTTTAATTCCTCCCAAGTTTTTATCAATGCTGGTATAAGTAAGGTTAAACAGTTTAGAAGCAAGTATGATAACAACTGTTATTGAATTTTTTAACTGTATAGTAATTATATTATGCCATTAATTTTAACATTCTTAAACTTAATTTATTGTTTTAGGATATCTGTGGATCCAACTTTCATGAATATGGTGTCATTAGGTGAGGTTGGACAGAACATAAACAGTGAGTTTGATGACCTGCAACTGAAGAGTCCGGAGGATGTCCTGTGTCTTGAGGTAGTGAATATTTTTTTATATATAATTTTGCTTTTTTTTTTGTTGTTATTACTTTACTGATTAAAATCTCAACTTAGTTTGTGTCTTATTCTTATTCACATAGTGGTTCATATTGGGTGTTTGGAAGGGTTATTTCTGTGGAATGTCACTATGGTCAATGGTTTTATGAATCCTGCAAGATTTGTGTGAAGAAGCTTGAACAAGTTGTCCCTGGGAAGTATTATTGTGTGCGTTGTAAGAAGACTTCTGGTTATGCCAAAAGGAGGTATTTCATTTTATTATTGTTATAGTAGTTTGATTAGTTTGATTAATCAGAGTTATAGCATTTTTTTAATTTTTTTAAAATTGAATATTTTGTAGGTACAGATTTGTTTTATATATTGTGGATGACACTAGCAATGTTTCACTTCTACTTTGGGATAGAGAGGCTATTCAACTATTGGATTTGAACGTTGATGATATTGTTGATGCGGATGAGGTATATATAATAAGAAAAAATGCAACAGTTTTAATAATTTTTTATATATTTTATAGTATCTTTTATTTTTGTTGCAGATTCATTTAACTCATTCCATTCTTAGACGGATGGAGGACAGGCTTTGTGGAAAGAATTTTCTATTTAAAGTTCAACTGAAGGATCATTTTGATTATCCAGTTAGCCATCCATTTACTGTGAATAAAGTCTGTAAAACTCCTGAAATTGTTGAAAAATATATTCCTGAAGGTTTTGTTTCAGAACCTATTAGTTCTCAGGTGAAGCTGTCTGATCTATTGTTTGGAGATGATCTTGCTGAGGTATTTCTTCTTCTTCTTCTTCTTCTTCTTCTTCTTCTTCTTCTTTCTTCTTCTTCTTCTTCTTCTTCTTCTTCTTCTATTGGTTTTATTCTGTTATTAATTTTTTTACTTCACAGGTCTCTCAGAAAAGCTTTCACACACCTGACTTGTCCAGTATAGAGAATGACAATAATTCTAAATGGATTGAGGAAGGCACTGTAAAGAGATGCTTGGATATGGAGTTTGATGCATGTGAAGATGACACTGATTTTGAGGCTCTCAAAAGGCAGAAAGTGAATGGTGGGGAGTAGATCCTTATAAAGATATTTGGCTTGTGTTTAAGTTTTGTTTTAGGGATCATCTTTTTGGCTGGTGGTGATTAGATTGGGGAAAATCTTTGGAGTTTCAATGTTTTGCCTTTTAGTTGTTTTGTTGACACATCATTTTAGAATGTTCTTAGTTTTTGCTGTTATGGTTGATGGTTTTTTCCCTTCAGTACTTTCTTTCTGAAGATAATGTTTTGGCTTTGCATCCTTGGTTCTGTTCAGATGAGGACAAAAGTGTAATCAGTTCTAATGGCTTTATTATTAATGAAGATTTGATTTTTAAGATACCATTTAATATTTTGCTTTTTAATGTTTATGATTAACTAACACTTAGTACCATGATCTGATTTTTATAGATCTTTAAACCCTATAATTTTAAGCATTTTAGTAAGTGCATATAAAACTGCTTTTACTTATTAAACCTTATATTTATTTAAATTATAAGGTTTAATATCTTAATTTACATACTTAGTAAAGTGAAATAATCATCAGTCTTAACTTACTCATTGAGAACTATATGCAAAATTTATAATTAGAGTATCTCTAATGGTTTATTGAACTTTATTCTATAGCATATATATGGCACTAAATAAAGGATTATCTTAGCCATATTCAAGATGCAAGGTTTTCAGAAAGTATTTAGAAGTGGATCTATATGAACATCTTTTTATGTTCTTACCTAAGTTACCAATAAATACAAATGAAAAATTTGAAGGCAATCTGCAATTTGAAGAGTTTTCCACTAAGTATCAATATATACTTTTGAGTTCAAGTAACATACCTGCTATATTTTGTAAATGCTTCTTCCTTTTGCTTTCCTGCCATTATCAGATTTGTTTGAATAAAGGTGTTTATCATATATATGAATTTATATCAATATGAATGTAGTTTAGGGCATAGATTTAGACCTACAATTTTGTTCAGTGTACCTCCCATTTTATCGTCTGCAAACCATGAATAGGTTAGTGTTTCAGTCCCATATGAAGTAAAATTTTTAGCTATGTTTCTTAGAAAACAGATCTGCTCTACATTAATTAGTCAAAAATTGAAACATGCGCATTGGAAAAAGATATTGATACTCAAGGGAAGAACTTTCTACCTTTTTCTGGTGATGGATAGGATTTCGTCTCCGTTTGCGTCTTCTGCTTGTCCGTGTTCATCGGTGCAGGCAGTTAGATACTTAGGATTTATGCTTAAGTCGCTGAATCAGTGTTTGAGGCTGTTAAGTTAGAAGCAGTGGAGGAAAATAACGCCGTAGACGGCTTCGATTTCACCGATTCTGGTGAAGCAGTGAGATTCGGAGGATTTAGGTTTCGTCGCCGATTCTGCGTTTGAGGCGCTGAAGTTCGCAGGAGTGGAGGAAAATAACTCCATAAACGGCTTCTGTTTCTTCGATTTTATTGGTTGAGGCGTAAAAGGTGGAGAGCGATTTAGGGTTTTGTCGATTTGGTAATGGTTATGGAATTTTCCATGATTTTTCTCTCGAACGGGCGATGAGTAGATGTGTTCGTCGCCAATTTGCTGTGAGGGTGGAGTTTTTTCGCCGTCGCCGGTGGCGTTTGTCGCGATTAGCTTCGAAGTCGGCTAGGAGGATAATCATCTAGGGCTGCGAAGTCGCCGTCGCCAAATTGCTATTTATATTTTCTTTAAATTATGTTATTAAATCATAATGTTGATTAATTATACTGATTAATTGTAGTTTGTTATTGTTAAGTGAGTAAGTTTAATGAATATCGTTTAGGCTCCTTCCTTTTCTTTTTTTTTTTTTTATCAAAATTGGGCCTTTTAAAAATATCAATTTATGTGTTGGACCCGTTTCAGATTAATGGAAATATTTGGGTTCCATTATTTTTTTGTGTGGGCTTCACTGATGAATTTAATTAGGCTGTTTTTAATATGATAATATTGTTTGGCCCATAAGTTCACCTTTTTTTTTTTTATCATTATTAGTATTATAACTCTCTACCATTATAATTATAAATTGTAGCAGTTGATAGGATTTTCTATTGTTTTCGCATTTTTATAATAGTCGTGCAAATTTCTTAATTCTTCCTAAATCGCGAAAGTTTATTTCTTTTTTAAAAAAAAAAAATATTTAATCACTCTTATTTCATTTCATGATCTACTTTACTCTCTCTCCTGCTTTTTTCTTTTTTCTTTTTCCTATTCTTTTACTTTCATTTAATCTATATTCAACACAATTTCTTAATCTTTGTGCCCAAAATTTTTGTACAAACTTAATTGGGACGGATGGAGTATACTTTTTCTTTGTGTAGTTGACGTTGGGGTATCCGTTCAGTGTCCTATAATTATAAGTGATAGTGTTACTACTCATCAAGGTGTATTTTTTTATTCACTGAGAATAAACACCAATTTTTATTCTCTTTAGTTTTATCTTATTTTCTTTATTGTTTAACATCTGTTTCGAAATCGTTTGGCCCGTGCATAGCACGGGTGTTAACGCTAGTTTTATTAGTGGTCATCTTTTTCAAGTTGTCCAATTTGGAAAATTTCGCTGTTAGAATTTTTGGGAGTTGAAAACAGAAGGGGTAGTTTTGTAAACTTCATTCCATTTCTTCACATATTTCTCAATGCTGCTACAAATATCAAGAAATGAATTATGCCCATTAATGGACTCAACAGTGCGGTCGTTATTTTACTCGAGGGCCATGGTCATGGAGATATATTACATACACACTGAACACCATAAATGCATAGAAATAAACTCAAGACATAATCCTCACTCATTCGGTTTTGACGAATTGCATTTGCATGAAATAATTATTGGAAGAAATGTATATGGTTGGCCCACCAGTTAGTATTCATATGTTGGCATATGTTTTACACTAATTGCACGTTCCTTGACCAAATATGTGCACGTGGTTGGACATCTATGTCCTTCATATTTTTTACAAATTTAACCTGCTACCCCCAACACATTAGACGCAGTAAAGCCCGAAAAAGTTGAATTTCATTTACCCACCAAAAAAAGTCTCACGCCTAGTTTTTCTAAAGCCTACTTTCAACAAGTGAAAGAAGCCAAAGAAAACATAAAATTTCTTTATCAATCTATTCATACAAAAAAAACTTCACGCAATAATCGATGGAATTGAGCTACTTCTAGTTCTACCAATCCAACTCATTCGTGGCAATTTTTTCATACCTCTCCCCTTCATTTGCTTCCAACTTTCTTGACTCTTGCCACCTCCCAACACTCCTATACACATTAGCCAAGTGCACATAACTTTGGTGACAATCCGGCTTCAACCCGATCACCTTCTTCGCGACCAGGGCTTGTTGTCGAGGCACAAGCCTCGAGCAAAACAGTCCAGAGCGTCGGGTCATTCCCAAACTCCGATTCCACAATCAAACCCTCTGCTTCCTCTATCTCCCCGGCACGCCCCAATAGATCAACCATATAAAGTAAGAAAAATTATATTTGCATAAAAGATACTCCCTCCGTCCGCGAATAAGAATCCCGTTTTTCTATTTTGGTCCGTTCGCGAATAGGAGTCCCGGTTCATAATTACCATAAATGGTAAAGAGGCCCCACATTCCACCAACTCATTCCACTCACATGTCATTTAAAACTAATATACACAAGTGAGACCTATATTCCACCAACTTTTTTCCATCCATTTTTTTTAACATTTATTAAAACCTGTGCCGGAATAGAATGAGACTCCTATTCGCGGACAGAGGGAGTAGATACGAAGAACATAGATGGAGTGATGATTGACTTACAAGACCCAGAAGGGGAAAAATGCAAAAGAAGAAGAAAACATCCATTTTAGAAATTCCATCGTTCCTAGCATTATTTCCCTTCTAAAATGTAAAATGTGTAAGAAAAATAAAAGTTCAAGCACTGTAATATAAAATATAAATATCCCTAAAATTTGTCTAGCTTAATAAAATAGAGTTAGGCCCATCGTTGTCATATGCATTTATTTATGGTGAGATTTCCAACTTCCAGTAAACAAGGCCATCATCTTATCTACACGTAGTATTATTATTTCAATTTATAATTAAATAATAGTCTTAAAATTAGTACTCCCTCCGTCCTAATGAAGATGACCTCTTTCTTTCCTTTCTTAGGCGGTATGAGATTTTATGCAACTTTATTTTATGTGTTGAGAAAAAAGAGTAAAGTAAGAGAGATAATAAAATAGAGATAAATGTGTTTCCATTTTAAGTAATGGATCATCACAAACTAAAAAGGAAAATGAGTTATCTTCGTAGGACGGAGGGAGTACTATTTGATTTAAAATGGTTTTTCTATTCTTTATTTTGGAAAATTGGAGAAGATATAGGACGCCACGTGGAATTGAGCATAAAAACGGATGCAAACCTATTTATATTCCACTCTCTATTCTCCCTTTCTGTTCCGTCTGATGCTCTTCCCCTCTCCACTTTCTCTCTCATCGCCGGCGATCTTCCTCTCTCTCTTCATTTCCTTCAATTCAAACCTCACTCCATTCAATTCACTTTCGATTCGGACCTTCTTCTCTCGCGTTGCTCGATTTCTAGAGTTTTCCGAACAAATGGCGAGCACCGGCACCAGCAATATCTACATCCACGTCATCGAGGACGTCATCAACAAGGTCCGAGATGAGTTCGTCACCGATGGGGGTCCCGGAGATGACGTCCTTGCTGAGCTCCAAGGAGTAATTTTTCATCCGCTCTCTTTTAAATGATGACATATTTGGATTGTTTTACTTCTATTTAGGGTTTAGTGATGGATTTTTTTGTAATATGTGTGATTTTAGGAGTGTGTTGGGATTTATATCATTGAAGGATGATTAAGTAGTTTCAAGGTTTTGAAATTGTTGGATCTGGGGCTGGAATAGTATTTTTTATTGTTTTTTTGGTCGAATTTTGCAGATATGGGAACTGAAAATGATGCACGCTGGCGCTATTTTGGGTCCAATAGATAGGTCGGCGAAGCAGAAAGCAGCAGGAGGTCCGGTGACGCCTAATCCCGTGCATGATCTTAACGTACCTTATGAAGGCACTGAGGAGTATGAAACTCCCACTGCTGATATGCTCTTTCCTCCGGTGAGTGCTTGGTATCATTGTTAATTGTGAGGTTATGCCTTGATTTTTCACTGTTGATGTTTTTGCTTGGGGCTTCCAGACCCCACTACAAACACCTATGCAGACGCCATTGCCGGGGATGGCCCAGACACCATTGCCTGGAACAGCTCAGACTCCCCTTCCTGGAACAGCTCAAACTCCTCTTCCTGGAAATGACAGCAGTCCGTACTACAACATTCCGACTGGTGGAACACCGATAACCCCCAATGAGTACTCCTCTAATAATGACAATGGTGGTGAAGGTCAGATGAGAACTGGAGGTGGAAGGCCTAGCCAATATATGGTAACGTTATACTGAACCTTCTTTTCTGGTGATGGGTGTGACCGTCACTTTTGGCTGACAATCTTGCTTTCTGCTGCCTCATTTTCCTACCCCTTTTCGTTTTATGATGAGAATGTTTCTGATTCTTTTTTTCATAAGTTTGCAAGCAATTTCTGCACCATCTTTACCTTTTGGTGGTAGGTAGTCATAGTTCAACTGAAATCTATATTTTACTCTTGCAGCAACCACCTTCATCTTGGTTGAGTCAAAGGCCACCTCTTGATGTGAATGTTGGTGAGTGTGATGGTGATGATTTATAACAATGCACTGTCTCTGCCCTAAGTAACTATGTAGGAGTTGGTGACAGTATATTAAAAGACTTATAAATTGGTGGAAGGCAATGTAATCTTCACTAGTTTCATATATAACTTGTCTTTTGTTGTAGCTTATGTGGAAGGTCGGGAGGAGGGTGACAAGGGAGCGCCCAATCATCCACCAACTCAGGTTGGTGTCATTTGGAGTTCATCTTTATTTCAAGCTTGTAATGAGTGTAGCCCGATCAATCGTAAACAGATATTATATAGGCCCTATAATATGAAAAAATTAACCATGTACAAACATTTCATCTATGCAAATTGGATTGTCCTATTTCCTTGCTAGAAGTTCGAAAAACAATCTCTTTTTGTAAAGGTTAAAGTGGAATTTTCTCTCTGAAGTATTCTTCTATCTCATCTAATTATTTAGTTTAGCATTACTTTTAAAGATAATACTGTATAAATACCCATTGTTTGCTCTTCTTTTATTGGTCAACTACATGCAAATTCTAATTAGAATTTAGACAGCAGAACATCAAAAGTAAATCACCTTCATAGTGGGATAGAGATTCAGTCAATTGAATAATACATGTCATGTGGTGGTGTTTTATTTAGTTCGTGTACCAGTAATCCCAGTAAACGTGCTTATGTCCTTTTTTGGTAGGTTACCCATTCCCTGGTGATTAAGTATGTGCCGCTCTATCGTATCTTGCTAGACACCCGTACTTAAGTTACAGTGACCAGATAGGGAGTTCATTGCATTTTAAGTGCGTGTATGAGGAACATATAATTAAATGTTGGAAACTGTTCGCCCCATTGACAATTGAATCGTTTCTTCCAAGTTTGTAGGATGTGATATTAATCCATGATGTCATGAAAATACAAAGTTACTGTCATCCCTTGATAGTATTATGTCAACTATTGTCCTACATATTTTGCAGCAACGACGATCTGCAAATTAACTAATTCAGCTGTCACCCACCCTCTTTCTGGTATTCTGTTTGAAGATTTTGATTGTTGTATATCCCAGAAACTGGGAGCAAGCTTATCCTGTGCATGCTGATTTTATAAATTCCCACCATCACTCTTGATCTGTTTATATAAAATCAATGATGTAAATTGTTATTCATTTCACTCAGTAAAGGATAGGAGTATAATAGTGAAGAACTCAATGCAGGATTTTTTCTTGATGCCTTCTGGAAAACGAAAACGTGAGGACATTCCTCCACAATATCATTCTGGTGGATATATCCCCCAACAGGATGGAGCTGGAGATGTTTTACCTGAGGTGTTAAAGGTGAAGTTTTGATTCTAAGCCACATACTAGCAACAGTAATGCTGCCACTAAGTTGTCACAGTATCCAGCCTCCAGGCAGTTGATTGATAGAATGTGTGGTTCCTGATTCCTGAATAAACCCCTATTTTGGTCTTATTATTTCAAATCGTTATTTGAGAAGTAGAAGATTGTTAACACAAACCATTCTGGATTAATGAGGCTGTCCAAATTCATCCTTTTTAACAAGTGGGTTCTCATGCACGATGTATATTTTTATACACAAGAAGTTATCCATGGTAGACCTTATGAATACATAGAAATAATTAGTAGACATTATAACCCTGGAAAATTGTGATTTGATTTTGATCTGTGATGATTTCCTTGCCTTTGCTGTGCTAACCTTTTTATTGGACTGTTAGGCATTTTGATCTTGTAGAACATTTATTTTCCTCTATTTGTAACTGTCACTTCATACTTTTGGCAGGTGGGTCCAGGGAGCATTGCACAAATACCTGTTCAAGAAGGATCACTGTCTTGTAGGATTCCTCAGTTGGATGGACCCATACCGGATCCATACGATGATGCGCTTTCTACTCCCAATGTGAGTTTACCTCTGTGTGAGTCTTATTGGTTGTAGCATTTGAACTAGCCTGCATTTAAATTCGGTGAATCTCTTTAGATTGTGATAGCCACCTACTTGTGGACATCCTTTGTTCTGCTCCTATGCAATTTTCTGAAGGGCTACTGCGATGGGGTGGGGGGTTTGACATCTGGTGTAAGGACTTCATATAAGCAGTTTTTGGGCCTCTCTGATTCCAGAACCGGTTGTTTGATGCTGCAAAACTTTGTATTTATCTTTGTTGACATTTGCTTACTATGTGTCAATGTGATTTGCTCTAAATGGAGGTTTCAGTCTTTTCCCAAACTCTTTTCTAACTATAGAAGCACAATTCGGTGATCTAATAGATAGCAACATACTAACATGTCAGGATATCTCTTGTAGTTGTCTGAGAGTTGATTCTCACAATGGTCCTACAGAAAAGTGAACTTTGCACGACTATCTTTCTGTCAGAAAATAGGATTAGGTTACTTAACACCACGGCCAACCTTCAGTTTGACTTTTTCTTAGAAACTACTGTAAATTTATGGGTTATACATTCCTGATGGAATTCATTACATTTGTATCACTTATAGTCTTATTTATACCCTTTACATAATTTAAATGATTATTACTCTTCTCTCTTTAAATGTATGTTTTTCTATACTAACTTGGTTCCTTGCGTGTCTCTTGAAAGATATACAATTATCAAGGAGTCATCAATGAAGACTACAACATTGTGAACACGCCTATGCCCAATGGTTAGTTGTCACCTAAATTTAGTACCTCCCCACATGTCAGAACTGTTAATGACCATTGTTAAGATGAAACCGTCTGCATTTCTAGATATGCAAGCAGCAACTCCTGCTCCCATTCCAAATGAACCTGTCGATGACGACGATGATGAACCCTTAAATGAAGACGACGATGATGAGTTGGACGATCTGGAACAGGGGGAGGATGTAAACACAGCACATCTGGTTCTAGCTCAGTTCGACAAGGTACAGAGCCTGCAAAATCATATTGTTTACTCTGGGTTTTTCTTCAATGACGATAATCTCATCCTTAAGATATGCTTGTATGATACACAGGTGACAAGAACCAAGAGCAGGTGGAAGTGCACACTGAAGGATGGCATTATGCGCGTAAATAACAAAGACATTCTGTTCAACAAGGTTAGGATTCCTTACCATTTTTCGTGGATGCTCGCTCCTCTGACCTGTTCTTTATTTGTGCATATGTTTTGTCTGAGTGGTTTTGGTATTGGGCTTTCACCAGGCGACGGGAGAATTCGACTTCTGATTTCGATGGGGAGAACAAGATTGGTTATTCACATTGTATTTGGTCTCTTGTACGGAACGCAAATTAGTGAGAGGAAATGTTTCGATGGTCACAATGTACAGAGAAGGGAGATTTTGGCTCCAACTACGAGTTTATAACTTTGAAAGGATCGTTGTATCATTTAATTTTTGTGTACGCGGATATATGTTATTGCTATCTTAATCTTCCTTTATTCCTATTCTGATATATTTTTAATTCGAGTTTATTTTAAGTATTAATTTAGTTTTAATCATTTTTTTAATTCGATGTTGATGCTATAGCAAAGTGGTTTACAAGGACACGTCGACGATGTAAGAGCATCCGCAATGGTCGGCTAGTGACCGGCTAGCCGATTCGTCGCGCTAGCCGAACCATTGCAATCGGCGAGCGCATCGGCGTGGGCTGGCCGATCGCTCGTCGCTAGCCGATCCGCTGGCTGATCGGCTAGCCGCCATTGCAGAGGCCCGATCGGCCAGCGATCGGCCAGCGCCGATTTTCGTTTTTTTTTTTTTTTTTTTTTTTAAAATCATATATAAACGCGATTTTCGTTTCATTTTCATTTGCACCACGGAGAAGAGGATTCTTTTCGAGATGCTCGAGAGCATGCGTGCTGATTTAGAGATCGCGACGAGGAGGCTGGGGGGTTCCGACGTGGGCTCAGATACCACGGGTGGCGGCAGCGGCGGCGGCGACGGCCACGAGGAGGGCGACGGCGACGGCGATGAGGAGTAGAGAGTGGCGGGGCTCGGGTGTTGAAGCCCTTTTTTTTAAAAAAAAAATCATGTACTTTTTTTTAAAAATCTTTGTACTTTTTTTTTAATGGAATGGATTATTTTTCCCGTATATGTGTCGTAAATTTAATTCCGTATATCGCAATTTTAATTCCGTAAATGTAGTATATTTTGAATTGTTTTTATTGCGGCTGGCCTATGGCTGGCCTAAATCTGACGTGGCAGGTGGTTTTTTTAGTGTTGCTGACGTGGCAGAGGAGAGAATGGCTGGCCTATGGCTGGCCTATTAACCATTGCGGATGCTCTAAAGACTTTGAGAGCAACGCCATGATGTGTAAATATAAATAAATAATATCGGAGAGAAAAATTAATAATGAAATTGAAAAGTTGAATTGTAGCATGACAACTAAAAATTATGAGACTTGTGTTAAATCTAGCCCAAGGGATGGTTAAAAGCAAAGTAGCAACGGCCGTAACCTTAACGACTTGAACAACGAAGCTTCATGCATGTTACTTCGTCCCTCTTTCAAATTTTAAAAATAACACTTTCAATTTAGTTTAAAATTTCGAAAGAAATTGCAATTGGAAGAAATATGGTGTCAAAATAACGTGTTATGATTTTAATTGCTGAAATCCTGGCAACAACATCAATACGTTTTTCAGTATATATTCATGGTATCCAAATTGTGATTACTTATTTCCAGCATTTATTTGAAAGCAAATGAGGCAGTGTCGCATCCCCCTATATTGAAATTTGAATATAGGAAATTATTGCACTTTAGTTTTTCAGTACAAATTCGTTATCATCAAACAATAAACCAACCAAATGCTACGTTGGGACAGCCTCCGGCGTTGCTCCATCATCCTCAGATGTACTTTCAATAACCTCCGCACTCTGCTCCTTCTCATCCTCTGCAAATCCATCCCTGTATCTATCGTAATTTGACCTCTCCACCGGTTTGAAAGGTCTCTCACCCAGCACACGCACCATGTCCTCCTGGTGAAGAGTTTCCTTTTCCAGCAACAACTCCGCAATCTTACCCACTTGTTCCTTGTGCTCCTCAATTAATTCAACTGTCCGTTTATACGCCGTTGTCACCCATTCGCGGACTTCAGTGTCAATCAGATTGGCTGTTTTGCTGCTATAGGGCTTGCTCATCTCGAATCCGTCATCCCTCTGGGGGAAAGAGAGAAGTCCGACTTTATCACTAAAACCATAGACTGCTACTTGTGCATACGTCATCTTGGTGACCTTCTCCAAATCATTCTGAGCTCCAGTTGATATTTTTCCCAGCATCACCTAGAGTTGGACAAGAAATTTTGCACCATTATATAAACTCACAGTGACAGGAGTAATGAGTGCACATATTTAGAGGTACTGAGCTTATATGATTGCTCAATGGAATAGAATAGTTGAATCTAAAACCTAACTAGAAGCTGTTCTTTATTGGTCATAATTTATTGAGTAATAGAGTTTCATGTAAACAAATCAGATATAGATATGAAGTAAGTTAAAAATACGGAAATCATATTGAGCCAAGGGGGCTCTGTTGTTTCCAAATGTCTGAAAAGGCTCTCCCAGATTATACTATTGAAAACAATACAAATTCATACTGAAAAGTGGGGTACCTGTTCAGCTGCCCGTCCACCAAGAGTCATGCAAGTCATATCAAGAAGCTGCTCTTTCGTCATGAGAAGATTCTCATTAGGAACATATTGAGCAAATCCAAGTGCAGCAGTACCACGAGGAACGATGGTGACCTTCAACAAGGGTTCTGCATGTTCTAAAAACCAGCCAGCCACAGCATGACCTGATTCGTGATAGGCTACAGTCCTGCGTTCAATCTTACTTACAACCTGTTCAAGCACATAAAAGCCGAAATTACCCAATATTCTTATCATGATAGAACTTTGCAAAATATTCAAGGCAAACCAGATGTCTTCAACTTACCCTATTTTTCTTCTCAAGACCACCGATAATTCTGTCTATAGCTGAATCAAAATGTTCCATTTTCACCTTTGCTTGCTCAGATCTAGCAGCAATTAGAGCAGCTTCATTGCAAACATTTGCAATATCTGCACCTGCAAATCCAGGAGTGAGGGCTGCTAGTCTCTGAGAGAAGTAAGAAGGTTCATTGTCAAGTTTAATCTTCTTCAGATAGATCTGGAATATTTGCTCCCGACCCTTGATATCTGGTTTGTCTATGCTAATTTGGCGATCAAATCGGCCAGGTCTCAGCAATGCGTTGTCTAAGATATCTGGTCTATTGGTGCCAGCAAGAACAACCACACCAGCAGTTGTTCCAAATCCATCCATTTCCACAAGCAACTGGTTGAGAGTGCTTTCACGCTCATCATGGGAACCAGACATCCCTCCACGTCCCCTTGCTCGACCAATTGCATCAATCTCATCTATGAATATGATACTAGGTGCGCATTGCCTTGCCTCTTGGAACAAGCTTCTTACCCTCGAGGGCCCAACTCCCACAAACATCTCCATGAAATCAGAGCCAGATATGGACAGAAAAGGCACACCAGATTCACCAGCTGTAGCTTTTGCTAGGAGCGTTTTACCAGTCCCAGGAGGTCCAACCAATAGAGCTCCTTTAGGGATTTTGGCCCCCAGTTCCTCATACTTTTTTGGGTTCTTCAGGAAGTGTACAAACTCCATAATCTCTTGTTTTGCTTCATCACAGCCAGCAACATCTTTGAAGTAAATCTGGAATGCAGATAAGAGAAAGTTAGAACGATAATGTTTAGCATCAGACTGGCGCCATATAATGAAAATGAGATAGCAAATAAAAAGAAAACCTTATTTTTTGCGTTCTTATCCATTTTCGTAAAGTGAGCTTTCCCAATGTTAAAGATTCCACGGCCACCCTTTCCGCCACCACCACCTACTCCGAATCCAGCTTGCATTTTCCGGCTTATAAAGAAAAGTGATCCCAATAACAAAAGAGTGGGAGCAAACCTCATCAACTCTTGGAGCCAGGCCCCTTCGGAAACATATGTAACGGGTACATAATCATGTGGGTCGATGCCCAATGCTTCTTGGGCTTCTTCCAATTTTTCTTCAAACGTTTCAACACTTCCAATGTTGAAGTAGTATTTATATTGACTTGTTTTTGCTTTTGGCTGTGTGTCGCTAACCGGAGTATCAAAGTCAGATCCTTCAGTTGAATCAGTGCTGCCACTAAGATTCTGCGGCGAGCTTCTTACATAAACTTTGGCAACAGATTTATTTGAAATAACAATATGGTCGACTAAACCTGGTTCCAGAAGCTTATTTTTGAACTCTTGGAAACTAATCTGCAAGTTAATAATGCATTGATAAGTCAATACACTATAATAATGAAATCCCGCAGAAACCGAATAAAAAAAATCAAACCATACAACATCAAAAGTACGCCACCTAATCTGGTATGAGAAACTACAAACCTTTTATACGACTGGTACAGGGAACATAACTAAACAACTAAAGATCGAAAAATATATTTAGATAATCAACCAAAAGGAAAATAACAGATTGATATCATATGACCTTCAGCTGCATAGTTTTCGTAGATAACGTAATTAAGACTTTTACGCATGTGTTTCTATGTTAAAACAAATTCAACGAGCATCACACAAAATAACAAAGATGCAAATTTGTAACAAATTTTCCTATTTAAAGCAATTTTTGTTTCACTTATAGCACGACCTCAAGAAATCCATAATTAAATATTAGTGCTAGGAAACACTTACCAAAAGTGGAAAATGCATTCATATTTGCAACCAAAAGTGGAAAATAAGGTTCATATTTGCACTTAGTGGTGGGAATAGAAAAAAAGAAAAGATAATAATCTACAAAGAGTAGCACCATTCTATTACTCTATAGCCTTACCTGATTGATTATCAATTTTCAGAATATTCAAAATTTATCATATAAGAATTTGATAGGTCAGAGACTCAAAACTACACCAATTCTATTGCTCCTGAATCGAGATCTAAAGCAAAGCATAGAAAACAGACTCATAAGCCTATAGCACTTAAAATACAATTTTTTCCAGTTAAATGAGAATGAAGAAATCAGAGAATGAATAAAGAAGGATGATAACCAAAAACAGCATTCGTAAAGAAATGCAAGTGCATGTTCACAAAAATTTGGAGGTTCAAATATCAGTTTTAATTGACTCATTGTATTCTCAATACCATAACAACAAATAAATTGCCCTAACTAAAAACTAGGCGAATTGCAAACCTGTTTCTCTCCATTCGGTTTTGACGAAATTGCAGAAGAGAACAACGCAATAACCAGTAAAGAAGCAATTATATTCTGGAGATCCATAGAAAATGTTATACTGATGCCGTCATCCTCAGATTTCTTCCCTTCCTCTAAAGATATAGTAATATTTTAAATTAGAAAACTCAACTGAGAAAGTTCCGTTCAATATTGTCATCAAAATTGAGCAACCAAAAACTTCCATCCCAACATCTAAAATTTTCATTCAATAAACAGCCTTATGGCCTGTATGATCAACAATAATGATCAAATGAACTCAACTATCAACATAGTGATGATAAAACTGTACAGAGACAAATGAAACTATGGAAACATTTACTCTCTAGTAAGTTGAAATCGTCGGATTTTAGGAATAGATTAAAAAATATTTTCTTTCCACATATAATCTATTCATCTGTCATCATGCAAAATACAAGCGACCACAAACCTTTTGATTGCGATTTCTGCTCACTCTTTTTCGGAATCTCCTTCTTGTCTTTGGGATAAAATTTCTCGTAATCTGCAGAACAGGATCAACATTATAAGGCATCAATGTAACCAGATACAGAGAACGGGGATCATAAGCTGTCAATTTGGAAGAAACTCTGTTTCTCACTCTTCTTCTTTGGCGCTTTACTAGAGAAAAATCTATTAATTCCGAGATTTCCAGCTAGGTATTTAAAATCTGAAAAAGATGCCCCAAAAGCTGATCCTCTATTAGCTCCAGCCGCAGCTAAATAGCTTCTCAGGCACTCTAACTTCCCTTCAAACTGATTGAGATAGCCATCCAAACTATCTGAACCCGGAGCTCCCAACCTCTCTTTATTACAAATGAGGGACCTCCCCTTTCTAGCTCCGTTAATCAGATTCTGCACACACAAAAATCGTAACAAATTATACAGAAACGATAAGAACATGGAGTCGAAAACAAATTTACAAATTGAGAATAGCATACTCTGTAACGAGAGGAGCGAGATAGCGAAGCTCCAATTCTCGAATGGATCATCATGCGATTCAACGATTCGCGTCAATTTTTCTTCTTCCCTAAATTCTTCGAAAATTTCAGTGAGGAAGCCGTGAGATTGGATATATATTATGCGTAGGGTTTTATCAATTTTGATGATATTCTGATTGTACGAAATTAGAAATGGAACGATTTAAAATTGAAGAAAAAAACGGGAAAAAGGATGCGCTCCAAACTTTCAGGAAAACCTAGGGATCCACGTGAGGATGTATTGCATGCATGACTTGATAGGTGTGTATAGTATGCATGCAAGGCATGGAGTAATAAGGCACATGATGTATCCTACTCAGCTTGCTTGCTGAGGTGGCATACCGACGTGGAGAAATGCAAAGCATGTGAAGTGAGGAGTAGTATTAATAGAGAGGCCACCACCTTTCGATAGCATGTTGAGTGTGTGATCAATCGTGAGCATTGGGTCGTGGATCAATCGCATCTATCTCATTTTCGTATTGTTGTTCTTGTTATGCATTTGTAATCGCTTCATTATCAATATAGTTCCTATTGTTGATTTCGCATTACCGAGTGTTGTTGTTGATTTCGTTGAGTTTACGTGATATCGGTCAAAATCAGGAGATCTCGAGCTAAGACCGTATCAGGATGAGTGGCCGCCGCCGCCGTCCACCGAAGAAACTTGAGCAACCAAGAAGCACTGCTCTCTGACTATCGAGATCGACTCATAGCGGGAACATGTGTGGAAGTTACTATGAAGTATATAGCAACTGGGAATGGAGTTGAAGGTAGTGCCCGGTGATATTGTGATTGATAGAACAGGGCCGATCCCGGCAGTGACTTTGTCAACAAGGCTCAAGGAGAAACTTGCCCAAAATATGCAATTCTCAGTCATAGTGAATCTTTTGGGGAGATCGATTGATACAAGTCATTGTGCCTAAAATGGAGTCAGTTGTGGAACATGAATGCAACAAAAGTAGTGGATATGGGTTGTGGTTATTTTCTGGTACAGTTTGCAGCGGATGAGAACTACTTAGAGGCGACGCTAGAAGGGCCATGGATTGTGTCAAGAAGCTACCTCCAAGTGCAAACTTGGACTACAGCATTTCGGGTGCACCATTGCTCCCCACAGACCACAACGGTTTGAATTCGGGTGTCGAAGCTTCCCCTCCACCTATATCCGTCAAGCGTGATTAGTGCCATTGGAGGGGCCGTTGGTACTGTGATTTGAGTCGACTACAACACTAGTGACTTGCGGAGGGGAAAATTTGAAAGGATAGTAGTGAATGTTGATCTTACGAAACCGCTTGTGTTGAAATTCACGATTGACGGCAAGGAATTTAAGGTGGAGTATGAGAACTTGAATGAGCTTTGCATATATTATGGTATGTACATGCATTTAGACGTCAACTGTATCCGCACACCGAAGAAGGATAAAGAGGAAAGGGATTTGAGCCAAGGGAGCGGAATTGCTACGGAGGTCCCAAAGGATACTTACGGGCCATGGATGATAGTGGACAGATGGGCCGAAACAGTGAAAACAATATTAAGGAAAATATTATGCCGGCTGGAGGGTCGCGATTCAATATTCTCCAGGATGCAAATTTAGTGCATGAGGATGATAGAGATGAGAGCTTGGCTTTGGTGCCTATGCTGTTGGCAGCTCGTGATACTAATTTTGGGCAAGGACAGTGGACATTTAGGAAAAACAAAGGGAAACAAGTGACGAATGGAACCAACAAGTCTGGGAAAGTGAGAGGAGAAAGTTTGAAAAATTCTAAGCCTGTCAAGCCTACTATTGGGGATTTCATTGAGTATAAGCATAGCGAACAAAATGTAGAATTAGTTACACCCTCAACGCTAGACCCGAGAAGCCACACAGTTATGCGTGGTGACATGTGTGGTTCAAAGAACAGTGGACAAGGATCCACCAGAGCATGTGAAGCAGATAGACCAGACCTGATGTTGAGCAACGTTTGACACAAGATTTTGGTAGGCTTCCAAATCGGAGGGGGTGAGAGAATTCAATGAGAATGATGTGATGGATTTGGAGGAGAATGGGAGCCCAATAGAGAGGTTCGTGGATGAGACGGAAGGTGGGCACTTTTTTGATGAGCGTGATGAACGGTGTTCTATGGACACGCTAGAGCGGGTTTAAAGTACTTGTGTTTATTGAATTTGTATATTATTTTATAATGATTTTATCTCAAGGGGCGAAGAGCACTCTCTTTATAAGAGCTTTACAGACTTTGATTCAAATGTATAAACCACATATTATAGTGCTACTTGAACCTCATATCAGTGGGAAGAATGCAGACAACACTATAGAAAGACTGGTTAACCGAACTCTCACAGGATGGATGCTAATGGGTTCTCTGGATGTATTTAGCTGCTATGGGATGACTTTTGGCACATTGAGGTTCTTGACACGAAATATCAATTCATTCACTGTCTGGTGCGGGATGAAAGAGATATGAATTTCAGATTCAATGCAGTCTATGGACACCTTTTTCCTAGTCGGCGTGACATACTTTGGCAACAATTGGCATATATTCAAGTTGCGAGTGAGTTTCCTTAGGTTCTCTTGGGAGACTTTAACTCTATTGCTCGGGGCACAAAGAGAGCAGGTGGATCAGCGAATCGAAGTGGAGTTAGCCAACAATTTGTTAGGTGGCTTACGACGTCGGGGCTGATTGATCTTGGGTTTTTGGGCCCGAGCTTTACATGGAGGAGATGTACTCTACATAAAAGGTTGGGCAGGGCCCTTTGCAGCATTGAGTGGCGGCTTGCCTATCCAGAAGCATCGGTCTCGCATCTTGTAAGATACCAATCTGATCATAGACCTCTACTTTTAAATCTTTGTAGTTTCTCGCCCTCTATGGTGGCTAGACCGTTTCGATTTATCAGAGTTTGGATGTCTCATGAGAAGTATAATGATTGTCACAGATAATTAGGGTAAGGGCATGATTTCATGGATTCTCTAAATTCTTTTATAGAAAAATTACAGAAGTGGAATAAGGAGGTGTTTGCAATTTTATTCGCCAAAAACAAAAACTATTGGCTCGTATTGCAGCTATTTTGAGAGACCTCGAGCATAGAGGTGCCACCCTAAGCCTTAATGCTATTGAGATAGAGTTAAAAGAGGAACTGGACAAAATCTTGTTGAGAGAAGAATTCTTATGTCATAAAAAATCACGCAATGAATGGGTGCATCTTGGAGACCGAAATACATCTTATTATCATCTACAAACTATCAGACGTAAAAAACGTAACAGAATAGAGATGTTTCAGAATGGAGAAGACAAATGGGTTCAAGATCAAGGCCAGCTTAAGTTGATGATTGTGACCTTCTATGATGATTTATATAGTGAAGACAATCTACACCGACCTTTATATGAGCATCACGGTTTATTTCCCTCAATCAGTCCGTCGTAGGCAGAGGAGATACGAAAACAATACATGGCAAAGGATGTTCGGGCTGCGCTATTTGAAATGAAGCCTTGGAAGGCACCGGAAGTTGGATGTTGATGGGATACAGACATGTTTTTATAAAAAGCAATGGAAAATTATAAGTGGTGATATTAGTGCTGAGGTTATCCAAATTTTAGAGGGAGACGATATGAATGCAAGGATGAATCAAACTATTATTTGTCTTATTCCTAAAACTGAGGTACCAAGTCGCTCCCTCAATTTAGGCTCATTTTTTTGTGCAATGTTGTGTACAAGTTGGTTACGAAAACTATAGCTATCAGATTGAAGAAGCTTATGCCTCTTATTGTCAGACCCACACAATCGAGCTTTGTGGTTGGGAGACATATAACTGACAATATCGTGATTGCACAAGAGGTAATTCACACTATGTGATCTATGAACGGAAAGCATGGAGTGATGGCTTTAAAGGTCGACTTAGAAAAAGCGTATGACCGAGTAAGTTGGGCATTTTTGTATGATACTGTGAATGAAGCTAGTCTATCGGGCTCTTATTGATTTGATTATGACTTGTGTTTCAACAAGCACTATGAAAATTATGTGGAATGAGGATATGACACATTCCTTCACACTATCTCGAGGTTTAAGGCAAGGTTACCCGCTCTCTCCTTACCTTTTTGTTCTTTGTATGGAACGACTTGTCCATGGAATTGCAAAACCAGTGGAAGCAGGAGACTGGAAACCTTTCAAAATTTGTAAGAATGACCCTCTACTATCACATTTATTTTTTGCAGATGATCTGTTGTTATTTGGGAAAGCTGATGTAGTCTCTGCTGAGAATGTTGCTCAAGTATTGGATGAGTTCTGCACAAGCTCAGGTATGAAAGTTAGTACTACAAAGACTACCATATCTTTCTCCAAAAATGTGAAAAATGAAACTCGAAGAAACTTGAAAGAGTTGTTGGGAGTGCGTGAAGTGCAGGGCTTGGGTAAATACCTAGGAGTCCCCTTATTGCATAGGAGGGTGAATAAGAATACATATGCTTACATTGTTGATATAATGAAGGGCAAAATAGCGAATTGGACCATCGGTAGAATGTCATTAGCAGGGAAAGTCTCCTTAGCTCAATCAATGCTGAGTACAATGCCCCTTTATGCTATGCAGACAGCAAAAATCCCAATAGGCACATGTGATGAAATGGAGAAAGTGATCCGAGGTTTTGTGATGAGCATGGTGGCATGGGATATGGTGACCTGCTCAAGAGAAGAAGGTGGGTTAGGATTGAGAAATCTTCATTTGGTGAATAATGCTTTTGGTATGAAGGTTTGTTGGGAGATGTTCAACAACACAAACTCTTTATGGGGAGCATTCTTTGTTCTAAGTATAAATTTGATCTTCATTCAAGTTTTGACCTATAGCTTCCAGTGTATGTACTCCCCTTTTGCGTTTAATATGTAACACGTGGCCTAATATGTGGAGAAATGTTATGTGGGCAATAGGATCAGGCAAAAAAGTCATGTTTTGGATTTATCATGTGGTGCCGAATATGAGGAGCTCTCTCTCAGAAATGGTAGTGAGTGTCATACCTGATTATTTAATGTACAAGGCAGTGGATTTTTTCGTTGATAGCTCAGGTTTGGCATGGGATATGTTTGAGCGATTTGTTCCAGCTGAGGTAGCTAGTATTATTGCTGCTACTTCACCTCCAAGAGCAATGGAAGAAGATGATGTAGCTTTTTGGGGACCTTCGTCGACAGGAGACTTCACAGTAAAAACCGCATATGACAGTCTAGCGAGAGTGCCTGAATCAGTAAGTTACTTACCGTGGGCGAGAATTTGGAATTGGTATGGGCCACAACGAATTAAGGCTTTCTTTTGGCTTCTCTTGAAAAATGGTGTGCTGGTTAACACAGAAAGGAGGAGAAGGTATATAGCTACCAATGATGTGTGCGGTATGTGTGGTTTGTACACGGGAGCTGCCTCCATATGCTTCGTGATTGTTTGAATGCGAGAAGAACTTGGGAAGGTCTACTCCAATTTTGTGATTTTGAGGACTCCTTTGATCCTTCCCTCCACCTAAATGATTGAATAATTTGCAATATCAGCTCTAAACTTCAAACGGGAAGTGAGGTGAATTCGTGCACCATCTTTGGAGTGGGGTGCTGGAGTGTGTGGAAGAAAATGTGTGGATTCGTTTTGAATAATGAAAGATTGAGTTCTAAGCCTGTTATATCACAAACTATAATTATGGCAAAGAATGTGGAGTATGCGAGAATGGCTGCTGTAGTGGGTGAGGGTTTGCCTAGACAACCAGTGTCAGTCTTCTGGCAACCACCATTGTCAACTATATTGAAGCTGAACACGAATGCTTCCTTAGAGAAGGGGACCGGCCGTGCATATGGGGGAGGACTTTTCCGTGATGTTTTAGGACAGTGGGGACAAGGTTTGTTGCAAACATTAGAGTATGTTCTATTCTTCTCGCTGAAATTTGGTGCATTTTTCATGGTTTAGAAATTGCAAAAAGGATGAGAATAAGAATGTTGAGGTAGAGAACGACAATCCTGTAGTTGTTGCTTTACAGAGAAATTTGAGGTGAATGTCAGCTGTCGTGCGGTAGTGGGAATGATTGATAGCTTATTACTAGAGTTTGATTCGGCATCAGTGAGACATGTGCATCGAGAAGGAAATTTTCCTGCAGATTTCTTGTCACACCATGCATACAACTTCGAGAGAGGATGCATGTTCTTTATCAACCGCCTACCAGTCTTGCTATGCTATTTGGTTATTACATGATAGTTTAGGAATTTCCTATGATCGGTAGTATGTAGTCTTGTTCAGGTGTTGCCCGCTTTCAGTTCTCACGTTTGTGTCTATTTCGGCGGTGGAACACCTCTTTGGAATTCATAAGTGACTCTCACAAACGAAGCGACCCCACTTCTCACTTGCATAGGTGATTCTTTCATGAATATCCTGTCATAGTGTATCTCCGTGAGATTTCAAGAATAATTAAAAGTCAAAAGACTTAACCTCTTACCACGTGTAGGTTCAACGCTCAATGCTTTCTAAAAAATGGGCGAAGATTGAAATCTTCTGAGTGTTACAGCTAGATTCATATAGCTTCGTTTTCCCATTGAACCAAGCCCATGAGATCTTCAATCGTATGGTTGAGTTACCACTATAGTCATCTTTAAGATGTGATTTTCAGTCCCATTACTTTTAGCAATTTATGTATTTGATAACGGTTTAAACCTTTTGTTAACGAATCTGCGAAGTTATCCACTTACTTTACATAGTCATCTGCGTTAACACAACTTGTGATAAATTGCGTTACAATATTATGTCGTCGACGAATGAGTCGAGATTTACCATTATAAAAGCCACTGTGTGCTCTACCTATAGCTGATTTGCTATCACAGTGTATCACTACTGTGGGCCTTCGCTTCTTCCAACATGGAATGTATTCTAGGAAATTTTTGAGCCACTCGGCTTCTTCCCTTGCTTTATCCAATGCAATAAACTCGGATTCCATGGTGGATGAGAAATACACGTCTGTTTCGTTGACTTCCATGAAACATCACCACCCTCCATAGTGAACACATACCCACTCATCGAAAATGAGTCTTTCGAATCACTGATCCAATTTGCGTCACAATACCCTAAAAGTATTTGGAGATATCTTGTATAATGCAATCCAAAGTTAATACTCCCTCCGTTCCATATTAATAGAGGCATTCTTTTCGGCACTGAGTTTAAGAATAGTATGTTAAATGGATAGTGAATAAAGCAAAAGAGAATAAAGTAAGAGAGATATAGAGAGAAAAAGGTAAGAGAGATATATAGAGAGAATAAAGTAAAAGAGAGAATTACTTTTTGCCAAAAATAAAAATGACTCAATTAATTTGAAACATCACGAAATAGAAAAATAACTCCATTAATACGGAACAAAGGGAGTAGTCTACTTTCAAGTATCTCAAAACTCAGCACAGAGCTTTCCAATGTTCCTTGCTTGTGTTGTTCAATACGAAATTGAATATACATTAGAAATTGATGCACTTTAGTTGCTCAGTACGAATTCTTTATCATCAAACAATAAACAAACCAAATGCTACGTTGGGACAGCCTCCGGTGCAAGCGGGGCAGCTCCATCATCCTCAGATGTACTTTCAATAACCTCCGCACTCTGCTCCTTCTCATCCTCTGCAAATCCATCCCTGTATCTATCGTAATTTGTCCTCTCCACCGGTTTGAAAGGTCTCTCACCCAGCACACGCACCATGTCCTCCTGGTGAAGAGTTTCCTTTTCCAGCAACAACTCCGCAATCTTACCCACTTGTTCCTTGTGCTCCTCAATTAATTCAACTGTCCGTTTATACGCCGTTGTCACCCATTCGCGGACTTCAGTGTCAATCAGATTGGCTGTTTTGCTGCTATAGGGCTTGCTCATCTCGAATCCGTCATCCCTCTGGGGGAAAGAGAGAAGTCCGACTTTATCGCTAAAACCATAGACTGCTACTTGTGCATACGTCATCTTGGTGACCTTCTCCAAATCATTCTGAGCTCCAGTTGATATTTTTCCCAGCATCACCTAGAGTTGGACAAGAAATTTTGCACCATTATATAAACTCACAGTGACAGGAGTAATGAGTGCACATATTTAGAGGTACTGAGCTTATATGCTTGCTCAATGGAATAGAATAGTTGAATCTAAAACCTAACTAGAAGCTGTTCTTTATTGGTCATAATTTATTGAGTAATAGAGTTTCATGTAAACAAATCAGATATAGATATGAAGTTAAAAATACGGAAATCATATTGAGCCAAGGGGGCTCTGTTGTTTCCAAATGTCTGAAAAGGCTCTCCCAGATTATACTATTGAAAACAATACAAATTCATACTGAAAAGTGGGGTACCTGTTCAGCTGCCCGTCCACCAAGAGTCATGCAAGTCATATCAAGAAGCTGCTCTTTCGTCATGAGAAGATTCTCATTAGGAACATATTGAGCAAATCCAAGTGCAGCAGTACCACGAGGAACGATGGTGACCTTCAACAAGGGTTCTGCATGTTCTAAAAACCAGCCAGCCACAGCATGACCTGATTCGTGATAGGCTACAGTCCTGCGTTCAATCTTACTTACAACCTGTTCAAGCACATAAAAGCCGAAATTACCCAATATTCTTATCATGATAGAACTTTGCAAAATATTCAAGGCAAACCAGATGTCTTCAACTTACCCTATTTTTCTTCTCAAGACCACCGATAATTCTGTCTATAGCTGAATCAAAATGTTCCATTTTCACCTTTGCTTGCTCAGATCTAGCAGCAATTAGAGCAGCTTCATTGCAAACATTTGCAATATCTGCACCTGCAAATCCAGGAGTGAGGGCTGCTAGTCTCTGAGAGAAGTAAGAAGGTTCATTGTCAAGTTTAATCTTCTTCAGATAGATCTGGAATATTTGCTCCCGACCCTTGATATCTGGTTTGTCTATGCTAATTTGGCGATCAAATCGGCCAGGTCTCAGCAATGCGTTGTCTAAGATATCTGGTCTATTGGTGCCAGCAAGAACAACCACACCAGCAGTTGTTCCAAATCCATCCATTTCCACAAGCAACTGGTTGAGAGTGCTTTCACGCTCATCATGGGAACCAGACATCCCTCCACGTCCCCTTGCTCGACCAATTGCATCAATCTCATCTATGAATATGATACTAGGTGCGCATTGCCTTGCCTCTTGGAACAAGCTTCTTACCCTCGAGGGCCCAACTCCCACAAACATCTCCATGAAATCAGAGCCAGATATGGACAGAAAAGGCACACCAGATTCACCAGCTGTAGCTTTTGCTAGGAGCGTTTTACCAGTCCCAGGAGGTCCAACCAATAGAGCTCCTTTAGGGATTTTGGCCCCCAGTTCCTCATACTTTTTTGGGTTCTTCAGGAAGTGTACAAACTCCATAATCTCTTGTTTTGCTTCATCACAGCCAGCAACATCTTTGAAGTAAATCTGGAATGCAGATAAGAGAAAGTTAGAACGATAATGTTTAGCATCAGACTGGCGCCATATAATGAAAATGAGATAGCAAATAAAAAGAAAACCTTATTTTTTGCGTTCTTATCCATTTTCGTAAAGTGAGCTTTCCCAATGTTAAAGATTCCACGGCCACCCTTTCCGCCACCACCACCTACTCCGAATCCAGCTTGCATTTTCCGGCTTATAAAGAAAAGTGATCCCAATAACAAAAGAGTGGGAGCAAACCTCATCAACTCTTGGAGCCAGGCCCCTTCGGAAACATATGTAACGGGTACATAATCATGTGGGTCGATGCCCAATGCTTCTTGGGCTTCTTCCAATTTTTCTTCAAACGTTTCAACACTTCCAATGTTGAAGTAGTATTTATATTGACTTGTTTTTGCTTTTGGCTGTGTGTCGCTAACCGGAGTATCAAAGTCAGATCCTTCAGTTGAATCAGTGCTGCCACTAAGATTCTGCGGCGAGCTTCTTACATAAACTTTGGCAACAGATTTATTTGAAATAACAATATGGTCGACTAAACCTGGTTCCAGAAGCTTATTTTTGAACTCTTGGAAACTAATCTGCAAGTTAATAATGCATTGATAAGTTAATACACTATAAAAATGAAATCCCGCAGAAACCGAATAAAAAAAATCAAACCATACAACATCAAAAGTACGCCACCTAATCTGGTATGAGAAACTGCAAACCTTTTATACAGCTGGTACAGGGAACATAATTACTAAACAAGTAAAAATCAAAAAATATATTTAGATAATCAACCTATAGGAAAATAACAGATCGATATTATATGACCTTCAGCTGCTTAGTTTCCGTAGATAACGTAATTAAGACTTTTACGCATGTTTTTCTATGTTAAAACATATTTAACGAGTATCACATAAAATAAAAGATGCAATTTTGTAACAATTTTTCCTATTTAAAGCAATTTTTGTTTCACTTAGGATTGATGACACGACCTCAAGAAATCCATAATCAAATATTAGTGCTAGGAAACACTTACCAAAAGTGGAAAATGCATTCATATTTGCAACCAAACGTGGAAAATACGGTTCATATTTGCACTTAGTGGAGGGGATAGAAAAAAAGAAAAAGAATATCTACAAAGAAATACAAGAGTAGCACCATTCTATTACTCTATTACCTACCTGATTGATTATCAATTTTCAGAATGTTCAAAATTTATCATATAAGAATTTGATAGGTCAGAGACTCAAAACTACACCAATTCTATTGCTCCTGAACAATTGAGATCTAAAGCAAAGCATAGAAAACAGACTCATAAGCCTGGAGCACTTAAATACAATTTGTTCCAGGTAAATGAGAATGAAGTAATCAGAGAATGAAGAAAGACGGATGATAACCAAAATGCATTCAATTGAAACTGTAAACAGCATTCGTAAAGAAACACAAGTGCATGTTCACAAAAGTTTGGAGGTTCAAATATCAGTTTTAATTGACTCATTGTATTCTCAATACAGCAATACCATAACAACAAATAAATTGCCCTAACTAGAAACTAGGCTAATTGCAAACCTGTTTCTCTGCATTCGGCTTTGACGACATTGCTGAAGAGAACAACCCAATAACCAGTAAAGAAGCGATTATATTCTGGAGGTCCATAGTAAATGTCATACTGTTGCCTTCATCCTCAGATTTCTTCCCTTCCTCTAAAGATATAATTAGTTTAATCAGAAAAGTCAACTGAGAAAGTTCAGTGCAATATTAGGACAATATTTGGACTGTCAAAATTGTGCAAGCAAAAACTTCTATCCCAACATCTGAAATAATTTCATTCAATAAACAGCCTTATGGCCTGCATGATCAACAATAATGATCAAATGAACTCAACTATCAACATAGTGACGCATTTGTGATAAAACTGTACAGAGACAAAATGAAACTATGGAAACATTTACTCCCTAGTAAGTTCAAATCGTCGGATTTTAGGAATAGACTAAAAAATATTTTCTTTGAAACAAAACATGTCTATTAACTGGAGAGAATATGTGATGCTTGGACCTCTATGTCATTCCAGTATGATTGATAGCGAAAGTCACTAAATTTTTTCCACAAATAATCTATTCATCATACAAAATACAAGCGACCACAAACCTTTTGATTCCGACTTCTGCTCACTCTTTTTCGGAATCTCCTTCTTGTCTTTGGGATAAAAATTCTCGTAATCTGCAAAACAGGAACAACATTATACGGTATCAATGTAACAGAGAACGGGATCATAAGCTGTCAATTTGGAAGAAACTATGTTGCTTACTCTTCTTCTTTGGCGCTTTACTAGAGAAAAATCTATTAATTCCGGGATTTCCAGCTAGGTATTTAAAATCTGATAAAGATGCCCTAAAAGTTGATCCTCTATTAGCTCCAGCCGCAACTAAATAGCCTCTCAGGCACTCTAACTTCCCCTCAAACTGATTGAGATAGCCATCCAAACTATCTGAACCCGGAGCTCCCAAACTCTCTTTATTACAAATGAGGGACCTCCCCTTTCTAGCTCCATTAATCAGATTCTGCACACACAAAATGCCCAAATTCCACTAAATATTCTGGGCGAATAAAAAAATCGTAACGAATTATACAGAAACGATAAGAACATGGAGTCGAAAACAAATTTACAAAGTGAGAATCGCTTACTCTGTAACGAGAGGAGCGAGATAGCGAAGCTCCGATTCTCGAATGGATCATTATGCAGTTAACGATTCGCGTCAATTTTCTTCTTCCCTAAATTCTTCGAAAAAATCAGTGAGGATCGATTGAGATTGGATATATTATGCGTAGGGTTTTATGAATTTTGATGATATTCTGACTGCACGAAATTAGAAATGGAACGATTTAGTACTATTAATTTTGGGGCTATTTTGACAGGTGAAGAAAGTTGCGGGTTGATTGTATGAATACAAATCGGTTAGATTTTTACGGGACAAATTTATTTTCTTTCTTTATTGAAACAATCAATACTAGAAAATGCGTGAAATATCATATGAGACCTATCAAATGCTTGATCTCAGGATAGAGGTAATTCAAGAAAAACGAAATTTGATCATGTATTTAAAACAATAAATTAATTAAAAGTTTTTTTGTGGGATTGAGAAGATACACGATGTCTTTTTTATGATCATGAAAATGCATAAAGCAAGTAGGCACAATTCAATTAAAGCATGTGAATAAACTAACAAAGACTGTCTTACTTGTATAGTACAAAAACTTACATGCAGGCGTATATCGTGTGCTCCAAGACACTTATAAAAGGTGTTTTACCTATAGTGACAGTACTTTGAAATGTTCTAATAGTAGTGTGCTTTGTCTATTTTGATACTTGCAAAGATATTTTACATGTTGTGACAATTTATATGCCTTAATAGATGTTTTATTCGTTGTGATATCTGAAAGTGTTACACTAAGTTCCATCTTTTAATACAGTACTAATATATTTTCAATTTTGTTGATTTTTATGTCTGTGATCACATATGTTTTTAGAATCAGAGTTTAATCAAGATTGTGTGACAGAATTACATATAAGACTCCCCATATGCATTTTTTAACAAATAATGCCTACTTTTTTTTAACCAAAATAGAAATCGTCATAAATATAACACATACTAATATCTCGACTTTATCCAAATATTTAGGGAGCATGACTAAAATTAGTATGGACTTGAAAGATTAAATGATGGTTCAAAACATATCTCCAGATGGATATAAACTAAGGAAAATCACATATCAGGTGCTCTTTCACTATTTCGGTCTTCTATATAATTTTTTTTCTCTCTTTTTTATACTTGTCACTCGAGAGCCACATGTGCTTAAGTAGATAATATTATTCCAAGTACACAAAACATTACTATAACATCTCATAAGGTACTAAGTAAACATCTCAAATAATATAGGAGTACTAGTATATAATAATTAATAACATTCCATGTTAAAACATTAATACTTAAAAATCAATTATAAAAAATTTAGAGAATATACATCCCATATAAATTAAGAAAAAGTTAGTGCGATAAATTTAATTTGTAGAATATTAATGAATACATAATGATATAGAAAATATTAATATTATCAATGGAGAAAAATGCATACTAATTTATAAAGATGAGAAGTTTTTAATATGGAGCATTGAACGTGTCTCGTATTGTTTAATGAGTACAAAAAGACTTAGCACTTTATGAGATGTTTAAAATGTTTTAATAATGTTTGAATTAGGGCTGGGGAAACGGTTCTCGGTTCTCGGTTAACCGAGAACCGAACCTTATTTTTTCGGTTCTTGGTTAACCGAGAACCGAAAAAAGAAGGTGAGGGTTCGGTTTCGGTTAGAGGGATTACTCAATTCTCGGTTCTCGGTTAGAACCGAGAACCGACATGTTAGAACCGAATAACCGCTTAATTTTAATATTTAATTTTATATTTTTTATATATTAATTTTAGAAGAGTAAAAAAAGAAAATTGTAAAAGGTTAAAAAGTAAAAACCCTACTGCAATCTAGTAAAACCGCCGCTGCTACGCTGCATACCCTTCTTTCTCACTGGAAGTCTGGAACCGTTCTCGACTTCACTCCACACCGCTGCTCTCAACGAGGAGGCGACAGACTCCGTTTCCATTCTCTGCTCTTGACGCCGTTGTTCGAACTTTAAAGGTATGCATGTAATATGTACACAGTTGAATTTGACGGTTTGAACTGTAACTATAATAGTTTACTTTTGGTCTTTTGAATTATAATTACATTGAAATTCAACATATATGCATCATTGCATCATGCATGTAGATTAATCATTAATCTACTCAATTATGGAATAAGGATAATATGAATGTGATTTAAATTTTTACACATAGTCATGCAGATTAGCGGATTAGGAAATGGGAATTTAGTACTAATATACGTTGAACTCAACAAACTGAATATTTAAAAAATTTAATTTTATTTGAAGTTCAGAGTTTGTCAACCATTTTTTTTAGTCTTTACAATTTAAGAATATATTTACATGAAGTAGCTATCGGTAATTAGCATATTTAACATGTAATCCATCATGATTCATGCATTCATGATTCTTAAATTCAAATTTGAATAATTTGTATCTGTATTGCAGAAACGATAATACAAAATGTTTGAATCTCTTATTCAAGCAATAGCTAGCAACCAGCCAGAGCTCAATGTCGAGACGTTAGAAGATATTGAAATAGAAGAGCTAGGGGAAGGCAATGCAGCTACAACAAAAGAAAAAGAGAATGAGAAATCAAAAAAAGCAAAACAGGAGCACCTGCAGAGAGGTCTAATGTGTGGGATTTATTTGAGAAAATTAATGTAGATGTAGGAGATCCTCCCGTGCAAGTTCGAAAAGGAAAATGTAAGATGTGTCACACGTTGATTGCCGCTAATCCGAAGTTGAATGGCACCTCCGCTATGTGGAAGCATCATGCTTCGTGTTTGAAGAAACAACAAGCGGGACCAACGCAAATGAAGCTCAACCAAGAAGGATCGGGGGCCCTCATTAGTTGGAGATTCAATCAAACCGAGGCTTGGATAGCTTTATGCAAGTATATTATCCTTGATGAGCTTCCCTTCAGAGCCGTGGAGAAAGAAGGATTTAAGATTTTCGTGGCAGAAATATGTCCTATGTTTCAAATCCCGAGCAGATATACGGTACGAGCTGATTGCGTGAAGATGTTTTTACAACAGAAGGAAATAATGAAATTGCTTTTTAGTAAAGCAGGCATGGGAAGAGTGTCATTAACCACAGACTATTGGACTGCCATCAATAACACAAACTACATGTGTGTTACAGCTCATTTCATTGACAAAGAGTGGAGGTTGCAAAAGAGAATTATCAGCTTCACTGAGATTGACAGTCATAGTGGGAAGAGTATTGGTGAGCTACTAGTAGATGTTGTAACACAATGGCGTTTACCAAGATTGTTTTCTTGCACCCTAGACAACGCTGCAGCCAATGATGTAGCAATGAAACACGTGCACTCCAAGCTCAATGCAAGAAACATCCTTGCTGCCAATGGTCAATACCTTCATCAGCGATGCGTTGCCCATATAATCAATTTGGTAGTTGATGAAGGATTGGAAGATATAGGCATGTCTGTGATAAGAGTTAGAGAAGCTGTGAAATGGATAAAGGCTTCACCAAGTAGATCTCGCGCCTTCAAGGAGATAGCCAAGATAGCTAAGGTTGATACCTCAAAGTTCTTGTGCATGGATGTGCCGACCAGGTGGAACTCAACCTACTTGATGCTTGAGGCGGCGTTGCCATATGAGCCGGCTATGAGGTTGTTTCAAAATGTGAATCCTGATTTCGCTAGTGACTTGAAGGAAAGGAAGCACAAAAAAATGTCAATTGGTGTTCCTAACTGAACTCGATTGGATTGAAGTGAAGAGGATGTGTGGTTTCCTCGAACAGTTCTATAATCTTACTCGTCTAGTCTCCGGCTCCCACTATGTCACATCACATCAAGTTCTCATGGAGCTGTGTGAAATGATCAGTCTCATAACAGACTTGGAAGAGGATGAAGACGATGGTCTTAGAAACATGGCCATGAGGATGAGATTGAAGATTGGTAAGTATTGGCTAGAGGAAACGGAGCTAAATCCGAAGATGAACAAAATCCTTTACATTGCTGTCATGTTAGATCCCAGGCAAAAGATGAAGCATGTGGAACATTGTTTGAAGTTGGTGTACGGTAGCACACGGGCAAATGAATTGTTGGAGGAGTTGAATAAGCAGATCCATGATTTATATGAGGTGTACAAGGCAGAAATGACTCCAATATTGGGTCAAACCAACCACGAAAAACAACACAAAATGCCCCAGTAACAAATAGATCGGCGAATCTGTTGAACTAGGAATTGTATTTCATTGTTTTTGTATTCATTATTTTAGAGTACAAAATACACTCCTATATATAGGAGAAGACTACTTAAATGTACCTAGGAAATAGATACTTGGAAACATACTCTACTAATGACATATTCCCTAGAGAAGATAAAAGTACCCTTCCAATGTCTTGGAACGTATAAACTACTAATTCCAACACTCCCTCTCAAGTTAAGTGACGGGATTCCCGATACTTAACTTGCGGAGCACATTCGCAAAATTCTTCGCTCCAACTGCCTTGGTAAGAATATCTGCAAGTTGATCTCCAGATCGGACGAAGGGAAAAGCAATAATCCCAGCTTCAATGTTTTCTTTGATGAAATGTCGGTCGACTTCGACATGCTTGGTCCTGTCATGTTGGACTGGATTCTCAGAAATGCTAATTGCAGCCTTGTTGTCACAAAAAAGTTGGCAAGTTTTAGGGGATAACAAGCCTAATTCGTTCATAACAATCCTTAGCCACAATATTTCCATGAGACCACTTCTGATTCCCCTGAACTCCGCTTCTGCACTTGACAATGCTACGACTTTTTGTTTCTTACTCCTCCAAGATACAAGGTTTCCTCCAACAAACGTGAAATATCCTGCAGTTGATCTTCTGTCGACTGGATTCCCTGCCCAATCTGCATCTGTGTAACCATGGATCTCCAAGTGGTCGTTTCTTTTGAATAGGACTCCATGATCAAAGGTACCCTTTAGATACCTAACAATTCTAACCGCTGCTTCCATGTGATCGATCTGAGGGTGGTGCATAAATTGGCTAACAACACTCACTGCATAGGCTATATCTGGCCTTGTATGAGATAAGTAGATTAGCTTCCCTACCAGTCGTTGATACCTCCCACGATCTGCCAATGCTGATTCTTCATTTATTTTCAAGTTGTGATTTGTAGCCATAGGTGTTTCGGCCGGCTTGCAGTCCACCATTCCAGTTTCTGCCAAGAGATCCAAAATGTACTTCTTCTGGTTAATGAAAATCCCTTGCGGTGACCTCATTACTTCAACTCCCAAGAAATACTTTAGATACCCCAAATCTTTCATTTCAAATTCAGATCCCAAGTTTTTCTTCAACACCTCTATCTCTTCTGAATCATTTCCGGTGATGATCATATCATCCACATAAATCAACAAGCATGTGATCTTTTCTCCTTTTCTTTTGATGAACAGAGTATGATCCGCATTACTCTGAGAATAGTCATATTTCTTCATTGCTTCAGTGAACCTCCCAAACCAGGCTTTCGGGGATTGCTTCAACCCATATAGAGTTCTTTTCAGTTTGCATACTTCTCCATTTTCAAATTCTTCGCCAAATCCAGGAGGGACTTCCATATATACTTCCTTCGTCAGTTCTCCATGGAGGAAGGCATTGGTTACATCCAGTTGATGCAGAGGCCAGTCTTTGTTTGCTGCGATTGACAGTAACACCCGAACAGTGTTCATCTTGGCTACTGGTGAGAAAGTTTCTGAATAATCAACACCGTAGGTCTGTGTGTACCCCTTGGCCACCAGGCGAGCTTTATATCGTTCAATCGTCCCATCCGGTCTCCTTTTGATTGTAAACACCCATCTACATCCCACGGGCCTTTTTCCTTCAGGAAGCGTACACTTTTCCCATGTATTATTTCGTGCAAGTGCACCCATTTCCAGCTTCATGGCTTCTCTCCAGTTCTTGCTTTTCCATGCTTCCTCAATTGTTTGGGGAATCTCTTCTTCTTCGTATAGAGCGTCTTCAAATGCCCGGACCATTTTGGAAAGATTGGCCTTGGCAAAATTTCCAATTGCATATCTTGCCCTGGACCTGTCCTTCTCGGGGGAGTATCGTTTTGGTGGTACTCCCCTGTTGATCCGATCCGGCAAGATGTACCTCCCGGTATCCCCATCTATAGCGTTCGTCTCTGTATCATCATTGTTAGAAGAAGAAGAACTTTCTTGATTACTAGGAATGTTTACCTCAGATTTCGGAGGGATAGTGGGTGTGTCACTGAGCCCCACGGTTTGCATTGGAGTGTGCGAGGCCTGCTCGGCAGCAGGAACAGTTGACTCGGGTGGAGCTGCAGTAGGAATGTTGACATTTGGCATAGGCAACCAACTTAGCGGGTCACTAGATTTCTCCCCCTGACTGGTAAGTTGGGTATGGTAAAAAAATTCGGATTCCAAAAAATCACAATTCATTGTAGTAAAAATCTGTCTTTTCTTTGGATCGAAGCATCTATAGCCTTTTTGATTTATCCCATATCCTATGAAGACACATTTAACTGCACAAGGAGAAAGTTTGGATCGTTCATGTTTTGGAATGTGGACAAAGACAGAGCTCCCAAAAATACGAGGTGGAAGGGATAAGGGTGCGGGCACAGTGGTAAGTTTGGATAACTCAAAGATCGGGGTTTGGAGCTTCAGGATTTTTGTGGGAAGTCTATTAAGAAGATAGACTGAAGTGGCAACAGCTTCTGGCCAAAAAAACTTTGGTACTTTAGAATCAAGCATAATTGATCGCGTCATTTCTAGAATGATCCTATTTTTCCTTTCAGCGACACCATTTTGTTCTGGGGTATATGCACAGGAAGTTTGGTGAATGAGACCTTTTTCGGCAAAAAACTGTTTCATTTGAGTGTTGACAAATTCCCCCCCATTGTCAGATCTAAGAATCTTAATGTTCTTTTGAAACTGAGTTTGGATCATTTTGTAAAATTCTGTGAATTTTGAGAAAACATCAGACTTCTTTTTCAGGAAATAAACCCATGTCATCCTTGTGCAATCATCAATAAATAAGACAAAGTATTTTAACCCATTTCCCCCAATAACAGGTGAAGGTCCCCAAACATCAGAGTGAATCAAGGAAAAAACAGAGTCAACCCTCGTATTTCTGGATTGAAAAGAATGTCTATGACTTTTTGCCAACACACATGTTTCACAATTAAGATGCTCAAGTTTAGAAAATGAGGGAAATAAAGTGTGCAGATAGCTAAATGACGGGTGTCCTAACCGCCTATGCCACAGCCATGCATCCCGTTCTGTAGCTCCGTGAGTCAACATCACCCTGCCAGTTTGAGCTTCCTCGTCCACGTAGTACAACCCGTGACGTTCAGTGCCACGCCCAATAATCGTCCCGGTCCGAATATCCTGAAGAACACAAAATTTAGACTGGATTAGGAGAGCACAGTTTAGTTCTTTCGTAACTTGACTGACAGACATTAGTTTTTGAGTCAAAGATGGAACATATAAGCAATTTGAGATTTTCAAATTTGGGGATATTTGGACCGTGCCAGCTCCTTCGACTGGTGAGATTTCTCCA